>NW_027397066.1:153685596-153968675 GCF_003265705.2 Callorhinus ursinus
GGCTCAGGGGCAGGTAAAGGATCCAGTTTTGTTTAAGTCCCACAGCATGAATTTAAAGCAGGATATAAGTTCAGATTGTTTAAAAACTTTTCCTCAATTTGGTTTCACATGGAAAAAAATATGCAGAATGACCCAGGGGTAAATTCTAAGTCGGTGCTTGTTGCTAGTTTTCAGTGGCATCTCAGAAAACTTGAAAAATGTTTAACACCTTGTGTGTATTTTCAGTATTCAGGGAAGTAGGTTTGTAGAGGGGGAAGAGCAGTGGGCACCCTATCGTGTAGTGTAAGCTCAAAAGAAATTATCGGGGAGGCGATTTCTAGACAGTTTACCCCATAGCTGCTGAAATGTTTCTATCTCTGTTTTAGGGTAGGGAATGCAAAGAGTCCTTCAGAGTGCATGAATTCCCTTCCTCCTATCTCTGCACTTACAGTTAGCTGCACCGGGGTACCCCAGGGAATCCATTTGGCACCCCAAGTTAGCATTCTTGCAGGCCTGGAGAGACAGAGCTCCTGGACCTTTTATATGCAAATATATTTCTTTATTAACGTAACTGTGTACTTATCTGTTAATTCCTTATACAACTTTAATACCCCAACAACAACACGCTCTAAAAGTAAACTACACTTCTAAGAAAAATTAACCACTCACATACTACTCCTAACAACCATATCGCTGATACAGTGAGGAGTCAAGTTTCTGTGCACATTATTTTACTAAATTCTCAGTACTATTCGGGAGGCATGGCTATGTCCCCTTCGAGAGAGGGGGAGGCTGATGGTAAAGAAGAAGGAAGCTGCCCAAGGTCATCAGCGTTCATAAGGGGCAGAGTCAAGGTTACAAGTCAGGTCTGTCTGGCTTCGAGCCCACTCTCCATCCTTTGCTACATCCTGGGACTACCTTTTATTCTCTCTGGCCTTTGACAGCATGGGCCACTGTCTATTCTGCATCTGCCCGCAAAGCCCTGCTCTGGCCTACTTCCCCCGTTTCCTGGGACTGGGTCACCTGAGCCCGTGGGCTGGACCGAGGTGATATCCACAGCAGCACCCGCACACAGCTGGGCTTGTTCACTCACACACTTGTTCAGTTCACACAATCCTTCCTTCTCTTTATCCTCACATAGCACGGGCAGGACAGACGAGATCCCCAAAGGGTGTGTAGAGATGGTCAAGTGTCTTTCAAGTGTCTCCTCCCCTAAGTTTATGTCTAGTGACTGACAATACACAGGGACACAGAGTTCACTCAGAAAAGTTGTCCCGTGGCAAATGCGGCTTCCGGTCAGGGCTGAAGCAGAGTGGGAGGCGCCAGAGAGTCAGAAATGAGCAACCGGGACGTGGATAGACGAGGGATGGGGGAACCGGATGGAAACTGAACAGGAACAGCAGAGGCAGCAAAGGCCAGAAGCCCGTGGGTCAGACACCTGGGGGCTGGCATGGAGCTGGCCGTGGAAAGAACCAGAGAAAGATTGGCCTCCCTTGCTCCCATCATAAAGAAAAGAAAGAAATGTGGCAGGAAGGAAAACATTTAGGGAGGAGAGCGTTGCTTTATTCTCTTCTTTGGCAAACTGGTATCAAGGTACTGGCGGACGGCCGGGGGAACCAAAGATGAGTCAGGCCTGGCCTCCTCTTGAGGAGCTCACTGTCTAGCAGGTGAGAAAGACACGTAAATACACGATCACAGTGGAGTGTGGTGAGGACTTTCGTAGACGTATGTACAGAGGCAAATTTTGCCTGCTCTTGTGGGAGTCACTTGATGAGGTGTTTTTGACAAAATGGCGTCCAACAGGTGAGTGTGGAAGGCAAAGGTATTCCAGGTAAAGAGAACCATGCATGAAACAGGAGAGCGTTGCCCAATAAACCCAAACAGTTTGGGGTGATGAGGTTTGGGGATGTAAGAAACAAAAAAAATACGGCCAGAGAGGTAGGCAGCGGTGAGCAGTCAGGAGTTTAGGGTTGACCTCTGGGCACTGGGAAGCCAGGATGGGTGTGAGCGGGGAGGGACATGGCCACAGTGGGAGGTGACTGACCGGGGGAGAAGCAGGCTGGAGCTGGGACCAAGGGAACAGGAACCAAGGTCATGAAAACAGAGCCTCAGCCATCCCCGGTGACCCTCAGCTCTGACCAAGGCCAGGCACCCAGTAGGCAGACTCTCCCTCACCCTAGAAAGGTCCATATTCCAAGTCCACGTTTCTCGGCTGCTCTTGTTCCTTCTCTTGGCTGAGCTTGCTCCCCTTCTAGAAAGTCCTCCTAAGAAGATGAGACATGAGCTCTAGAGGAGAAGCACAGGCTGCAGAGTAGCAAGCCTGAGACCCAAGCCCCCTTCTGACCCCACTGGCAAAGTGGCACAGAGGCCAGGCCCTCAGCCTCCCCTGCTGCAATCTCCTCTGTGTTTTTTTTTGTGGGTTTTTTTTTTTTTTTTTACCTCCTGTTCTGTGCAGAGGATGGGATCTGGCCTACCAGACGTTCCGGTTTGCCAAGAGTTTATCTTAAGCCTTCCAAAAACAAATCTACTGATTTTTCCTGCAAGCTTCCTAGTGACCCCTTCCAGGAGAGCTTTAAATTGCTATGTGCAGAAAACAGTTCAGCCCTGATTAATCCGTGCTGCCCTTGGTGTGATGGCTTAAAACAGATTCAAGAGGACCTGGAAAAAACAAAAGACCTGGCTCCTTTAAGAAGCCAGGGGGTGGGGGAGTGGGTGGGGGTGGGGAGCTGCCTGAGAGTCAGGGACAGCTGCCTGTGCTAGGTGTGGAAGCTATTGGTGTCTCCTAAAAGGGAAGAGAGTAAGAGCTGCATGCAGTGTGGGCCTTCCAGTGTGAGGAAAACCTGCCTAGGTGAGGAGGAACAGAGCCCCCGTGGGGGAATAGGTGCTCTCCGGGGGGCAGAGGGGTGCTAAGAGGTCTTTAGCAGGACCGCTAGAGGCTCTGTTCTTACAATAAAGTAAGTTAGAGAAAAGAAAATGTTATTAAGAAAATCATAAGGAAGAGAATAAACACATACACGGAATGGTACTGTATCTAGTGGGAAAAAAATCTGCGTATAAGTGAACCCATGAGATTCAAACCTGTGTTGTTCAAGGGCCAACTGTGCCCCAATTCTGCATACATGCTAAATGAAAGCGGGAGCCAACCGAGGGCCCGTGCCAAGGGCTAGCTGGAACAGAAGCAAGCCCGTGTTTGGAGCTAACGTTAAGAACTTGGGGTGGAGTATGTAAGTGAAACTTGGGAAGGTTTGCTTCTTTTAACTGGCGGCGTGCAGGGCTGTTCCACACTGAGGGCGGAGGTCACCAGTTTGTTCCCTAAGCACCTACCCATTTCACAGTGAGCGAGCAGAGGAGTGTGTCACATGCACCTTCGTTTCTCTCCTAACCCACATTTAGCTGACACTGCTGTCCTCATTCTTCCAAGAGGAGTCTAGAAGCAGCCCCCACAAGGACTGGTATTCCCAATTCCTGACAAACACATGGTGGTTTCTTGGATTGGCCCTGAAGAAAATTCTTTTTTTTTTTTTTCCAAGATTTTATTTATTTGAGAGAGCGAGAGAGAGCATGGGGGCGGGAGTGGTGGGCCGAGACAGAGGGAGAAGCAGACTTGCGGCGGAGCAGGGAGCCCGATGCGGGGCTCGATCCCAGGACGCTGAGATCATGACCTGAGCCGAAGGCAGATGCTTAGCCGACTAAGCCACCCAGGTGCCCCTGAAGAAAACTCTTTTAGTAATATAAACCTCGGGCTGAAGGTGAACAGGGAATTTTCTATAAAAACAACACCTTGGAACCACAGAAGAATTGAAGTTCTGGTCTCTGATGTGGGTTTCATATGAAGAAAGTTTTCAGTTGAGACATAGATTAAAACCAGGCGTGGTTAAACTGTTTATTGACAAAGCAACTCAAGCAAACTTAGGAATTGTTAAGTCCCACCACTCGGCACTCTGTGCTCTGATGTTGGAGGTAAAGCATGCTGAAGGCCCTGCAGATTGAACCCGGGAGGTCCCCGCCGGGGCTTTGTGACATAACTGGATCAGCTGTAGCCACCAGTGCATGAAATGCATGGCTCCGTTTCCCGTCCTGTCCTTGGACAATGGCAAACACCCTTGGGGTGTCCTTGGAACCAGTTATCAAGAGGGACCGACTTCCTTGAGTGCTGGCCTTCCGCCTGTCTCCTAAAGTACGCTGTTGTAGAGTTCTGATGGGAGAAAGAGAAGATGAAAGCGGGAGGCCAAGTCTGGGGACATCCTGGGAGGTCTTGTGGATGCTGTGGTGGCGGGGGGCGGGGGGGGTCTCGGCTGGTTTCCTTGCTGACTCAAATGCTGGGCCAATCCCTTGCCGCAGTGCCTTGGTCCCCCGGCCCCCCCAGTGCGATCCTTGGGGCTTAGGTTGAATTCAACCCTATTTCTTGAGAACCGACCACCGCAGTCACGGAGCTCGTCCGTATTTCCGAATAACTCTCTTAAGCGTGTGTCGTTATCCCATTTAACAGATGGGGAAACTCTGTTGAAAAGTAAAATTACTCGCCCAAGGTCGCAGATCCAGAAAGTAGTGTACGCCTTCAAGAAGTTATAATAGGGGGCTGGGAAGCATCCCAGCCAAGGACTCGCAGACCCTGAACTTGAAGGAGAATGGAACTGAGAGAGGAGACAGGGCAGGGTGGGGACAGTGTGGGTGAGGGCAGAGGGGAAAAGTGCCTTCTTAACAAAGGCCACCTGTCCTGGACAGGGGACCGGGAGGTAAAGATGGCAGGTCCACAAGGATTTTAGAGGGATGCCATATAAACTTCAGAGCCTCCGACAGCTACAGGCGTGATAAAATGAGAGTTCAGTGCTTTGACTTTCCCCTGGCTCAACTGCATTTCTTTCTCTTCCTAAAGGCCTGTTGCCACTCACTGACCCTTCACTGCCCTTTGAGCAGCCCAAGAGCAAAAGCAAGGCAAAGGACTCCACCTCTCCACTGGGCTGCCCAGTAAATTCCCACAAATCCAGCTCTGGGCATTAGCAACATCTTTCCACTGCAATGGGGGGAGCTCCTGGTTGAGGGCTGGGCAGGGAAAGCATTTGATCAGACACATCATATTGAGCCTCTACGAGGAGCTGGGCAGCCAGAGTAAGGCACTGGAGAAACAAAATCAGATAAGACTAACTCCCAGTTTCCAAAAGAAGAGGCAACAGAGCTGGGGAGACCAACATGAAAAACAGTTAAAAAAAAAAAAAAAATCCAGCGTGATAAGTTCAGTGCTAACTTGGGAGGTATTTGTGCTGCTCTTTCTACCCAGCAAAGGCCCAAGCACCCCATGTGAGCCCCAATCAGGGACACAGTGCCGTGGCCCCTAGGGCTGGAGACGGACCCTAGTGTGGCCACTTGATCATGTAACCCTTCCTTCCCTGACTCTCAGCTCCCCCACCTGTAAAATGTGTATAATAAGCACCACCCACTCAAGAGGAAGGCCTCAAAGATCAAAATGAAACCGGGAGAACAGAAGTGCTTTGAAGAGGCACAATGCACCATATTAGGTTAAGAGCAGATTCCCATTGGGAAGTAGCATTTTATAAAACACACCCACAGGCCAGACCACATTTTAAAAGCGATGCCCTCCAGCAGAGCCTGACCAGAAATTCCTTAGTTTGCTTGTGGGATGGCTTCTGTCCTTCCCATACGGACCACATTTCCCACAGATGTCAGGGAAGAGAGAAGTGTCATGTCTAGAGAAGGCTGGAGCCCAGCGTCCCCCACCTTGGGGAGGTGGGGTGGAGAGCCCCCGTGCTGCGGGCTAGCAGGGGCCACGGGGAGTTCTTTCTTCACAAGAGAATGAAAAGTTCAACTTCCTTAATGGGCAGCTGGTCCAAATTATCCCCGGGGCTCTACTCTGCAGCTGCAGAAAATCAGAGCCTATTTTCCCAGCCCCATGTGTTTATTTCTATTCTACACAACCTCCTTTCTTTTACCTTGTTTTGCTTTGGCCTGGAAGACAGGATAAACAAACCGAAGGGAGCTGTGAGGTTTCGGGCTTAGGCTGGGTTTCCCTTCTCTCCTAGTCTTTAGAAGCAAAGTGCTCTGGGCTCAGGGGCCCTTCTGATGCACAGCCGAGCGGGGCTGGGATATTGAGGGATCCGTTCTTTCCTGGAGCCCAGCAGAAGGCTGTGAATCCCATTCATACATCTGATCACTCAGTACAATGGGTTAAGCCCTGCGATGCGCCAGAGTGCCTGCAAGTGAGGACCGACCATGTTTCCGACAGATGGGGACCACAAGGATGCTGAATGGCTTTCGCTTTCACGGAGCTTACCCTGATGAGTACACACAGACCTGAAAGAGGGAATGACGGTATAATATTGCTCACAATATTATGGGGAGTGCGTGTTGGGGCGACAGATCAGGGAAACCCTCCCGGAGGAGGTGATAGCCACATGTCTTACAAGGTCCGACAACTGGTAAGTTGTGTAGCCAGGGCTTGATCCCCAATCGGTCCCTTGATGCAGTGCATCACCACCCCGAAGTGCACTGACATCACCCTCGAACTGCTGAAGGTTGTGCCCCCTGCGGGGCTAGAGTTTGATTCCTCCCAGCAGCCCAGGCCTGAGAACCACCTTAAGACCAAGGCTCCTTCCCTTACTCTTAAAGACAATAATTCCTGGAGACCCCGTGGGACTGTTGGGCAGTAGGTGAAAGGCACTTTTTGTATGAAGCCAGCCGTTATTAAGTATTTGTCTGAAGTATTCAGCCTGACAGTCTGCTCTGCGGTTTGAAAATGAAAGGCCTTTGCTCTTCTCCCTGGCTCTACCTGGTAGCCGCTGTGTGACCCTAGGCAAATTGCTTGACTTCTCTGGGCCCATTTTCTCCTCTGTTAAGTGAGAGCCATAATAACTAAACTCATGGATCTGTCGTGAAGAATCAAGGAGAGAAAGCACGTATGAATCACTTTGCACAGTGTCTGGTGTGTAGTAGTACCTGAGTATACATTAGTTCCCTTCAGTGCCCACCCTTTACTTGAAATCTCCTGGATGGTGTTCGGAGCATGGCTTGGCTGTACTTGGCTTTGGGGCAGTTCTGAGTCACAGGCAGACAAGCTCCGGGGGCAGTAGACAGTTCTAAGGCTAGCCCAGCCCTGGAAACCGGTTATGAGATGGCAGCCACTGGCCATTAAGCTGTCCCCTCAGGCTCGATTAGGGACCCAGCGATGAAGCCACTCCCTTGGTTGTGCTCCCACGAGATGCTGGAGAAGGAGGAAGATATTCTGCCTCTCGCTTCCCAATAACGGCGAAACCTGAAGCATATAGAGTAAAACAAGGTAGGGAATAATTGGATGAAAACTACTGGAGCCCTCCAGGGATGCCAGCACCCTGTAAATGAAACCAGATGCTGGCTTGTAACCTCCTGGAATGGGTTCCCACAGGAGGCAGAATGAGCAGCTCTCAGGCCTGGTTTTCTGTATTTAAAGTGGGATAGGGGGTTCAAGGCTGATATCCAGGGCTCCTTCCAGTTCTGGGGTTCAGGGATTCAGAGCCGGGGGAATCTGGGCTAGACCCAGCCTTCTTGGTCTGGGACCTTGCCTTTCCTACGTATATATTTACAAGGCAGAGAGAGCAAAGAAACATTTATTTTGAGAGGAGAAACCCCACATATTAGATTGGTAAGGTCTGTGCTAGGAGCCCCAGAGTGGCCTCAGCCAGAGCGCTACATTCCTGGACCATTCTGGAGCTGCTTTGCTTAAAGAGTCACATTCAGCTCCCATTAGTGAGCAGAAAGTTGCTGACAGCAAGAGCCAGTCTACTGCTGACGCCCCTGTCCCTCTCCCTTGATTTACTAAGAAGCCAGGAACTGTGCTCTGGGGAGAGCAGAGGAAGTCAGGAGATTAATCCAATTGGAGGGGTGAGCCACCCAGCACCCAAGAAACAAGTAGGTAACCAGGCCTTAGATTGACAGTTAGCATTCCCAGATACTCTCTTTGGGCATTTTTGGTAGCAAGGACCAGAGACTCACTGGGTCACTTCAGGTAATGGGGGCATATAGTAAGGACACTGGGGAAGACTTTGGAAGATCAGGAGTCATAATACAAACAGGACTTGCAGAGCCTAGGATGCAAAGGTCATCCAGAATCCAAGGCAGTTCTGGGGGCCACAGCAGTCGGGCTTCCATCTAGTGTCTCATCTCCAACGTGGCTTATGAATTTCACTGTCCCTGCCTCTTTTTGGGGCTGCTTCTGCTCAGTTATCTCCATATTCCCCCAACTCACATTCCTAAGGGAATCTGGGTGGTCCTGCTAATCGTCATCATAGTGGTTCGAGCTCTTGAGCCAGACCAATCATTCATGGCATTACCCATGTGTAAGGAAGTGCTCACAGGCTGGGAGCATGGTATACACGTTGATCTTGTCTAATTGCAGTCTTATCACATCTGATGTCAGAGATAAACAAAGCTGGATGCTAGTTAAAGTGGTCGGGACGGATCTTAAATTAGTAACATACTCTTGCAATAGGGAAAAGAGGCCCAAGTGAACCGAATTCAACTTCCATTGGTACAGAGGTGACTGGGTGTTTTAAAGGGAGAATGAGGGGGCGCCTGGGTGGCTCAGATGGTTAAGCGTCTGCCTTCGGCTCAGGTCATGATCCCAGGGTCCTGGGATCGAGTCCCGCATCTGGCTCCCTGCTCCTTGGGAGCCTGCTTCTCTCTCTCTCTCCCTCTGTCTCTCATGAATAAATAAATAAAATATTTAAAAAAAAAATAAAGGGAGAATGAAGGAAGTGGGAGGGCAGGGAGTGGGGATTCAGTAGAGTCAGAAAAGTGAAAAATGACAAAAAGCGGGAAGGGCGGGTTGGTCTCTAGGAAACCCATCTGGGTTTGCTAACTGGTTCTTATCCAAGTTAGGCTCCCTCCCTCCCACGGAGGCTGGGAGACGGGGCCCTATCTTCAGGTGTTGGCTGAAACAAACAGTAAATTCTTTTGGCAGCCTTGAGTTTTCTCAGGCAGGCACGTTATAGGAGGCTAGGGTCATTCCAGGGATGTGGCCTTGAGCTGTTAGAAATTATGTTCTGTTTTATTCAAGACTTTATGGGTCAAAGTTGAGGCCTCCTTGAAAGGGCTCAGGAGCCTGCCTAGGGTTTGGTCAAGCAGAGAATCTTTGTCACCGATCCCTTCAACAACCCTGGGAAGTGAGTATGACAGGTGAAGAAATGAAGAAAAATATCTCAGTGCCTCTAGACTTAAGAACACTGGCACTATGGCTTGGCCAGCCCCCACCAGTCCCCCCCCCCCGCTCCTCACCATGCCCACCTCCTGCCTTGGACCTCTTCTTGTGGTGCTTGGTGGGGATGGCCTGGAATCGCCTCGTAGCATTTTTGTGCCCCGAGGAGAAGCATGGTTATATACCTCTCTGTCCCCAGAACAGGGTCAATACTTGTTTAGAGATCAAGCAACAGTAGGGAGTCTAGAATGAATTACAGAAAGACAGCCCAAGTAGATGCAACCCAGGGTCAGGGCCCCTAGTCACTGTGTGCACGGGGAGCGCATGGCCTCTATCCTGGGGTAACACCATTCCTGCCTGAGCTGGTGGGATCAGTGGATGGGTACTGTGCCCATTCTGAATAGTCAGGCACTGAAGGTTAAGACTAGAACCTGAGATACAGGAAAGATCCAGAGAGATACAGGAAACATGAGGCGTTCAGCTGGAGAGTCCGATCATACCCGCTAGCAAAGTCATGCCTCCATCCACCCACCTGCCCTCCATCCCATCCGACACTGAATCAGCATCTTCAGCCAACCAGGCATGATACTAAGTATCGAGGGACCATGAACAAACAAAACACCATTTCTCTGCCCAAGGGAACATGGGATATTTTTCTGCAACTCTCAGGGATCGCGAGCTTTGCTTCAACTCTCTCAAGCGGTGCCCCAGTCTGGGGAGTGCCAGCCTGCTGCCATCTTGGCCCCAACTGGTTTAACCTCAGACCAGCTTAACTCTGTGTTGTGGGGCTTAGGCAGCACTGAAAGTGGCCCACGTTGGAACGAGCAGTGGTCTAGAAAGAAAGGGCTCTGGTGTCCCAGTGACTGCTGGTTCCTTCCTATCTGGGAACGTCAGTTCCCTCATCTGTAGATGAGAGTTTGGACTCAGGGGCGGTCCCTGCCAGCTCTGACATTCTGTGTTCTTATCCATTGTATGCCGTCAGTTCATTAGACAGCTCTGAGGGCAACGACGACACTTATTCATCCTTAGCCCCTAGTACAATTCTAGAATGTGGTAGGATCCCAGAAGTGCATCTGGATGGATAAGTAAATGAATCATTGAAAAGAAAAATACATACATTGATGAAGATACGTATAAAGAATTAGTAAAGATAATGCACCTTCAGCACCCCAAATCTGTGCACAGAAAGTAGAATCACCCTGGGCTTCCATAAATATTAGCCCTGCTCTCAAAAGCTAAGGCTGGTTTATCTTTCCCTGCCCAGAAGCAGAGACACGTTCATTTTCAAATACAAACTCGGGAATAGACGTGCTTCACAAGGGCATCCCTGCATTCTTGGGCCCTCCATAAGACTTAGGAGAAGCCAAACTGTTCCTACGAATTGGGGGTAGAAGCATTACAGTTCAAGGGTTAAAGTAATTCATTATGTTTACTGTGACTGCTCCATCAAAAGGGATCTTGCGTCAAAGTCATGAGGCAGAATCAGTGGACCCTGCCCAGAGAGCTCATAAAGAAGGGGGGGTGGGGATCTTATGAAAAATGAAGCAAGAAAGGTGTAGATGGAGAATTGGCTCAAGGGTGAAGTCTCAAGGTCCGGTCCCAGCTTTTCCACTTACTCCTCACTGTGGGATGACCATGGGCAAGATCTGCCTCCTCTCCGAGCCCCTGTATCCTCAAGTGTCACATGAACAGTTTGCACTGTGTGATCTCCGAGTCCCTGGCAGCTGGCAAATTCTAGGCTTCTCCATCATTTGAGACAGTGTGACTATAAGTAGCTCTATGCAGTAAGTAATGGTGATGTCTGTAGCCCCCTACTAAGCTTGAGGAAGTCATTACTAGAAATAACCCCAGAAAATGTAAAAGTTCCTAGTCCAGGCACCATGCTTTGATCTTCTCTACACTCTGACCCCATCTGTGCCTCACCTCCCCCTGCCTTTACTGAGGGGCCAGGCCAGGACTGGAGTGGGTCTGGGGTCCTCCTGCAGGAGGGTGGATGAGGGCCTCATGGTCGGTCCCAGCAGTGGCCTGGGTAATGGGCAGGGTCCGAAGAGCTGGGCAGGGAATGAGGAGGTTGGTTCTTTGGTCTGGTGCTGCAGCTAGGCAGAAAGCTCCAAGCAGAGATTAGAACCACTGATGCTCTGGAAGATTTGCTGGAGAAATGCTTGAGCCTTTTGATCTGGGAGAGGGTAAGGAGGCCGCCCAGTTGGAGAGGGCTGGTCTTCTGCCCCGGTTCTCATTTATCAGCTTCCTCCCCTAGGGTTACACAGCCAGACAAAGAAGTGGCTACTTCCAATGTGAGCTTTTTTGAAAGGACTCTTCTCTGTCTGCTTCTCTGTGTAAAAGGGGAGCACCTCTGATCCCAAATCTGGGCAGCAGAGCCAAAAGACACAGAGGCCTGATCCTGTAAACATACGGATGTCATTGCTATGGGGGAGTACTAGGAAAAGCTCTGCCCAAGATTTACTGGGCCAGGGATTCAAGTCAGAAAACTCTCCAGGTTGTCCTCCAGGTTTTTGGTGAGGAACAGTTCCTTGGTGTTTCCCTTAACCTCGGACCTTCCAGAGAGTGCTCCTTGTGCAGAGCTGGGTGGGGGCCCGCCTTGTGGTCATTACTGCCCTCTCCACTTGCAAGCGAGGTAGAGTCCAGTCTGCAGAGTAGAGACCCCAGAACAAGAGAATGAGTTTGATATTCTCTTGACTCAGAGGGTTCCCTTTAAAATGAGTCAAAATCAGATATCCACATAGGGCTTGGTGGGGGGCGGGCTTTCCAACAGGGTTGCCGATTTTCATTTTGCTCAGGAAGAATTCTCCAGGCCCCAGTGAGGTGGGATGCAAAGAAAGAGGTAAACGGTGGGGGGATGGCACCTGGGTGGCTCAGTCAGCTTAAGCGTCTGCCTTCAGCTCAGGTCTTGATCCCTCGGTCCTGGGATGGAGCCCCGTGTCAGGCTCCCTGCTCAGTGGGGAATGGGCTTCTCCCTCTCCATCTGGCCCTCCCCTGCTCATGCTCTCTGTCTCAAATAAATAAATAAAATCTTTAAAAAAAAAGAAAAGAAAGAGGTCAGGGGGCCTGTCAGACAATGCAAAAGCAGCTATTAAGGGAAGTTACATGCAATTACAAAAGCCTGAGGTCCCCATGAGCACTCTTGCCCTTTGCCCTCCAACCGGGCCAGTGCTCTTTCTCTTGCCCTGGGTGTGCCTGAGTTTTGTGCAGTCCAAAATCTCTCCCTGCCATTTTCCTTGCCTTCATGTGCAGAGAGGTATCTCCTTGACCTCAAGTGGCCCCACACACTCTCAGGGACCACTCTCGGCAGGTGTCTGAGGAAGACGCTCCCCGGACTTGCAAGAAGCGTCCTGGGGTGGGGGGTGGTCACAAACTAGGCTGAAACCGCCTCTCAGGCACCGCATCGGGTTATGTGGGGGCTGACACATCTGTGGGGTGAGAGCATTTCCGAGTGGTGACTGGCAGCTTGGTGGGAAAGCTTTGCCCTGGGGCAGAAGCTGCTGGGAAAAAGCAGAGTTTAAACCCTCTGCCCACAGAAACCCCAACCTTTTACCGAGTGGTGATATCCCTCCCAGGCTGGGGGGGGAGGGGCACCGTTGCAGTCATTTGGTGATTATCCACATGCGTTGCAGGAAGTGGCATCATTGCTCAGACCTGTGGCAAATGCCTGCCTGTGACCTCCCCTGCCACTCCTCAGGAGGCCAGACATGCTGTGCACGGAACAGCTCTTGGGCCTGTCCAAGGCCCTGCCGTGGGGCAGTTTGCATCCTAGTCAGATCAAATCTCAGCCTATGGTTTTCCCGAGGGAATGATCCACAGAGTTGAGCTTTTATTATGGGAAAGAAAAGGTTGCAAAACCCAGCCTGAGTGGCAAGTTCTATAAGATAGAACTAGGAGAGAATGTGTCATGTTTCAGTGAGTCCAGGGGAGGTCATGAGGATTTCAGAATCATTTTAATTCTTTTGGGGCGTGCGGCATCCCATGAGCAGGCGACTGTGTTCAGCCTCCATTGTGAGGAGAAACCCCAAATCTGGAGGATCTGGGAACAAGTTACAAGGGACAGGTTCCAGTGCTCAAGGAGTCAACCTAGGGTCTGGGGGTCGGGGCAGTCCTGAGGGCCACAACTTTGCTTGGTTTATGGAGATCGTGGGACATAAACCAGAGAGACATCCTTGAAATTGATTCTGTGAGTCTCATAATTATGGTTACCATATGTGTCCAATTTTTTGAAGTTGTCCTGTTTTCACATGTTCTTTGCCACTTCCATATACATCAAAGCCTCCTGGGAATTCCAATATTTCAGCAACCAGATGACATTTTCCAGATTTCTTCCAGTGCTCACCATATCATATGACAGACCACAACCCTATTTTCTCATTTGGAATGTATGGTCATTGTACCAATAGCCTAGCCCTGGGGTCCAGAACCCAGGACCGTCCCACCAGAAGAAGCCATCAGTGAATGAGTGAGTAGAAGGGGCTCTGATGTCATAAAGTGGGTGTTGGAGCTGTGGGATGCCCTGATGGCTAATTCTCTGGGTTCATACGAAAGCCCTAGGCTCTGAGGAGCTATGTCCCATAGCCAGGACCTGCCCACCTGGGTCTGTATTATCTGAGTTCATTCATTCACACATGCCTTCATTTTGCACAGCTTGGGCAGCTTGATGTACAAGCACTGTATCAGGCCATGTGATCTGTCCTCGGAATGCTCTCGGTGTCCTAAGAAGACGGACAGGCAATTATTAGATGAAGTAATAAGTACGTCCAAAGAAGAGGCCCTGGTCAGGTGTGGGGGATGTGGGGAGGCTTTTAGGGAGATGGGACATGTAAGCTGAGATTTAAAGGACAAGAAAAGCTTAGGCGGGAGCACAGAGAGGGGTTTTATAGAGATGGGGGAGTTCATGTCCTCCTCTGGCTCATTCAGGTCTCTACTCAAGAACTTCCTTCTTCCCTCCCATCCAAGATGGTTCCTCCCTTCACTCTCTATTCCCTTCCTTGTCTCTCTCTCTTTCTCCAAGATGGCACCTTTCCTCACCCTCCGTTTCCTTCCTTGTCTCTCTGTCTCTAAGATAGCACCTTCCCTCGTTCTTCACTCCCTTCCCTGTCTCTCTCCAAGAAGGCATATCCCCTCCTTCTCCATTCCCTTCCTTGTGTCCCTGTCCAAGATGGCGCCTTCCCTCACTCTTCATTCACTTTCTTATCTCCTCACCTAAGATGGCACATCCCCTTGCTCTCCATTTCCTTCCTTGTCTCCTCACCTAAGATGGCACCTCCTCTCATTCTCTGTCCCCTTTCATTTTTTTTTTTTTAATTTTATCTATTTATTTGACAGAGAGAGACCCAGCGAGAGAGGGAACACAAGCAGGGGGAGTGGGAGAGGGAGAAGCAGGCTTCCCGCAAAGCCCGATGCAGGGCTCGATCCCAGGACCCTGGGATCATGACCTGAGCCGAAGGCAGACGCTTAACAGCTGAGCCACCCAGGTGCCCCTCTCTGTCCCCTCTCTGTGCTTCTGTTCCTGTCTATGCACTCATCACTACCTGGCCATAGTTACTTTTTTCCCCCTAGTACTGCTAGTCTCTCCACTAAAATACCAGTCCCTGAGGGCAGAGACTTTGTTCATGGATATATCCATAGCTCCTAGAACAGGACCAGGCCTTTAAGAGATGATCAGTCACTTATTTTGCTAAACTAAGACATGAATGACGTGAGTTCAGGCTGGCCCGAGCAGGGGGGGTATGGGGGAATCTCGGAATGTCAGCCTTGGCTTCCTGGGTCACAGTGGGCCTCTTCCTATTATTTTGACCTGACACCCTGACGTCTGCCTGGCCTGCTCTGGGACCCACAACATTCTCCTGTCTCTTCTCTCTTCTACTTACGACCCCACACCGAGGCTTCTGTTGGAGGCTGGCCTGGTGTGGCCCACGGCCACTGTGACAGGCTGCTGACAGAGGCGAGGCAGCTCTGTGAGAAATCAGGGCTGACATCTCAGCTTCGGCCAACCCACCAGGGCAAGCCCCCAGCCAGGGGCCAGGCCTCATATGCGGCTGCTGGCTCCAGGTTAGCTTGTCATTACTGCTCCCTGGGGAGTTTCTCTGTCTCAGACCCGGTCTCTGCCTTCTAGCTTCTCTCCATGTTTTCCTTCTCCAGGATTCCTGTGTTCTCTTGCTCATCCTCAGCCTTGACAGCCTGGTATGAGCTCGTGTTTGCAGCAAATCCATATGGGAAGAACGGTCAGGGATGAAGGATGTGTAGAAAATGCCATTCAACATTTCAAGAAGCCTTTCAGAGTCATCCATCTGTGATCTTTCAGCGCCTTGAGTGGTTTTCTGGTGACTTCTTTGGTTCCCCAGTACAGAATATTCTGGGGTTTCCCCAGCCCAGGCAGCACATGACGGACATGTGGCCAATTCTAACTCCTCTCCTTTCTCATGTGGTACAGATGTGGGGTTTATCAATCCTACCATTTCCTGCAGGGGCCTGTGAAGGTCACAGTCATTGGAAGGGGGGAATCCCCCAGCCCACTTGGCCAAAAAAAGAAGAAAAAAATGGTCTGAGAGTGCAGTACTTACTGGGCACGGAGCTTGATCGGATTTGCTGTTTTCTCTGGCAGTTCACATAAGGGTCTTTTCTGCATCATGTCACGCACGTGTCACCGTGTCACAGTACAATGGCTTCACCACCACCCTACATGCCCCAGGTGGTTTCTGGCTGCAAAAAGAAAAACAAAAAGAGACACCTTTGACCTCTTCCACCTCTTCCCTGGCCTTGGAATCACTGAACACTGGAGCTGGAAAAAAACCTTACAGATCATCCACTCCCATCACTCCCAAATGCCTGTCCACATACATGTAGTACCTTGAAATCATGGGGGACACGTGTAAAAATGACAGATCTCTGACTCCCACCACCAAGACTCTGATCCAGTAGGTCCAAGTGGGCCCAGGAATCTGCATTTTACAGGCATTCCTAATGATTTTTTTTAAAGATTTTATTTATTTATTTGAGAGAGAGAGAATGAGAGATAGAGAGCACGAGAGGGAAGAGGGTCAGAGGGAGAAGCAGAACCCCCCCCGCCAAGCAGGAAGCCCGATGCGGGACTCGATCCCGGGACTCCAGGGTCATGACCTGAGCCGGAGGCAGTCGCTTAACCAACTGAACCACCCAGGCGCCCCAGGCATTCCTAATGATTTTGATGTGTGACCAGATTTAAGACCCAATGACCACTCCAATATCTTGTCAAGTGAGGAAGTTCTGGTCTCCGAGGGAAGAAGATCGCTACCCCACTCCTGGATGGTGAAAGGACCTTAGAAGACACATGAGGGGACCCGAGCTCCCACTCCTCCCTTGACACTAACAGTGTGTATGGCCCGACACCGTGACTTCCCAGCCAGATGCTGGCATTGAGATGATCTTAAGGGTTGTTTCAGCTGCTCCAGTGTTCTTTGAGTCCCCAAAATATCCCCTTGGAGAAATAAGGCAATGCTTTGTACTGCAAAAGAATGAATCTTCATTCATCTGCGCAGCACATTTACTGTTCATTTCCTAGAACCAGGCTCTGTGCTAAATAGAGTTTATAGATGAATGTGAGAGAGTTTCAGCCACGAGAGAAGGAGGAGGAGGAGCCTAGGATTTGCTGAGGGTCTACAGTGTGCCAGGCACCATGCTCGGAGACTTATACACATGATTTCATTTATTTTTAAAAGATTTTTTTTATTTATTTGAGAGAGAGAGAGCATGAGAGAGGGGAGGGTCAGAGGGAGAAGCAGACTCCCCGCCGAGCAGGGAGCCCGATGCGGGACTCGATCCTGGCACTCCAGGATCATGACCTGAGCCGAAGGCAGTCGCTTAATGACTGAGCCACCTAGGTACCCTAAAGATTTTATTTATGTATTTATTTTAAGAGAGAGAGAGGGGAGGTGGGTGGGGGGATGGGGTAACTGGGTGATGGGCATTAAGGAAGGCACGTGATGTAATGAGCACTGAGTGTTATATGCAACTGATGAATCAGTGAACTCTACCTCTGGAGCTCATAATACACTCTATGTTAATTAATTGAATTTAAATAAAATAAAATTGAAAAAAAAATAGAGAGAGCATGAGCGGGAGGAGGAGCAGAGGGAGAGGGACAAGCAAACTTTGTGCTGAGCAGAGAGCCCTACATGGGGCTCAATCCCATGACCCTGAGATCACGACCTGAGCCGAAATCAAGAGTCCGATGCTCAACTGACTGAGCCACCCAGGCGCCCCCACATGATTTCATTTGGTCTGCACAATAGCCCTACATGTTGCCCCCATGTCACAATTGGGGACATACCCTTAGAGAGGCTGTGAGTCTTTCATAAGATCATTCAGGTAGAAAGAAGAGTCTTCTATGTGCCAGGTACTGTTCTAAGCTCTTCATGGATTGCCACATCTCACTGATTCTGTGACACACAACTTCACATCTCTGAAATCTGGAAGCATCTCGCAATTGACATAATTTGCCACTGTCACTGGCAGAACTTTTTCCTTCTTAGTAGCACATATGATAGTGATGTGCCTTACAAAAAGTGGCATCTGAGATTTGATGAGCTACTGTCTCCCACTTACAGTGAGTGGGAGAGACAGAATTCACACCCAGGCCTGTCTGGCTGCACACTTTCATGCTCACAGCCCAGTGGGAAAGTAGGCACGAACGCTGGAACGCAGGGCTGAGACATTTCATGGGGACCTCCCCAGCTACTGTGTTGCACAGCAAGGCCACCTGCTAGGAGAGTCTGGATCCTTCCTTGGTTTTCTCCGTTCCCCCTCCTCCCTGGCAGGCATGACTGCTGGTCACCAGGTCCCAAAAGGTGGAGAAATATCCCGCAATCACACTCCTTTGGGATTTACCCAAATGAGTTAAAAACTGAGTTGGATGCTTAACCGACGGAGCCACTCGGGTGACCCCCAAAATGAAGTATATTAAAAGAAAAAAAAAAAGGTAGAGAGAAGCAGACTGATCAAGGGCAGGGGTGAGACCCCAGGGTTTCTGCAGGTCATGGTCTGGGTCCCCTGTGCCCCATGCGGGGGTGGGGGGGGCAGGTCCCCCGTGAGCGGTGGGGTGCCGGGCGTGCCAAGAGCTCAGCGGTGTCTGCGGGCTGCTCCCAGCAGGTGGCATGGAGGCCGTGATGATCCGGCTGGTGAATGGCTCGGGGCCGCACGAAGGTCGCGTGGAGGTGTACCACGAGCGGCGCTGGGGCACCGTGTGTGACGACGGCTGGGACAAGAAGGACGGCGACGTGGTGTGCCGCATGCTGGGCTTCCGCGGCGTGGAGGAGGTGTACCGGACAGCGCGGTTTGGGCAAGGTAAGCCCTCTGGGGGAGAGGGCCCAGGAATGCTCGTCGGGTCTCCTCCCCAGAGCATGAGTCTCTGCCCCAGCAGTCCCGCCAAGGGTCACCTGGCCTCTGCCCCCCACATTCCTGCAACGGGAGGCTTGCTGTCCCCCACGCAAGCCGGCATGTCTTCACACAGTTCTGGTTATTAGAACATTCTTCTTTTCCTTGGATTGAACTCCTTTTATTTCTGGTCTCCTGTCGGATTCCCCTGTGGGCTCTCGTTCTCAGCCCTGCGTCTCCCTTGCACTTAGCTCTGTTGCATTTTTGTGATGGAGCACAGAGAGGGCCAAATGCTTATATAGCGCCCGTTGTGTGCCAGGTTCGGTTCTAAACATGTTACAGATATTCACTCATTTAACCCTTACAACACTAGGAAGTAGGTAGAGCTATCATCCCTACTTTCCAAATGAGGAAACCGAGGCAGAGAGGTTGAATGACCTGCCCCAGGTCACACAGCTAGCAAATGGCAGGTGGCTTAGGAGGCCAGGCTTTCATCCATTCTGCAGGCTGTCCCTGACCCTCTCTGAGGCTTTTCTTCTTCCGGTGGATATCTCCAATAACTCCATCTCGTCCTCACGTGGCAGGATTTTGAAAGCCTTCACCATTTTGGTTGCTTTCCTTTCAACATGCTCAAGCGCGCCTCCCGTCCTGCAGATGGCACAAGGCGCTGTGAGGGAGGGGTGCAGACCTCCTCTGGGCAGATGCCCAGCTCCAGTCCCCATCCATGGCACTGTGTCTGTCCCTCAGGCTAGCACTCTGCGTTAGTCTGCTCGGCCGCTGTAACAAATAGCACAGACCTGTGGAGCTGAAGCAACAGAATTTTGTTTTCTCACAGTTCTGGAGGCTGGAGGGTCCACAATCAAGGTGTCAGCGGGTTTGGTTTCTCCCGAGGCCTCTGTCCTCGGCTCGTGCGTGGCTGTCTTCTTCTTATGTCTTTACAAGGTCTTCGCTTTGTGTGTGTCCCAATCTTTTCTTATAAGGACACAGTCACCTTGGATTAGGGCCCTCCCCAATGGCCTCATTTTACCTTAATCACCTCTTTTAAGGGGCCTGTCTCCAAACAGTGACGTTTCGAGGTGTCAGGGCTTAGGACTTCAACACAGTTGGGGGAACACAATCCAGCACAGAGCACTCTCTACACCGTGCCATGCTTGCTGTGACCGCCACCCAAGCGACACACAAAATGGGATCACTTGTTTACACACCTACTGACATGTGCTAAACATCCATGGCACCACATACACTTTCACACTCAAATACAAAATTCACGTTCACACATGCTTTCTCCTCCGTCAGACCTTGAGCTTGAAGAAACCTGCGTTGACTCACAAGTACAGCAACAGTCCCACATGCACCAACGCAGGACTCCCCACACCCGTAGGAGAGCGTGCTGACCGGTGGCTTTGTGATCTTGTTGCTTCTTCCCTGTGGGTCTTGGCGTCCCTGTCTGTAACTTAAAAGGGCTTGCAGACTCTGTGATGTGCCTTCCAGCTTGAGTCCCCTGGGATTTGGAATGCTCCTGTCGAGGACCCAAGTCCTGACAGGTGTGGGGAGGAATTTGGACCGATCCACTCACACTCGGTTGCCAGGTCCCCGTTGTGACCTGCGGAGGAAGAGCTGGCCCAGCTGGGGGCGCTCCTTGTGTCATGGAGTGGAGCCAGGCATGGTCGCTGTCCTGCCCGACACCCTGGCTGCCCGACCAACCGTGCTGGAAGGCTAAAGGGACTCAGGGCATGGCGTGGGGGAAGGGGGGGTGGCGGGAGGGTTTGACGCATCTGCTCCAGAGAGAGAAACGGAGCCATGTCACATCCAGGCTGGCCGTGGCACCCTCCACTGCTCAGTCACCCTTCGCCTCATCTCCACCAGGGGCTGGGGCAACTCTGATTCAGAATCTCAGCCCTTAGACCCCCCGGCACTGTTATAGACTGTGTCTCCCCCGAATTCATATATTGCAATCCTAACCCCCAACGTGACGCGATGAGGAGGGGGATCTCTGGGAGGCGATCAGGTCATGACATGATGGGACCCGCGCTCTTATAAAAGGGACCCTGAAGAGTTCCCTCGTCCTCTTTCCCTGAGGATACACAGAGAAGGATGCGGTCTCCCACCCAAAAGAGAGCCCTCCTCAGAACCCAGCCATGCTGGCACCCTGATCTCGGACTCCCAGCCTCCAGAGCTGTGAGACATAAAGGTCTGTTGTTTGGAAGCCACTCAGTCAATGGTACTTTGTTACAGTCAGCTGAGCAGGAGGAGACGATCCCAGTCCCAGGGGCTGAAGGTGACTGGTGAAATCTGTCGTGACCACAGGCAGAGAGCAACTGCCTGGCCCCGCCCGTCCTGGCCTCTCCAGCGAAGGCCAAGGCCAGGGGGGCGTGGGGGGAGTTCAGAGAGTCCAGCCCCTGCGAGGGCAGCCCGCCCGGAGAGAGCGCTTTCCTCCCACTTAAAGCTTCAGGCCAGATTTCAGCCTGTTTTCTTCAAGGAAAAACGCCATTTCTGTCTGCATGAGGAACAGGGACTGTGGAAACAGTCCTTGCTTTTCCATTCTTGCCATCAGGGAAGACGCCTTCCTAGGGAGTGGAAGTAAAACCTGTGGGGACGAAAAATATCAGAAACTCCTTTAGAGAAGCCGAAAACAAGTCGTTTGAATATCATGGGCAGTGTTCGTCCCCAACGGAGACTCCATGGCCTCTTTAATTCCCCCTTGATTTTTGTAGCATGTGACAAGTGAGGAAGCTCTGAAATCGCCACTTTTTTCCCCCAAAGATTTATTTATTTATTGGGGGGGGAGGGGCAGAGGGAGAGAGAGAGAAAGAGAGAGAGAGAAAAATCCCAAGCAGTTTCCCCTCTGAGCAAGCAGCCCGAGGCAGGGCTCGATCTCACAGCCCTGAGATTAGGACCTGAGCCAAAACCAAGAGTCTGTTGCTCACCTGACTGAGCCGCCCAGGTGCCCCTGAAATCATCACTTTAAACCAGTCAGCGCAAAACCGGACTCCCTTCCCCGTACATATCACATCTGCACTGTCATTTCCCCGTCCCCGTCCCCATCTAGTCTCTTATGTGATATTCGAGACCTCGACAGGTAGGCCAGCCAGGTGTTATGAAGGGGCTCACAGCGGGTAAGAAAAGGGGCTGGCCCAGCTGAGGCTTTTCTGAGCCCTTGTTCCGAAGCCAGCCTGCTCTGCCTGCTTCCTCAGCAGCCTCTAGGCACCTCCCATCTCCCGTCGGTGGGCACTAGGCTCGGTGCTGGGACACAGGGTTGAGTAACCCTCGCCTCCAGCCTCAACAGGTTCAGTGTAAAGGGAAAGGCAGGTGTGTTTACTGATTCTTATGCCATGGTCGCCATGGGGGCGGGGGGTGGGAGGGGATGTGGCCTCTCACGGCGGCGGTAGGGCTGTGCCTCAGATGGGGACACCCCTCTGACCACAGCCCTCTTCCCCACTAGGGCCCGACTCCTGATCCCGGTCTGCCCATCCCCAGGCTCAGTCTCCCAAGCCCTGGCCCCTCCCTCCATGGCTTGGCCTCTCTCTGTGCCCTCTGGATGTGCTTCCTGCCCTGCCTGCCAGGACTGCTGGCCCGTCCCCCAGCCCCCTCTCTCCCTCTCGCCATCCCTTCATCTGGCCCGTCCCTGAGTCCCACAGATTTCACCAGTGTCTACTCTCTGGTGTCCCTTGATTCCGTCCCTTCCTCTTTGTCCTCACTGCTCTTGCCCTAGGAGCCCAAGCAGGGTAGAGCGGTGGTTAGGAGCTCAGGCTGTGGGTCCAACCCAAGTTAGAATCTCAAATCTGCCACTTCCAGCTGGTGGCCTGGAGCAGCAGATTTTATCACCTCCCCTAGCTTGAGCCCTCCCACTTTTGAAGGATGGTGGCATTTGCTAAGTGCGATCACGTGTGTCAAGCAGTAAGCACAGTGTAGGCCCTGGTGTGCTCAGTCCTCTGCTCTACGTTGGGTGGAGGTCGGGTGCCAGTGAACGTGGGTGCAGGGGTGGCTGTGACCCTCCATGAGCTTCTTGCTCACCTCCAGCCTGGCTCCTGTCACCTCCCTCCTCATGGCTGCCGGCGCTCTTTCTGAAACGAGATCCCTCCTACTCTGCCTCCCACCTCTCTCTCACCCTCCAGCCACATGCGGACCCTTGTGTTCTCTGAGCTCCCATGGCTGTTTCACGTTTCCGTATCTTTTCAAGTTCAGTTTGGAGTGCCTTCCCCTCCTTCTTATCTAGCTAATTCCTGGTCAGCTTCTAAAGTCAGCTCAATCATCAGCTCCTGAGGGGAGCTTTGCTGGTGACTTCCATCCCCAGCCCATTCCCCGCTCCCCTGGCGTCGTGTCTCTAACATGGCATCTCTCATGCTCTCCTGAGCACTGATGCGTGTGTGAACATCTTGAGGGCTTTACCTTCCCAGCTCCAAAACCCAGGACTGTGCCTAGGACTTCATAGGTACCAGCTAAATGTGAGAGGGAGGGAGGAAGGGGGGGTGGGGGGGACAGGGGAGGGAGGAAAGAAAGAAGGAACTTCGGTGCTCGCTAACCTGAGTCCTCCCTGGTAGATTACAAGACATTTCCAATCCCTGTTAGTTCTTTTAGGGGTCTGGCACCATACAAGTTTCCCTGGACAGGGCTCAATCACCAAAGTATCCATTTCTCTGGGGGGAAAAAAGGCAAAGAAATCGCCAAATGGGAGAGACTTAAAGGTGTTTTTCTTTTTTTAATTTTTTTAAAGAATTTATTTATTTATTTGACAGAGAGAGAGAGAGATGGCGAGAGCAGGAACACAAGGGGGAACGGGAGAGGGAGAAGCAGGCTTCTTGCCGAGCAGGGAGCCGGGATGTGGGGCTCCATCCCAGGACCCTGGGATCATGACCTGAGCCAAAGGCAGAAGCTTAATGACTGAGCCACCCAGGCGCCCCTTAAAGGTGTTTTTCAGTTTTAAATGGGTCCAAGAGCTGTTGGAGAGGGAGGAAATGCAGTTGGAGCAGATGGTTGGTGATGGGTGGGAGGAGGTCTAGGAAGAGGCGGGGAAGGAGCCCAGCTGGGAGGTAGCCTTGGATCTGCAGGGAAGATCTTTCTAGGAGACAGACAAAAGGAGGTGAGGATGGGTACAAATGCAGACAGATTTGTAGGTGAGAGTGCGAGGGATGGAATTGGGAGTGTTTACTTCCAATCACGTTCTTATGACCAGTTTTTGCCTTTCTCCTCTACAATAAGATCCAAATATGGGGAGATGGCTTTGTGCACGCGTCAGCAAACATGAAAGGGCCAGGTAGTAAATATTTTAGGCTTTGTGGGCCAATGGTTTCTCTCACTACTCAACTCTGCTCTTGTAGCACGAAAGCAGCCATAGACAAAACATAGTCAACCAGTGGGGCTGTGTTCCAATAAAATTTTATTTACAAAAGCACAGTGGGCTGACCTGGCCCATGGTTTGCTGCCCCTGGCCTGGTGTTCATGCTGTGCACTGTGTCCCTGTAAGGTGCAAGCCCTGGACTGCCTGCACGTCAGAGGCCTGGGAGATAGTCTTTTGCCCTTAGTCGTTATGGGGCAAGTCACTTAATCTTTCTGAGTTTTCCCATCTCTTAAATATCTATTTGATAAGCTGTTCTGATTACCTCTGTGTGAGGCTCTGAGGGGAGCCTGGAGGATTCAGTGTAACTTATTCCTTCTATTAATATTACTCCAAATAAACATGTAGAAGCTCAAACGTTAGCTCCACGAGGCAGAGATTTTTCTTGTTGTTCCATCATTTTTTTGTTCGTTGATGTATTCCAAACACCCAGGATAGCGCTGAGCATGGAATAGGCCCTCAAATATATGTTAATGAATGAATGAATGAATGAATGAATGAATAGGATAAAATAAAATCTCCACTTACTCATTCCCAACAATATGACCTTCAACAGCCCCTGGTGTCTGAGTGTCAGAAGATCTGGCCTCTGGTCCCAATTTTGCCCCCTCAAGATAAAATGTCACCCTATTGCTTCCTTTTCCTGATCTAAACAGTGGGGAGCAGAGCACCCTACCCTGTGTTGTCCCAGGGCTTTGTTAGGGAGCTTGCAGAGATAGCTGCGCAGAAGTACGGACCTCTTCGAGAGGAGGGCTCCTCAGACTTGAATGTGCATACGAATCATGGAGATCTTCTTAAAAATGCAAATTCTGATTCAAGTCTGGGCGGACGCAGGCTTCCGTATTTCTAACGAGCTCCCAGGTCATGCCGACACGCCTGGTCTTGGGGCCTCACTTTGAGTCCTCAGATGTCAGTTCTAAAGCTAAAGTGATGATTGGTGCATAGAGTGGGATTTCCAGGCTCTCTGACATGGTGAGCAGTGGGGCTGATTCACAGGTTAACTGGCCGCCCGCGATGCCCCATGATGCTGTAAGACTGTAGCTATCCAGCGCTGCTGATTTAATGACCCAATTCTTATTTTATTAGCTCTTCCATGACTGCAAAATAGCCAGAACTCCCTGGCAAAAACACCCACCAGAGTTTGGAGTTTCGTGAGCCTATATACGCATTTGAGCTGGTTACCTTGGGCCTGTTCTGTATTTGTCAATTTCCTTTATTGGCTTCTTTATTTGTTTTGGGTGTGACTAATCCCACAGAGCTCTTGGGCCTGCAGGCTTTTCCTGGGTAATTTGTAAACTGATGTGTTTTCCAGGAGACATTTAATCTGCAAATTATTGCTCGGCCTCAAAGGGCTTATTGTGTAAGATGCACAGGGTCTCCGGGCCAGGGAAGAGGCTCTCGTGAAGAAGCAAAGGCCAAGACAGCGGAAGGAGGCCTCTCCTCCTCCCAGCTCTGTCCCCACGTTCACTGCTCGGCCATCCCATGACAACAGAGGCCGAAAATCCCTGTGTAACGAGTATACATCTAGACCACACAGCTCATGCGGTATGCATGAAAGGGTTCAATGTTTCCTGGACGTTCTTTGTAAAGAGAATTCCCCCATGCAGTTCAAGAGTGAGTGGCGGTTTGAAGGTTTTTAGAGTTATCCCGACAATTCCTCTTGAAGGAGTTGTCTGGACGCTGAGAGATGGCCGAGGAGGAGACGGGGCTAGGGTCAGGGCGTGGTGCCAATCCCTGAGCTATCTTTTTTATAGGGTTTTGGTAGATTTCGAAGTCCTTTAAAAATCAGGAACAATTTATTGCCTCATCTGACTTGCCAGGTTGACACAGCTAGTTTATGACCTGTTAACCCCATGCTTTTTGGGGCCAGTTCATAGACCTAACAAGCTAGGGTCCTGGAGTGACGAACAATCCTGGTTTATCCAGAAGGTACCTGGTTTTAGTACCCAAATTCTCACATCCTGGGAATCCCGTCCCAGTTTTAAAACTGAAATGGTCCCCCAGATGGGGCTGGGAGTTGAATCAAGACCTGTCCTACTAATTGTAAATCCCTGCTTCTTCTGCTCCATCGGTGCTTCTCAAACTGCAGCACATAATCTCTTGGTTAAAATGTAGATTCTGGTTCAGTAGTCCTAGGTGGGACCCGAAGTTCTGCATTTCTAATAGGCTCTGGGTAATGCTGATGCTCTGGTCCAGGACCACACTTGGAGTAACCAGGCTCTAAGCCACTGCTTCTGTGGGTGTCCTAAAGCTCAGTCAGGTTTCCAGAGGGCTCCCAAATGGACTCCCATCCTCTGGGGCCTGGCATGGCCATGAGCACAGAGAACACGGCAGAACCATGAGTGATGGTCCTGCCAGTTGATCAGTGGGGGCGCCAGGTGACTTGTGGTGTAGCCCACTCCCCTCTCCACTGGCCCCTCTGACCCCAGACAGGCCTTCTCTATTACCTCCTGGAGCCTCACCCGGCTGCCCTAGTCCTCTAGTCTTCTGACATTCATTGAAGAACTGCAATGCCGAGTTTCTGTCTCCCAAGTTTCTTTCCATTCCTGGGAAAGCCAACGAAAGCGAGTTATCAGACCAGCAGGCATGTCCCCTTAAGATCTGGGTAAACAGGACTAGCTGCAGGTGAAACTCCAATAGATTGTCTTAGGGACCTTATACTTTGGGAACTGATCTAATTACTTCTGATTAGGGATGCTTCTGCCTGTCATTAAATGATGTTTGGCCATAATGTTAAATTCGGGGGTCCCCTGCCATTCTAGCACCACTATTTTGGGCTCGGCATGATGGAACCATCTGCTTTAAATTTCAAAAGATCGGAGGTAATGTTGGCATTGACCTACTTGGTTATGGCGCACCGGATCTGTCCCATCCAGGGCCTATCGGACATTGTCCCTCAGATCAGCCCACGCTTGAGTACTCGGCAACAAAGACTGCAAGAGATTGTATCTCAAAAGCCATGAGGTCTGGGTGGCTCAGTTGGTTAAGCGACCGCCTTCGGCTCAGGTCATGATCCTGGAGTCCCGGGATCGAGTCCCGCATCGGGCTCCCTGTTCGGCAGGGAGTCTGCTCTTCCCTCTGACCCTCTTCCCTCTCATGCTCTCCATCTCTCATTCTCTCTCTCTCAAATAAATAAAAAAAATTTTTAAAAAAAAAATTCCTCTGCCCAAAATTTTGGTCAAAAAAAAACTTAAAAAAAAAAAAATCAAAAGCCATGAGGTGTCGCATAGAAAGCATGGGCCTATGCCAACTTGATCTTGAGTTCACACCCTGCCACTTAAGAGCTGAGCAACCTTGCACCAATTGCATCCTGAGCCTCAGCCCTCCATCTATAAAATGGGTGTAGTGAGGTCTATCTCACAGCCCCGTGATGAGGATGGAGGAAGATCACATGCGTGAGACGTCTGACATGCAGGAGATACCAATACATACTGCCGTCACCGCAGTTATTGTTATCCTGGCCTCAAGAAACGGAGCCTAGAAAATGAGCGTTTGTCTTGGTGGGCGGTGGAGGGGGCAGGCGGGAACCACTAGATCTGAGAATTGCCAGCAGAGCCCAGGACAGCCCGGTCAAGAACAGACACAGCAATGCTCTGTTTGTCTTCTGTCCTGCTCTCCTGCATGTCTGCTAAGGAACCGTGTTGACTTGTCCCCACAGGCACAGGGAGGATTTGGATGGATGATGTCGCCTGCAAGGGTACAGAAGATTCCATCTTCCGCTGCAGCTTCTCCAAATGGGGGGTGACAAACTGCGGGCACGCTGAGGATGCTGGGGTGACGTGCAACAGACACTGAAAGTGGGCATGGTCCAGGGTCCGGGGCCCTGCTGCCGAGCCTCCTTCCTGCACTCCTGGGGTGCGGGCATCACCTCTGCCCTGCCCAGCCCGGCATCCCCCGGCCCACATATCCCTGTCCCAGGACCATGGTGGCCTGTCGTCATTCTCCTCTTGGGCATCAGCTCCAAAGTGCAGCTCTGGGATCTACTGGATCATCATTTTGCCCAGCCTTCCAAGCAAGCACTGTGCATCAGGACTCAATACCCATGCTCACCTTCGGTCTGTCGGTTAAATGCTGAGAGTCTGCTGGAGAGAAATGCAGCAGGTGGGGTTGGGAGGGAGGCCCGACAGGCCATTTGCTCTTCAGAGAATTCCCTTAGTTAGGCCAAGAGTTTTGACATCTTCCTTCCCAGCAAGAGACTATACCAAATGATTTCGCTCTTCCCTCTTTACTCTGCCTCTGTACACCATTCCTTAGTTCAGGGAAGTGACATAGAGAACGGGCCCCCAGTAGGAGTGAGAGGGAAATGCACGGCCCCTGCAAGAGACAGCCTGGCTTTGGAGAAGGGCAGTGAAACTGACATCCATAGAGTGACTATCCTGTGTACTACATAGTATCTTGGGTGCTAAATTCATTTATCCACTTTGCAGCATTCCCCCAAGGCTTGTTAGCTGGGGTAAGACCTTACCTCTAGGTAGCACTCAGCTGACCTGTTCACCTGGCACTGAGAATGACAGTAACCATTGTTTCTACCTGAATCCTAGCGTGTTTTTACTAGGCTTGAGCAGGGAGCTCGGGTGCAAGGCATGTGGGACTACAGGGTTCCATACTCCAAACCTACAGGATATAAGATCAGACACGGACTGGCTTCCAGGCCAACCACCCACCTAGGAGGAAAGCTGATTTGAAGGGTGACATGGGGGCTGTCTGGGTTAAACCGAGACCAACACTTAGTCATCTGGCAATCAGGGTCAAGGCCAAGTTACTTGTGTCTCGGAGCTGTTTGGAGATGATGATATTGAACTTTCCAGGACTCTTTGGGTGTGCTCCTGTGATCAGAACACGTGTCCTGATGGATCCTGTAGGGAAATGAGGATCCCCTATAACCTCTGGCAGAAGAAGGAGCCATGGGGCTCTGCCAGTCCTTAGTCTGCACCCCTCTCCTAGTGACAGGGAGATCATATTCTGCTTTTGACATGAGGAGGAGGTCAAACCAGGCCATATACGTCGTGTTCTAGGACTAGGGAAGCTGCATGGTAGTAAGTGAGCACGGACTCACCTCCCTCGGGGAGTCATAGACTGAGTCAGGCCTTGGATACACAAATACCTGTCACATGGGGTGAGCATCAGCTTGGCTGGGGAAAGTGACCCCTGGGACCATCCAGGTATAGGACCAGCAGAGTTCCTGGCTGACAACTAAACCAATATGTGCTATTGGTGGTTTTTTGCTTACAATATGCTTATTATCCATTAATGTCCTAATGATCAGAGACTCTCCTGATCAATTGCTATGTTTACATTACACGCATGTACTCATGCATCTTTTTCCAGAACCAGTATATTATGCATATATAAACATGGCACTCTTCACTACATAGCTCAGAGCATTGCAAAGTTGACATTAAAAAAAGAAAATACCGAAGGTGGAAAGATGTCACATTGAACGAAATAAATTCCAAGTCAGTTCTGGCAAAGAATCCAGTTATCCCATTGATGAAGACCCACATAACTTTCCTACTTGGTCTTTTCATTTGGGGAAACACAAGTCTTGTTTTACATCAAATAAAAATCACAATGATAAGTGTTTGAACCTTAATCGAAAAGTCTACTAGTTTACATATTTACTTAAGAGGACATGGAAATAACCATGGACCTGGATTTCAGGGACTAAAGGAAATTAGGCCTGGCCTACAATACATCAGACCTTTTGTAAGAAAGAATTTCAATAAAGCTAAGAACATGTCACTAACAAGTTTTACATCACTCTCTTTCTCCTGAAATTCTGGCATGCGTGGGAAGGACTGGTAAAAACTGGATGGTCTGATTATTTCTCACTGGGGATTGGTAGAACGGGCAGCTTATGATACCAGTGTTCTCCTCAGTGAGCAGAAGGGTATGATACCAGTGTTCTCCTCAGAGCAGTGAGCTGGTAGGCAACAGAAGGCTCTGTTGCCTGCCAGGGCTCCAGTCACCGGGAGCTCGTTCTAGGTCTGAGGGAAAGACCTCTCCCTCCTGTGACTGACAGATTCAGATCGGTTTTAAAAGACACAGTGAAATCTCCTTCCTCTCTGAGGAAACTCACGCTCTACCCACAGGAGAATGGTTGTGACAAAGTTCTTCCCTTCCTTCACATGCCTGTTCATTGAGTAAGTGTTTACTGAGTGTCTACCATGCGCGAGGCCCTGTCCCAGGGACAGGAGACACAGTGGTAGACCAGACCCACTTGGTTCCTGCCCTCATGGAGCTTACATTCTAACTTTTATCCTTTTAACAGGCTCTTGGCATGACATTAACCACACGAGAATAATCACGTCCCGCAACAAGAAGTGTACAGGTGAAAAGGACGGTGGTTGTTGCCAAGCTATTTACGCAAAACACAAATAGCTCCATTGTTTAACAAATCATCTTTCTTGCTAGTGAGAGAACAATAGCACAGGCGGTGCTGGTTATACAAGTAACTATCAATAGGAAATGGGGATGACTAACCGGTAAACAGACATGTCTGTTCGCTCAAAATAGTAGTAGGTAAGCAGAGGTCATATGACAGAAACCACAGCTAACATCCCTGGAGTATTTACCCACCATGGGACAGGCTCTTGGGGCTTTACAAGAATGAACTCGCTGAATTTTGGTAAGCCCTGGTTCTGTTCTAATCATCCCAACTCTCTGGGGGTGGAGGGGAGATTGAGGTCCTGGGAGGATCACCCGGTAGAGAAGTGAGGATCTGAATCCAAGAAATCTTAAACACAACACCATAAGTAACACAAGGAGCCGTGGTACTAGAATTTGAAGAGGTTAATCTGATGAAGGGGGAAATGGAGATCGTAGATCAGTTATGAATACACAATTTTTCAGCCCTTGAGTCCTGTTACCCTGTTTACTGAAATAAACAGTTCTGTATTCGGTTACCTACACTGAAATGATCCTGATGCACCACCTATAGAGGGAATCCATGGCAAGCCCTTTAACAAAGACCAACCCACACAGAACAATCACAGACTCCCTCTGACGCCCAATGGACTCTCTCAAGAGGCTGGAGACTCCTCCTTCCTGGTTGATTCTGGAAGATCTCAACTTTTCAGATATTTAAAGGAGTCAGGCAAGGGTGAAGTTATGGAGCTCCTAGGCTCTGTTCTCCTGCTACATCATAAAAGGAGTCCATCTGTGATCCAAAATACTTTGGGTGTCTTTCTTTCTCTTCCTATTTTACTCAGCACCTTTGGTCTTTCTGAAATGATTCCTAAAATCTTCCCTTGTAGCAAAGGATTTCAACCCAAGTCACTTTCGAGTACCGTTTCTTCCTTCTTTAAAATCATTTGACGTATTTATTTATTCTTGTGTCACAAATCAGACTGAAGAGGAAGTTGTTTGACATTTGGAGCTCTATAACTATGCAAAGAATAATGTCAGGCAGGTCCCACCACAGCACACGCTAATCATAGCAAATGGGGTAACATTTCCCAAATCAAGATTAAGAGCCATTTACTATTTATGCTGAACAGATTTCCTGAGCTATCCGGTTCCAATCAGACAAATATCTTATTCCTTCCATGTGTTTCTGAGACATAGTGACACGTGAGCATAGAAAACTAGAAAGTTAAGAAATCTTTCTTAAAGGACAATCTCTTGAGATCCTTTGACGGTAGCTTATTCCTGGGCAGTATAAGGCAAAGGGCAGGTGGGATGTCTCCCCATTTACAGAGAAAGGTGTATGTCAGAAGAGAGTGGGGTCAGACTACAACATGAGCTTAAATTGTGGGGGGAAAGGGCGCCTGGGTGGCTCAGTTAAGCGTCTGCCTTCGGCTCAGGTCATGATCTCAGGGTCCCGGGATCGAGCCCCGCATCGGGCTCCCTGCTCAGCGGGAAGCCTGCTTCTCCCTCTGCCCCTCCCCCTGCTCATGCTCTCTCTCTCTCTCAAATAAATAAATAAATAAAATCTTTTTAAAAAATGGTAGGGGATAAAGGTGATTTACACTAGGAAACTGAGGACAGGATTTGGGTTTGTTGGAAACCAATGAAACCAACTTTTCTGGAGCTTTTTATGAGGAATTAAGAGTTTCAAGTTGGGAGCCAAAAACTTCAGATTCTGTGATATAAACAAATCTCTAGAAAGACAATTAGAATCAGGGCTCTTAGTATAAATAGTGGGAGTCCCTCTCCTACAGTCAACTTCTTATCTACCGTTCCAGGCAGTAATATCTTCTGAGGGCAAGATTCCTCATGTAAGAAACCGGATGTTTGAGTAAGTCATTTGGTGATTGTTCCATATACTTAGCGGACCAATCTCCGTGGACACTGTACCTTCGTTTAGGGTCGTCTCCCATCAGATGCCTTAGTACGGGCTTTCATTGGAACAACACTGGCAATATAAAATCCAGAGCCATTAACTTTCTACTCATTCCAGTAAATGTCAAACCAGTAGTCTTTATTAAAACAGTTACATATAATATTTGCTCATTTTACTAAAATGATGACCGTAACAAGCAACACTGGATCAACTGTCCAGTCAAGTACGTACTTCCCTCTGTGTGGTGTAATGCCCATTCAGACTCTAACCTTTTACAAAGATTCCATCGTAATTCCTTGCTTCTTTTAGAGTCCAAAGCCCTGAACCTGCGGTCCTGGGATATCAGACCGGCTTGACATTGGTACTTGGCAATGGCCGCTCTGAACATGTGTGTCAATGATTAAGTTCATTGTCTCTCAGCTCCAGACACATCCTAACACTCCACTTGGCGATACTTTGTGATACTCTGCAAACTGTACTTGCACTTTGCGGGCTTCCTGTGGCTTTCTTCAGTTGGGCAACACCAGGGGGAGGCTGCGAGGCCAGAGGAGGCTTGATCCTGTCCGCACCTCTCTGCCGCTCCAGGGCGAAAGCTGTTCCCTCCGTGAGCTTTTCTTGTTTGCTTGAGGTTTCTGTAAGCATCACCCCAGCAAGACATCTCCTGGTAACATCTGAGGTGCCTTCCAGAAGCATCAGCTGGATCCAGACTAGAGTTTTCCCAACACTTGTAGAACCAGCCTCGTCACGCCCTCATGGAGATATCAGCACCGACCACTGGTATCCCGCCCAGGGCTCTGCGCCACAGCTCCGTGGCACCCTTCGCTACAGGCTCTCCCTTAGTTCCCCTGGTTCTCCCAGCTACAAGGGATGGTTGTTGCTTCCTACAGTTGCTACCCCTGTGGTCTCATCGAATTCCCCTTTTGCACTTTCAGTTTTCTGGTTAACAGCTTTTTATGTTGAATGTTCTCTCAAATAACTGGTATGGCTTTGCCCTCTGGCTGGACCCCGATTGCTACAGCAATTAAAGCTTTAAAAAAATCATTGCCAATGACGCCCTCCTTTCAAGATAGCCACTGAAAGCCACCATTTCTTCTAGGCCAAGGCACATTTTTAAACACTTAAACAATTAAGTAAAAAAACCCCAAGAGTTTGAAAAGCCTCAATAAGTAAAATTGGCTCTCCCCTCATTTGGACTCAAAGAAGTGGAATGAAAATGCAGGAAGAACTTACAACTTGCAAGGTAACCTCCCTGCGTCAGCGGCCTTCAAACAGTTCTGTAGGTTAGTTTATATTATGCCTAATTTATATTAAGAAGCCTAGTTTATATTAAGAAACTGAACGACGGCCTACTTTTAAGTCTCTTAATTTGTACAATAGCTGAAAATAACACATCCAGATACTTATTGAACCTTTCCCTTAAGACAGGCACTCTGCCAGGTTCTGGAGACACAAAAGTTAAAAAGACAGTCTGTTCCAACCAGGTCTCAAATAATTGCAAAAAAGAGACCCACTTTAACTGGCTCATCTAAAGAGTTGCCTGCAAGCCATTCACTACTTGGTCTAATCAGCTAAGAGACCATAGTCACATGGTACAGACTCCTCTACCCTTGTGTTAGGGTTTTTGGAAAACTCGGATGAAAGTTAGATGAAAACTGAAGTGAAATTAGAGATAATTTTTCAATGCCAAAAAAAATGCATCAAGAACTTGAATAGTGCAATGATCTCTAAAGAAATAGAATCTGCAGATGGTTTAATAGGTAAGCTCTAACAAACATTCAAACAACAGAGCTTTGCAAGTCTTATACAAGTACTTCCAGAAAAGGGAAAAAGAGAGAACACTCCCTCAACTCACTTGATGAAACTTGGACAACCTTCACGACAAAAACAAGACAAAAATGTATGAAAAAGGAACAATCATAGGCCAATCTCACCCATCAACATAGACGCAGATATCCTTAACAGCATACTCGCAAACAGAATCCAGCAGAATGTAAAAAGCAGTCTACATCATGCCAAGTTGGATTTATCCTAGGAATGCAAACTTGGTTTAACCTTAGACAGTCTATTAATGTAACAATCTATTAATGTAATCATCACATCAACAGATTAAAGGAGAAAACGTGTATGGTTATCTCGATCAATGATAGAAAATTCAACATTTGTTAATAATAAGAACTCTTTGCAAGTAAGGATAGATGGGAACTTCTCCTAAAGGTATTCATCAAAAGCCTGTAACATGCATACTTAGATGTAAATATTGGCAACTTTCCTTTTAAACATCAAAAACAAGGTAAAAAGGTCAGCTATCTCTGCGAACTTCAGCAACGCGACAGACATCTTAGCACTGTAAGAAAAGAAAAAGAAATAAAAAGTGTGAGGACTGAAAAGAAAGAAACAAAGCTAAGTATTTGCAGATGATATGATCTTATACATAGAAAACCCAGACTGTGGACGAACTATTAGAATTAATATGGGGGTTAAAGGGAGACAAAAAGCGAGGTAAACATGCAGTCCTTCATTCTGATGTCTGCTCACTTTCAGTGCTCACCTATATACCTAATTCTGAAATTTTATTTGTTTATTTTTTTTTAAAGATTGTATTTATTTATTTGACAGAGAGAGACACAGTGAGAGAGGGAACGCACACAGGGGGAGTGAGAAGAGGGAGAAGCAGGTTTCCCGCTGAGCAGGGAGCCCGATGCGGGGCTCGATCCCAGGACCCTGAGATCATGACCTGAGCTGAAGGCAGATGCTCAACTGACTGAGCCACCCAGGTAACCCCTAATTCTGAAATTTAAGAAAAATGAAAAATTATAATCCAGTGTCAATTTTTAAGCTCCTCCAAAGATATGAATAGCGGCTGATTGCTCCCATGAAATGTTTAAACAGATGGACTCATTGCCAATAACTTTGGGGCAGACAGTACTGTGTAGGGGCCCATGAAGCCTGGGCCATGTGGCCCCAGCCATCTCTCTAGCTGCATCATGGCTAGCTGCCCACTCTCCTGCCCCCTCCACTCTGTCTATTTGACAGGTCCAATGCCATTGCCTCCGCAGAGAGAGTTCTTCCTCCCCGTGCCCCACTCCCAGCCCTCACTAGTACTGTCCTTCAAGTCTCAGCCTATGTACTACTTCTGGGGGAGCCTTCCCTGATCCCCACACTAGAGTATGACCCCTTTATAATCAGCTACTCTGCTCCCCTGTTCTTTCCCTTCCATATCACTGTTCCCATTTGTCCAGTGTCTAATTCCGTCAGTAGACCACCAACTCCACAAAGGGCAGGAACTAGTTCTCCACTGCATCATAAAGCACCTTCTAGAGGGCCCGACAAATGCTGGATGCTTGTTATCTGAGAAGGGAAGATAGAGAGGCAGGAAGAAAAATCTCCTTTCTGCACTAGAGAGAGAAGAAAGAGAACTTGTATGTTGGGGGCTTGGTAGATGGATGGTTGTGGGGAGAAGCCGGTGTGGACTTTCCTTCCCAGGGAAACATTCCCATGCTACAGTATTTTAGAATATTATTATTTCTAAAGTCCACGTTGCCCAGTAGCAGCTTCCCAACCACAGACATAATGGGATCTTCTCTAGAAATTCCATTATCTAATCTGTTATCACTGGTGAATTGCATTGCTGGAAAAAAAAAATTAGTAGGCAGAAATGTTAAAATTCCCAAATAAAACATCTCAGTGGTGAATAACTACAGTTTGGCATCATTCATTGGGCAGAACTTTGGTTATAATTGGGGGGGGACACTTGGTAAAATAGAAAGATTATGGAATATGGAATTAGAAGACCTGGATCCAAGTTCCTCAACTTACTGAATGAACCTCCAGCCTCCGGATCATCATCTAGAAGCCAGGATTACTGTTACACACCTTATGTTATGAGGGTTCAGAAATATATGTTAAATTGCAAGTCTTTTACAAAATCTAAAGGGCTGTGCAAATAATGACATTTCTATAATAACTCAGAAGACTTTGGCCTTTGGTTTACTGGGAAGATGGTCATTTGAATTTAAAGTTATAGGGAATTGATGGATAATGTGATACAATACAAACACCCTATTAAATAAATAAATCCTGGGACCAAAACAAACCATATTTCCTTGTACTACATTGTTAGCGTGGTGATATCAATCACATATTTACCAGAATTTTTAAGCAAACACAGGATTTTGAGTTTTTTTTAATCACACCATGGGAGTCTACTCGAGACAAGAAGACCCCTAGGGTCTAGTTCTCTTCTGGAAAGGCAGACACTGAGGAATTTGTAGTGTGGACAGCTTCAGAATATACTTCGTAGCCCATTTCTCTGTAGCTTACTGGGTAACAAGGAAAAGAGCTTAAGGGAATCTGATGGGCGGGAGGATAGAGTAGATGAGTAGATGGCAAGTAAGCTGGGAGAGAAACACGGTCAGTAGACTTTTTTTTCTCCAGTGAGACCACAGTTGGCTCTCTGGTGACATCTTCAGGCTACTGAGAGAATGGGAACTGAAAGCCTCCGGGAAAGAACGAAACGTCTATAGGGCCAAAATCCACTAGATTTCTAAAGCCCGCCGTCATGTGTACATGAATCCCCCCGGGCGTTTGGTTCAAACCAGGCTGCTCATGCAGTAGGTCTGGGGTGGGACCCAAGATTCCGCAAGTCTGTCTCCCTGGTGACGCTGCCGCACTGATTGGCCCCAACCCCGTGTCAAGTAGCAAGGCTCCAAAGGACTTTCAGAGCATTGAATGTCAGAGGAGGAAGGGATATTAGAGGTCATCTTGTTCAACCTCCTTATTTTACAGGTGAGGAAGCTGAGAACAGAGGGAGAAGGCAGGCACCACCACAAATGTGCATAATGTAAGATGTTTCAGTTCTCTAAACCTGCCTTTCTTGTCTGTACTCACAAATTATGGGAGCTGAGACAGGCTTTCCAGCTCTGATATTTTTTTTTAAAGATTTTTATTTATTTATTTGAAAGAGAGAATGAGAGAGAGAGAGAGAGAGAGAGCACATGAGAGGGGGGAGGGTCAGAGGGAGAAGCAGGCTTCCCCGCTGAGCGGGGAGCCCGATGCGGGACTCGATCCCAGGACTCCAGGATCATGAACTGAGCCGAAGGCAGTCGCTTAACCAACTGAGCCACCCAGGCGCCCCAGCTCTGATATTTAATGACGATATCACTTGCCCAAGGCTACACTACTTAGATCTGAAGGTGACCGTTTTGTACAATGGAGGCTTTTTCCCCATTTCTCTTCGGCATGCTGCTGGCTGGGGGAGTAACCAGCTCTAGATGAGGCAGAAGATGCTCCTGGTTCCGAAGGAAATTGATACTTCCCCAGACGGTAGGAGCCTAGTCCAGGTTGTTGAAGGGGAGTCAACGTCAGAAATCACCATAGGTTCTTCCTGCTCTCATCTCTGACCGCAACAACAAAGAAAGGCCAACCCCCAAAATAGTCACTCCAGCACATCATCCACCAGTATTCTCTTCTCCGGGTTTTGTGGGCGCCCCAGCTCCTGCTGCAAATTGCTCCCTCTCGCTTTGCTATTGGGGAAATAAACAGGACTATTGATTTTTAATTCAAGGACATTTAAAAATAAATTCAGCGAACTCTCAACTGTATCGGATGTAATTGGTCCAAGTTTTGGAATGGATTACCTTGGAAAAAGCAGCTGACACTGCACTTTATAATCCAGGACCTTGGAATAGGATAATCCCCAGACCACAATTAATTGGCAGAATATGGAAAATAAGCACTGACTCATGGAATTCATTAACATTATCATTTAAAGGAATGGTTAAGCTATATGAATTCAGAAATGCAGAAATTGACACTTGTGTGTATGATCTGGCGTGGGTCATGAGAAATTCCCTGATCTTGGAAGCAGAAGATAAGGGCTCTTTCCTTGAATCTGCCACTTACTAGATGTGTGTCCTTGGGCAAGCTCTTTAACCTCTCTGGGACTCAAATGTCTACATTTGTGAGGTGAAGAGGTTTGTATTAGATGATCTCTCTGTTCCCTTCCAGCTCCAATATTTTATGACCTCAAAACTTGCAAGAGACAATTCACAATTTCTACACAAGAAAAACGTTGCTAGTAACAACATTCTTCTACCTTAACGCTGAGCACAGGAACTGTCTGTTCTGCCCAGGAACAGCTAGTTGGCTATCATCTGGGACCTTGATCATATTTAGCTGTTTCCTCGGCAAATAGTGAGACAGGGAAACGGAAGGGACCCTCTGAAAAAAAACTGCTTTTGCTCCTTTTCCTGCTTCTGTTCTTGCTAGGACCTGCACCCTTGCCCCGCATGTGGCTTATAGTACCGATAATGCACGTCCTCCTCGTAGAGGTCAAGGAGTTAGTGACTTCTTTGGAGTCCTCCAGCACAATAGATACCATCTAAGGAGTGACTGGGCGAGGTCATCACGAACATTTTCCACCTTGACCCAAGATCCCTGGCTCCGGGGCATAAGTGACCAAGGGGGGTAGACCCTTGGGCACTTGTCCTTGTTATGACTCCTGGATGACTGAGAGGACACGTGCACTAAAAACCCCAGAGCCCAAACAAAGATGACACTCACTCTCCTTCTCCTTTCTGCGGCTGCCAGATGCTCTCTATGTATCTGCTCTCTATCTTCCATAAACCCTGCTTGCTGGCTCACTTCTTTGCTGGCTCTTGTTTGATTTCTATCCCGCACATAGCCAAGGACCCTGTTGACTGGTCCCGTGGGACCCCCTCTGGGTCCTCGGACCCGGCCTGCCTGCATCAGCGGCACTGGGCCTGGCACAGAGCAGGATCTCAGAAGTGTTGAGTAAGTGAATGAAGAGTCAAGTCTTAATCTAGAAGTTCTAAAATTATGGCAAAGCATAAGAACACAATTTCCTTGATCCTCTTCAAAACCAAATCTCAGAAGATGACCTGCTTCAATGATGCTATAATAGTGATGTATGGCTGGGACGCCTGGGTGGCTCAGTCGGTTAAGCATCTGCCTTTGGCTCAGGGCAGGATCCCAGGTCCTGGGATTGAGTCCCACACCAGGCTCCTTGCTCATCGGGGAACCTGCTTCTCCCTCTGCCTGCCGCTTCCCCTGCTTTGTGCTCTCTCTCTCTCTCTGTCTGACAAATAAATAAATAAAATCTTTAAAAAAAACTTAAAAAAATAGCACTACACTTGTTCTGAGCACAGCATAATGTAGAGGAAGTTAAATTTCTATGTTGTACACCTGAAACTGATGTAACATTGTGTGTCAACTATACCCGAATTAAAAAATATATATTTAAAAAAATGACCTGCTTACTCCATTTCCTCAGTTTCCACTCCCTTTCTCATCATGTTCCAGTCTGACATTTACCCCCTTAGGGACACTGAAATAGTCCGAAGCTTACCAGTGACTTCCGAGTTGGTATGATATTGTGAGATGGGCAAACCTGATGTTGGTCTCTGGTTCCTGGGACAGAGCTCGCAAATGCTTGCAATTTCCTGAGTGATAAGGATGAGAGGAGGAGTCTCTTAGTACTCATAATTATAAGTCCCCGTTCAACCATACCTGTTTATGCTAATGAGGTGACTCTTAGAACACGGGGGCTGGTTACCAGAAGAACCAACCATCTGATGCGAGGGTTGGAACTTCTAGCCCTACTTGGGATCTCTGGGGAGGGGCAGAGGAGGAGGGGACCGAGTCAGTCATTAATGACCAATGATTTCAATCAGTCGTGCCTAATATTGGAACTTGCATAAAAATCTTAAACAACAGGATTGGGAGAGCTTCTGGGTTAGAGCTGCTGGGAGGGCGGCATGCCCGGAGAGGCCATGGAAGCTCCATGCCCCTTCACTCTACCTTGCCCCACGCATCTCTTCCATTTGGCTGCTCCTGAATTCTGTGCTTTAGAATAAACTGATAATCGTTAAGTAAAGTATTTCCTTCAGTTCTGTGAGCCACTGTGGAAAAGTATCAATCCAAAGGAGAGAGTCACGGGAACCCCTGATTTGTAGCCAATTGGTCAGAATATGGGAGGCCCAGACTTGCAATTGGCATCTTGAGGGGCAGTCTTGTGGGACTGAGCCCCTAACCCGTGAGGTCTGTGTTAACTCCAGGTAGTTAGCAGAATTGGGGTCTGTGTTAACTCCAGGTAGTTAGCAGAATTGAATTAAGTTGCAGGACATCTTGTTGGTGTCTACAGAGATTTCGAGAAATGCGTGGTGGGGAAAAACCACACATTTGGTGTCTGAAGGGTTGTGAGCAGAGTTGGTAAATCATATGCGCTTTCTGTAGTGTCTGTTATGCATGATCACTCACCAGCACTCAGCTCTGTTTTTCACTCTTCTCTTTGTAAAACGCTCACCTGCCTGCCTTCATACCACACTTTCCAGGCTTCCTTCAACTTCTATGGCTGCTTACCTTCAGTCTCCTTTGCAGGCTCACCTTCTCCCCTGGCCGCTAAGTGCTGGAATTCCTCAAGACTCAGTTCTCTAAGCACTCCTTGGACTTTGAAGTAACTATATGCCACCGACTCCAAAATGAGTATCTTCAGACCAGACATCGCCTCTGAACCCCAAGCTTATATATCCAATGGCCTACGTCATCACCCACTTATCACAAAGTTGGCCTATTGGTATGGCCAACTCACCAATAAGAAAACAAACAACCTGATTAAAAATTAGGCAAAAGATTTGAACAGATACTTCAGCAAAGAAGATAGACCCATGGAAATAAATGCATGAAAAGACATTCAATGCCAGGAGAACCACCGTACTACACACCCATTAGAATGGCCACATTTTTAAAAAAACAAAAAATGGCCAAACCAAGTAGTGATGAAGATGTGGTGTAACTAGAAGTCTCATACTTCATTAGTGGGGATGCAGAATGGCACAACCATTTTAGAAAATAGCTTAGCAGTTTTGTTATAGTTAAACATATCCTTATATGAGCCAGCAACCCCAATGCTAGGCATTTACTCTAGAGAAATGAAAACCTATGCTCACATAAAAAACTACACAAATCTTTCTTGCAGCTTTATTCATAAATGCCCCAAATGGGAAACCCAAATGTCCTTTAATGGCTGAGTGACTAAACAGATTGTGGCGTACCCATGCAGTGCAGTACTATTTATGAATTTTTTTTAGGGGCGCCTGGGTGGCTCAGTCAGTTAAATGCCTGATACCTCTTGATCTCAGCTCGGGTCTTGATCAGGGTTGTGAGTTCAAGCCCTTCAGTGGGCTCATGCTGAGTGCAGAGCCTACTTTAAAAAAAAAAAAAGGAATTTTTAAAAATGAAATATTGATACACACAACACCACAGCTGGATCTCAGATGCATTATGCTAACTGAAAGAAGCCAGACCCAAAAGATTATATACTGTATGATTCCAGTTATCTGACATTCTTGAAAAGGTAAAATTATGTCCCAAGACTATATCAGTGGTTGCCAGGTCTTAAGAGTAAGAAAGATTTGACTACAAAGGATAGCAAGCAGGAATTTTTGGAGATGAAATTAGTATGTATCCTGATACTGGTGGTGGTTATGTGAATCTAGGCATTTCCCAAAATTTATAGAAATGTGTATTCTTCCCTCATTCTCTCCCCAAAAAATCCCTGAACTTTACTTATGTCAACTTTTAAAATTGTAACATAATATGTCCAAAACTGATTCCAGACGCACAACTATTTGTGACCACCATCACATGATGGTCCCCTGCCATCTAGGACTCTCTAGTGCAGTAAACATCACACCATTGTCCAGTTGGCATGCTAACAGCCCTCTCACCTGCCCCTGCATCCAGTGCATCACGCCCCCTGGCCGCAGCCCCTCACTGCACTCACACCTCCTCAGCCCATGCCCCCAACTCCCTTGGGCAGCTTCAGTACCTTCCCAGCTTGTCACACCATTTCTACTCTTGCCTGCCTGCAACCATTTTCCCATACAGTGGGCAGAGAGAACTTTAAAAATTACACACTTGGTCTCTTCATTCCCTGGAGAAAAATCTTTCAACAAACTCCCTTTGCTCTTCGGATGAAATTCAGAATCTGCTTGGTCTGGCCTGTGCCTCTCTCCCTGGCTTCAGCTGGTGCCTCCTCTCCCCTCTCCCCCTGCACTCCAGCACGCTGGCCTCTCCCTTCACCAGCAGCATCAGGCTCCATCAGGCCTAAGATTCTTTGACACACTCTTCCTTGGGGCTAACGGTTCTTCCCACTCTCCACCCTGTTACATTGATAAACTATTACTCATATGTCTAATTTCAACTCAAAAGCGCTTTCCTTCTCGAAGACTTCTGGGACCCCTCCAAACGAGGACGCCTCTTTTTTTTTTTTTTTAACACTGGGCTTAAAACTATGACCCTGAGATCAAGACCTGAGCCAAGATCAAGAGTCAGATGCCCAACTGACTGAGCTACCCAGGCACCCCAGCTTCTTTTTTTAATGCTTTCATATTACCCTGCCATCCTCTTTCAGGGCACTCGTAGCAATTTGTAACAAGACTGAAAATTTCCTATCCTCCTAAAAGGGTCCTCAAATTGTGGTCTTTGGACCAACAGATTCAGTATCTCCTGGGAACTTACTGGAAATGCAGATTTTCAGACACAATCTAGACTTTCTGAATCAGAGACCCTGGAGAAGGGGTCTTGACCCCTGTGTTTCAACAAGCTCTCCAGGTGATTTCAAAACACACAAAAGCTTGAGAACCACCATCCTAGTAAATAACTGATTATTCTATGGCAGTGGTAATGAATAACCACAAGAACTGGGTTTAAAACTATTTAATCAAGGATTACTCACTTGGGGTACCTGGGTGGCTCAGTCAGTTAAGCGTCTGCCTTCAGCTCAGATCATGATCTAAGGGTCCTGGGATTGAGCCCTGTGTTGGGCTCCTTGCTCAGCGGGGAGTCTGCTTCTCCCTCGGCCTCTGCCCCTCTCCACCCCCCCCACTTGTGCTCTCTCTCTCTCTCTCTCTCTCTCTGACAAATAAATAAATAAAATCTTTAAAAAAGAGAGAGAGAGATAATGTGTTCTACTCAAGGAAATATTTTTCTAGTAGCTAAAATGGGGGAGCTTCAAGGGAAAAATTCAGAAACCCAACCATCATGTTAGAGAAAATAAGGAAATTTTGACAACAAAATCTGCAAGCTATGTACAAACTACTCCTGACACAAAATTGACCAGAAGTGCAAGAAATTTGACTTCAAGATAGGCTTTATTACTCATTAGAATGATGTAGACCAGCATATCCTGAAGCTTATTCAAGGTTCTGAAAAGTTAAGAAATCTGTTTAATTTTATTTTGGTCATTACCCCCAAACTTAAAAAAAAAAAAAAAAAAAGAAGTCTGTTTTGCCAATCTCTGCCTTTGGTTGGACTGTTTAATCCTTTTGCATGTAATGTAATTACTAATAAGACAGGATTTACGTCTGCCATTTTGCTATATTTGCTTTCCACATCTTACATCTTTTGTTTCTCTATTCTTCTATTACTGCCTTTTTGTTGAATATTTTCTAGTATACTATATTAATCCCCTTTTTAAAATTTTTTACTATATTTTAAAAGTTACTTTCTTAGTGGTTGCCCTGAAAATTATAAGTAACATCTTAATTTATAACAACGTAGTTTGAATTAATACCAACTTAATTTCAATATTATTCAAAAACTGTTCTTATACAGCCCCATTTCCTCCACTTTCCTTAGTATTGTTATTATCATCATACAAATTACATCTTTATATATTGTGAGCTCATAGTACAGATTTAAAATTATAGTTGACCCTTGAACAACATGGGTTTGAACTGTGTGGGTCCACTTATATGTGGATATTTTTCTATAAATACAGTACAGTAGTATAAATATATTTTCTCTTCCTTATGATTTTTTAATAAAGATTTATTTATTTATTTGAGAGAGAGAGTGCAAGCAGGGAGAGGGGCAGAGGGAGAGGAAGAGAGAATCCTCAAGCAGACCCCCTGCTGAGTGCAGAGCCCGATAACTCGGTGCTTGATCCCAGGACCCTGAGATCATGACCTGAGCCGAAACCAGGAGTTGCACACTTAACTGACTGAGCCAACCAGACACCCCTTCCGTATGATTTTCTTAATAATGTTTTCTTTTCTCTAGCTTATTTTGTTGTAAGAACACAGTGTATAATACATATAACGTACAAATATGTGTTAATCAACATTTATGTTATCAGCAAGGCTTCCAATCAACAGTAAGCTACTAGTAGTGAAGTTTTGGGGGAGTCAAAAGTTACATGTGAATTTTTGACTGCACCCCTACCCCCCACACTGTTCAAGGGCCAACTGTATTGCTTTATACAATTGCTTTTTAAATCAGGTAGAAGAGAGACTTATGAACAAAAGCTACATTATACTTACCTATGCGGTTGTCTTTACCAGTGCTCTTTATTGAAGTTACTGTCTAGTGTTTTCATTCAGCCTGAAAGACTGATTCCTTTAGCATTTCTTGAAGAACACATTTGCTCTCTTCCTGTTTTCATTCTTTTTTTTTTATTAAAGATTTTATTTATTTATTTGATAGAGAGAGAGACAGTGAGAGAGGGAACACAAGCAGGGGGGAGTGGGAGAGGGAGAAGCAGGCTTCCCGCCAAGCAGGGAGCCCAATGTAGGGCTCAATCCCAGGACCCTGGGATCCTGACCTGAGCCAAAGGTAGACGCTTAACGACTGAGCCACCCAGGCGCCGCTGTTTTCATTCTTTTTTATATTTTCTCTTTATTAATGTTCATTATTTATTGAACATTTTTCTCATATTCTCCTTTAGTTCTTTAAACAGTTGTCTTAAGTTCTTTAAAAATATTTATAATAGCTGATTTAAACTCTTTGTCCAGTAATTCCAACATCTGGTATTCCTCAGGGTTACTATTGACTGCTATTGTTTTTCCCTGTGTATGGACCACACTTTCACGTTTCTTTGCATTCCTCACAATGTTTTGTTGTTGAAAGTTGGACATTTAAGTAATATACTATGGCAACTCTGGAAATTGGTGCTGACCTAAATAAGGAGGTAAACTGAGGCAACCTCAAAAGGATGAATTTATATGGGAATTGAAGAGGAATTGCAATTCAGAACAGGTGAACTGTAGCAAACTACAGGTGAGTCCACTAAGGGGTTGGGATTGGCTGTATTTATAGGTAGGGAATATATAGGAACAGTTCACTTAGAGTCAGTTAAAAATCAAAAATGAATGGAGACCAGCCTTGAAAATTTCCCAAGCAGCCAGAATCAGTCCAGTCAAACACACAGAACTCAATTCAGCCCACTTTGTGAGATCAGTCTGACCTGGGCCATCTCCCATTCATGCCTCTGGAGAAACTTCCCAAGATTGATATAAGACAAACTCTTATTTTTTCTTAAGAGTTTGTTTATTTATGAGAGAGAGGGGGAGAGGGAGACTGGGCATGAGCAGGTGGGAGGAGCAGAGGGAGAGGGAGAAGGAGAAGCAGACTCCCCGCTGAGCAGGGAGCCTGATGCCAGGCTCCATCCCAGGACCCTGAGATCATGACCTGAGCCAAAGGCAGACACTTAACCGATGGAACCACCCAGGCATCCTGATACAAGACAACCTCTGATCACCTTCTCACCATCCAAGAAAATTCCAACACCATCAGTTTTCTGTAAATGAGGCATTTATAGGAAATCAACGTCTTTATCCTTAACTTTTGTCTTTCTGAGGGCAAATGAGTGAAATTCTCCATTTTATATTCTTCAGTTTTATTTTAAATTGAAATTCTTTCACATGATCCCCCTCCTTCCATTCAACAGGTTTTTTTGTTGTTGTTATTACTGTTTGTTTAGTGACTTTCCTAAGTGAATTCTGTGAAGTCTGCAGTCGGTGTGTAGCCATCGAAGTCGCTAGTAGGTTACCTTAGTGGTCAGCTAATGATTGGATAGGGATTTCCTTAAATACTTTGAACCAACAAGTTTTCCAGTCTTTGCCCAGAGGCTCTGAGTGGCATCTGGGAAATGCCTTCAGTGCTCTAGCAAGCAGCTTGCAACACTGCCTCTGCCCTCACTCCCTGTTTGCATGGAGCTTCAAGGTCAAGCAGAGGTGAGAGATTACAGCCTTCACAGGACTTTCCTGAGCATGTTCACAGCCCTGGGCATGTATGTATGTGGCTTTCTAGATTCCCAGGAATGTGTGAGAGCTTTTCAAAGCTCCTGTGAAAATTTCATTTCCCAGCTTTTCTTTTTATAATTTTTGGTCAGCTATTTGTTTGCCCCAACTGTTAGTGCTGCCAAAGCCAGCTGTGATGTTAAGCAATTGCCACTAATTGTTTTCAGCAAATGCCCTAGGGAAAAGGCTGTTTGGCACTGAGCAAACTCTGAGTCAGATCAAATAAAGACAAGCCCTGCAAGCGGGTGTTTCCTGGGAACTTCCAGTCAGGTCAAATAGTGACAATGCTCTGGGAATGGGGCTTTAAGGGGAGCTCAAACAGATTTTCCCCTTCAGTGGTTGCTAGCCTGCTGATTCATGGATACCATCATTGTGAGGTTGTTGGTTTTCAGGGCTACCATGGAGCTGAGGAGAAGGGAATGGGATAGGGCAAGTTAAAGTGCTACACGTTTCACTCTTTACTGAGATTCAGCTGTCTTTTTTTTTTTTAATAAAAGCTCTTCAGACTGTTGCAAATCTTTAATATCCAGAGTTATAAAAAAGTTGATTTTGGCAATTTTTCAGTGTTTTCACTACTTTATGGAGGAGTGGGTTTTTGTAGATCTTTAATACATTATTCTAGAAGATGGACTCTTCAAACTTTTTTTAATAGAACTCTTTATGCAACATCTATTAATATCCTATTAACAGTATAGTATATAATATACTATTATTAATAGTATTAGCTAAGATTTATTGACTGGATATGAAAAAGCCAGGCACATATGCACTACCTTATTTGATCTTTACAACAACCATAATAAGCAGGTATTATTATTATTATTACCATTTTCAAATGAAGAATGTGGGATATATAGGTTAGATCAATTATTCAAAATCACAAAAACTAATAAATGGCCTTGAAGAAGCAAACCGTTATGTTACAGAGAGGGCCATTTGCAGGGAATGGCAGGTAGCCTGTAGAAGCTGAGGACTTCAGTCCTACAGTTACAAGGAACTCAATGCTGCCAACAACAACCAGTGTACTTATTTATTTATTTATTTATTTATTTATTTATTTATTTATTTATTTATATTTGACAGAGAGAGACACAGCGAGAGAGGGAACACAAGCAGGGGGAGTGGGAGAGGAAGAAGCAGGCTTCCCGCTGAGCAGGGAGCCTGATGTGGGGCTTGATCCCAGGACCCTGGGATCCTGACCTGAGCCGAAGGCAGACGCTTAACGACTGAGCCACCCAGGCGCCCTAAAAACCAGTGAACTTAGATGAGGATCCCAATCTCAGATAAGATCACAGCCCTGCCCAACACCTTCATTGCAGCTTTGTGAGATCCTAAACAGAGTACCCAGTTAAGCCATGCCTAGACTCCTGATCCACAGAAAATATGAGATAACGTGTAGGTTTTTGTAGGTTTTTTGGTAACAACTTTATTGCTATACGAGCCACGTATCTTACAATCCACCCATTTAAGGTGTATAATTCAAGCATTGTGAAACCATCACCACAATCAATTTTATAATATGTTGACCATCCCCATAAGAAACCTCACATCTTGGGGCTCCTGGGTGGCTCAGTTGTTAAGCGTCTGCCTTCAGCTCAGGTCATGGTCCCAGGGTCCTGGGATCGAGCCCCCCATCAGGCTCCCTGCTCGTCTCCCTCTCCCACTCCCCCTGTGTTCCCTCTCTCGCTGTATCTCTCTCTGTCAAAAAAATAAATAAAAACAAATCTTTAAAAAAAAAAAAAGAAACTTCACATCTCTTAGTAGTCAATCGTCATTCTCCCATTCCCCCAGCCCTAGGCAACCACTAATCTACTTTTTGTCTCTACAGATTTGCCCAATCTAGACATTTCACATAAATGGAGTCATATAATATGTGCTCTCTTGTGACTAGCTTCTTTTACTTAGCATAACATTTTCAAGGTTTATTCATGTTATGGCATGGATGAGTACCGAACTTTTTTAAATTGCTGAATAATGTTCCATTGTATAGATATACCACATTTGGTTATCCATTCATCAGTTGATGGATGTTTGGGTTGTTTCTACCTTTTGGTATTAGAAATAATGATGCTATGTACATTCATGCACAAGTTTTTGTGTGGGACATATGTTTTTATTTCTCTTGGGAATATATGCATGAGTAGAACCACTGGGTTATACAGTGACTCTGTCATTAAACTGTTGAGGAACTACCAAACTGTTTTCCAAGGCAGCTGTGCCATCTTACGTTTCTACCAGGGTACAAGGGTTCTGATTCTCCAGGTCCTTGCCAACATGTAGCTGGGGCGCTTGAAAAATTCTGGTGGTCTGCCCCTCCCAGGAAGATCCATATCCCTTAAGTGAAAGCTGGGAGAAGACAGAGTGCTGGGTTCTTGGCTTCACCTGCCTGGAGTGGAGTCTCTGTCACATCGAGCCAGGAGTAAAGAGAGAGGCAATGAGTTATTGTTCAAATGCTACAGACTCTCACTGTTCTTACCAAGTTTTACTGGATTTTCTTGAATAAATATTTCTTTTTTTTTTAAGATTTTATTTATTTATTTGACAGGGAGAGAGACAGCAAGAGAGGGAACACAAGCAGGGGGAGCAGGAGAGGGAGAAGCAGGCTTTCCCACCAAGCAGGGAGCCCGATGCAGGGCTTGATCCCAGAACCCCGGGATCATGACCTGAGCCGAAGGCAGACGTTTGACGACTGAGCCACCCAGGTGCCCCAGAATAAATGTTCCTTTGTTTGTTATACCTTAAGGACAATTTCCTGAGGCTTTAACTATTGGATTTTAAGAATAATTTTCACTAGTTATGATTGTTTTGCTGGAGACTGTGGCGCTCTTCAGAATGTCATTCCAGAATTAGAAATCTAAATGTTTGTTGTTTAAAGCTGCTAGGATTCTGGTAATTTGTTATATAGCATGGAAAACTATTATACAAGGAATTAGTGCTGTGCAAAATTTATTTGGAAAAACACTGATATAGGCTAATCAAGCACTGGAATAAATTGAGAATTAGAGTAAGATGAGAGTGCTGATATTTAATGATTAATGGATAATATATAGACTATACCATTTCAACAGTAAAATAGGATTCATATAGGATTTTAAAAGGGAGAGCATATTTATCTCATTTGAAAAAGTATGCATGGCCAAAGCATTATCACCACCTCATGCCAGTACAATATCAATTACAGGAAAATACATTTCAGAAAGTTAGATTGCACACTTTAGAATTTCACTGACCAGGTAGTTTTCCTCCAAAATTGGGAGACTGTTACATATTCGGTTGCCTACTTTTATTATTTGCCATATAAGGACATCTTTGAAAAACCATCTATACAAACCACCACAATTTCAGATCCAAGAGGGCATTTAAGCATCAATAAAGAAAGAAGATCATAATCTCAGGATTATGAAGCATAATATTTTAAATTGAATACATTTAGCCTTCTAAAATATTTATTCCCCTTATTTTACTCCTTTTATGGTAGACGTGTGGGAACTTTGTTACAGACAGATTAGAAAATTGGCATTTTGGAACCATCAAAATTTGTAAGCTAAACAAATAAAAATGGTAAACTTTGTTTTGGCAAGTTACTGCTCCCCCATTTGTACATTTCGGATGAAGCCAAGACCTAACTCCAGTCAATATATAAAAACCAAAATACTGAGTGAATATTCACTTTACCAAAATATTTAACAAACTCTCCTCTAAATACATAGCTATCATAGTATATTTACATTGTTTATACTCAAGTACTTGTCAGAGAAACTTGGAGAATAGAGGGATTGAAAGATAACAGGGTGACATTGACATTCAACCATAAATGGAGATTAAGCAATTTTGAAATTATAAGGTAGTAAATGGGGAAGTAGGATTGGGTATGGAACATTAGATTTAACACCACAATTTCAGGAATATAGCTATTTGGTAAAATTTAGGAATACTTATGTTCATTATTCACATAATTTATGGTTAAATCCCAGGATACTTTTCTCTTAGCACAATATATCTCTGAGAAATTTTCTGCACTTAAAGAGCGGTACAGCTGCTCTGGGCTTCATCCAACTCAGGCTAATATCTCTATAATTCTTTATACAGCTAATAAAGTCTCTGGAGCCTTCTTACTGTGATTAAATGCTAGGAAAGGCCTTGCCAAGGCCACTTAGCAAAGAGCTGGCATTATAGGTTTCCAGTAACTGAGTGGCCACAGGCAGTCATAGCAAAGATCAGAATCAAATTCTGTGCAAAACAAGTCACATTTGAAAAAAGGAGTCGGCATTCATTTCTGGCATTGTGGATTCTGTGGTCAAGGCGTCCCCTACACGGCGTTTGCGGGAGGTAGATGGAATGTATAAGTGGTGCCTCTTTTTCCGTTTTAAATTCCATGTTGCTTCTCCAGAGAATGGGTTGTTTTTCTCTTCCTTTTTTTCCTTTCAGAAGCGCAATCAGGTAATCCACTCACCCCACAAATCTGGAAGATGAGAAATAACCTGGGGCAAAGCAAAATGTCTTCCAAAACAAACAATGTAAGGGTCTTTCTGCCCCCTTCTCAGAATATAAAATGTTTTGAAATAAATAATAATTCGGGCAAAAAGAGTCTCCTCCCTGGACTTTAGTGTGGGGAGGAAAGCTCAGATTCCACGAAGCCAAAAGGAAGAGCTGGGCTGATGATATTCCATGCTCCATAGACAGATCAGAACGGTCCTTTCCTCAAGTGTTTTCCTGTTTGAGAAGGTCTAACTGCCTTAAAAGTCAGTATTATCAAGGCTTGCCCTCCACAAGGCTTTCTGTTGCAACTCCAGGGGCATCACTTGGGAATCAGAGCTGCGGGTCAAGATTTGGTAACCAGTCACTAACAAGGTTATTAAACAAGAAAGGACTCTCCAACCCTGACTGAATCAGAAAGTCCAGATCAACTAGTTGCATGTTGAAACTAGGAGTCCTCAGGGGAACATGAGTTTACCTAAATGATGAAGTGGTTGCCAGGAATAGGCCAGGCAAAGTCAGGGACTGAAGTGAAAAATGTCTAGGAACAGCTTGTCCCAGCGTGTCCTGGACCGACCTATCTTGTCACAAGCAAGGCTTGTGAGAGGGTGGTTCTTGTTTATAAATATTTACCAAGGAGTAATGAAGCCTATGCTTCGACCAGAGTTAAATATTTACCAAGGAGTAATGAAACCTATGCTTGGACCAGGGATACAAAGTTAAAGGAGGAACTTTCAGAACTAAAAATGATAGATTGGGCCTATGTACCTTCTTTTACTCTCTCCCCAAATCTTAGTGAAATAAGAATAAATCTGTTTTGTCTTTTCTAGGCATAAACCTACAAGAGTGGGCTAACAGGCTGGGAGACAAAAGGAACAGCATTTTTGACATTGGAGAGCTGGTGGATGAGTGGTGAATGATTTAACAGACATGAAAGGGCCGGATGTAAGGCTGAATGAAGTGGAGAAGGCTACAGAATTCCCAAAAAACTTAGGAATCGGTGGTAGTAGCTACTTTTGGAAGTGGGGATAAAGGTGTGGCTAAAACTAGAGGATTGTTTCAAAGTCTATTTAAGAAATAGTTAGACCTAGTGGGTGCCTGGCTGGCTCAGTCGGTAGAGCATGCAACTCTTGATCTTGGGGTTGTAAGTTTGAGCCCCATGTTGGGTGTAGAGATTACTTAAAAATAAAATCTTTAAAAAAAAAAGAAAAAGAAAAAGAAACAGTTAGACCTAGAAACAGTGATCAAATCAAAAGATCATCCCTAGCACCCAGATCATGGTACTGAAATACCGTTTCCCACTTTAAAAGAAAAACCTGGGGGCTTTTTAGAGAAATGGCCGACACCAAGTCTTGGGTGAGAAATGTACAAGATGAGTCTGAAACATCTTGTCACATCAATTAAAGATGAAGGTACCAAAAACTATTAAGGTCATGTAAAGAAGATTCAGGAGCCAATCTGAAGAGGAATTCACAAGCCAAAGATGTTACAGTATGAGTATCAGTAAGGACAACAGTTGCAGTGGATTAAAAATCCATCAAATCTGTCCGAATCCATGTATTTATAATGATATTTTTAAGAAAAACCATAAGTGGTCACCTTAGAAAGATGATTTCAACCAATTCGTTACTTCGAAAATTGATAAAGAAATGGAAAGAATGAAGCATTTATACAAATGGTATAACTACATAAAAAAAAATAGTAGCTGAGAAGAAACTACTAAATGAAAAAGAATTGATAGAATTAAAATATCACCTTTATGTAACTTCCAAAAAGTTAATGCATCTAGGGACTGAGCATCAATAACTACTAACATAAAAAGGGACACAACCAGACATTCTATGCCTTTTTTTTTTCCTTAAGGATTTATTTATTTATTTGAGAGAGAGAGAGAAAAAGTGAGCTCGAGCAGGGGGAGGGGCAAAGGGAGAGGGAGAAGGAGAATCTCAAGCGGATTCCCTGCTGAGCCTGGAGCCTGACTCAGGGCTTGATCTCATGACCCTGAGATCATGACCTGAGCCAAATTTGGGAGTTGGATGCTTAACCAAATGAGCCACCAGGCACCCCCATTCTATGTCTCTTGGTGAAAAAACATGCCACCACTTAGGTTTTAATACACGTGAAGCAAAAACTAACAGAACTAAAAAAGAAAAAAGAGACAAATCTACAATCATAATTTAAGATTTTAGCACCCTTCTCTAAATAATTGATAGAACAAGTAGACATGGGGACGCCTGGGTGGCTCAGTCGGTTAAGTGTCTGCCTTCGGCTCAGGTCGTGATCCCAGGGTCCTGGGATCGAGCCCTGCATCGGGCTCCCTGCTCTGTGGGGAGCCTGCTTCTCCCTCTCCCACTCCCCCTGCTTGTGTTCCCTCTCTTGCTGTGTCTCTCTCTGTCAAATAAATACATAAGATCTTAAAAAAAAAAAAAAAGAACAAGTAGACAGAAAATCAGTAAGGATATAGAAGTCACTATATAAATAGAATATACATTTAGAACAAATCCACCAACTGACATTAATAGGGTAATACACTCCAAACATCAGAATATACTGTTTCTAAACATAAACATGGAGGTTTCTCTAATTCAGACCAAGTTTGGGGTCATAAAAATAAATCCCAATAAATTAAAAAAAAAAATCTCATGTTCTCTGACTAAATAGAATTAAATTAGAAATCAATAATACTAAGATATCAGAAAAAAAAACCCTTTAAATGTTTGGAAATTAAAAATCACAGTTTTAGGGGCACCTGGGTGGCTCAGTCAGTTAAGCTTCTGCCTTTGGCTCAGGTCATGATCCTGGGGTCCTGGGATGGAGCCCCACGTCAGGCTCCCTGCTCAGGGGGTAGCCTGCTTCTCCCTCTCCCACTCCCCCTGCTTGTGTTCCCTCTCTCGCTATATCTCTCTCTGTCACATAAATAAATAAAATCTTCAAAAAAATAAAAAAATAAAATAAAATATAATATATGAAAGTAAAGGCATTAGAAAACCAGTGCTTTTGGGACGTCTGGGTGGCTCAGTCAGTTGGGCGTCTGCCTTAGGCTCAGGTCATGATCCCAGGGTCCTGGGATGGAGTCCCACATTGGGCTCCTTGCTCAGCGGGAAGCCTGCTTCTCCCTCTCCCTCTGCCCCTCCCCCCTGCTTGTGTACGTGCTCTCTCTCTCTCTCTCAAATAAATAAATAAAATCCTAAAAATCATACTTCTAAATAAACCTAAATTAAAGAATAAATCACTGGGGAAATTAGAAAATATTTTGAACTAAAATATAATGAAAATGCAATATGTCAAAATCTATCTGATGCAGCTAAAGCAATGCTTAAAAAGAATGTATAGCTTTAAATACTCCCATAATAAAAGAAAAAAATTGTTTAAAATTAATGATCTAAATCTCCACTTTAAGAAGTTAGGAGAAAAATTAAATGAATATCAGTGGAAAAATCCTGAATGAACTCTGGGCAAATTAAATTCAGAAATACATGTATATGTTTTGTGTATATTAAGGAGTCTCAAAAAAACCCTACTAGAACTAATAAATAAAATAAGTGACAGGACATAAGTCAACATAGAAAAATCAATTGTATCGTTTATATCAGCAACAAAAAATGGAAACTAAAGTGGAAAACAAGATCACTTACAATAGCATCAAAAAACATAAAATACTTAGGAACATGTTTGACAAAAGATATGCAAAACCTCTACACAAAAAAAAACTATAATGAATTGCTAAGAAGACCTAAATAAATGGAAAGATATGCTTTGTGAAGTAAATCTTCACACGCACGTGAAGATACAATATTACTAAGATGTCAAATTGATCTATGGATTCACTGCAATCTCAATCAAAATTCAAGAGATTTTTTGGTTTAAATTGATATTTCTGAAGTTTATATGAAAAATAACCTAGAGTAGTCAAAACAGCATTGAAAAGAACAAACACAGTGGAAGAGTTCCAGTACCTGATTTTTAAAGACTTGCTATAATATTATAATAATCAACACAATATGATTTTGTCATAAGGACAACAAATAGATCAATGAAACATATTAGGAAGTTCAGAAATATACCCGCATGTATACTGCCAACTGGTTTTCAACAAAGTCACCAAGGTAATTCAATGGGGGAAAGTCTTTTCAGTAAACAGTCCTGGAAGAACTGGTTATGTATGTGGGAAAAATGAGCCTTAAGCCCTACCTCATGCCATACACAAAAACTGAGATGATCAGAAACCTAAATTAAAAGCTAAAACGATAAAACTTCTAGAGGAAACCTTAGGAGAATATCTTTGCAAACTTGGGTTAGGCAAAGTCTTTTTAGAGAGGACATAAAATGCACCAACAGGGCGCCTGGGTGGCTCAGTTGGTTAAGCGACTGCCTTCGGCTCAGGTCATGATCCTGGAGTCCTCCGGATCGAGTCCCGCATCAGGCTCCCTGCTTGGCAGGGAGTCTACTTCTCCCTCTGACCCTCCCCCCTCTCATGTGCTCTCTCTCTCTCATTCTCTCTCTCAGATAAATAAATAAAATCTTTAAAAAAAAAAAGCACTAACAATGAAAAATTGTTAAATTGGATTTCAGAAAAAATTAAAAAATCTGTTTCTCAAAAGATGTCAAGAAAACCAAAAGGCAAGTCAAAGACGAGGAGAAAGTATTGGCATTACACGTATCCAATGGAGGATTTGTATTCAGAGTGCGTAAACAACTCCTACAACTCAATAATAAAAAGACAAACAACGAAATTGGAAAAAAAAATGGGCTAAACACTTTGACACTTTAGAAAAGAATGTGAGTGATCAATAGGCATGTGAAAGGATGCTCAACGTCATTAGTCATCAGGGAAATAGAAATTAAAACCACAATATGATACTTTGTTCTAGAAATAAAATCATACATTGTTTGTGGAAGTGTAAAATGGCACAATTTTGAAAAAATGAGTTGGCAGGTCCTCATACAGTTAAATATACGTATCTACTCCATGACCTAGAAATTTCACTTTCAATATTTATCCAAGACTAATGAAAACGTATATCTACAAAAAGACCTGTACAAGAATGTTTATAGCAGTTATATTCACAATAGCCCCCAATTGAAACCAACTCTAATATCCATCAAGAGAAAATTAGAGAAATAAATTGTCATATATCCATTCAGACAAAAAAACAAAAACAAAACAGTAAATATCGTATGATTCTTTTATGTGAAACTCAAAGACAGGTAAAACTAATCCAATGATAAAAATTAGAACAATGGTTATCTATGGGTGGTGGGGATTATCAGGAAGGGGGCTGAGGGAACTTTCTGGGTGATGGAAATGTATATTATTTTGATTGCGGTATTTGCTACCCAGAGGTATACATTTGCATATTGTATGTGAGATAAGTCAAACTTATTAATTGTGCTGTAAAATCTATGTGTTTCACTGTATGTGAATTTCGATTCAGCACGAATGAAAATAAATGCATTTTTCAAAGTAGTCTTTAAAAAAAAAAGAAAAGAAAAGAAAAAGAAACAACAGAAAATGCAAAAAGGCATGCTTTCAGTCTTGATTCTGCCTGGAATTTCTACTATGTATTAATGGATTTTTCGATCTAAACCACAAGGGGAATTCAATGTGATGTCAGTTCAACTTAGTGGACACCATTCCTAGTTTCCTTTCCTTCCAGCTTTCTGTCTCTCCCTACCACAGGGGAGCAATATCTGGGAAAGCCCTTTTGGCCTTTTTCCCTCTTTTGACCATATTCCAATACTCTTCCTGAGGGACTAACCTTTTGTTTTGGCAATAGGGTTCTGAAAGCCTTACGAGTTTTGCAAATTGATTCTGCCCCACAAACACTGCCCAGATTAATTTTGCCCATCCAGGTCACCGTCACCGGCCAGTTTAACCCTCTTGATTTCTCTCACCTGGACTTCTGAAACAATCTCCTGTTGTCTGCCCCACCATCGCCCACCAAGGAGATCTCTCCATTTAACATGTAATTCTGACCATACAACTCTCCTGCTTTAACTCCTTCTGTGGCTCCCCACTACCTACAAAACAAAATCCAAATTCCTACCATCAGAAAAGCCCATGATCTGACCTCTATCTATTTTCCCAGTCACTTTCCCTGGTATTTATTGCTCTCAGACCTACACAGCCTTTCTCATGCCTCCACACACTCCGTCCTCTGGGGGCAGATTCCTGCCACGCCCCTTCTGCCCACTGATCAGGATGGTCACCCAAACTTTTCTTTTTTTTTTTTAAAGATTTTATTTATTTGACAGAGAGAGACACAGCAAGAGAGGGAACACAAGCAGGGGGAGGGGCAGAGGGAGAAGCGGGCCTCCCCCCAAGGAGGGAGCCCGATGTGGGATTCGATGCCAGGACTCTGGGATCTTGACCGGAGCCAAAGGCAGACGATTAACGACTGAGCCACCCAGGCGCCCTCACCCAAACTTTTCATCCTGCAAGACCACATTAATGAAATCTTCCCCACACCTCAAGCACAGTCAGGCTTTCAATCTTCTAATTAACACATTGTATTGTGTCTATTTGTTAATTAGTCTGTGTGCGCCCTGAAGGCAGGGTGTTTGGGGTCTTTGTTTTCATTTTTTTAATCTCTAGCACCTGGCTGAGGATCGCGTATTCAAAAAAGAAATAAAGAATAAGAGAAGGAGGCAGGGGATGAATGAGTTCACCACTTCTGGAATTTTCATGAACAATTCTTTTTTTTTTTTTTTAAAGATTTATTTAAGAGAGGGACTTGCACAAGCGGGGGTGGGGGGAAGGAGCAGAGGGAGAGGGAGAGAGAATCTCCAGTAGACTGCCTGCTGAGCACGGAACCCCACACAGGGCTGGACCTCAAAACCCTGAGATCATGACCTGAGCCAAAATCAAGAATCAATTAAGCCACTGAGCCACCCAGGTGCCCCTCCATGAACAATTGTTTAAGTGTAACCTCTCTTTCGGGAAAGAGTCTCATCAAAGTCTACCTAGTTCCCGTTTACAATTTAAATAAATATTTAAATAAACAAATAACTCCTGTGCACTCTAACAGCCACTTTCTTTTTTTTAAGATTTTATTTATTTGACAGAGAGAGAGAGAGAGAGAGAGACAGCGAGAGAAGGAACACAAGTAGGGGGAGTGGGAGAGGGAGAAGCAGGCTTCCTGCTGAGCAGGGAGCCCAATGAGGGGCTCGATCCCAGGACCCTGGGATCATGACCTGAGCCAAAGGCAGATGCTTAATGACTGAGCCACCCAGGTGTCCCTATAACAGCCACTTCTTAATAAGCTATATACCTAGTTTAGGACTGTTCTCTGATTCAGGATTGCTGAATTTGTGCTGAGAATATTAATAGGTACACAAAGGGTCATAGCTTTGGGGATTTCAGGGGCAGATGGCGGCGGGGGGGCGGTGCTTTCCTTCTGATATCCACTTAGCTCTTCACAGTTCCTGAGGAGTAATTATTGTAAAAGGTCGGTGTATCATGTTACTGGGAAAGTATTCTCTGGTTAATGGTGTTTTGGTGGTAACAAGCTCTGGGCTTGTTTTTATGTCTCTGCTGGACTGGTTTTAATATATGGTACATGTGTGTACAGCCTGAAAACCCTCTCCATTTAACTATTTTCCTGGGGGAAAGGCCCCGAGCCTATGATTTTCAAATGTCTTGAGATCATCTGGTCTATTTCATAATCACACAATCTGTTCAGTAGATGCTGTTGCCTTAGAGGCGGGTTAGCACTAAGTAAGCAGGACTTCCATTCCCTCTTTTCCAGTAGCACCAAGTAAGCAGGACTTCCATTCCCTCTAAGTTCCCTACACATTCCACGTGGGTATTGAGTAGGTAAAATATAAACCACCCAAACTTCTTTCCTGCTACTCATTGTACTGATTCATCCCAAGAAGCCGAGAGTCAAGGAAACGTTCTCTGGCTGAATTAAAAAGCAAAGAACACCATGGAGCAAAAACAATGTCAGGGTGCTCAAACTGTGGCCAGATGTCAGGGCCAGCCCAGAAATCTCCCACAGTTCCAGAGGCTGGAATACTCATCTTTGTCAGGCTTGAAGTAGGCGTCTTCCCCAAGGGAGGTTAGAATTCTCTGTCACATCTTCTCAGTTCTCTGGACTACAGTGGAGGAAGGAACTCATCAATTACAGGCCTCTCAGATCCCAGCACATTTTCCAAAGCACTTCTTGTTTTTCAAGCCCCGTATTCCCAGAACCAGCAAATTTTCCCTTCTTACTGGGCGGTAGGAAAAAAAATCGGAGAGCTGCAAGTGGAAATTTTTAGCCACTGAGGATGAGTAAATGCTGGGGAGCTCGGCCGTCCTAGCAGGCAGCTGTGTGGAGGGCTTCGGCTCCTGCCCTGCTCCAAGGCTGCAGCTGTGCCCTGTCCCAGGACACTGCTCCGGGCAGGCAGAGCTCCTCTTAGAGTTCCCTGATACTCCCATTCCCGTCTTCTCTTTGCTCTCCTCAAAAGTTTCCATCTCTTGATCACAATCCATCTGAACTAACTCGCCCTTTCACTGTCCTCAGAGAGAGGGGGCAGACTATGAAGCCAAAAAGTAATTAAACTCTACTAAGATGTTATACTTGCCTGGTGTTCCACCGTTTGCCTACTTCACATAAGTGCATCCATGAAGGAGATGACAACAATTAGGCAAAGGTGGTTTCTCTGTGAGATTAAATGTAAAGGGCAAACGTGATCCTCAGAAGCATTGTCTCAGAAGCGGCAGTAGGCTTTGGCAGGCTTGTGGCTCCCTGTGGAATACAGTGTGAGTGAGGAGGGTTAATCCATGCTTTTCCTCTCTCAGTCTCCTTGGTCTGTGGCCACAGGGCCATATCTTCACATCGAGTTCCCCTTTGAGAGAGAGAGAGAGAGAGAGAGAGAGAGAGAGAGAGAGAGAGAGAGTGTGTGTGTGTCAGATCGCCTCTGTCTGCTTCCTCATATAAGGACACGTGTGATTACATTTAGGGCTGTCTGGATAATCCAGCATAAACTCGCCATCTCAACATCCTTTAACTTAATCCCATCTGCAAAGATTTGATTTTCAGATGAGCTCATGCTTACAGATTCCAGAGATTAGGACCTGCGGTCTTTGGAGGCCATTATTTAGCAGATCACCATGCCTTTGGCCCATTTTCTGTCTGGATTGTTTTCTCTACTGTTGAATTTTGAGTGTTCCGTTTAACAGTCTAGATACAAATCCTTTGCAGATAGGTGGTTTGCAAATATTTTTTACCATTCTTTAGCTTGTCTTTTCACTCTCTTCACAGAGTCTTTTGCAGAACAAAAGTGATGGGGGTCAAGGGATCATTTTTTTCCCTTACAGAGCATGCTTTTAATATCAGGGCCACCAATTCTTCATCCAGCCCTTGGTTCTGAATTTTTCCCCTAAAGAGCACCAGTTTACTTCTAGAAGTTTTATGGTTTTATGTTTCACATTTTTTCTGAAAGTTTTAGCGTTTTGCATCTTACCTTTGAATCCATGTTTTTCCTGTTGTTTGCCATGATGAACTTTATTACACCGTTATGAAGATTTCTAGGATGTTGCAGTGGACTATATTGCTGCTTGCATTACTCACTCTCCCGCTTCCCTTTAGGAGGATTTGATATCTGTGCCCATTGCCAGGCAGGAGATTGAGCCTGGGAATGTCGGGTTCAAGAAGATCCACTATAGCTGTAATCCAGGGGTGAAGAGACCACCATCGCCATACAGATGTCTTTTAATGTCCACGGGAGTGAGTGACTAGACACTAGAACACAGCTGCTGAAACTCCCAGACGCCGCAACTCTGCTTGCCTGGGGACACAGAGGAAGGGGTGGGAAGCAGGATCCACCTCACTTCTGCCTTCCAGACCGCACTGGATACGTGCCGTCGGTGGATTCAAATGCACAGTCGGAGCGCATTCACTCTGACCGCTGAGCAGGTTACCAAAGTTCTCAGACCTACCTTCCATCACACACTTTCTTTTCCTTCCTTTACTCTGTTTCAAAGCTCCTTTATTGTAAAAGATAACAAAAATGCACTCAAGCAAAACGTTGAGCTCAATGATTGGTCAATGCAAACCCTCATGTAGTATCACCCAGCGGAGAGCTATAGAGCCCTTCCTGTTCGCCAATCACTTCCGCTCCCTTCCTCCTAAGTCACAACAAATCTGTTTTCCTCATCGTTCTGGTGGTTTTCAAAAAAATATATATATACATATATATATATATATATTTGCCAGTCAAACTAACAGATCCCTAAGTACTATGGTTTCATTTGCCTGTGTTTGAGCTATATAAATGGACTTATGCCGTATTATATTTTTATGTCCAGCTTCTTTGCTCAGCATTGTGAGGTTAATTCCAGGTAGTGCGATAGTGACATTGCTGTATAGTATTCCACAGTATAAATATATCACCATTTATTTAGCCTTTCTACTGTTGATGGACATTTGGGTGGTTTTCCAGTATGACTATTACAGATAATACTGCTATAAACAATTATGTACATGTCTTTTGGTGCACTTATGTGCATTTCAGTTGGGTATATATGTAGGTGTGGATAATGTTACATTTTTAGTTAATTTTTTTATAAGCTGAGGTTTAGGCAAAGATTTTTCTTTTCTCTTCTCTTCTCTTCTTTTTTTTATCTTCTCTTCTCTCTCCTCTCCTTTTCTTTTCTTTTCTTTTCTTTCCTTGTCTAGGGATGTCCAATTGCTTGCTCCGGCATCATTTGTTGAAAAAGCAGCACAGGTGTTTTTTATGTTCCAGCCAAAGTGATCCTCCTAAACTAAAAAATCAGACCATGCCATTCTTCTGTTAAAATTCTTCAATGGCTTCTCACTGCACTAAGAGAACACCTAGCTCTCCAGCTTCATCCTGGGCCAACTTTCACCTACCTCCCACTATATCCCAGCCAGCTTTTCTTCCTTTCAGCCCCCTAAACAATGTAATTGCTTTTGAACTTGCCTTTCCTTCCGCTTGGAAGGCTCTTTCCTTAGTTCTAGGCGAGACCAGCTCCTTCTATTCCCTGAAGGCTCAGTTTAAAATCATCTCCTCAAAAAAATAAATAAATAAAAATAAAAAAAATAAAATAAAATCATCTCCTCAGATAAACTTTTCTGACTACGCTGTGAGAGTAGAACCTTCTACACAACTGCCCATCATTCTCTGTCACAGCAGCCTGCATATGCCCTCCACAGCCTTGATCAACATTTGCAAATGCTTTCATTATTTATTGTTTACCTTCCCCAGCAGACAGTAAAGCCTTAAAGGGCCCAAGCTGTTGATCTTGCCCATGTTGGTTCCCCAGTATGTAGCCCTGTGGTTGGCATACAGAAGCTGCATCAAAAATATTAGTTAAGGGGCACCTTCCTGGTCAGTCAGTAGAGCATGTGACTCTTGATCTTGAGGTTGTGAGTTCGAGCCCCATATTGGGTGTAGAGATTACTTTAAAAAATATATTAGTTAAATGTTGTCATTAGGCTAGAGTTTGTGATGATATGTCCGTTTTTGTCCCAAAATTAAAAAGAATTTCCTGAAAACTAGAGCTGTGTGAGAAGAAACAGTCTGCTTGACATATCTGAAGTCCTCCCCCTGGAATGGGGTGACACAGAGGCATTTCCACATCTTGAGAAGCCTGACAAACCCTTCAGAATGCCTGAGCAGCACCCTAGGGACATGTGGAGGTAACCGGTTGGATATATGGATATAACAAGATGAAATGGTGAAATTTATTTTTCTTTCTCTTCCCAAAATATTCCTACCATTCTTCTAGCTAATCAGTAGATCCATATGGCTTCAAAGAGAATGCAAATGTAACAGCAGCAGAAACGAGGAAAAAAATGTTAATATTCTTTTTTTTTTTTTTTTTTTTCTTCAAACTAGGCCCTTGAAAGCCAGAAGGAGAGGCCTTGACTGGAGCAGAAGTTGGAGTTTATGCCATAAAAAAGGTGACAATGCAGATATTCCTCTGGACACAACCAGCCCAGAGCCAAATAGATTTTGCAGTTCTTTTGCCTGAACCAAGGATTCCAGACCATTTGTACCCTGGAAGAATTAGCCAATCCAAGTTGGCAGCTGTTTCCATGACAACTGACTGGTTTGCAAGACTTTGAGATTAACAATTCTATTTCACAGGCAATAACATTAAGCTTGTGAAGTTCAGATGCTTCTAGGGATAATCTCTGGAGATACTTTTTTGGTTATAAGATGGGGAACAGGATGGTTATAAGTCTTTACCCAAGGGCCTTCATTCTTGTGAATATTTTCTGCCTCATGTTACACCTGTGTCAATACCCTCATCTCCCTAGAGTTTCTTTTCACAAGCATTGGTTAATTAAGAAGCTCTCAGTCTTGGGCCTTAGGCAGGATTTTATTAGCCAGTAAGAATAGAAAACAGAGAATTGTAAAAACGTAAAACTTAATTAAAAGTGTGGAAAATTCTAGATTTTGGGACTCCTGGATGGTTCAGTCGGTTAACCGTCCAATTCTTGGTTTCCGCTCAGGTCATGATCTTAGGGTGGTGAGACCCAGCCCCACATTGGGCTCTGTGCTCAGCGGGGAGAGTCTGCTTGGGATTCTGTCTCCCTCTCCCTTTGCCCTCCCCCCACGCTCACACACTCTCTAAAATAAATAAACAAATCTTTACCAAAAAAAGAAAATGATAGATTTTTTTAAAAAGATGATGAGGTTTATATTCTGCCTCCACAAAAAAAGTTAGCATGCAAATAGAGGGAAGGTGCAATAAAACCATCCATGCTTAGGAGAGGATGCCCAAATGAGAAGGCCCTGGAGGTGGAGGGGTGTGTGTGTGTGTGTGTGTGTGTGTTGGAAGAGATTTTGAGCACTTTTGTTAAAGAGGAAGTCTAAGCTCAACATGGGTTCAAATTCTGATCCTACTATTTATTAGCTCTCTGGCTTTCGGCAAATGACTTAACCTCTCTGTGCCATAGTGTCCTCATTTGAAAAATGGGGTTTCTAAACTGAAGGTTGCTGGAGGGGAGGTGGGTGGGGAGCATTAAGGAGGGCACATGATGTAATGAGGACTGGGTGTTATATGCAATTGTTGAATCACTGAACTTTACCTCTGAAACTAATAATACACTATATGTTAAATAATTTATTTTAAATTAAAAAAAGAAAAACGGGGTTTATGATCATAATAGCCTACAAAATAGTATTTTTTTAAATTTTATTTTATTATGTTATATTAGTCACCATACAATACATCACCAGTTTTCGATGCAGCGATCCACGATTCATTGTTTTCATATAACACCCGGTGATCCATGCAGTACGTGCCCTCCCTAATAGCCATCACTGGGCTAACCCATCCCCCCACCCCCTCCCCTCTAAAACCCTCAGTTTGTTTCTCAGAGTCCATAGTCTCTCATGGTTCATCTCTCCCTCTGATTTCCCCCCCTTCATTTTTCCCTTTCTTCTCCTAATGTCCTCCATGCTATTCCTTATGTGCCACAAATAAGTGAAACCATGTGATAATTGACTTTCTCTGCTTGACTTATTTCACTTAGCATCATCTCCTCCAGTCCCATCCATGTGGATGTAAAAGCTGGGCATTCATCCTTTCTGATGGCTGAGTAATATTCCATCGTATATATGGACCACGTCTTCTTTATCAATTCATCTGTTGAAGGGCATCTCAGCTCTTTCCACAGTTTGGCTATTGCGGGCTTTGCTGCTATGAACATTGGGGTGCATTGGCCCTTCTTTTCACTACATCTGTGTCTTTGGAGGAAATACCCAGGAGTGCAATTGCTGGGTCATAGGGTAGCTCTATTTTTAATTTTTTGAGGCACCTCCACACTGTTTTCCAAAGTGGCTGTACCAACTTGCATTCCCACCAACAGGCTAAGAGGGTTTCCCTTTCTCCACAACCTCTCCAACATTGGTTGTTTATTGCCTTGTCAATTTTTGCCATTCTAACTGGTGTAAGGTGGTATCTCAATGTGGTTTTGATTTGAATTTCCCTGATGGCTAATGATGATGAACATTTTTTCATGTGTCTGTTAGCCATTTGTATGTCTTCTTTCGAGAAGTGTCTGTTCATGTCTTCTCATTTTTTTGACTTATTTGTTTTTTGGGTGTTGAGTTTGAGAAGTTCTTTATAGATCTTGGATACCAGGCCCTTATCTGTAGTGTCCAAAATAGTATTTTTTGTACTATGTCATGTGCATGTGCGTGTGTGTGTTCTTAGTGAATTTCCTCCTCCTTTCCACCCCATAGAGTCCAAGCTCCTCCTGAGCAGGAGGTCATTCTATGACTTAAATCATTTTCGCACCTCTTGTATAACGACTATAGTCCATCCTATGTAGTAGGAATTCAATACACACCTGGCAAATGGTAGGTGCCTTCCCAATGATGCTCTAGAAATAGATGAACAAGTGTTATCTGAGTGTGGTAATTACAAGAGTTAGCAAAATTTCCAAATATCTGTTTTTCTTCGTAGCCAAAAATGATTGTTACTCTAGGCTAATACGTTTTTAGAGTGTTTCAAGGCCAAATAAATCTGTAATAAAAATTTATATAATAATCATTACACATTTTGACAACTGTTTTTAATGGGGGAAGAATTTCAGCCTTAAGTACATGCATGGATAAATACTCTTTTTAACCGAAGTTGTCCGTCTGAAAGGCTGACAGTGGCTCTAAAAATCAGTTTGTCCTTTTTTGAGCTTCTTCCTTTCATTTGTCTTCAAGGCGTCCCCATTTGGTAGTAAGATGGGACCGCTGAGACTGGAAAGGCCGGGGGGGGGGGGGGGGGGGGGGGGGGGGGAGGAGGGGGGGGGGGGGGGGGGGGGGAGCGGAGAAGCAAGAACGACGAATACGGCTTGTTGTGTCCTTCGCGCCACCCCGTAGTTCGCAGCCGCTCAGGGGCGGCGCGCGCGGTTTTGAAAGCGGGGAGGGTCCCGTCAGAAAGACTGTTACTGAGTGTTTGTGTTGGCGGTGGCGGAACGCTGAGGCAGCCCCGGGTCGTGTTGAGGGCCACTCGGGATCAGTTTTCAAGACGGCCTTGGCCTGGACTTCTCCACCCCGGCGCGGCTGCGGTAAGGGGAGCTTTTTGTGGACCCCTGACTGCGCGTGGGCCCGGGTTGGGGCGGAGTCCTGTTCCCCACCCCCCCCCCCCCCCCCTCCCCCGGGGCCGCGGCCTCTGCTTTTGCTTGGTGACAGCTCGGGACCTAGCGGGAAAGGTGAAGACGTTGGGAATGTGGCGTTCAACTGGGAATTAATTTAGAAAAGTGTTTGCGACCCAAACCCGAATGCGCATCTGAATAGCAGGGTAGGGTGGGGATTTCAAGAAACTGCCCTTTTCTCGAAGTGAAGCCTAACAATCTACTTTTTTATGGAAGATCCGTAGGAGAAGACGATGGATCTAGCAGGTTGCCGTTATTTTACAATTGGTTTTACAGACAGACGCCCTGAGGCCCAGGTCTCTGCTTGAGGCGAGACCCCAGCGTTTAGGGACATCTTACATGCACCAGATCGGAACACCGGCTTGTGCTTGGTGGAAACGGTGGTTTCTTATCGCCTCCCAGTGAGTCTCAGTTCCAGTTCTTAGGCGCGGCTGGAATTGGTGAAGGATTTCTGGTGGGAACGGAGAGGGTGGGGCTTGAGAAAGAGGGGTTGTATGAAGCACAGTTCCCGCCTTTGAACTTCTCACCTAATGTTGCTTCCAGTTTTCAAGGGAGGTGATTGAGCAGTTGGAAGAAGCATTTTAACAACCAGCCCTCCGTAAGCTCCTGGATGGGGGGATAAACAGTTTGTGCTTCTACCTCCAGGAAGCTGTGGGGTGTAAAGTGTACAGGACCTTAGAAATAATCTGATCAGAACTTTGCCATTCTTTTTCAGGCTACTTTCCCCCTCCATTTCCTTTTCTCATTATCGTTACCAATTCTCTCATTCTGTTTTTTTTCTTTTCTTTTCTTTTTTTTTTTGCTGCCTGTCTATACACTTCAGCTCTGCCCAGTAGTATCCATGTATTTGTTTAGCCCTAGGGTGGCTTAGGGTCCAAAAGTTAATTGATATCTGATTCAATGGATCTTTTGATTAACTTGCTGAGCTCTGTTAATTTTTAAATACTGCTTCTTAAACAGTACTTGATTTAAAAAAAAATTACCTAAATACTCCACAATGAAATTTTGCCCACAGTCGTAATACTTTCATTTCTAATGTATCTTCATGTAAGATATTTACAATTTTATGCTGTTACCTTCATAAGAATCTTGTGATTTAGATTACTATAGTTATTTAGCAATTTAAATATATAGAAAGAGATAGATCTATATGTATATAGATTACGTATATAAAATCTGAGAGTTTGGGCTAGTGGCCAGAAGCCATCTATCTCTCAGTAGACTGAGGCCTAAACTGTTTTGTCATGAAAAAAAGGTGCCTCAGACAACTGTGAGATGGAGAGAGGGTGTAGTCTATTTATTTGCAAGTAGGTTGTAGTGGGAAGTGGGACTGAGTCCTAGAGTGTTCTAGAATGTAGTATTAAAAGACTTGTTTAAACTTAGATGTTTTTTAGTTGGAGGAAGGTTTTTTAACATTTAGGCTGCTTCTGAATATGAGATCCTCTTTATGCTGAAGGGAAGGGCAGTGAGACTTATAAGGCAGTAAAATTTCCAGGACACCCCACTTTGTGGGATTGTTTTGCATCCTAGTTTTCTGGCTCCTCGTCAGTTTACTCTGTTCTTCATTTCTCATGTTGGGATCCCTCAGAGGTCTGTGTTTCCTATCTTTACTTATTCCTTAGGTGCTCTCATCCAGTCTTTGGCTTTAATACCATATACATGCTGCTATGCCACAAATTTGTACCTTCAGATTGGATTCCAGACCTATATCCAGCTGCCTATTTCATGTTTTTATTTGGATGTCTAATCAGACATTCAAGATTGACTTCCTGATCTGAGTAATGGCATCTCTATTCTTTCAGTTGCTCAGTCTGAAAACTTGGAGCTATCCTTGACTTTTCTCTCATTCCTAACAAAAATCCAAACATTAGGAAATCTTATTGGTTCCAGATTCATAATACATCCAGAACCCGACCATTTGTCACCACCTCTAACTGCTACCATCCTACCATCCAAGCCACCACATCTCTCCTGGATTATTTCAGTATTGTGCCTGTCCTTGTTCCCCTTCAGTTAATAAACACAAATGGGAGTGATTCTGCTGAAACATAACATGGAGTGTTTCACTCCTCCTTGTAAAATCCTCCAATAGCTTCCCCTTTCTCAGCAAGAGCTGAAATCCTTACTGTGACTAAAGCTCTATGAATAAAAGCTGAGGTCTTTATGGCTCAGTGCTCTACCTGATTTGCTGTCCTTCATCCCCAAACTCTGTGACTTCATTTCCTTTCTCCCTTTTGCTAGCCCTGCCCTCTTCACTTTCCCTTGAAAATGTTGTGCCTCAGGGCCTTTGTATTTACTACTTTTGTCCTGCAGACTTCCCCTAGATATTTGCATGGTCTAGCTCCCTTACTTCCTTCAAATGACATCTCAAGGAGACCTCCCCTTGACCACCCCGACTCAAATTTCAAGCCCCTTCCCAGCACTCTGTCTCAGTTCACTGGTGTGTATTTTCCCTGCCTATATATCATTATCTTCTGTATTTATCTTCTTGTTTGTTTGGGTCTTGTTCACTGCTGTGGCTCCGGTGCCTAGAACAGTGCCTAACACATGGTACATGCTCAATAAGTATGTGTTGAGTGAGTGAATGAAGAGTAGCTTCCCATAGGTATATAGGAGTCTTAGAAGCTCATTGAGGTGCTCCTTCACAACTTCTTGTGAGGGTAGATGAATGAAGATGGAAGAAGGGCAGTCAGAACCACATGGGGAAATTATTTCCAAAGTAGAAGTAGCTCCTCCAACCCACTCCGTTAAAATAGTTTATCCTTCCCGAAAGGCCTGAAACGTGTTCCTGAAAAATATGTTCCTTCCTTTTAGTTAAATGTTTCACTTGATAAAGTTAGTGTATTTTTGCATGAAAAGGAGGTCTTTGGTGTTCAGAATTCAGGCAAACCTGAAAACAGTGGTGATTGTGGCTACATTTAAAAAGAAACAGGCTTCTCATTAATCAGCAATTAAAGGTAGGCCTTTGAGGTGATTTTTCTTGGCAGTTTTTAAAAATGCTATTTATTAAGAGCTCTATACAAAATTTAAGCATATGTTCTCTCTGCCTGCCAATTTTTAATTTATTTTTTTAATTCCAGTGTAGTTAGCATACAGTGTTATATTCGTTTCAGGTGTACAATATAGTGATTCAACAGTTCTGTATATTCCTCAGTGCTCATCATGGTAAGTGTACTCTTAATCCCCATCACCTATTTCACCCATCCCCCACCCGCCTCCCCTCTGGTAACCATTTGTTCTCTGTAGTTGAGGGTCTGTTTTTTGATTTGTCTTTGTTTTACCCCCCACTTTGTTTTATTTTTTTAAATTCCACATATGAGTGAAATCATATGGTATTTGTCTTTCTCTGAGTGACTTATTTCACTTAGGATTATACTCTAGATCCATCCATGTTGTTGCAAATGGCAAGATTTCATTCTTTTTTATGGCTGAGTAGTATTCCACTCCATATATGTACCACATCTTTATCCACTGATCTATTGATGGACACTTGGGCTGCTTCCATAATTTGGCTATTGTAAATAATGCTGCAGTAAACTTTAGGGTGCATGTATCCCTTTGAATTAGTGTTTTTGTATTCTTTGGGCAAATACCAGTAGTGAGATTACTGGATCATAGGGCAGTTCTGTTCTCAGCTTTTTGAGGAACCTCCACACTGTCTTCCATGATGGCTGCACCAATTTGCATTCTCACCAACAGTGCATGAGAGTTCCTTTTTCTCCACATCTTCACCAACACATGTTGTTTCTTGTGGTTTTGATTTTAGTCATTCTGACTAAAGGTGTGAGGTGATGTCTCATTGTGATTTTGATTTGCATTTCCCTCACGGGGTGATGTTGAGCATCTTTTCATGTGCCTCTTGGTCATCTGTATGTCTTCTTTGGAAAAATGTCTGTTCAGGTCTTCTGCCCATTTTTTAATTGGATTATTTTTTTTTTGGTGTTCTTTATGTATTTTGGATGCAAACCCTTTGTCTGCCTCCCATTTTTTTATAGACAAACCAAACAATCTTATATACATGTAGTGACAATTCGCTGTACAATAAATCTAATATGAACCAAACTATTTTTTAAAAAGAAAAAGTAATACTTAAAGTTTTTATTAAAAAGGATTCTTTAATAAATATGTTACAGAAGAAATAAAAACCGTGGATTAACTTGCTTGTATATACAGTATTTTCTGTTCATAGACCATTTTTACATAACTTGTTGAGATATAATTCACATATTATAAAATTCACTCTGAAAGTATATAATGTAGTGACTTTACGAATAGTCTGGGTTGAATATATTAAATCACTACCCAATTTTAGAATATTTTTATCATCACAAAAAGAAACCCCACACTCACTAGGAGTCGCTCTTTGTTCTCCCTTCTCCCCAGCCCCTGGCAACTACTAATCTATTTTCTGTCTATGGATTTGCTTCTTCTGGACATTTTCTGTAAATGGAATCATATATGTGGCCTCTTGTGTCTGGCCTCTTTCACTTAGCATAATGTTTTCAAGGTTCATTCATGTTGTAATATGTATCAGGACTCCTTATGACTGAGTAATATTCTGTTGTGTGTATTGTATGCCATATTTTGTTTATTCATCATCCGATGAATACTTCTGTTTCCTCTTTTTGGCTATTGTGAATAAATGCTGCTTGGCTAGACCGTATCTCTAAAAGGTATAAAAGACCTGTTAACAGTGACCCCTGGGAAGTGTGAGAGGGAAACTTATCTTTACCTTTATGTACGAGGTGGTTTTTTTTTTTTTTAACCAAGTTCATATATTACTTTTTCCTAGTGTGTATATTACTTCTTAATACAAACAAGCGTAAAAACTTAATCATTAATAGCATGACATTGGGTAAGTAGTTATACTTCCTAGGTCTCAGTTTTTTCATTGTAAATAAAATTGGACTAAATATTTGTCATGGTCTTTTTCAGTTCTCAAATTTTATGTTTATATGATAAAATGAGTTACAGTATTATAGGACTTTTTTTTTCTTCATGAATGAGAGTTGTATTCTGTATAACTGCAGTGTAACTTTCAATTTGTTTTCATCATAGGACCTAGAGTGTTTATTACAATGGAAGAAATCAGTAATTTCAAGACACCAAGCAAATTATCTGAAAAAAAGAAATCTGGTAAGATATAAAATATTTTTTCATTGTTATTGCTATAAAAATGTCTTAGCATTATTAGAGTTTGATCCTTTAACTATTATTTATCATACACAAGCAATTTTAGCACAAGTCCTCTTTGTAATGTTGATTTTAACAAATAAGACTTATTTTGTAGGCCAGGTTTGGCCATCTGTTAGCTAATTTTATTGACATTCTAACAGATTTGGAGGTTCTCCCTGGTAAAGATTCAGTTTGAACCATGAGGTACTTTACCTTTCCCCTTCTGGTACATGCAGTGCTCTTGTGAGGGAAAGAGTTTCCCAGGCAATTCAGTGAATAAAGGATAATCTTTTCAACAAATAAAAGCATTTGGATATTTATATGCAGATTGCTCTCAGCTCACATCACATACAAAAATGATTAAAACTACTAAATTTCTGGAAGATAACATAGGAGAAAATCTTATCTTGTTCATTTCTAGTATATAGATATTTGTATATTGACCTTGTGTCCTGCAACCATGCTAAAGCCACTCATTCTATTAGCTTTTTATGGGTTCCTTAGGCTATTTCATACATAGTTGGTACTGTTGTAGATGAATATATGAAGATAGTGTTACTTGTTTTTACCTGTATTAGTTTATTTCTTTTTCCTTTCCCTGTGTCACTGTATTAGTTTATTTCTTTTTCCTTTCCCTATGTCACTGGCTCTAGTATATTTTTGAATAGAAGAGGTGTGATTGGACATACTGGCCTTGTTCTCAGTGAAGTTTTATGCTAGATGGAGGTTTTTTACAGTTATCCTTTATCAGGGTGAAGGATTTCCTTTTATTGTCCTTCATCAGGTTGAAGGTTATTACGAATGGATGTTGAACTTTGTCAAGAGCGTTTTCAGAATCTATCAAGATAGTTTGCTTTTTTAGTCTTTAAATGTGGTAATTTGTGTTAATTTTCAAATGTTAAACTAAACTTTCATTCCTGGGGTAAAGCCACTTTGGTCTTGATGTATTTTATATATTGCTTGATTGAGTTTGCTAATATTTTCTGTGTTCATAAGGGATATTGGACTGTAGTTGTCTTTTCTTTTTGGAATGTCTTTCTGGTTTCGATATCAGCATATTCTATATTCATAAAGTAAGAGGGGAAGTGTTTCCTTCTCTTCCCTTGGAAAGTATATGTAGAATTGATGGGTGTTTTTTTTTTCCTTAACTGGCTTTTCTTCCTTTACTGATAGGAAAGACATGTGGCCTGAAGTTTTCTTAGGAGGAAGATTTTAACTGTGACATCACAGTTAATAAGTATAGGGCTCTTCAAATTATCTGTTTCTTCTTGTGTAAACTTTGTTAGTGTTTTTCAGGGAAGTTTTTCACTTTCCAGTTATCAAATATAGTGGCAAAATGTTATTTGTGTTATACTCTTATTACCTTATTACCCTTCTAATGTCATTAGGATCTGTGGTGGTATCTCCTTTTTCATGTCTGACACTGGTATTTTACTTGTTCTTTCTTGACTTGAGGTTTATTTATTTTGGCGAATGTTTCAGGCACTTGAAAAGATCATACTTTCTGCTGTTTTGGGGTACGGTGTTCCATGAGTATCATTTAGGTCAAGCTGGTTGACTTATGTTGTTTTGTCCAGGTCTTTTGTATCTCTACGAATTTTATTTATTCTACTATTGAGAGAGGTGTCTCCAACTACAATTGTGGATTTATCTGTTTTTTTTCCTTTGAGTTCTACAGTGATTGCTTTATGTATTTTGAAGCTTGTTACTAGATACTTTTACATTTAGGATGGTTATTTCTTTTGATGATTTACCCCTTTACTATTATGAAATGTCTTCTTTATCCAGTCTTGAACTGTTTGAGGTTCACTTTATGTGATGTGTGTTTACTTTTATGTGATAAAACCAGTCCAGTTTTAATTTGATTACTGTTTGAATAGGATGTTTTCCAACATTTTACTTTTAACCCATCTGTGTTTTTGTATTTAAAATGAGTTTATTATAGAGTGCATGTAGTTATGTCTTATTTTGTTTTTATCCATTCTGACAATTTCTGCCTTTAATTGGACTGTTCATTCGTTAGCCACATCTAGTGATTTAAATTTAGGTTCAAATGAATTAAAATTAAATAAAATTACAAATTTAGTTCCTCAGTTGTATTAGCTACTTTTCTAGTGCTCAATAACCACATGTGGCTAGTGGCTACCATACTGGACAACACAGATATAGAACATTTCCATCATGACAGAAAGTTTTATTGGACAACACTGCTTAGACGACCTTTAATGTAATTCTCTGTGTGGTTGGATCAAATCTACTCTTTTGCTATTGTCCCAAAGCTCGCTGATGATTTCTTTGTATTTTTTCTAATCTTTTTTTTCTGTGCTTCATTTTTGGTAGTTTTTGTTGCTTTGTCTTAAAACTTAGTTACCTTCTTCTCTAGATGCTTCTCTAACAGCATCTCTAGATGATCTTATTCTTATCCATTGTCTTTTTTATTCCCTCAAGTTCCATTAGGAGTTTTTTTTACATCTTTTTTTTTTTTTGATTGTTATGCTCACATTTTCCTTTACATTATTGAGCATGTTTTTAAGATTTCTATTTTAAGGGTCTTACCTCCTAATTCTACATCACTGTCATTTTATGGTACATTTCTGTCGGTTTATTTTTCTCCTGGTGTGGGTCATATTTCTTCTTTCATACCTGGTAGTTCTTTTATTGGCTGCTGGACATTTTACATTGTCAAGTGCTAGATTTCATCATTCTTTGGAGGGCAGTGTGATTTTGTGATGGTCCAGTTACGTTACCTGCATGTTAGCTTATTTCTTTTGAGGTTTGCTTTTGAGCTTTACTGTAAACCTTTTCCTTGGGCTAAAATAGAGCCGTGACTGTTTAGAGGACTTTACTCAATGCCCTGTGTGTTACTAAGTTGCCGCGCCCTGGCTGATGGTAATTGAACCATTCCTAGACCGTTGTGCTCTCTGTGGGCTGTTTAGTCACGCCCGTGCATGGTGCTTTCCCTGACTTTGGGGAGTTCTGTCTGTTGGATGTGCAGATAACTCAACACTCGAAGGGAGACCTCTTTTCGGGTGTCTGGAGCTTTCTCTCTCATTTTGTGGCTCCCTGTGGTTCTCTGCTCCACAAATTCTAGCTAGCTACTTAGGTCTCTTGGACTTCTGATCTCTGTCTCCTGATTTTGACAAGACTTCTGGGCTGTGTTTCTTCGTGCTGCTGCCCAGAGACTGCCTTAAAGCAGTAAAGTTAGGGCAGTGATAGGGCTCCCATCATTTGTTTGTTTTCTCTCAGAGTTCACAACCCTGCTCTGCCTGTTGTCGAATGTCTGAAAACTTCTATTTTGTCAGGTGTTTTAGTTATTCACGGCAAGAAGGCTGTTCAATTGTTCATGAACAAAAGTAGGACTCCTCTATCTCATCTTTTTTAACGACTACATAATGCTCTGTAATACAGATATGGTATAATTATCACCCTAATGATGACTAGTTGGGTTTTTTGTTTGTTTGTTTGTTTGCAGTCACAAAAATCCCAATTTTCAAAGAGAAATGTGTGCATGTTGTCTGCACACGTGCTGTAGTACACAGTTGGCAAACAACATATAGTAATAGTTTACGCTTTGTGGGCCACATAGGGACTCTGTTGCATATTCTTCTTTATTTTTTAACAACACTTTTATAATCTAAGAACAAATCTTAGCTTGTGAGTCAAACAAAAATAGGCTGTTTGCTGACGCCTGCTTCGGTGTTCCTGTGAGATAGGGCTCCAGAAGTGGATTTGGTCAAAGGGTTTCCATGTACAGTTAGGGTAGATAGTATCAAATTGCTCTCCAGAAGACTATGCCAATTAATACTCAGATGTTGAAAATACTTGGATGCTTTTGTAGAGGTCTTTTCAAATACTAATTTTATATTTTTTATTTGTCTTTCTGACATTTAGCACTATGTTCAACTCCATGTATAAATATTCCTGCTTCTCCATTTATGCAGAAGCTTGGCTTTGGCACTGGGGTAAATGTCTACCTTATGAAAAGGTGAGTGTAACATTCCAAATTAACCTTTTCACATGGAACCATGGTTGCTGTGTACCTGAAGACAAAAAAGAATATGAAAATTCAAATATTTTGATGTCAGATATGTTCCTGATCTTATCCGACTGCTATATTCCAGTCCTAGAACTTTTTATAACTTTGCCAGAATTTTGCCTGGTATACTTTTCTCCTACCTTCCTACTGATGGATTATTAAAGGAGAAGGAATTTATCTTATAATTTTTCCTTGGCTTGTGTGGGAAGGGAAAGAGACAGAGGGAAGGTGGTTCCTGTGTGGTAACAACACAGGATTCTCAATAGGAAAACCTCCGAGAAGATGCTGATGTTGGGGGATGTCAGTGACTGTTAACCTCTTGTATCTGGAGAATGGCATCCTCAAGATACTCTCCTTTAAAAAAGGACATTTTTTTAATTTCTTATGTCATCACTGTTCAGTAAGAGGGGTATATACATGATATTAAAGTAGGAAAATTGTATTAAAAGAAAAATGAAATTATAGGTGTCAACAAGCATTTTTTTAAAAGTCGTTTCTCTGTACCTTTATTTATTAAGTGGCAAATAACTTAAGTCAATTTATATTCCTTAATGCATTGTTGGAATCAGCCTACCTACCAGTATATTGTTAGCTTTATCTAGGTTTATATTGTTTCCAAATAGAAATACTTTCTGTTACGTAGCATGGCAATTATATGTGGCTATTCTTGAAGAATTTTTGTGGTTTAAACACCCCCTTCGTGTGTTTCTGTGCTATTTTTTTTATAGACATTCATTTTTTAGGGTCTAAAAACTCTTAAGTTATTTTGAAAGAAAAAATTCTCACACGTTTATGGCTAGTCTCATTTTTTCCCCCTTTTAAAAAAATGTCCTTACCGGGCACCTGGGTGGCTCAGTCATTAAGCGTCTGCCTTTGGCTCAGGTCATGATCCCAGGGTCCTGGGATTGAGCCCCGCATCGGGCTCCCTGCTCAGCGGGAAGCGCTTCTCCCTCTCCCACTCCCCCTGCTTGTGTTCCCTCTCTTGCTGTCTCTCTCTCTGTCAAATAAATAAATAAAATCTTAAAAAAATAAAATAAAATAAAATAAAAAATGTCCTTACATGTAAAGTGTGTTACCAACAAAGTTCTCTCTGTGAGACTTAATTAGAAGGCTTCATATCGCTGTTACTGAAAAACAGTAGTCAGTGACTGACCATACCACTCCTCCTAATGTAGCCGTGTCAACCTGGGGTTTTCTTTTACTGGTAACCTGGAGATTTCCTTCATTTCTCTGGTGAATTGGATCCTCTGTTTTTCTGTATCTTACATCTTACTATTTCTTGGTTTACATTTCATTTTGACTGAGGGCATGTAGTAGCTCCCCATTGAAAGATGCACAGGAAATAACATTTTTGAAAATCTGCATTTATGAAATGTTTTCATTTTACTCTCATTCTCGAATGGCCCGTTTTGATTTTCTGAGTCAGAATCCTCGTTTGGAAATAATTTTCTTCTAGAATTTTGAGGTCATTGTTCCATTGTTTATTAGCCTGTAGTGTTGCTGTTGAGATTTCTGAAGCCTTTCTGATTGCTGCTGCTTTTTATGTAATCTGGTTTAGGTTATTTGTCCCTCCCACTCTCCTGGAACTTTGTATGATCTTCTGTTTGTCACCAGTGTTCTGGAATTTCACAATGACATACATGGGTGTGGGCCTTCTGGAATCTGAAAATTCCTACTCTTAAATCTTGGGAAATTATTTTTTAAATTACTTTGTTGATAATTTTCACCCCCATTATGCTCTTCTCTATCTGGAAATCCTATTGTTTACCGTTGGCGGGGCGTGGGGGGCTGGTTTTTTTTTTTTTGCTCTGTTTTCTGGGAGATTTCTCCAACTTCATCTTCTGATATTTCTATTTTTTCATTTTTGTCTCTCTTGTTTTTAATAATTATCTTAATGTTTTCCATGTTCAGATGGCATCCTAAGTCTTTTGAGGGTGCTATAAGGGCTCTGTATCCTGGTCTGGGTGTTAATAAACAGGAATATACACATGTGAAAACACATTCAGCATTTAGTACGCGTATGGTCATTTACTCTTCCCCTGTGCTTCACGGGTTCTCAACTATGCCAGTAAACCTCAGGCTAAAGACCCTCCGCTTTAACCCCTTCCAAAGCCAGTCTCCGGTCTGCAGAAGCTGGAGGAATAGGAGGTGGACAGAATTGGGGAGGGTGTCTAGAAATTCACCTGTTTTTTGTTTTTAAAGATTTTATTTATTTGAGAGAGAGAGAGCATGAGAGGGGTTTGGGTCAGAGGGAGAAGCAGATTCCCTGCTGAGCCGGGAGCCCGATGCGGGACTCGATCCCAGGACTCCAGGATCACGACCTGAGCCGAAGGTAGTTGCTTAACCAACTGAGCCACCCAGGCGCCCGAAATTCACCTGTTTTTTAAGTGACTTTCAGGAAGTTCACTAGGCTTGTTAAGTCTGTTACTTTCATCTGCTTTCCAAGCTTCCAAAAGTGTATTTTCTCCTTTTCATTATTTCCATCCTTCTCATTGGGTGTAGGTCTTAAAATACCCATTTGCTTTTATTTTAGTGGGGTTTGGAAGGGATCAAAATTATATGTGTATGTTCAAGCTAGAAGTCTATATTTTTTAACCTAGAAGTCTATATTTTTTTTCATGTTCAATCAAATTCTCATTCCCAGATTAACTTAGTTGTGATACATTATTATTTTTTTAATAAAACTGATGGATTCATTTTGCTATTTAGGGTTCTTATGTCTATGATTTAAGTGAAATTGGCTTGTGATTTGCCTTTTTCTGCTGTCCCTATTTGATTTGTCTATTAAGGTTATACTAGGCTCATAGTCCCTTTTCTTTCTAGTCCCTGGAACAGTTTGTGTAAGATGGAATGATAGGTTCCTTGAAAGTTTAGTAAACTCACCTGTAAAATTATTTAGCCTTCGTATTTTTTATGTGAATATTTTAAACTCTTGATTACATTTTCTCTTTTGTCAGGTTTCTTAGATTTTTCTAAGAATTTGTCCATTTTGTCTTTTAAATTTATTGGGATAAAAGTTTTATTTTTCTATTCACTTATATTTTTTATCTCTGATGAATCTGTGGTTATGTCTCTGTTTTTGTTGGCAATATTATTTGGGTCTCATTTTTTCCCTTGTGCAGTCTCATTAAAAAAATTTGCCTGTTTTATTTGTCTTTTCAATGAACCAACTTTTAGCTTGGTAAAATATTTTATTCAGATTTTGTAAGTATGTTCTTGGCATTCTGTAGATTGAGATATGAAAAAGGTGAAGATGGATTTGTTCACTGAATTCTAAATCCTTGGGAGCTGAGGGGTACCCTTTGAAACTTGAAAAATATATTTTCCATAATAAAATGACGTGGAAGAGGCATCCCCAACTGCTGTTGTGATCTAAAATTGGAGGTTTAAGAATACTTTGGATAAACTTATGTATGATAGATGTATCTGAATTAAGAAATCTAATGATCCTTCGAGTGCATGTTTTTTGATTTAAAAATGAGAAGGTCCTGCAAGCATAGAGCCATGTTCATGAGTTAGTAAAAAACTAAGTGGATTCTTGATTCTTGGTTCAGTCTATTTTATCTTCTTATGGTAAAATTTTTTATCTCTAACTTTCAAGGCTCTTTTCATTTGCTTTCTTGCCTATATGCTGCATGCACTTTGTCCTCCTTAATTTGCTGTACCCATGAATAACTACTTTATCGGGTAAACTTGTCCCTGACTTTGTTTTACCTGTTTATTTAGACCTCAGAATGTTTACACCTTAAATATTCTTAAAATGACTGACTCTTCCCAGAAAATAGACAGTTTACGTTTTTTCTCATTTGTACGTTTATTATCTCCTTACACGTGAGTCTTTGAGTATATGGTGAAAGGTATAGGATGGATTGGTTACTATAGAGGGACAATATTTGTTGGTGAAGAGCAGTGTTATTCTTTGCACAATCATATATGGGCCAAATGTTTTTTGTGCATCTGTTCTTTAAGCTTCTTGGACGTCAGTGTTTATTACTTAGCATTCTGTAACTTACCTCTGGTACATATAGTTAAATGTTTGATAAGTAGTTGGTAGTCTGACATGCTGAAATGGAAAAATTAGAAAATAGTAATTTTGAAGTTAAAATTTATAACGTCCCATCTTTTTCCTTTTAGTTGTCTCTTTTTTTCTCTCTTTTTTTTCTAGTTGTCTCTTTTTAACCCCTACCTTTCAGCAATAGATATCAGGCTTGTAATTAATAGCTATATCAGCTATATATCTTCCAATTAAAAAGGATATGTAGCAGAGGTGTTGATAGTCAAAAATACTTTATTTTTAAATTTTTTTAAGATTTATTTATTTATGAGAGAGAGAACATGCATGGAGTGGGGAGAGGGGCAGAGGGAGAGAGAGTCCTGAGTAGACGGTGCGCTGAGTGCAGAGCCCGATGCAGGGCTTGATCCCATGACCTGACCGAAACCAAGAGTTGGATGCTTAAGTGACTGAGCCACCCAGGTGCCCCAATAGTCGAAAATATTTGTAAAAAAATTTTAAATTATTACTGAACTCTTTTCAAAATTTGAAAGTTCTTGTTAGTCATTTGAAATGCATTATGGTTATTATTCTTTCTATACTTCGTTTGATTATTTTTTTAAGATCTCCAAGAGGTTTGTCTTATTCTCCTTGGGCTGTGAAAAAGATTAACCCAAGATGTAATGATCATTATCAAAGTATGTATCAAAAGAGACTAATAGATGAAGCTAAGATTTTGAAAAACCTCCATCATCCAAACATTGTAGGTAAGTTTAAATTTACCTTGTAGCAGTACATGTGTTTATTCAGAAACAGTTTATATAATCTCTCGACCAGTGTCACTAATAAAAATGAAGATGGTGGTGGAGTTTGGCAAGAACAAGATTATTGTGAATGTTCTCAAATAAGAATTATGTAATATTTTTAGATGCTTCTGTATTTTTAAAATTTAATGGGAATAGATATACTCATTATGATGCTGGTGCTGTAGAGAATTCAGGAATATAAAATGACCTTCATTTAGATAATTTCCTTATTTTCATTTTCAATGTAAATAAGACTAGTGAAACCATTATATTTAGGAAGGCATAGAGCATTTAAAAATATTTTAATTTGTGATCCTATTGGCAAACACAAGTCATTTTAACTTATATCTACTGAGTTAGCTTTATAAATAATTGTTTCATTGTATTTTGTCAGTTTCCAATCACATCACTGTAAAAAAACTTAAATACTGTTATTCTTCCCTATTCTAGTAAGAAAATGTCCTGTTTTCTTTAAGGTTATCGTGCTTTCACTGAAGCCAGTGATGGTAGTCTGTGTCTCGCTATGGAATATGGAGGGGAAAAGTCTCTAAATGACTTAATAGAAGAACGATATAAAGACAGACAAGCTCCTTTTCCAGCAGCCATAATTTTAAAAGTTGCTTTGAACATGGCGAGAGGGTTAAAGGTAACCGTGCCATTATATTTTAAATGATTTTTGTGGAACAAGAAAGAACTACTTTATATACCTAATTACAAGGTGGGATTTTTTTTTTCCTGCAGAAGAAGTAGTTGCCCCAAGTTAAAGTCTTTATAGACTCTCTCGTATTGCAGAATGCACTATTTCCTTATCTTGATCAGCAGAGTATTCTTTGAGGTCTTTACATAGCCTGAAATAATCCAAGTCAGGTAGTTTTGTTTATACAGATCATATGTTAGATTTAGTTAAAAGGATTAATCAATTTAACACAAATTTAGTAATTATTCCTGGGGGTGTAGCCTAATCCTCTGTTGATGTAAACAGACCTCTTGAAGATTGCTTTGTGAGATGTTAAGTTTTGGATGTCAATATACGTCTATAGGTCAAATGAAGAAAAAAGCTCTTTTAATATTGTCAAATAAATTGTTGTGCCTTTGAATAGGTACAGTGTAAGGAAGAAAAAGGATTCGTTATCCTAGGTAACCAAGCCGGAGAAATGGTGGCTCCGGAACACTGTTGGATGACTCAAGAGTGGATCATGTATTGATGCTGATATCAAAGTTGCATGTTAAGAGTTGATATAAAATTGACTTATGAAATATAAAACTACATAAAAGCAATATTCCTAAATATATATTTTAATATCTATGTAGAAAAACTGATTTTAAATGGATAGGATAAGCTAAATTAAAAATTTGAATTATTTAATAAATAATGACTTTAAATATATATGATAGTGGAATTAATAAATTTCACTATGAACATATTTGAGCATACTCAATTTATGATCAACATTTAAATGAAGCACAGTAAGTGTTCGAAAGTATATACCAAAAATCGTCTCTGCACTATTTTCAAGCAGCTCACAGAGTAGATGCTGATGAATGAAAAAATAACAGTTTTTCAGGATTGTTTTTGATTATGGATGAGTATCATTACTAAGAGTTAATGTATAAAATAAAGTATTAGTCTTAGATGACATTTCTGCTTCCTCTTCTTGTGTAACTTTTGCCCTTAATTATCTGTTGTTCTGCGTTATCTCAACAACTTGTTTGTGAAAAGTGTGCCTCACTGTGAAGGTTCCAGATTTATTTCTAAAACCTACTAGTCTCAAGTAAAATTGTGATATATTTTTAAAGCTGCAGTATCCTCTTTTGCTGTAAAAGTATGAGATGAGTTTGAAAAGTTAGCTTATCTATAAATAGACATTGATTTCCAAAGACTCTTTATGTCTGCTCAGTATGGCAGACTGGAGTAATATGGGATGTTCCCTTGTCTGACTTCAAATAATCTGAAATGATGGACAGATATCATCCTGCATGTAGTTCAGGAAGGGAGTTCAAGTTGTTTTTTCTGTGTTTGGAGGTTATCATATATTTTTATCAGTTTATGTATTTGCTCAGATGTGTTAAATTTTCCACTATTTTAGTATCTACACCAAGAAAAGAAACTGCTTCATGGAGACATAAAGTCTTCAAATGTTGTAATTAAAGGTGATTTTGAAACAGTTAAAATCTGTGATGTAGGAGTCTCTCTACCACTGGATGAAAATATGACTGGTAAGTAGTAGTCAAATTTTTATTATATTTTAAGATTGTATTTATTTGAGAGAGAGAGCACGAGGTGGGGAGAGGGAGAAGCAGACTCCCTGGGGGCTGGATCCCAGGACCCTGGGATCATGACCTGAGCTGAAGGCAGACGCTTAACTGACTGAGCCACCCAGGTGCCCCAGTAGTATTCGAATTTTTTAAAACTCTATTTTTATGCAATTTTTAAATTTCTAATTTTTATGTATTTAAATAGATAATAAGTTTATATACTTCAAAAATCAAAAACTGTATCAAAAGTATACAATAATATCCTTCCTTTCCTCTCTTTGACTCAGCCTCCAGCCCTCTCCTTTGCCATACCCACAATATAACTTATTGCATTTTTATTAATATCTGCTTTAATTGAAGATAATTTTAGGAACTATTTCTAACCTGGATTGGGATTTTTATGTGGTAAAAGATCTGGGACTAGAAAACAAAGTTTTAATAAGGTTTTATAAAGGAATTCATTTAGTGACGAGATTGGGGAAACTGGTAGAAGAAGAAACTGGGGTAGAAGTAGGAAAATAGGGTGCTAATAAAAGCCTTCTGCTTCTTGCCCCTTGGCCTGCCCCAACTCATTCTTTTCACTCTAATATAAATACTGACATCCTCAGGGAATTTAAGATCTTGGTGAGAACCCAGAGCCAGCCTTGTAAAGAAAGCCTCTGCTTTCAACATGTTATTTAATAACACTTAAATTTGCTTCTTTATACGAATAGAAGGTAAAAGAAAGATTAATGAATGCTGTTTAGAACTTTTTCGCACTGTAATTTCTAGCTAAGGTAAAGTCTATAAGTTAGGTCGAAGGCAAAAGCCAGGTTGAATAGAGGGACTACACAAAGATGTCTATAATCATTCATGAGCCTTTAGGCTACATAACTGCTACAAAGTTGAAACTTTGAAAAATGAAAGGAGAAATTGTGAGACAATAAGAATAAGATTTTTTAAGCAAAATTTTCTCAATCCTTAATAGATCAAATAGACAAAATTAAGATGTAGAAGGTCTGAGTAGTATAAGGTCAATCTCTGTATGTCCAAGTATTTATTAAAATTGGACATATATTAAGTTATATGAGAAAACCTCATTACAAAAAGTGAAAGTGATCTAATGGTTGACGTTCATCATCTAGATCATCATAAATCTAGAAATTAGTGACACAATTGGAAACAACAACACCCACATTTTTTAGGAATTCAAAATATTTGTAAATAATTCTTAGCTGAAATCAAATTTCACCTACACAAATATTTAGAAAATAATGAGAATGTAATAACAAATCAAAACCTATTTGATATGGTCAACACTACACAGAGGAAAACATTTTCATTATTTAACCTTTATGAAATTAAGTTTGCGTATTTAACTCTCATCAGAGAAAAAATGAAGCCCTTTTAAAAATAGAAAGCAGAAAGTGAATGAATTAAAAAATCCATGAATTGTGCATTATCCCAAAATGATCTACTTTATTTTAGACCGTGTCAAAGTTCATAGTTTATAAACCTGTAAAACAGTTCATAAACAGTTCATCCTTCTTATATGTTCAAACTTAGCCAGGAGAATTCTGTGAAAGAATGACGAGTAGGAATTTCCCTGAGGAGATGTTAAGAAGTATTACAAAGCCACAGTAATTAAAGCAGTGATACTCATGAGAAAATAGGCAGAAAAATATAAGGAAGTCAGGTATTCCCAAATATATCGAGTTTTTCTAATAAAAGTGACATGTTAGTATTAGTGAAAAAGAGGTAGTTGAGTCAATAAATGATGATGCCCTGGATATTTTAGAAAAAATAAAGCTGTTTTCCATCCTCACACTCATCCTTGTAGATTGAGGATGTAAAAAAAAAAAATGGAAAAAATTGTAGGTAAATATTTCCTTAATATTGGGCTTAAGAAGGACACCAAAGCCAGAAACGATTAAAAAAAAAAAAAAAAAAAGCCGTGACCATGAAAAATCCTTTGAAAAATTTCTCTATGCTACTGTGAGTAATAGGATAGCTTCTCATACGCGAAGTAAAGTTGCGATTGGTGTATCATTCAGGTTAGGCTAAGTTGTGCTGTGGTAGCATAGGCCCTCAAAAACTTCAGCGGCTTCAAACCTTAGCCAGGCTATAGGTCCATAATGGCTGTCCCATGCCATTCTCACTTTAGGACCTAAGCTGCTGGAACATCCACTATATGGAATATTGCTATTGTATGTATGGAGGGTAAAAAAGGCTCTAGAGCTGTGCACTACAGAGCTACTAGCTACATATGGCTATTTAAATTAGTTAATATTTTAACATTTTAAACTCTCATTTCCCCAGCCACTTTTCAAGCACTCAGTAGATACATATGCTTAGTGGCTACCATGTTGGACAGTGCAGATATGGAACATTTCTATTGTCACAGAAAGTTCTTTTGGAAGGTGCTGTCCTAGAAAGTCTTGCATTAACACATGCTCGAGATTAGAAATGACACAAGTCCCTTCTTTCACAACTCACTGGTCAGAACTAGGCAGATGGCTCCATCCAAGCTTGACAGGCCAGAAAGTGCAATCTTTCTATGTGTCCTGAAGGGAGAGAGTATGAACTACTTGATGAACAGCACTGATAACTACTACAGTGGGCAATTTGGAAATATGTATTTTTTAAAAAACCAAAAACCTTTCAAAACGCCCTTTGATCCTGTAATTCATTCCCAAGAACATATTCCAAAAACTAATTGGGCAGTGTGGGCATTTTTTATAATAACCTGATATATTAATTTCTACAAAACCAAAAGAGACGTAAGCTTATAGAAGAAATAGAGTTGAGACAGAAGAATCAAACCCCATGTAGCTTTGAAAACAAAGCAGTAACAAAAGCAATAATGATCCTGATAAAAATATGAACACATGGAATTTTGGCTGGCACCCAGCATCAGTTCATCCTGTGTGGCCATAAACCCTGGGTTTGCACTTCCTTGAGGGCATTTATTTTCAATAGGTACTTTTAATTAAAACTAAAAATTTGATCTGGCTTTCTTAATTAAAAAAATATTTGTAAGCATGGGGGCGGGGGAGTGCTTCCCCAGCCCCTTTGCTGACACTCTCAGCTTCACGAGACAATTTAAGGTTAATAGTCAGCATTAGCAGTTCTTTTTTTTTTTTTTTAAAGATTTTATTTATTTATTTGAGAGAGAGAGAATGAGAGAGAGCACGAGAGGGAAGAGGGTCAGAGGGAGAAGCAGACTCCCTGTTGAGCAGGAAGCCCGATGTGGGACTCGATCCCAGGACTCTAGGATCATGACCTGAGCTGAAGGCAGTCGCTTAACCAACTGAGCCACCCAGGCGCCCCAGCATTAGCAGTTCTTAAAGCTGCTAAACCAACCATGCATTAAGAGAAAGCATTTTTGTTCCCTTGGGATAAGGCTTTCTCTTTATGAGGACGTTTACTTCTGATCATTTAAAAATAACAGGTAATGGGAAAAAAAATGGATCTTTTTATACCTAATTGTGTCTGCACTAATTTGTGTTACAAAATATTTATTGTAGCAGAACAGACTGCAAAACTTTAGAGGAACCTCCATACTATTTTCCACAGTGGCTGCACCAGTTTGCATTCCCACCAGTAGTGCATGAGGGTTCCTTTTCTCTACATCCTCACCAGCACTTGCCATTTCTTGTTTTTTTGATACCAGCTATTCTGACTGGTGTGAGGTGATACCTTGTGATTTTGATTTGCAATTTCCCCATGATGAGTGATGAAGAGCATCTTTTCATGTGCCTGTTGGCCATCTCTGTGTCATTTTTGGAGAAATGTCTGTTCAGATTCTCTGGCCATTTTTTTAATCAATAGTTTGGTTTTTTTATGTTGAGTTTTATGAGTCTTTATGTATTTTGGATACTCACCCCTTATCAGATATATCATTTGCAAATATCGTCTCCCATTCAGTAGGTTGTCTTTCGTTTTGTTGATGGTTTCCATCACTGTACAAAAGTGTGTTGTTTTGGTGTAGTCCCAATAGTTTATTTTTGCTTTTATTTCCCTCGCCTGAGGAGACATATCTAGAAAAATGTTGCTAAGGCCACTGTCAAAGATACTACTGCCTATGTGTTCTTTTAGGAGTTTTACGATTTCAGGTCTCACATGTAGGTCTTTAAGCCATTTTGAGTTTATTTTTGTGTAACGTATAAGAAAGTGGTCCAGTTTCATTCTTCTGCATGTAGGTGTCCAGTTTTCCTAGCACCATTTATTGATTGCCTCCTTTGTCATAGATTAATTGACCATATAAGCATGGGTTTCTTTCTGGGCTCTCTTCTGTTCCTCTGTGTGTCTATTTTTGTGCCAGTACCATACTGTTTTGGTTACTAGAGCTTTGTAGTGTATCTTGAAGTCTGTAATTGTGATACCTTCAGCTTTTTTTCCCCTCAAGATTGCTTTGGCTATTTGAGGTCTTTTGTGGTATCTATATTCCTGCCTCTCTTTTTTCTTTTTTTTTTTTAAGAGAGGGAAAGAGAGGTGAGGGGAGGGGCAGAGGGAGAGGGAGAATCTGAAGCAGCCTCCCCGCTGAGCAGGGAGCCCAAACTCGGGGCTTGATCCCAGGGCCCTGAGATCATGACTTGAGCCGAAGTCAAGAATCAGACCCTTAACTGACCAAGGCGCCCAGGTGCCCTCATTCCTGCTACCTTCTTTTTTTTTTTTTTTTTTTTTTAAAGATTTTATTTATTTATTCATGAGACAGAGAGAGAGAGAGAGAGAGAGAGAGGCAGAGGGAGAAGCAGGCTCCCAAGGAGCAGGGAGCCCGATGCGGGACTCGATCCCAGGACCCTGGGATCATGACCCGAGCTGAAGGCAGACGCTTAACCATCTGAGCCACCCAGGCGCCCATTCCTGCTACCTTCTAAGAGAAGTGCTGTTTCTCTACACCCTTGCCAACTGGCCAGATTTTTGAATATTTTACAACCTGATAAGGAAAAAGTAATTCTTATTAATGAGATTGAGTATATTTTCATGTTTATTACCTACACGTATTAACCTTTAAACTACCTGTTAAATCACTTACCCAGTTTTCTTTGGGTTGCTTGCTTTTCTTAGTGATTTCTAGTGCTTGCCCTAAGGACCAGCTTCCTTGTATTTTGTTTCAGTGACTGACCCCGAGGCCTGTTACATTGGCACCGAGCCTTGGAAACCCAAGGAAGCTTTGGAAGAGAATGGTATTATTACTGACAAGGCTGACATATTTGCCTTTGGCCTGACTCTGTGGGAAATGATGACTTTGTCTATTCCACACATTAATCTTCCAGATGATGATGATGAAGGTATAACTAACTATTTTTAACATAAACCCCAATCTCCTCAGTTTGAACTAAAGATTAGCTGGTAAAATTTTATTTCATCTTTAAAATTTAAAAGAGGAAGTTGTTTGATCTAGTGCATGAGATATGGATTATATTAATACTAATTTGGTGCAATCTCAGTTTAATCTCCTACAAATGAGAGTAGGTTAATTGACAATAGGGAGATAAATTGAGAAGCAGAGCAGAAAGTTTCCTTGGAAACTCCCCTCGCCTGAGGAAAAGATTAGAGAGCTATCTTAGTAAGAGGGGCGGGGTTCATGACCTGTAAACCATGACAATAGCTGATCTCCACCATGGCAGACCGCAGTGTATCATGAAAAGCATCCCAGATGATGAGTTCTTGTTTCAGGAGGGTGAGTTCGAGCAGTTGCTAAACTTTTCCCTGACTTAGTGTTAATTCTGTTTGTGTCAACTCCTTCTTGAGCAGATAAAACTTTTGATGAAAGTGACTTTGACGATGAAGCATACTATGCAGCTCTGGGGACGAGGCCACCTGTTAATATGGAAGAACTGGATGAAACATACCAGAAAGTGATTGAACTCTTTTCTGTATGCACTAATGAAGATCCTAAAGATCGTCCTTCTGCCGCACACATCGTGGAAGCTTTGGAAATAGATGTCCAGTGACCCCCCTCATATTCATGACTACTGACCTTTACGTTGGCTCATGTATATAACTGTTCTGTTTACTGTCATACATTATATAGTTACTATGATAAGCTGTAATTATTGGGCTTTTTGAAGTGACCCGCTTTAGGACCATAGTACCTAGTTAACATTTAAACAATTATTTATAATATTTCTTAACATGTTTACAATGATAAGCATTTGAGATTGTAGAAGGTTTTCTATTAAGTTTAAGAAACTAGCTACTCAAGTATTTGAATTTGTTTATACAGATTTAAAACACTAGCATAATACAATGCTGTAAACTCTATGTCTAACAATTTGGATTGAGCAACCATCACTTTTATTAGTTTCTCAAAAATTCTTTATTTTAATGGATCTATTGAAATTAGCACTTTGTGCAATACAAAATAAGTCTCCGTTTGCTTATTTTTTAAACCATTAAACTTTTTCCTGGCCTTTTTTGGCTGATGTGCTTATTACTAAATATGGTCACCAGAAGCTGAGAGAACGTGGCTCAAAACACTAGCTCCTTGGGTACTCACAGGTTTTTTTTGGTTAAGGCTTGTCTTGCTCTCTTGGATCTCCCCAGGTCTTTGCTTTTGCTTTAATTTATATTTTATGCATTGAGATCCCTATTTTATTTTTTATTTAGTAATCTGTCTTAAGCATTTCATAGTTCTGGTGTAAAAATAATAAAATTCTAATAGGATGATCTAGAATAAAGGAGACTTCAGTTACCAGAAGGTGTCTTATTTTATACGTCATTAATTTGAGTGTCATCATTAAATGTATTGAATGAATGTGAGTGAATGTGTTTCTCGTGGCCTATAAAATGAGGGTGATTTGGATCAGCAGTTTCTCTGTGCCACAGCCACCTGGGCATTTTTCTTTTTTTGAGATTGATTGATTGATTGATTTGCGAGAGAGAGTAGTGGGGTGGGGAGAGGGAGAGAGAATCTCCAGCAGACTCCCTGCTGAGCATGGAGCCCGATGCAGACTCATGGGGCTCGATCCCAGAACTCTGAGATCATGACCAGAGACGAAATCAAGCATTGGACACTTAACCAACTGAGCCACCCAGGTGCCCCCTGCCTGGGCATTTTTAGTTAATGAGTTGTGGTTGTGACTCCATACAGCAAGACTTGACTATAGAAAGAGTTTTAAAAGTTACTGTCACTTCTGGGACAGATGAGGAACCATTACACGCTGAACTTTAAACAATTCTAGAATTCACTGGAGTTCCTTTTAGAATAAGATTATACCAAGCAATAGTACACAGATTATTAATGGGCATATCTTCTTTCAACACACCAGTAAAGTGACATTAAAGCAAACTGAAAGCTGTCATAGAAAAATCTTGTATACAATTTTGCACGCTGACATGTAGTTACCCTCACTTTGACTTTTATATGATCTCATTACGTTTGCCAAGTTGACAAGACAGTGTGTCTCTTGGTCCGTTCTCGTGAATTGCAGCTTTCTTTTTAATACATAATCCAATACTTTTTTTTCCTTGAGAAATTTGTTTCCAGTTGTTATAGTTGGGATATCTAAATGGGAACAAACTAATGCCCAAGAACTGGGTCAGCAAATTCACAGCACCTGTCAATGGCAGACACTGCAAAATGTTCCCGGCGTGCTTTCCAGTTTGTGTCTGGATGGGGCTCAACACAAAGTTGCAGACAATCTGCTGCCAATGCCAAGAAAGTTTTCTATCCTTGTTCCGGAACTTGCTCTTTTAAGTCTCAGATGTTATCCTGTTTTTGGCCATCTGCCTCATTCTCAGAAAGGTAATGTGACTGGGTGGATACAGCAGGGCTAATCTTTCTGCTGAATTAATTTTAATTGGCAAATCCAAACAGGATTCTCCCAAATCATTTTCTCACCTCCCAGAAAATCTCCCTTTGCTATCAGGGTAAGGCCGTCAAGAGCCTGTTTGCACCTCTAGAAAATAGAGATCAGTAGCTGCTCAAGAAACATTGTGGATTATTTATTGCCTCCTGGTTCCTACTTAATCCACAATTCGTTGATTAAAATAAAATTAGATTTTTATTTTTTTAAAATTTTATTTTAATTGAGAGAGAGAGAATGAGATAGAGCATGAGAGGGGCAAGGGTCAGAGGGAGAAGCAGACTGCCCACCGAGCAGGGGGCCGGATGCGGGACTGGATCCCAGGACTCCAGGATCATGACCTGAGCCGAAGGCAGTTGCTCAACCAACTGAGCCACCATTAAGATTTACTTATTTGAGAGAGAGACGGGGTAAGGACAGAGGGAAAGAAAGAATCCTCAAGCAGACTCCCTACTGAGCGCAGAGCCAGACTCGGGGCTTGATCCTACAACCCTGAGATCACGACTTGAGCTGAAACCAAGAGTCAGACACTTAACTGACCAAGCCACCCAGACGCCCCTAGCAAATTTTTCTTTTTAAAATTTTTCTTTTTTAAAGATTTTATTTATTTGACAGCACAAGCAGGGGGAGCAGCAGAAGGAGAGGGAGAGGGAGAAGCAGGCTCTCCGCTGAGCAGGGAGCTTGATGCGGGGCTCCATCCCAGGACCCTGGGATCAAGACCCGAGCGGAAGGGAGAGGCTTAACGACTGAGCCACCCAGGCGCCCCTAGAAGAGATTTTTAAATAATCATATACTATATATAAAAACTTGAGGGTGCAGCTAAAGTTGTGCTTTATAGAGATTTATAATCTTAAATGCTATTAAAACCCTGAAAAATTGGCAAGCTAAGTATATAGGAAAAACAAAACTCCCAATAAAAGGAAAGAAATGAGCATATATTTAAAAACAAAATCTACCATAGAAAACAGAAAACAAACCTATAATAGGATCAATGCCAAAAGTTGTCTTTGAAAATACAAATAAAATTCATAAGCTAATAAGCCTTAGCAAGAATCATTGAGTAAAAAAGGCATCATAAGTGAGAAAAGGAAACAGCACATATCCTGATACCCAATCTCGTTCATGAACAGCTGAAAACAATCCCAAGTATTAGTAAACCAAAACCAATAACCTAAAAACTTCAAGGCCAGGTTGAGATTATTTCGGCAACTAGGTTGACTTAACATTCAAAGAACAATGTAATCCTCATATTTGCCCAATGAAGAAAATTCAGTGATCTCCAGAGAAGAAAAATTTTGATAAAATCCAGTTAAAGACGTTTGAAAGCTTGGAAAATAAAAACAAAACCTCTTAGAAACCTAGGAACAGAGAGTAGGAGCTTCCTTAACATAAGTGTGTTCACATCTAAAGCTATAGTTAACATTTTATTGTTATAGAAAGTTTATGTCCCACTAAAATTCATGTTGAAGCCTAACCAATCCCTGATGTGATGGTATCTGGAAGTGATTAGGTCATGAAGGTGGAGCCCTCAGGAGTGGACTTAATTGTTCTTGACGGAGAGATGAACTCTGCCCCGAGAGGACGCAGCAAGGCTGCAAGGCAGGAAGTGGGCTCTCCCCAGGCCCTGGATCTGCCAGTGCCTTGATCTTGAACTTACCAGCCTTGGGAACTGTTGAGAAATAAATTGTTTAAGCCACCCAGGCTATAGTATTTTTGTTATAGCGGCCCAACTAAGACAATAGTGAAATGTTGAAAGCTTTTCCTATGAAAAATGGAATGAGACATTAATTCAAAACTGAAAATCCAAAAGAATCTACAGATGAACCTTTAGAATTAAATAAGTTTAGGAAGGCTGCTGAATGCAAGGTCAAATATAGAAAAGTCAGTCGTATTTTATCAGCAAACAAATGAAACTTTAACAACTTTACTTCCAGTGGCTTCAAAGTATCAAATGCTTAAGAATAAATCTAAATAAACTACATAAGACCTCCAACAGTGAAAACCCCAAATTACTGAGAAACTAAATAAATGGAGAAATATACCATGTGTACAGACAAGATAAAATAGCTTTTACATCAATCTTTCCCAAATTGGCCTATACATTTGATGCGATTCCAGTAAAATCCCAACAGTTGTTTTTTGAATTGGTGATGGCTTTTTGACGGTCTCAAACTGATTGTAAACTGTACATGCAAATGCAAAGGACCAAGAATAGACCCAATACTCTTGTAGGAAAAAAAGGTGGGAGCATTTAGAATACCAACATCAAGAATGTAGTAACACAATGTGGTACTAGAATAAGGAAAACCCACAAGGCTAGTGGGAATAAACAGGCAGAAATAGGCACATGTATTGGACACAATCTATGACAAAGGTAGCAAATCAATAATAAATAGATACGAGGGCAAGAGGCTCAAGTAGTCACAAAGATGCTTATCAACAGTAATATAAATTACAGTATATTCCTATAATAGATATACGGCAATGAAAATGGGTTTCAACTAGATGAAATAACATGGATGCATCTTGACAACATATTTGATTTATATAAAGTTAAAAAACAGACTAAAATTTTAGACATAATAGGTAGTTACGGGGCACCTGGGTGGCTCAGTTGGTTAAGCATCTGCCTTTGGCTCAGGTCATGATCCCGGGGTCTTGGGATCAAGCCCCAAGTCGGGCTCCCAATGGCAGGGAATCTGCTTCTCCCTCTCCCTGCCCCCCAGCCCAACCCCCCACTTGTGCTCTAATAAATAAAATCTTTTAAAAAAACGGTAGTAATCGTTTGAGGAAAATGATGATTGAAGAGAACATGAGGCAGTGTTTTATTTTTTTATCCTGGGTAGTAATTATGAAGGTGTTTGATAACTAAGGTGTACATTTTTAAAAATAAACTTTTAAAGAAGTTTATTTACAGAAAAATTGCAGAAAATTCCCATATACTCCACACCTAGCTTCCTCTACTCTCAACATTTTAAGTTAGTATATTTGTCACAATTAACAAACCAATGAACCAATATTGCTACATTACCTAAAGTATACTTAATTTAGATTTGGTTTTCACCTAATGTCCTCTTCTGTTCCAGGATCCCACATTACATTTAGTTGTCATGTCTCCTTGGCTATAATAATTTTTCAGGTTATCCTTTTCTTGTTTTTGTTAAATTTCATTTTTTAGAGCAATTTTAAGTTCATAGCAAAATTAGGAGGAAGCAGAGATTTCCATGTACTCCCTTCCCCCCCATGCACAGCCTCCCCCACTGTCAACATCCCCTATTAGAGTGGGATATTTGTTGCAGCTGATGAACATACACTGACAAATTAGGGGTTACTCTTGGTATTGTCCATTCTATGGGTTTGGACAAACGTTTAAAGTGTATCCACCCTTTTGTGTCATACAGACTAGTTTCACTGCCCTAAAAATCCTGTGTTCCACGTATTCATCCTTCCCTCCCCCCTGAACACCTGATCTTTTTACTGTCTCCATAGTTTTGCCTTTTCCAGACTATCATACAGCTGGAATCATATAGTATGTAACCTTTTCACATTGGGTTCTTTCATTCAGTAATATTAAGGTTTCTCTGCCTTTTTGGGGCTTGATAGTTCATTTCTTTTTAGCACTGAATAATATTCCATTGTCTGGATGTATATTCATCTACTGAAGGACATCTTGGTTGTTTCCAAGTTTTAGCAATTATGAATAAAGCTGCTATAAACGTCCAGTGGGCAGGTTTTCGTGTGGATATGTTTTCAATGATTGGTTTTTACAATCAATGAGCATGTACTGTTTCTATAATCACAAAAATAATCTGGAAAGAAAATCAATACATTTGGTTGTATAAGAGAACAGAGAACATTGAAAGGAATTTTAATTGATTCATCACAAAGCATTGAGCAAGCAAAATAATGTTAATAAAAATTTTTAAATAAAATATTTAAAACAAAAACAGCAGTGCAGAAAACAGCATTAAAATGTTCGCATATTACACACATTTTACACTTCCACATTCTTTTTGGAATCTAGGCTTTTAAATTTTGGAAACATGTTAACTTACAGGCAAATGCAAGAATGTAGATGAACTGATTCTACAGAGTTATAACCCGGAAAACTACTTCCCTAGAGTCCTACTGCCAGATAAGCAGTTACATGAATTTTAGAATCAAAACAATATTCTTTGCTCTCCAAAGTAAGTATCCAAGAATTATACCAGAAAAATGTGTGCATAATGAGGTGTGTTTACATAACGTCATCACATTCTCTGGCCCATCCACCTACATACATTGATTTACTGACCTCAGTTAAATATTACTATTCACTTTGTCAGCATTGCAGCCAGACTCCTCAGAACAAGTCAGATGTATTTTAAACATGCAAAAGTTTTAAAAATGTAACCATATGAATCATCTAATCCAACTAGGGGTCCATTCTGTTAATGCCGTCAATCCCCAGCAACGAGCAACAAGGGCACTGAAGGTAAGCAGCCCAAATTAGCATTTTCACACTCCCAAAGGTCATGGAATGACAATAGTGCAATTACTACGTTTAATTGTATTCGGATCCGATGACAGGTACATTTTGCTTAATATGATTTTCGAAAGGATTAAAACCTTAAGCTACAGAATTCTGTTCCACATAAAAGGATATGGAAATCTTACTCATTCTTTACCATAAAGAGGCAAAAGCCCTCTTGCAAATTAAAAATTCAAAATACTTACTAAATCTGTTCAAACTGAATTGCTCCAGCCAATACCTATAAAGTGAGAATTTTGTGTACAAAATTCAGGAATTACCTTTAAAGACCGGGCATGGAAATTATTTGCCCATCTTTAAATTTTGCTGTTTGCTTCTGATTGGGCATGAGGTAATCCTGGTGCAAAAGTGTGCTTTATAAAAGGTAAGTGGTCACATATCTGTGGAAACCACCTTGCTTTGTCAATGTTTTTATGTAGGAGGCATGTCATTTTCCAGTAATAGCTACAAAGTTTCATAATTAAGGATTCCAGTGCTAGTCAGTATATATTATCCAAAAAAAAATTTTTTTTGAATCCCCAGAAAATTTTCAACAAATTTATCCCTCACTTTTCAATTCATAAGGAACAAAACCAATACAGGTTTTTGTGTATGTGTGTGTCTTAGTATATTTATTTTGATATTTACTAAATGTTATATGATATGGGGCTGTCTGAACTCATCCACCCAGTAACTGTTCTATAGTAGACACTGGCTTCAACTATTAAAATTGTATACAAGGAAATTAGGGGTGTTGCAGTATTTGGTTGCAAATAACTTGCCATCTGGTGTTGGGTCAGAAAATGCTATTTCGTCAATCTTGAGAAAACAGCCAAACATGAAGCAATTCCTAAAGAAGAGGAAAAGACAATTTAACAATGGAACCAACTTAAAATTCCAACTAATAATTAGCATTATTTATTTTAAAGCAACCCAAACATACAATTTCAATCTCTTTAAATACTCTTGATTAAAATAAAAATTAAGTGATAAAGTGATTTAATGCCTTAGATTTTAGAAATGGAAGTCTTAATGATACCATTTCACAGATGAGCAAACTGAGGTCCAGAAAAAATTCTGCTGAGAGGCAAAAAGAGCTATAAAAACCATCTAGCTGACTCCAGGGGACCCATGGTGATGAGCAACGAATAGACGATAATATTGCTGACTAAAAGCCACAGTTCATTAAAACCAAAAAACCACCATCAACAATTTTAACCAACAACTATTCTCCTCAACCACACCACAAGCTCAGAGCTTTAAGGAGGCAAAAACTAACCTGCATTTTGACCACAACTCTCCTGACCCAGCTCAACTAGGATTAAAAGTAATAAAATGAAATGGTTAAAAGAATTCAACAAAATTGAAGGATATTCCAAAAATAACTGGCCAGTACTCTTCAAATTCTTCAATGCCATAAAAGACAAACACTAAGAAACTGTTCCAAGTGAAGGAAGACGAAGACGAAAGAGCTAGGACAACTACGTGCAGTGTGATCCTGGCAGGAAAAAAAAAAATGCTGGGAAGGACGTTTGAAGACAAATAACAAAACGGAAATTTGAACTATACGTCAGATAAAAGCATTACATTAACATTAAATACCCTGTGTTTGATGACTGAAGTATGCTTATGAAAGAGACTACCTTTGGTCTTAAGAAATACACACTGAATGAAGTACGAGGGGCTAAAGGGGCATAATGTATATAACTTCTAAATAATTCAGGAAGAAAGTGAATGTTAAAACTTGATGAATCTGGGCAAAGGTAAATAAGGGCTTCTTTTTACTATTTCTGCTACTCTTTTATAGGTTTGAAATTATTTCAAAAAATAAAAAATTAAAGACTGGATTCAATTAGAAGATATAAGCATATGGTATACTATGTAATTTCATACAAAGTTTATTGCTGAATTTACTAGAATCCAAAGCAAAATATTAAATAGGTCTTACTCTCTTCATAAGTGGTATCAGCTATGGAAAGAACATTAGATCTGTGGGTTTGAGTCCTAACTCTGTCCTTTTATTCACCTATCAGTATAGACGTGTACTAATAATCCCAGGTGAGCCTCAGTTGCTTCTTAGGTAAAACAACCATGAACAATATTCTACTCTTGCGAGGACTTAAATATATATTGCCCAATATATATATCCTGTGTATAATATATATACAGGATAGCTGCCAATTATGCTACCTGTATCTTTAATTCCCGGGCTTGAGAAGAGAAATGTGTTCTCAAATGAATATATTTTTATTTCTCCGTTAAAGGCAACTTAATTTTTATTCATTATTGCTTATAGATAACCTATTGCTTTGGTACTCAAAGTATGATCTACAGACCAGCAACATTCATCATTGCCTGAGAGTTTATCAGGAATGCAGAATCTCAGGCCCCACCCCAACCTACTGAATCACACCTGCATTTTAACAAGATCCCCAGGTGACTGATACATACTTGCACGTTTGAGAAGCACTGGACTACAGACTGGTGGAACTAGGCTAGATACTGGTATTCCCCATGCCAAATGTATGCATCTCTTAACATAAAATACAGAAAGTAGAGATATTTCATAATTAACTGTCAAATAAAAATCTTCACAGACACTAATTTTTCTCACTGTTCCCCTTTATAAGGAATGTGCAGGGGACCAGGATTATGGCCCAACACTGGATCCCACAGTGGTTTTGGGTGTTCTTTCTTAAAGTGTATAGGACTCAACAGGTTTGACTAGCGCTACTCAAACTGTGGTCCCTGGTCTGGTCAAAGTGTGGTCACTGGATTGTAACCTGTTATCTTAGGAACAGAAGTTGAGAGAATAAGTTTTGTGAAACTCATCCAGCCAACCTAGATCAGGTACATTAACAAGCAAGAAGTAAGTTCATTTGTCACAGAGGAAACTTCAATGAATTAAATGTTAGTTGCAAGTGTGAACCTGGGAGTTTAAAATGGCAAACCACTATTTTTTATTGATATACAATTCATACATCATAAAACTCACCCTTTAAAAGTGTGCAATTCAGTGGTTTTTCGTATATTCACATCACTGTGCAACTGCCACCAATATCCATTCCAGAACATTTTCATCACCCCAAAAAGCAACCCTGTACCGATCTGTAGTCACTCTCCATTCACCCTGGCCTTAGTCCCTGGAAACTACTAGTCTATTTTCTATCTGTGGATATGCCTGTTCTAGATATTTTCTGTAAATGGAATCATACAATACGGGGCCTTTTGTGACTGGCTTATTCCAATTAGCATATTGTTTCCAAGGTTCATCCATGTTGTAGTAGAGGTTAATACTTCGTTGCTTTCCGTGGCCAAATAAGATCCCATTGTATTATTGTATGGAAATGCCACATTGTATTTATCCATTAATCATGAATTTGGTTGTTTACACTTTTTTGGCTCTTACGAATAATGCTGTTATGAAGCTTCATGTATTAGTTTTTTTTTTTCTTTTTTTTTTCAAATTTTTTTATTGTTATGTTAATCACCATATATTACATCATTAGTTTTTGATGCAGTGTTCCATGATTGATTGTTTGTTCATAACACCCAGTGCTCCATGCAGAACGTGCCCTCTTTAATACCCATCACCAGGCTGACCCATCCCCCCACCCCCCATGTATTAGTTTTTATATGGACACATGCTTTCATTTCTTTTGAGTATATACCTAGGAGCAGAACTGCTGGGTCATATGGTTAATAGTTTAGTTTTCTGCAAACTACCAGACTATTCCACAGTAGCTGTACCATTCTACATTCCTACCAGCAAAATTCAAGGATCCCAATTTCCTCCACATCTTCACCAATATTTGTTATTTTCCCCCTTTAAAAAAAAATTTATAGGGATGCCTGGGTGGCTCAGGCGGTTAAGCGTCTGCCTTCGGCTCAGGTCATGATCCCAGGGTCCTGGAATCAAGTCCCGCATCGGGCTCTCTGCTCCGCGGGGAGCCTGCTTCTCCCTCTGCCTCTGTCTCTCATGAATAAATAAAATCTTTAAAAAAAAAATAAATAAATATAAATAAAAAAATTTATAGTCACGCTAGTGAGTGTGAAGTGGTATCTCATCGTGGTTTTGGTTTGCAAATCCTTTTTTTTTTTTAAAGATTTATTTATTTGACAGAAAGATAGACAGCACAAGTAGGCAGAGTGGCAGGCAGAGGGAGAGGGAGAAGCAGACTCCCCGCTGAGTGGGGAGCCCGATGCGGGGCTCGATCCCAGGACCCTGGGATCATGACCTGAGCTGAAGGTAGACGCTTAATTGACTGAGCCACCCAGACGCCCCTGGTTAGCAAATCCTTGATAGGAGCCTTATGTATTTCTTCTTTGGAGAACTGTGTATTGAAATCCTTTGCCCATCTTGAAATTGAGCTACCTGTCTTTTTATTATTGTGTAATAAGAGTTCTTTCATATATGCTGGATATATTAGATAAATGATTGGCAAATATTTTCTCCCATGTTGTGGCTTGCCTTGCTAACTCACTTTTCCATTTAGTTACCCTTGTGAATTATAGTAAGTCTTCATTAATTATACCTGGTCACACACTAGTCAATGAACATGTACAATTTCTGTAGTTCTTTTTTTAAACCTGTATTTTGTTTGTATAAATTATATTTATTGCAATGTTAACTTTTATTTACATCTGCTGAATCTAATAAAAATTTGGGCTTGTATTTTCTATTTTGCTTTTCTATTTCATTTTCTAGCAATTCATCTCATTTTATTAAAGTGTTGGTCTATAATTAAACTAGTTTTTTACCGCAGGTAGTTTGATGAACACTGGGCTATCATGTTTCATACTTGGAATGTTGTGCCCTAAATTGAGTACCTCTAGTGGGTTTTTTCCCCCAGTGCCAACACTTGCCTTAGCCTGACTTTGGTAGTATTTAAACAGAAGTGTCTTAACAACATCGTTCCCTTTGACTCATGAGCCAGCAAAGGTTCTGGGAAAGCTAATCTAATAATCCATTTTATTTTATTTCTTACCTGACAGTATCTACCAATCGTCGTGCAATGCGCTTTCTTCGTTTTAGTCTGAAGACCCAGATTCTACTTATTCCACAGACTGCAGGTTCTGGTACATCTGAACATTGCCAAGCCCGGTGACATTCTTTAGAGCTTGGGGATTCTGGACCAGTTGGTTCAGAAAGGACACGGAAGGCCTGCAATGATATACAGATGCATCTAGAGCTAACAGTACAGTTGAGTTCACATTTCTTTTTAAAAGCCATTCCTTAAATAAGACTTAAGTATCTAAAATTAATCTTGTTATGCCTTCACCAAAAATGTTAAAATTCTGATACTTTTTGAAGTCTTATCCATTTAGTCACACAATGTTTAAAAAAAAAAACACAAAAAACTACCGGTGTTGAGATATTCCTACATTCTAGTGTATTACATACCATTATGAAACTTCCTTCTTCGGATTAAAAAATTATAAAAATCAGACTCTTACTTTTAATCCAGTACATAAACTTCTCCCATTCTCTCCAGCCTAAACTATATTTATGATATCCTGAAAAACTGATAATACTAAAGAAGATTTTTTGTATATTAACTATGAAATTTGGTTGGTATTTAAGGATCTTTTTAAACTTTCTATTTTGAAATAATGTACCTTTCACCCGGTTTCCTCCAATAGTTATATTTTCCATAACTACAGTACAATACCAAAACCAAGGAATTAACGTTAAGTATAATGTATACATATAGTTCCCTATCATGGGACAATTCATCACACCTGTATACTCATTTAAGCACCACCACAGCTTAACCCGGACACAGAGCTACTGTACCATCTCAAAAGACCTTTCTCTTGCTCCCTTTGTAGAGTGACACCCACCTTTTCTCCTCCACCATCTCTAAGCCCTGGCTACTTCAATATGTTCTCTATCTCTATAATTGTTATTTTGAGGATGTCATATAAATGGAATCATACATCATGTGACCTTCTGAGATCGTCTTTTTTTCACTAGCACAATGTCCTTGACATCTAACCAAGTTGTTGCATATATTAACAGTTTGTTCCTTTTTATCGCTAAGTCATATTCCATTGTATGAATGTACCGGTTGTGTAATCATTCACCTACTGAAGAACACTTTCATTGTTTCCAGGCTTTGACTACTACAAATAAAGCTGCTATGAACATTCAAGTATGGGCTTTTGTGTAGAATAAGTTTTCATTTCTCTGGGATAAATGCCCAGGAATAGGATTGCTGGGTCATATGAAAAACGTATGATTAATTTTTTAAGAAACTGCCAGGGCATCAGGGCGGTGCAGTTGGTTGATCATCCAGAACTCTTGGCTTCAGCTTGGGTCATGATCTCAGGGTTGTGAGACTGAGCCCCGTGTTGGTGCCGGGCTCGGCATCGAGTCTGCTTGGGATTCTCTCCCTCTGCCCCTCCCTACTGTGTGCACATACACGCACTCTCTCTCTGAAATAAATATGTCTTAAAAAAAAGACAAAAAAAAAAAACTGCCAAATGTTTTGCAGTCTTAACATTTTATATTCCCTCCGACAATGTCTAAAAGATCTAGTTTCGGGACCCCTGGGTGGCTCAGTTGGTTAAGCGACTGCCTTCGGCTCAGGTCATGATCCTGGAGTCCCAGGGTCGAGTCCCGCATCGGGCTTCCTGCTCGGCGAGGAGCCTGCTTCTCCCTCTAACCCTCCCCCATCTCATGTACTCTCTCGCTCTCTCAAATAAATAAATACTTTAAAAAAAATAAAATAAAAGATCTAGTTTCCTTGCATTTTTGCCAGCATTTGGTACTGTCACTATTTTTAAATGTAGCTGTTCTGATAGGTGGGTACTTAAGTTTTAACTACCATCAAGAAAACTTTGCTTTTGAAATAAGAAACAAGAAAAAGTAGAAGAGAATATGTTTGGCTATATTTGTCTATCATCACTACATAAATAGTCTACTTCTTTAAAATGAAAGAAAAGGCCAAACTGATCACTAATACAAACCAGCTACTTTTCTCTCCATTTTCTGATAAACCCACAAGAGACACTATATTGTGTGTACACACACACACACACACACACATATATATCACATACAATGAAAAAGCAGATAAAAAGAGAAAATAAGGAAGAACAATAAAGATAGCAGAAATGAGGGGCGCCCGGGTGGCTCAGTCGGTCAAGCGTCTGACTTTGGCCCAGGTCATGATCCCACAGTCCTGGGATTGAGCCCCGCATCAGACTCTCCACTCAGCTAGGAGTCTGGTTCTTCCTCTCCCTCTGCCCCTCCCCCTGCTTGTGCGTGTGCTCTCTCTCAAATAAATACATATAATCTTTAAGAAAAAAAAAAGATAGTAGAAATGAGAGGAGAAAGGTATAGGATAAATTTATGCTAGTATCATTTTAAGACATATTGAAACTATTTTTAAAAGGAAGGAGACATAAGTGTGGGATACTAAAAAGTCAAGTAAAAAGAACACATCTGAACTATAATTCTCTCTAGCTAAAGATTATACTATAAGATCCTTGGAGGCAAAAACTATCTCTATTCTAGAACAAAAGTTGGCAGCCTTTTTCTGTGAAGGGCCAAGTTGTAAATATTTTAGGCTCTTTGAGCCAGGTGATCTCTGTTACAAAAGCAATCCCAGATAATATGGAAATAAATAAGCATAGCTGTGTTCCAATAAAATTTTATTTATAAAACAGGTGGTGGGCTACACTTGGTCCATGAGCTGAAGTTTGCCAACTCCTCTTCCAGAACATTGGTAATTAGCACCTAAAATAGATTCTAATTAAGGGACAATAATTATTTTGCCAGCTACATTAACCTGCACTAAACCACATGTTCAACATCTGGGCTCTATAGATTTGCTTATTTATTTTTTATTTTTTTTTAAAGATTTTATTTATTTATTTGAGAGAGAGAGATTGAGAGATAGAGAGCACGAGAGGGAAGAGGGTCAGAGGGAGAAGCAGACTCCCTGCTGAGCAGGGAGCCCGATGTGGGACTCGATCCTGGGACTCCAGGATCATGACCTGAGCCGAAGGCAGTCGCTTAACCAACTGAGCCACCCAGGCGCCCTAGATTTGCTTATTTAAAATCACTATATTTTATAGTCCAGGTATGGAAATGACTACATGAACATAAGACTGACTGACTTATTCTGCTTACATATGACAAAATACCAAATATAATAGAAATAAAAGATTTCAATTATCCATATGGTCAAGGATACTTTGGTAGGGAAAAAAGTCATCAATGATAGCATTCTTAAATGCTTATGGAGATTTCACCCAACTACTTTATTTTGCCCACACATTATGCCAATAATTTAAAAGACATATACCATACCTGTTTGATGGGCTCTGCAATTAAACACCCAACTACTCTCTTTTCATCAGATATGAAGAGAAAAGTCTTAGTTTTGTTTGGACATCTGGGAACAGCTTGGTGGAAGCCCAATTCATTATCAACAAGTTCTTTGACGTCCTCTACCTAATGATGTTAAAAACCAAAAGAGATTAATTTGATTACTATCATTTTAGCCTTTTTTACCTCTATTCCCTAAATTTATACAATCCCCAAATTATTTCACTATTGATGCATGTATCTGCCACTCTGGAAACAAGGTTTGAAAAACCTATTTTACAGATCACTTTCAGCAGAAAGAAATGCAGACTCCTGGGGGAGTAAGGAGTGGGAAGTGCCAGAAGAGATTTTGTTTCAGCTTTATTCACTGTTCGCTAGGGAGCTCAACATCCAGTCCAAGAAACAGACAAAACCAACACAGAAAAAGACTCTGGGGCAATTTCTCAATATTAAAAAGTTTAGTTTATCTTTCGCAAGTGAAAATGAAGGTAAAGGATAAAACAGATAACTGTTTTCTTTAATCTTTGACACTTTGTCTTATAATTCGAAATTTAGTTTTGTATAAACCACTATGAGAGTCATCCTTGCATATGTACATCAAAGTGGATTAGCTCACAGGAAAGGTGTTTTATACTTAGGTTGATTTCTCGGTAAGAGGAGAAAAAGGGAGGAGGAGGAGAACAAGGATTAAAAAACTTTTATGTTCCATACCTTTCTGAGAGCATAACTTGGATCATGTGGCAGGACCAACACAATTTTCCCATCCCAAAACTCTGCTACTACGCGTTCTTTTTTCCAGCCCTGATAAAAAGAAAAAAGTCAGTTTAATTTGAAAAAGAGAGAAAAAAAACATCAAATAGTCTGGAGAGAACAAAAAGATGAACAATGAATGATATGAAAAAAGACACAATCCATCTCAAGGGATGTGAGAAGGGAAATAAAAGATGGCCTAAAATACACTGCCTGTCCTCAGGAGGCTGACACCCTAGTGGGAGACATGTACATAATCTACTACAAAATAAGATGAAGTCAGTTAAAGAACCCTTCATAGGAATATAGAGAAAAAATGATGAGTTATTAGGAGTAGGAAGGTGGGGGAGGGCTAGGGTAAGCAGAGCTTTAATAAACCACACTAAAAATAGAGGAAAAAAGGAAATGCATTTGAGTAGCAGGAACAGTCACAAAGGCCAACAACAGGATGTACTGGGCTAGAAAGGTGCTTGACAAAAAGATGGAACCTCTCCTATCAGAAAAGAAAAAGCCTGGAGAAGTCATAGAAAAGTTGTTTTTCTAATCTACAAAGAAGAAAGTGAGGAGGTGCAGGGAAGTGAGGTCTCCTCAAGTCTTTGAGTTTTGTATCCTAATTGTTCAGCTCTGCTCAAAAGGCTAGAATTAAGAATGAAGGGTGTTCACTCAGCCTAGAACAATACTGATACTAGGATAGAAAGTTTGAACTGGCACTTTTATAAAAGGTAGCTTTCAAATACCATCAGCCTCAAATATTTTGAAAACAAAACTGCAGATGGTATTTATGGATATATATCTTTTCAATGTTTAAGCAAAAGAAATGTATCTTTTAAGGCAGTTTTACTTTTAGAACAAACTGAAAGACTACTTTTGACTTACTGTGTATTTGATGCCATCCAGAAATCTGTAGTGATGCTGAACATGCTGTAGTTCATCTTCAGGACTGGAGGCAGTATAGATCATACCGCAAGACTTACACATGGTTGCTCCAAAGTGTTTCTGACCTGCGTCCTGTAATTGGGAAAAGAAAAAGAAAAAGCCCATCTTAAACATATCACAAATAGCTCTGTATTTTAGTTCATGTAACCACTCACTCAAATTTCTCCCTATTTTTCTTTTATGCCGGCACAAGTAAAATACTAAATGAAAGTCTGGTTACTGTATGCTCTTCCCCCATCTCCTAAACAAAATGGAATGAGAAGAGACCTAAAAATGCAATAAATTGATGAAAGAAATCAAACTGTCTCTTTGATGGTATAAAATAATCAAGATCCCTTGGCTGGACCCATAATTCTAGAAGGAATCAGATTAAATCATAAAGATAATAGCTAAGATGAACAATAGTGCTTCTTTATTAAGCTCTTAAATGAGCCGTGAAAAGGCCTTGTTTAAAAGAGGCAGGGCAAAAATCTCAGGACTTGTATATTCATTATATAGTATTTTTTCCTTAAGTGATTAGGAATATTAAAATTCTTTGCCCCAAGAGTTGATAAAAAAATACATAATAAAAGTTCAGAAAAAGCACAGATAAATTCATGAATGTAGGCAAGTCAGGAATATTCAATTTTGTGACTTATTAACTTACATTCTATCTCATGAGGCAATATTTAATGCTACTGAAAATACCAAGTTCTGAATGAATACTGGGGTTGTAAAACTTTTTCTGCAAAAGGCCAGATAGAAAATATTTTAGGCTCTTTTTGTCTCATATTATTCTCTTTTTTCCAACCCTTTAAAAACACCAAAGCTATTCTTAATTTACAGGCCATGGTTCAGATTTGGTCCACGGCCATAATTTACCAAGCCCAGGTCTATTAGAGTGTAGCTATTCTTATTACATCTTTTGTGGATCAACAATAATTTTCCTTATCCGGAGACAACTGATTCATCAGCATTCTACTAAATTACTAGCATTGCCTAACATTATGAGTTTGAAAATCTACTTGACTAGCTTTAAATGTTATCACTACAAAAAGGCTGGCATTTACAAGACTCATAATGTCTCTAAACCATGTTAACTATGCTAAGACAACATGTCTGACTTCATGTTCTGTATGTGAGAGCCACAAAACAGGAGGAGTTTTGTTTTAAATTTACTCACAATGATGAGCTGCTCTTTTGTTTCTTTATTTGTATCTCTGGTATTAGTACTTTTCTGCGTATTGATCTGTTTCAAGAAGTTAGCAGATATGACGGATCCCACAGAAGACTGTTCTTCAACTAAAGATCTTTAGAAATGAAAGTTAATAAATTATTTAATATTTATTTAATAAATTAAAAATATCTGAGGAATTACAATGAAAACAGTTATGTACATAATACTTGCAGAGCACCTTGCAATTTTTATTGCTCTCTATTGACAGTAACTTGATGAAGTAATAGGGCTCAGAACTATGAGAAACCTGAGGCCCACTCAGAGAGGATCAGTAGTTTCCTCCAGGTAAAGTAACTAGTGAAGAGTGGCAGTAAGACACAAATTCTCATCTTCTAACTCCAAGTCCAAGGGACTCTAACATTTATAGTATCAGATGCACATATGCAGTCTTAAGTTGACGTCCTCCTTAAAAAGTGATTTTTTTTTTTGCTTTGCCAAATTTTAGGACAATTACCCATGTAGGCATAAAGAAATTCCTGTAACACCACAGCAAATAAGTGATTTTTTTTTTTAAAGACTTTATTTATTTATTTGACAGAGAAAGACACAGTGAGAGAGGGAACACAAGCTGGGGGAGTGGGGGAGGGAGAAGCAGGCTTCCCGCTGAGCAGGGAGCCCAATGTGGGGCTTGATCCCAGGACCCGAGCCGAAAGCAGCTGCCCAACGACTAAGCCACCCAGGTGCCCCAAATAAGTAGATTCTATTATTGAACCTCATAGTTCCACAGGAAGTTAGCCACCAGCATATTATGATCCAACAACTCTTTACTTGGGCAGTTGAATGAGGCTAATATATTCACTTGTCCTCATACCTAATACACCACCTCACTATTCTCAAATACTTAGGAAAAAAATATTTTGGCTGGATAGATGGTGTTGAGGCAACCTGTTCTCATTAGGAAAGAATGTTGGGATTGGCTTACAGAGGTTATAAACTGGAGGCTCTCAGGCCAAATCCATCTAGCATGTTTTGATGTTTTGATTGGCTTACACAGTGTTTAAAACTTTGGATTAGCTACCAATATTTCAAAATCTAGAGATTTCACTTAAAAATGTGTATTTCCAATATTGCAAGAGACACTATAAGATCACCAGACCACTATGTCTTCAAAGAATGTAACTAACACAGCGCATGCTCTTTTAGATGAGGTATGCATTCTTCAGTTGGCTCCAACCCCCACCCAATCTCTGTAGGCCCTGAGTTTGTAAATCTCATCTTATAATGAAAGGACCTTGGTTTTCCAAGGACGAAAGGAATAAAAATCTGTGGAGAGTAGAGGTAAAGAAAATCGGCAAGGAAAAAACCAAGGGCCCAAAGCAAGAGATTCAGAGAAAACTAACAAGCTAAAAAACAAAAACAAAAACAAAACACTAGAGAAAAACCTGTCCAATGCTTCAAGGCTAAACCAAGCTACCCTGTTATCATTTGACTAGAAGAATATCTTTCCAGCTGATTTGGCAATATCATGGTAAGAAATATATTTTACATTTTGACCAATACAGACACACATATAAAACTAAAAACAAAAGTTTCACTAAATAACTTACTGTTAATAAATGTGAGAGATGCATTATTCCACTTAAAAAACGCTAGATACGATGCTTTTAAACTGCTGACAAACCACTAATGGTACATGCCTGTTATATAAAACACACACTCTAGGTTGCTTGACCCCCTCTTGTTTATGCAACCTTTGCTAAGGAACTCAGCTCTTCCCATCCCTGCATGTATGACCACAATCTCTTTCTTTTTCTTTCTTTTCTTTTCTTTTTTTAAAGATTTTATTTATGACACAGAGAGAGAGAGAGAAAGCATGAGCGGGGTGGGAGGGAGGGCCAGAGGGGAAGCAGACTCCCCGCTGAGCAGGAAGCCCAACATAGGGCTCCATTCCAGGACCCTGATATCATGAGCTGAGCAGAAGGCAGACACCCAACTGACTGAGCCAGCCAGGCGCCCCTCTTTATTCCACCTTAGTAATTTTAACACTTTATTATATGTATTTGTTTAAATGCCTGTCCTCCTTCAACCATAACTTCCATGATAGAACTATGTGTTATTTATCTTCACAGCTCCAAAACTCAGTATAGTTCAGTACCGCATAGTACTCTCTAAATGCCAAATGAGTGACTAAACAAAAAATGAATGTGAGACAATGAGCCTGGAGAATCTGTAACCTACCTAAATTAAAAGTCATAGGTTAAACCATAAGGAATTGATGAGATCTGACCTTTTGGGTTCTACATAAAAAGAAATTTCGAACAATTCAACCAATAGTATCCTAGTATCTCTTTAGGCTAGATTAGATTAGTGTATACACTTTTATCAGCTAATTGTGGTAGGTTTCAATCCTCAATAAATAGTGATGAAAGAAGACAGATGAAAAAATGGAAACGTACAAAAATCTAGGAATATGGTTTTGGAAAAAGGAAAGTTGCCCACCCAACCCAATCTCTGAGATGACTTAAGGTGAGCTACTCTGAAAGTAGAACCAAGCTAGAATTTCCTTGCTCGATATCTCCAGTTATTTATCAAGTGGGGAGAAAAGGACCAAAACCACTTAGGAAGATGTTAAGACTATTAAGAAACTTCTTTTCCAGAGCTTTCCCACCGATTCTCCTCATACCCACCCATGCCTCCCCCATCCCAGTCTTAGCTTTGACTAGGATAGTGGTAGTTTCAGCTGGGATTTATAAGAGCACTGAACTGCTGCAAGTTACTCACTCTTCTGGCCAGTTTCTTAGTCGATAAAATGGGGTAAATAATGGTACCTACATCATAAGGTTGTAAATGCTCATTAAACATGAACTATTGTTAATACATTATCACCCAGGAAAGGCAATATAGCCGAATTCAGATATGGACTCTAGTCGTGGCTGCTAAGATTGTGGCACCTAAGAGCTGTGCGATTGTAACTGGATTACTATCAGTTTCCTCAGCTGAAAATGGAATTATTAGTAGTATCTACCTTCTAGGTTGTTGTAAGAATCAAGTGAGATAAAGGATATAAACTATTTATTATGGGTCAGGTACTGTATAAAAATGTTAGCAAAATGGAGCACCTGGGTGGCTCAGTCAATTAAGTGTCTTCTCTTAGGTTCTTATGAAGTTTTTATGAGAGGGCCTGATTTCATCTTATTCTCAATATCCCCTAAGTGGGGAAGAAAAAATATATTCTCCAAATTAAATAGTGCGAAAAAGAAAGATACCCAAAGGACTCAAAATTAAATAAACCTTAAACATTAAAACAAGAGCAATCCCTACCTTTTCGTATTGACCGAAGACACACTGAAGATGGGATAGACAATGGACTCAGGAGAAACTGGTAGGGGAAAAAAATGACAATAATTTATATTACAAAATAAACCCAAAGCTTTAAATCATAAATATTTAAAGGTTAATATGACCAAAATATTCAAGTCACTTCATTTCAAGGCTTAACAAGTAATCATCAAGACTGTCTGGTATTGGCAGAAGGACAAATAGATTAATGGAACAAAATAGCCCCAACCAGACCCACGCAAAAACAGCCAACTGATTTTTGACAGAGGCAAAGGTAATTAAATGGAGAAAGGATAGTCAACAAATGGTGCTCGAACAACTGGGCAGTCATATGCAAAAAAAAAAAACCTGACAATACTTTTCCATAAAAATTAACTTAAAATGGGGGGCACCTCGGTGGCTCAGTGGGTTAAAGTGTCTGGCTCTTGGTTTCAGCTCAAGTCATGATCTCAGGGCTGTGGGATCAAGCCCAGCGTCAGGCTCTGCACTCAGCTTGTCCCTCTCCCTCTGCTCCTTCTTTCTCAAATAAATAAATGAATCAAATCTTAAAAACAAAATTAACTCAAAACGGATCATGGATCTATATGTAAAATGTAAAACTATATAATTCTAGAAGAAAATGTAAGAGAAAAATCCACATGAACTTGGGTTTGGTATGTTTTTATATACAACACCAAAAGCATAATACATGGAAGAAAATATTAATTAAGTTGAACTTTATCAAATTTAAACATCAGCCGTGATGGTGGGGGATTTCAAGATGGGATGTAGACTGGGACAAATGCATGTAAGTATATCAGAACTGCACGGCATAACTGCAATGAAAGAGGTAGGGGAAGAATAGGCAGCTGATCTAAGGAACTTTACAAAACTGTTTTAACTAGAAATTATAAGGCTAAAGACAAAAGGACTGTAAATATCATATTCTAACTGGTAAGTATTTCTCACAGGAGTGTGAATTAACAATTCTGAAAATACTGTGCAGGTGTCCTGGGACTGAACAATTAAGTGGGTGGACAGTGAATAGTGGGAACCAGGTTTTTCACTGTCCATGGGAGGCTATGGGTAAACAAGAAAGGGATAAACCCTGAGGCACTGGATTAGAGTCAGAGACATCAGGTTCGAACTTGTGTTTATTTAGTATACGTGCAGATGGAGAGATACAGGAACAACTAGAGATATGTGTGCATACATGCATTAGCATACAGACATGTAGTTCCTAGCTGTCTGCTGACAGGGCCTAGAAGCAATGATACTCCAGGAGAAACCCAACAGAACCAGTTTCCTTGGAGAAATGGCTGATTCTAGGACTGGGGCAGGGAGATTCAAGAGGAGCCTGGAGCATCCTGTAGTGCCAGAAAATAAAGAAGTGCTCAAAAAAACAAAAGGACGGGACATTCCAAAGAGAATGACCTGAAAAGACCTCCCAATGGTCAAAGCTAGAACAATCTGAACAACAGGATGAATACTGTAGTGTTAGATTATAACCCAAAATATAAAATACTTATGAGTCCCTACTAATATGTGTCCATGAGTCCATTTAAAGATTGAATAATTAGGAAAGAAGAGACAACACTTTACAGAAGATTTCCAAATAAATATGTAAATATTTCCCCCTCCAGGTGATGGAGCTTAATCCCCCTCCCTGAAAGGATGGGCTAAACTTAGTGATTTACTTCCAAAGAACAGAGTATGGAAAAGGAATAGGAGTGATTTTACAGGGGAGAAACCTGCAAACCTGACCTTAACCAAATGACAGAGGTTAACATCATCTGTAATGTCACGTGGTGAGAAGAGTACTTCCCCTTAGTGGCATTCTTCCCCAAAACCTGTAAGTCCAGTCTATTAATGAGACAAGGATCAGACAAACCAAGATTCAAGGCCACTGTATAGGACAACTGGTTAGTACTCCTCAAGAACGTCAAAATCATGAAAAACATGGAATAAGTAAAAGACTGTAAATGTCATAGACCAGAGAAGACGAATGAGACATGATAACTAAATGCAGTGTGGTACCCTAGACCGGATCCTAGAACAGAAAGAAGGCATTAATAGAAAAGCTGGTGAACTCCAAATAAAGTCTAGAGATTAGTTAATAGTAACGTACTAATAACACCAGTCTCTTAGTTTTGACAAAAGTACCATGGAGATATAAGATGGTAACAATGGGGTGAGGGATATATAGGAACTCTCTGCACTGTCTTTATAACTCTTCTATAAATCTAAAATTATTGGGGTGCCTGGGTGGCTCAGTCAGTTAGCATCTGCCTTCGGCTTAGGTCACGATCCCAGGTTACTGGGATCGGGCCCCACATCGGGCTCTCTGCTCAGCGGGGAGTCTGCTTCTCCATCTGCCCCTCAACCCACTTGTGCTCTCTCTCACTTTCTCTGTTTCTCTCTCAAATAAATAAATAAAATGCTTAAAAAAATACATAAAAAATTAAAAAAATAAAATTATTGCACAATAAACAGCCTATTAAAAAAAAAAAAAAAGACCAGGGTGCCTGGGTGGCTCAGTCAGTTGAGCATCTGCCTTCAGCTCAAGTCATGATCCCAGGGTCCTGGGATCGAGACCCACATTGGGTTCCCTGCTCAGTGGGGGCCCTGCTTCTCCCTCTGCTGCTCCCCCTGCTTTCTCTGTCAAATAAATAAAATCTTAAAAAAAAAAAAAGTTTTAAAGACCAAAGTTAAAATAGTAGTTGCCTAGAGAAAAATATGTTGCAAGTGGGCTATATAGCAAAAAGCAAACTTTTAACTTTGCATTGAAAAATAGAGCTCATTCTCTAGAAACAAGGCCAAAACAGGTCTGACTGGCTGTGGCTAAGTTACTTAAGTCTCTTTTCCTCTTCTTTTTTTTTTTTTTTTTTTTTTTTAAATTTATTTATTTATTTGAGAGAGAGAGAGAGAGAGAGAGAATGAGAGATAGAGAGCACGAGAGGGAAGAGGGTCAGAGGGAGAAGCAGACTCCCCACTGAGCGGGGAGCCCGATGCGGGACTCGATCCCGGGACTCCAGGATCATGACCTGAGCCGAAGGCAGTCGCTTAACCAACTGAGCCACCCAGGCGCCCTCTTTTCCTCTTCTATAAAATGGGCATACACACCCATTTCCTAGGGTTGTTGTGAGAAATGATAAACTAATTATGAAGTAATCAACTTTTACCATTTGTATACCACCTTTATGAATTTTGCCATATTCTTATGCCATCTGTATTATTTTTTATTCATTAGTTTTCTTTAAATGAATTTAGTTTTCTGAAATAAATTTATTTTAAAAGAAAACTTTACAACTACTATAAAGAGAAAGCCATTATTGTTCTGTTACATGTTGCATTATATCAGTAATAGCACAACCCATGTGAAGCATAACACATACTAAACACTTAGTACTGCCTGGTACATATTCAGCACCTAGTAAATACTAGTTACTAACAGTGAATCTCAGAATTATCATTATGAACAATCCTTCTATATATATCATTTAGTCTGTTAAGCGCTATTGCTCCAGATTATGCTTTTAGTTTTATCTTTGTTTTCTTCCTATGAACTGCAGTTTTCTCACTATAGTCAACATATATATTCCTAGAATTTTAATTTATTTCCAAAATTACAGATATAACCAACAAGGTAAAGTTACCAAGAATCTGGTTGGTAAATAAAATGTTAATTAACCTCTATATATATTCATAGTTTAGTAAATACTGTTTATTTGAACAATGACACCACGAGTTAGCAATGGGATTTCAGAACTAAGAGAAAATTAAAAAATGAAGACTAACCCCTTAGAGATCTCCTCCCTAGATCACACAGTTAATTAGTGGCAGACCTAGACAAAATCCCAAGGTTCCTGATGCCCAATTCAGTGTCCTTTCTATGGCTTCGTAAATTATGCTTACTTACAATAGGACTTTGATCACGAATATATAACATAAGTTGTTTTTACTCCTTCCTATTATTTTGGGTAAAAGATAGGTAGAGCAGGTGTGATGAGAAGACTGAGTTCTAGGGAGCCTAAGTAACTTGGCCACATCGCATAGACCAACTATGCATCAGTATTTGTCTTAAATTCCAGCCCAAGGTCTCCTTGTCTTCAAAATGCACCGCATTGCCTACCATAGAAAACAGTGTCACTGAGACAAACACAAGCACACATACTGAATAAAAAAACCTCCAACATATTACTGTGTATAATTCCATATTGATACTAATGAATTATCATTACAAGTAAATAAACTCATTTTGAGAAGTTTTCTCTTACTTACCCGCCTTGTTTTCACTGAGAGAATCCTCTGAAGGAAAACACTTATTTTCATTAGGCATACATTCTCTTAAAGAAACTACTCCACCTAATGAATCCTGAAAAAAATGAGTAGGGAAAAATTAAAGGAAACTTGTAATTCTTAATTATTTCCTATCTCATGAATGAATCCCAATATTTATTCCTAAAGCAAAATATCTAGTTTATTATAAATTACACTTTTAAACTGATTTTAAATCATCAATTTTCAGACTACTTTAAGTAAAATTTCCTCTATATTTACTAAATATACATAATCTTTTAAAAGATAAGAGTGCACATATTTAATACTGTAATTTGTCATCCTGTCAAAAATGTATTACATTTCCTGATAAAGATGGTAGACTGAAGATTATAAAACATCCCTTCTATGGTAATGAATTAAAAAAAATTAGCAAAAATGGCAAAATTTTCCCCAGCAGCCACCAAACTGGAAGGGACAACCTTCTGTCATAAGCTTTAAAAACAGGCAGCCAAGGAAAAAAAAAAAGAACACTCTGGAGTAGCTGGAGAGGCTTCTAAATCCCACTTGTTGGGCAGTAGCAGGGAAGGGGGAAAAGCAAAGTAGAAACATTCTCAAGTATTTCATTAACAGTACTAATCTGGTAAGACTTAGAGAATATATAGCTTGGGAGGAAAGGAAAAAACCCCTTTTGATTAAAGTAGAACTCCTATTCAAGACCATTACATCTCAGTAGACATGGGACAATGCATCAGTTCACCATTTCTCAGAGCTCCATAATGAGTTGGGGAAAGGTGATGTACCCACTAATGAAAAGAGGATTCATCCTTGGCTAGGAGAGATGAATACTAGTAGTGGGTATTTAACAAAATCTTAAGAATCTTGAGCAGAGTTCAGTTCCACAAATTTAAGATGCGTAAAAGCCCAGCTTCTCAAAGATTACTGAAAACTAGACAGAACCCAATACCCAGCCCCACAAAATGAAGTTCAGAAAAGAAAATAAGGCAGAATAGTGTTGCAGAGAATTCATGTCATTGTATAAATGCTGTATCTTTATTACCAAATAGATAGGGAGAATACTAACCAGGAGATGGATGGATGGAAATGCAGACACCACCCCCCCCACTGCCACTTTGTTTTGCTAAACTGAGAATTCTAGCCTGAATTGTGCATTTTTAAAAACTGAGGTACATTTACATAAAGTCCACAGATATAAAGTATACAATTTGATCAGTTTTGATAAACTTACACACTTAGATCACCGAAACCCAAAACTCCAGTCAAGATATGGGGGTGTTTTTTGGCAGAAAAAATAGGAAGAATGAGTAAAATCAGAATGTCATGGCTTAGCCAGCAAGAACAAGGTATAAAAAAAAAATACTTTGTCTTCTCTAAATTTTCTAGAATCTAGCACTTTAATGAGCTGAAACAAATAAAAGCAATATGCTCATATACTTTAAAACTACTACCCTAGTTTTTTATTTTTACTTTCTAAAAATACTACCAAGTAAAAATTGCTAAGTTTCTCTGGACTTTAGTAATAAGGGGATTTAATGAAATGCATATCTTAATGCAAGAAAATGTTGTAGGCTTCCTTAAGCCAAAAAAGAGAGAAAAGTCCCATCATTCCACCCTGCCCCTAAATTCTTTATAATGACTAAAATATACTATTCAGCTTCATAAAACAGTCCTTTGGACTATAAAGAAAATAAAATTTTGTTCAACCATGTTGAACAACCATATATATATAAAATATATATATATATATAACGCATACTGAAGTTTTAGTTTTTAAAGTTACATATTTGGTTTTCTTTACCTTTATTGATTTCTCTTCATTTTTACTTCTTTCATGAAGCAGCTCGACGCTTGGTTCTTTTTCTAGTAACAAGCACTTTGGTACTTGCCTTGTCTGAAAAGTTTTTCTTTTACTGACAGTCTCTAAATCAGAATCTTCGATCACTTCTGATATATTCTTTTGTGTGACTCCCAGTAATGGCTTGTTTTCCAGAGTCGATTTTCTAAGACCGGGCTTTTTTCTACTAACAAAAAATGCCGCTCCACCCTGGAGTGTAACTTGTGGTTTGACTTTTTGGCTTAGAACCCGAGGAGCATTCAGATTATTTTGAGCTGAATAATAATTATTCTCTTTCTCTACAATGGGCTTATAGGCCACTCGATTTTGCTTGGAATTTTTAGAATTCTTTGATAGAGGTTTGATGCATTTATACTTTGGTTGATATTTAGAAGTTAAACTCTTTTGCGGTTTTTTATTCGACCTCTTGGAGCAGACTGGTTTTCCCTGCATTTTTTCTGTCACCACGGGAAAAGATTTGTCTTCATTATTAGTTTTTAGACAAATGGACCTATTCTCTTTTATCAGTTTTCTCTCTAATGGATTGAGGTACCACTTATTTTTGTTGTAAAAGGATACAGTGGACACAGCAGATTTAAATGGTGAACCTTGATTTGCAGGTGGAAGTCTGTTTTTTTTAGTTGTTTTGAGTGGACTTGAAAGGAAATGGCCCTGTTCAGAGCAATGTACATTTTCTTCATTTTTATCACTGCTTTGGCAAATGTAATTTTGATCAGGTGATGAAAATATATTTTCAGCAAAGTCCAAAATTAATTTCTTTGATGGAATGTCCGATAATAGGCTATGAAAAGAAACAAGGTCCAATTTTAAGTATCATTTTGCTTCAATTTTGTGCCAATCTACTGCTAAGTAATAAACAACCATACTTGTAGGTCATACTAAAAACAATACATCCTCTCTACCAAACACCCATCCATACACATTAGTTTAACAATAGATTCTCAAATTATGTCTTTACCAAAGCATTCAAATATTTTTCAAAAGTCCCAATAATGCTTGCAAAAACAAACACTGTGAACAAAAAAAGCTTTGATATTGTGTGTGTGCATGCGCTTTAAAATCTATTTCTAAGTTTTGGCCATATACTCAGAGCTCACCAGGCTTGACTGGTTACAAGTTCCCTAAAATTATTAATTCTATGTAATAAACTGACCCCCTCAAGCCTGTTCTGTGGGGAGTAATTTATCTCCTATTATGACATGGAGTAAGCACTGAGTCAACAGATTTTCTAGGATCGCTCACAGAAGAGTACTGTATGAAAAACACTATGTTAATTATTATATAAGAGAACAGAAAGGAGCAAGATAATAAAAGATTTGACATACATTTCCAAGTCACAGAAAACAGCTTTTTCTGATTCTCTCCAAAGGCACTGAATAATTAATTTTGAAAGCTTACAGTATTTCCAGATTAGAATTAGAATATAAAATGTTACTACAGCCACAAGGAGTAGACAAGTGGAATCACGGAAATTTTAAGAAACAGAAGAGAGGGGCGCCTGGGTGGCTCAGTTGGTTAAAGCGACTGCCTTCGGCTCAGGTCATGATCCTGGAGTCCCCGGATGGAGTCCCATATCGGGCTCCCTGCTCAGCAGGGAGTCTACTTCTCCCTCTGACCCTCTTCCCTCTCGTGCTCTCTATCTCTCTCATTCTCTGTCTCTCAAATAAATAAATAAAATCTTAAAAAAAAAAAAAAAGAAACAGAAGAGAGATTATAAGAAAGACAAGAAGGTGGATTTTTCTTTTTTTAAGAGCTTCTAACCACAGGATGAGACTCACTTGTTATAGTTCGAAGAATGCTGCTTCCTTTTTCTTGGAGTAAAAGCTGACATCTTCTTAACTGAACTCCTAAAAGCAATAGGAAAATTATAATAACCAAATTTATCCAATATGTACAAAAATCACTATATCAAAGTTATACTTTTAGAGTTTGAAAAAGTTTTTTGATGGATGAGGTATTTTAAAAAGCACATCACTTTGGGGCCCCTGGGTGGCTCAGTGTTAAGCCTCTGCCTTCAGCTCAGGTCATGATTCCAGGGTCCTGGGATGGAGCCCCGCATCAGCCTCCCTGCTCGGCGGGAAGCCTGCTTCTCCCTCTCCCACTCCCCCTGCTTGTGTTCCCGCTCTTGCTGTGTGTCTCTCTCTGTCAAATAAATAAAATCTTTAAATAAATAAATAAAAAATAAAAGCTTATTAAAAAAAGCAAATCACTTTAATGAACACTTAATAAACAATAAATTAAAAAAAGGAAAACACTGCATCACCGGAGCAATTAAGAAGAAGAAATAAAAGCAGAATTAGTACATCTGTTTCAAGCTGGAAAATGATCCTACCAAGGAGGAAATATTTTTTTTAAATTCCATTTCTTTTTCTTTCTTTCTTTCTTTTTTTTTATTTGACAGAGAGAGACACAGCCAGAGAGGGAACAGAAGCAGGGGGAGTGGGAGAGGTTGAAGCAGGCTTCCCGCCGAGCAGGGAGCCCGATGCGGGGCTCGATCCCAGGACCCTGGGATCATGAACTGAGCCGAAGGCAGACGCTTAACCGACTGAGCCACCCAGGCGCCCTTAAATTCCATTTCAGGACACATTTTCCCCTTTAGTTAGCCTGATTAATTAACACCAAGTTTAAATGCTCTACTGGGATATCTCCCTGCTGATTTTCCTCACCAGACCCCACACTTCCTTAATACGCCATTTAACACATTTTCTTGTTGGTTTAACTGTCTTCCTCAACAGCCTGAATGCTCAATGAAGCAGAGACGTTTCTAGCTTTTTCTTCAGAGTTCAGCAAGAAAACGGGTTTAGCATAATCCTCTCCCATCTTACTAAAGAGCCTAGAACAAGCCGCTTGTTTCTTGTTTATAAAAGACTTGGACGTCCTCCGGCTGCCGAAAATAAACACAATCATGCACGTTAATTCTCGAGCATGAGAGAGCCTGGTTATGTTGCTCAGTAGTTTCTTCTCCTTCCTTCGGATCAGGTACATTAAAAAAAATAATACACAAATATGATTTCAGGGTGAAACAGAAAACCAAGGTCCCTGGAACTCAATGTCGAGTAGCGGCTTAAGAGAAGACACTTCTGGGGCTGAATGAGGAGAGATATGACAGAAAAGCGCGCCTGTTCCCAAACCTTGTCAGGGCAAATAGACAAGGAAACCCTAAGTCAGAAAAATGGAAACCCCGTGACCTCAAAGTGCGGAAAACCCCCGGGTGGTTTCGGTCTTGAGCCGCCGTGGCGCCAAGCCCTGAGCTAAAAGATCTTTTTCCTTGACATTCACCCGCACGTTCCACAGAATCTCCGGTTCTCCTCAGTCTTCCGCCCCACGCCTCGGCCCCCGCAGCTCTTACCTGAGGTTCGAAGCCGGGAACCTCTCTTTGGAGGAGCCAGTTTCTCCTCCACTGTATTCAAATTACCGCGCGCCCGTGAAGGCTGAAGCTGCTGCGTTCTGATTCGCCGCTTTTCAGACCTTCCAAGGGCTGGCTCGGTGATTGGTCGCTCCTAGCCGTTGCCCCGCCTATCCGGGAGGTGGTCTCCAAGATTCTCCCGCCCTTAGCAGGTGAAATGCTCTCTTCAGGCAAGGAATCCACGCCTTCCATAATCCCTTGCGGCAGCTCCGGGCTCCGTTCTCGAGGTAGGGAGGTCTGGTTTAGATGCATTCTGGGAATTGTAGTTTTCGGCAAAATAAAGTCACTCTTGAGGTCGAGTTACCTTCTGGGGTTACTTGGTTTAGCATGTTTTTGTAAAGTAGCCTCCCCAAGATTCTCGAGGCAGTTATCTTTCACATTTGAAGCTTTGTCCATTAATTTAACTTTTTTTATTAGTAAAATGTTAGATTTCTAGTTCATTTTTTATTTTTCAACTTAAATTAAAAAAATTAAATCATGGCTCTAAGCATCTGTGATGTGCCAGGCAGTCTCACACCCTTTACGAGTTTTATTTCATTTACTTCTCGTCACAACCTGTGAGATATGTATTATCATTCCCATTTTACTGAGACTAAAACCGAGGGCCTGAAAACAAGTACTATTTATAGGATATAGCTAGGTTCTTGCTTTGGGAAGCCATACGATTCTTAAAGTACCCACGGGTTGTCAGCTACTGTTATTATCTTTGTGTCACCAGATCCTGGTAGTCTTTGGCACATTTTTAGTTCTAAATAAATTTAGTTAAAGGATGCACTTTACTTCATAGAATGTAGTCTGTCGGAGTGAAGAGAAATAATCAGGTCAAAACTAACTGCTGGGGAGCTTTATATAAGTAATATTATTCCCACTTGACAAAAGCAGTTAGATTTCTAAGTTTCATTTGTTTGGAATTTGCCCTATCACAGAGGTAATAGATGGCCGATCTTAGATTTAACGGTAGAACAGTCCCGAGTCCAAACCCCAAGAAGCATATGCCTCTGTGGAATATCATTAGCAAATCACTTTAGTTGAGAGCTCACTATGTTCTAAACCCTTTACGCCTGTTAACTTACTTAACCTTAGAAAAATAACCTGTGAATGAGTTGCTCTATTCCTCTTCATTTTGCAGATCAGGTAAGCGAAGCACAGAATGTGCCCAACAAACGCCTTACAAGTGGTGGAGCTAGAATATGAATAGTGGAAGAATTCGCGTTCATTTCAAAATAAAATGAGCTCTTACTACGTGCCAAGTACTGTGATTGGCACAGTGAACGCCTATCTGTGAAGAAGGCAAATGGTTTCAATGCTGTCAGGGAGCCCATCAGCGGGTGATGGGTAGCAAATACAACCAACAGGCCTCAAGATAGGACAGCCCATTCGATGGAGGTTCTAAAAATAAAGTCGGCCAAAGGTATTTATCTTTTTAAAGAAGATAGAATTTCCCCGCTGCGTTTCCCAACCACGAATTGTCCTAGCTCCATCTTCTTTCCTTCTTCAACCCCCCAACCAATGATTGCCATTAGCGCGCCTGCACCCTCCCCCGCCACCGGCACCCCTCCGTACCCCGCCCCCCCGCCAGGATTAAAGATGGCGCCAAAGGGCTGGCGTTATGACGCGACCCGACGTCCGCCGGAAGTGCGCGAGGAATTCCGGGAAACAGGCGGCCTCCGCTCTCTGGTATCCTGAGCTGTCGAGTTGAGTGCTTCTGTTTCGCGCTGGAGTATCTGCGCCGCCGCCGGGATCATGGTGTTCTACTTTACCAGCAACAGCGGTGAGTGGGCGCCGTAACCTCCTCCGTCCCTGCTTGACAGCGGGGCTCCGAAGCCGGGACCCCCAAGCTGCTGTTCAGCCTGAACTTCATCCTAAAACTGCTCCTCCTCGGTAGTGGGTGCTTCTTCCTGCGCCCTTTCGGTCCCCACTTTGTGTCCGTCCCTGTCGTCCCCGTGTGCCCCTTGTCAGGGCCTGGGGGAGCGTAGATGGACCATCACCCCTGCTGTCTTTGCATCCGGGAGTTGTTTTTCTCGGAAAGACCTCCCTTCGCTACCTGGAATTGGGCAGAGTTTGTGGGCTTCTTTATACCCCCGTCGCAGGTGTTACTCCCACCTCCTTGGCCTTTATTCTCACTGCGTCCTGGTAATTACCCACTTTGTAGGAGAAAGGAGACACCTGCCAACCACACTGCCTTCCAGGAAGTGCGCCCTACCCTTCTAGGATAGCGTTGTAGGTCTTGGAATGCAACAGAAAACAATAAAAAGACCGTGGAGTGGCGGTACAGCCACTCACTGGGCCGAGTTGACGTCCCAGATCTCAAAAATTGACATATGATAGTGTTTCTTATTTGTCTTTGGCAGCCAAGGAGAGCGTTCTTTAAGTTCCCAGGAAGTGCTATGTCTTGACCTCGTTTTTTCTGCGTATGTTGTTCCCTTTGCTTGATCAATCCCATTAACTCCCGTAAGACAGCTCTGGCTCATCTTTTACAAATGACTCTCCCAACCTAACTCCCACCCAGAGATTGCTTAGCTAAACCTCTTTAGGGGACTCTCTTAACACCCCGTGTGTATCTTTGGTATTGCTCTTATCATATGGTATTAAATGCTGTCTGCTTAATCTAGAGCGTAAGCTTCTTGAGGACAGGGTCAGGATCTCCTTGTTTCCCTAGTCTAGTGCCTGGCTCATAGTAGTTGATAAATGCTTGTTGAATAAAGGTATTTTTTGACTTAGTCATAGCACATACTATTCTATTGTTACTCTCTCTGCTTGCTTGTTAAACGTGAGATTGAAGGGAAACTAGCCCCATGTTGTTGAAAAGGGTGATGATACTTTCTCTGAAGATGAGAACATTAAGGCCCAAGGAATTTGCTCACGGACTGCCCCCCATTCCATGACACTGTCACATCTCATTATTTTTTTCAGTAGTCTAGACTTCCACAGTGTGCTATAAACCATTTCTCTGCCTTTATAGATTTGGTTTGTCTTACCCATATTATTAAAATTACCAGAAACAATTCACACTAGCCTGAAAAGCCATTATAGGCCCCTAATAGCATCCTCCCTCTTTTTTGTTTGCACACTTTGTCCTAACTCCAACATCTCTTTTTAGCTTCTCCACTCATGAGAGTTCCCAACAACATAGGTATCCAAAGAAGCCCAACAATGGAATAAAAAATACAGGCAGGGTATGTAGGTACTACATGTTTTTTATGTTAGCTGCCTTATTCTCCTTAAAGCCATTCTAATTCTTTGAGCTATGTTCATATTTACAAAGATGCCTGTAATAGAACAGTGTTTCAGAAGATTATGGGTCATATTTTTCTCATTGGCTTCCATTAAAAGGCTAGAACTGCTTCCTGTTGGAAAAATATTTGGACTTTAACAAAAACGTACCTGGGCAGCAAATCTTTAAAATTGCAAAAGGGGCGCCTGGTTGGCTCAGTCGGTTAAGCGTCTGCCTTCGGCTCAGGTCATGATCCCGGGGTCCTGGGATGGAGGCTCATATCGGGCTCCCTGCTCGGCGGGGATCCTGCTTCTCCCTCTCCGCCTGCCCCTCTCCCTCTCTCAAGCTCTCTCTTGTTCTCTCTCTCTCTCTCAAATAAATAAAATCTTTTAAAAATAAAATTGCAAAGTTAATGAAAAAATTATAACTGTCAGTAAAATAGTAATGAAACCTTAACATATTCCATTAGAGAAAACAACCTGAACATACAGAATCTTCAGGAAATGACTTCATCTAGCTAGCCAAGCTTTTCAACCAACTTAAGGTTTACTGTATAAAAACTGTTTTTAAATGGGGAGAAAATCTCAGTTACAAAGTTTTTGCCTTTCCTTTTAAAATTAGTGTCTAACTAAAATCTCTTAAACTTTATTCATGTTTTCATGCTCTGTCCTAAGGGAATAGTGAAACATTAGCCTTACTGTATTTCCACTGTCAAATTCAAGACCATCTGATTTATGGACCCACGAAGTATCTGCACTTGGCTCATTAAGTCCATCTGTACTTTTAGTACCTTTTAATTGCATCTACCTCAAGATAGATTGTTATGTAAATTACGAAATTATCACAGAGCCTCTAAAGTTGGATTGGTTGCTACACCTGAATCCGGTACCTTTAAGATGACTAGTTTCCATACTAATCAACCCTATTCTTTGGGCAAGAGTAACAAAAGTACTAGAATAATTCAATTTACTTTTCCCTTTATCCCTATTAACATACACAGGAACTTCATTCAGACTTCTTGCTCAGCAGTTTTGCTCCTTTTTATTTTGAATTTTCTATTTTGACTAATTTCGGTCTTTCAGGAAAGTTACAAAATAGATTTCCTTTCTAACCTCTCAGATCCCCCAAATTCTAACATTAGAACTTATTTCTTTCTTTTCCTCTTTCTTTTTCTTCATCTCCCTCTCTCCACACACGCGTGCACATGTGCACACACACACACATTTTTTCTTGAGCCATTTGTCTGTCACATTTTACCCCTAAATACTTCAGGGTTCCCCCCCCCAAATCAAAGATGTTCTGTTATCAAAAAGCATTCCTCATTATCAAAATTAGGAAATTAACATTGCAGCAATACTATTAACTCATCAGCTTTTATTTGGTTTTCATTGGTGTCCTAATAATGCATTTATAACAAAGGAACATTACAAATCGTTGTTGCATTCAGTTGTCATTCATTACTCTTCGGCCTATTCTAATCTGGAGCAGTTGCTCAGTCTTTGTCTTTCATGACACTGTTGTTGAAGAATTATTTTGTAGAATACCCCTCAGTTTGCATTTGAGTTATGTTCTTAATCACCTCATTTTATAGTCAACCATCCAAACAATTGTCTGTCACTCTCTTGGCTATAATTTAGATGGCTTAGCCTGCACAAACAGCTTTATTTTATTTTAATCATTTGAAAAATTACTTTCGTTCTGATTATAAAAACCATCTATATGTTTGGTAAGCCAGCTAGCCAAGGTAAGTATTGTTAACAGTTATATGTATATCTTCCCATACATATAAAGAAAATAGGTACATATGTTAAGCATCTAGTTGTAAACATGCATATACAACTGTATATTCATTTTTTACAAATTGAATCTTGCTGTATGTATAGAAAAATACTGTTATTTAATTTCTACCTTTTGTTTTCGGTGGGTAGGTGGTATTTTGTTTATGGATGTGCTACCAAGTGTTTAACCAGTCTTAATGAGTGTTTAGGTTGTAAAAAGAACATCATTGCTTGATAGAGTAATTATAGCATATACTTAGTGGTGACATTACAGGATCAAAGAGTGTACACATAGGATAAAGCTGGGGTTGTGCAGAGACCATCTGAAATGGCTTTATTTCTGCACTTCTGCCATTTGTTATAATGGCTGTTCTGGCTATGCTAAGGCCTTACCAAGCTAATGGAATGCTCAATTATAGACTAGTATTTCTGTCAACTAGTCAGTGCAAATATTCTCTCCTTTTCAGATAGTTCTCTCAACTACTTCCAGGTAATTTTGAGTTGTGGTCATTATAACTGTTGACTGAAGGAAATGGGATTTTCCTTCCCCAAGAGAGGCAACTATGATAATTTAAAGAGCTTCTCATTGCTGAAAGTACAGGCAATTTATTTAAGAATTTAAGAATTTATACATGAGCGTGCTACCCCCTGGCCTTCAGAGCTCCACTCACATGTACTAGTTCTGTGCTCTGGAGTGACAGCCAACAAGCTGCCCAGACGGGGGGCCCAGTGACAATATATTAACTCAGGAGTTTAGATCCAGATGGGGTCAAACAAGTTTTGGTAGACTAGCTTGGAAACCCAGTGCCCAGATAGAATTTCAATTTCAGAAACTTAACTTTTTGTTTGACTCCAGATGGAGTATGCCTGCAGTAAAAGACACTAGCTCGGTAAAGCAAATGTCATTTCCAAGGTAAGCCATACCTAGAATATTCAGTTTGGTTTAAGGCATTGGTTCCTAACACTCACTTCACATTGGAAATAGTTGAAGAGCCTTTGAAAAAACACACCATTGCTTATCCACCAGAAATTTGGATTTGGTTAGTCTTAGTGGAGCTGGGACATAATTAGGTGATTCTAATGTGTGATCGGGGTTCAGAGTCACTGATTTAGAAGATGCTTGACCATCTTTCCCCAGAATGGGATAGTCCATTATAATATGCAACATACCTGGAAGGTAACTAATATTGCCTAAATAAAATTATGAAAAAACTCATCAAAGTATAGGAGCCTATTTTTAAATGGTTGAGGTGAAGGTTGGGTTGTTGTTTGTTTTTTTACTCTTTTGAAGAAGGCAGAAGTATAGGACTGAACTGGAATTGTATTGAACTGTATCCCTGATGAAAGTAGGGAAGTGGCTATTCTATAATAAGGGTCAATAAACTTGTCCTATTTGGGCCAGGTATTAAATATTTTAGACTTTGTGAGCCACATACAGTCTCTGTAGCTTTATTCTTCTTCATTTTGTGTTTTCAACTCTTTAAAAATGTAAAAGTCATTTCTTAGCATGGGGGCTGTCCAAAAACAGGGCTGGATCTGGCATCTGGGCCATGTGTTGCCAACCTCTAATCGAAGCATTTGTCATGTTTTTTTCCATGAAGCAGTTTTGTTGGGGATGAAGTTCTCTAACTGTTTTTTATATTTTTGTTTTGTCTTAGTTAACTCATCTGCTTACACTATTTACATGGGAAAGGATAAATATGAAAGTAAGTTTTCAAAAGCATTTGATTTTGAAATTTCCATCAGGTAAGTGTTAACTGCCTTCTCCCCAACCCCCCACAGTTGGTCAGATTTGAGTTTCCAGCTAACTACTACTAGTTAAGCCCATTATAAGGAACTTCAGTGTGTTAACTTTCCTAGAATTTAGTTATATCAAATAATATTGGGGCCTATTGGACCACTTGTTGCTGATTAGAAACTTAACTTTTACTAAGAGTTTTGTGGTATCGTTTGATTTAGGGTGATATGAATCAGAGGTTAACCTGTGCTAACTTATGTCAAGTAAAAATCATCTGTGACTTGGTTGAAAAGATCATTTTCTGTACATTTTACCCCATTTAAGAATAGAGGAAACATACTTTTAGGGTTTTTGAGGCTGAAGATGGCTCTTTTTGAGTTATGAAATGTTAACATTATTTTTTCAAACTTTGTTGATCACTCTCATCAGAATGAAATCAATTCCATACTGTACACATTGATGTAACTAAAACAAAAATTTACAAAAAAATACCCAAACTCTTTGCTATGCCCTCTTTTCTGTTTTGTTTTATTTTTACAAAGCTAAACTCAACCAGCTGAATTAATTTCTTGACCCACTAATCAATGTGAACTAAAGTTTAAAAGGGAAAACTGCTTGCTCTGGAGCAGTGAGTTGACAGCACTGAGCTGAGGGAGAAAAGATCTGCAGCAGGGGAGCTTGGAGACCTGACAGAAGCATTCTTCTTCAAGCTTGGAGAAGACACAGTGGCTCTTCTCACAGGGATAGTGTTATGTTTTGGAAAAGAGCTCTCTGAAGTCAGGCCCATCTGCGTTAAAACCCCAGCTCTTAGCAGACTAGCTGTAGTCACTTCACCTCTCTGAACCTCACATTGCTGAGATATAAGGAGAGCATCATGGGCCAGTATCTGCCTTGCAGGGGTGTGAGGGTTAAATGGAAGAGCCTGAGTAAAGCACCTGGCCCAGGGTGGGCGCTCAGTAAACTGATGGAGTTTTTTTAGCTTTCCAGAGCTGGCTCCTCCCTCTCCTGGGACCACTCCAGGGCCGGGTGACCGTTTCAGTAATCTGAGAGCTGGCCAATTCCCTCCAATTACTTTTCTTGAACCTCCGGGTATTGCTTCCCCGCCCCAACCCCCGGCCCTAAAACCATCAGTCTGTTCTAGGTGCAGTTTGAAACTGACAACAGTTTAAGCTTGATTCTCTAAAAGAGGCAAGTATAACATTCTTCAGTATGAGACATTTGACATGAATGAAATAAATAAAGCCAGAAAGGAAAAAATGTCAAAGAACAGTAATGTTATATATTACTGTAGTATATATAGATTTATAACTATAGTTAACATATATACATATCTAATATAACACATACAGTGTAGCATATATAAAATATGTAATGTGATATGTGTAATAGCTGTGTAAATATATATAGTTATTATTCAGATCTATATAAATGGTTTAGAACTTTGCAATGATACTGGTTGCCATAAAGCAGAATCAGAATAAGCAAGACTATTACATCCTATCCAAGAAAAAAAAAACAAAAACGACCATAAAATAATTTTTAAACAGTGTTTTCTTATAATGAATTTATGCCATTGTCTCTGGTGTGACTTATGGAGAAGCAGCTGTATATTAATACTTGAGTTTTCTATTTCTCCTAGTAACTCATACATCATCATAGGTAATTTGTATTTTTTTCTTTGTATCCTCCTGATGAATGTGCCTGAGAAGGGGATGCTATCTCCTTGTATGAGATTGAGCAAGGAGGCACTGTTAGAACCAGTCCTGCTTATCTACAGTAGATATGGATCCACACCTGATTAAATCTACTTTTCTTTCTACCACATCAAGGATGCAAGCCCAAGACTTAGGTTACTGAGAAGCACCTAAAGGAGAGCTGCTACATACGGTTGTGTGGGTTTTGCACTGTGTGACTCTGGGCAGGGAATTTTCTTACAGTGAAGGACAGCATTGATACTGCTTCCCACTGATGGGCTCCTGGTGGTACTGACCTAAGGCAGCTTTGCCAGTGACATTCCCACCATGTCTCTTTTTTCCTTCCATTTTAGTTTATGATTTGCTGGGGCTGATCTTCTTGGGGCCATATGCCAACCTGTCTGAGTAGCCAAAGAGGAAGATGTGGTCTGTGCTATTATAGCATTAAAGGTGGAGAGGTGCACACAAAAATAATGGGTCATTTTGCTGTGAACCTAAAATTCTCTAAAAAATGAAGCCTATTTTAAAGAGTATGGGTGAAATGAAGCAATATGAATAAGTGCTGTAGCAGTAGAGGGGGCAGAGAGTAAATGTGATTGCGAGAGAACCAAGAAGGCTTCGTGGAGAAGGGTTAGGATGGGCTTGATTGCAGCCCATTTAAAGGAATGTCAGTTGTAGAAACTTGTTATCTACAGATATAAATCTAGATACACAATTTATGCCTACAGATGTAAATTTAGATTCTTTCCAGAGCCCACTGGAGTAGTATTTTGCTGTCATTAAAATGTATGTAGAAAAAAATCTATGTGTAGAACATTTTTTCCCCATGACCACTTGGAGTCATTTGGAGGTGTCAGCTTTCCTAGTCTGCTTTGTAAGAAAGGTATTACATTTTTAAAGTACCCCATTTTCTAGTGCTCCTAGCACTTCATACTTATGTCTAATAGCCTTGATGACTTCAGACAAATGACTAGATGGAACATAAATGAATTTTTAATTGAATAATTTACTTTCACTAAAAAGCTTTCAGATGTTTTCTTTTTATTAGCCAGCAGGTGTCACCAGGGAGCCAAACATTGCCTGACTGAGGAAAAGAGGTTTTTATATTTCCCTTTACTTTTTTTGATTACTTGTTGGCTATTGGCTCGGCTTCCCATTTAAGCTAGTAGAAAGCCCTTCAGAAAATTTATGGTGTCTGCCGTTTCTGAGAGTACCCTCATCCAAGATTTATCATCCTTTTGTTTTTCTGGAAAATGAATACCTTTCAAGTTAGATAGATTATACTCTCTTGGGTACATTTTAAACCATCATTTCAATCATTGTCTAATACTTTAAATAATGCTTTTGTATTAAACACAATTAGTTTCTAATTATTAATGTGGCTATTGGAAATGTATATTGATATTACCTTTCTGTAGTGATATATATTATTAGCCTTAAAAATGTAAAAGTATACATTTTGAATGAATAACTCACCTTTTATAAATATGCTTTGAAAGAAATAATCAGGAATATGGACATACTTATTTTAAAAATATTTACTGAAGCATTTATAATTAAAAACAATCCAAATCTGAACAGTAGAAAAGTTTATTCACATGATAGAATTAAGTAGTCATTGTTTCCAAAGAACGTTTTCATTTTTTATTTTACTTTGATCTAATAAATACATAGCTTAAAAATTGAAATAGTAACAGAATGCGTGTCATAAAAACATCAGTTTTTCACCCTATTCTTTCCAATACCCGTGTTCCATCCCACAGAGACCGTTTTAACTTGTAGCTATTTCTTCTATTCTGTTTTTCTTTTTGTATGTGACAGAATTTTAGGTGATTTTTACTTCCTTTTTTATACTTCTGGTGGTTATTTTATCTTCCAATGTTCTACAATTTTATAATTGAGAGGTCTTTTTTAAAAAGTAAAATGCAGTCCACTGATTAGCAAAGCCATTTTAACAAATAAGTTTCTTACAGTGAATCAATTTTCTTGGACCTCACCTAACTTCTTAGCTGCTCTAATTTGAAGTTTTACTGTCTTTTAATGGAAATATTTTTGAAGTTTCTTATAAGTATTATTATAAAAATAATAACAATTATGATGGCCCAAATGTAAAAACCATTTTTACGAATTTTTTTTCCTGTATTATTCAAGCATCATAGCCTCTGAATTACTCTTTCCTCCATTAAGGGAGAGAAACACTTGTGGAAAGGCTTGGGATTTCTCCACTCCCCCGCTTACTATAAACTCTGGCATATTTTCATTTGACAGGTTTTTTTTAACCTTTTCTTTGTTTTCTTGTTCCTCACTATAGATGAAGATCTAATAAAGCATGGCTGGCCTGAAGATATTTGGTAAGTAACAACTCTGGTTCTCCTTTCTATGCCTTATTTACTTTCTTAGATTTGGCCAACCACCTGACTTTTATGATGAAACCTAGAACTCTTGCTTTGCATTTTGTTTATGAATGGTCAGTGGTAAGTAGCTGCCTGCCAGCCCCCTTCATTTATAATTGCCGTGTAAACTGGGGTTGACCATAGAGGCTTCTGGAACCTAGACATTCTTTAACCTCATATGTGGTCTTCTCAGAGTGGACTAGTGAGACCACCTCACTCAAACACTCAGACCACTCTTCTTGAAAGGACGAAGGATGGATGAGGGCTTCACAAGTAGCAGTGAGGAAAATAGAAACTTCCGTGTAGATGAAATAGATAGAGCATCTGACCAGGTCCAGCTTTAAAGAAAACACAGGCTGGGTTCCCTTTGTCTTCTCAACTCCCTCATGACGTTAGCCCTGTCTTGATCCGCCTCTACTCCCTCTTTCTAAAATATTTTCTGGAAATTTAAAGAATAATAATTGTACTTTCTTTCTCTCCTTCCAAGATAATTTATTCTTGCTGTTCACAAAACCCAGCCCAAAAAACAATGACCAATGAACAAAAAACTCCTTCATTTTAGTTGAATTCTTTTCCTTTTCTAACTGCCTTAGAATGTCATATGGGCATTTCTACCACTCGGACCTCAAACCTTTTAGGAGGACATGGGCTCCCATGACTTTCATGTAACACTGTCGAGCTCAGTTTGCTTTCCTTTTCTGTCTTCAGCTTCTACTCTTGTGATGTGTCTCTCCTGGAGCCTAATTCTATATATAGAGCTGGGTGTGGTCTCCACAACTCCAAACACCCCCGGCCAAATGCTATCCCTAAAGATAAGCACACAGATCCTCTTTGTTTTAATGATAATAATAATGAACACTTACTGAATACCTAGCTATATGCCAAGTACTGGTAGGTGTTTACTTTATTAATACATTTAATTTCACAGTAGCCCTGTAAAAGAGTTACTGGTATTAAGCCCATTTTCAGATGAGGAAGCTAAGGCTGAAGGAAACTGAACAGATGTGCTCAGGTTGTTGCTGGCCACCCCCCCAGCCGGCTTTAGTTCTGAATTACCAGTTTCTTTCTTCCCTTCGGCTGCTGCTCTTTGGCTAAGGATGCCTTCCTTCCTCAGGCCATTGCTGCAGCTCTCTCTGGACCTCTTTTCTCCAAGTGTGGGCCTGGATCCTTCACTCAATTCCCTAGAGACACAGAGGTTAGGCACTTTTTAAAAAGAGCTGCTTGATTTTCAGTAGAGTGGACAGCATTGGACATTTAATAGGAAAACTGTTGCACAGAGACTAACTTAAGCTCCCCCCAGATGTGGCCATCCTCAGAACCCCCCGGGCCCAGCTGCAGACACCCACCAAAGGGCTCCTCCTCTGTTGCTCCAGCCTACCCCATTATGGAGGGGCTAATTCATGATGCAGAGGAAATGCTTTCCTGTTTGTCCTCACTAAAGGAACCAAGAGGCACTATAAACCTGAGGAATTTTAAAGTCTTTTTTTTTTTTTTTTTTTTAATTTCCCCCCTGTTCCAGCACAGTGGCCCATCTTCTGAACTCAAATACCAGGTGTCATCAGGTAGACACTGCTTTGTACCCCCTTACCTCAGGTCGGGGGTTTGCAATGCCCAGGGCTTCTAGATTGAGTGCTGCTTACCTTCCTGGAACTTTATAAGTCTAAAGTTGTCCTCCTATGAGGACAACGATTACTTTGTTTACTACCACATCCCATTCCCTACCATAGGACCTGGCCCATGGTACACGTTCAGGAAAAATTGACTCTCTGCCTCTCTAGCGATGATCTCTCCTGGACATTTCTTCATAATAACTGCATTCTGGTATCTCCATTTTGAGCACCTGTCACCGAGCTGCATTATTTCAGTTGTCCTTAAAGCCCAAAGATCTCCAGATCCTGTCAAGGGATATTAGAATGGCCACACCTGTTATGTAGTTATCTGCTGTGAATTTTTAAACATGTCAGCTTTGAGGCATAAGTACCTGCATAGTAAAGGTTACATATTCAGATGCATCACGAAAGTCAATTTACCACAGCCTTTTACCTGACTTTTTTTTTTTTAATTAAATAAGTGGAAGAGAAATTTCTAATTTATAACATACACTCTCTGTGTTCTGAGTTGGGTTTTTTATTTCATTATGGTTGATTATCTCCTGGAATGCTATTTAACCAAATTGGTGTCTACAGATACCTTGATAGCCATCTTGACACCCTTGAGACTAATGACTGTTGTTGGAAGTGATTGACTTTCACTTTTAGAACCTATTCGAGGCCTAATGTGAGGTAGAATAGCCAGCCCTAAATTTCAAGACTGTTCTGTCAGTCCTGGAAACATTCCTGGGCATACTAGGAATGATTCAGTTGATCGACATTCCGGGGTAGTTTTTCAACATGGTTCACTCTGAGATAAATTATGGAACTCTACCTGTGTGAACATCAGCATCTGATTATACCAGAAAACCTTCTGAGGCACCTTTAAGCAAAGGATTTTCCCAGGACTAAATGAGAATGGAACTGAATTTATCTTTAAACAAAAGAAAATAGAAATAGTGTGTGTTTACTGCCTCCAAACTCCCTAATGAACAGTATTTCCAGGGACTCCACTTTCAGGAGTTAAATGACTCAGCTTCTGAGGGCCTTCATCTCTGCATCCCCCGGTCACTGATGCTCATTTATTGAGCTTTCTAGTCTCTGCGTTCAGTAAAGAAAACAGTGATGAAGTAGAGAGAGAGGAAGATAACTAGGGAACTACTGGGCATGGTTTACACTTTTTGGAGTGAACATTTTAGAAGGTTTGGAAAGGTTTTTTTAAGGAAACTTGCTCACGATAGTTTGTTTGTAGAGGTATACCTACCAGCCTGGAGTTGGTCTGTGTATCAGCAGTGATATATTCTCTGTGTGTTTTGGCATTTCAACTACTTATGTATCACTCCATTCGATGTATATTGAATTATTTGTGTGTTTCTTTTGACAAAATTCCATATCAGAGACTTTTTCTTAAGGAAAATCAGAATACAATTGAGCTACTGTGGGTATGTAGGAAAGAGTTGTAAATGGAGAACTGGCTTAAAACAAGTTGGAATGGGAGAAGTTACTTCTCAGCTGAACTTGCTTCTTCATGGGTTCTAATCCTAGGATCCTGCAAGAGGGTAATGAGCTATGTAATTTCAGATTTGCAAAAACACATTTTTTTCAGTGGAAAAGGCCGAGCTGAAGACACTAATCAGTAGGAATCTCTTATATGGGAATGCAAATGAGTAAATGAACCAGTTGGGGAAAAATAAATCAATGTCCACTTCTGGCTAGCAGTAAAGGTTAATAATAGAACCTAGAGTCATCATAGACTGTCAAAAAAGTGTAATATTTTTCTGGATCCAAAGTGACTAACAAGATGCTTAACTTGTTGAAGAGAGAACACCGTAATCTTAACATTTATATAGAACCACGCTGTCTGCATCTTGTACTAGGTGTGAGTGTGTGACCATTTTCACCTCTGAAAGATACATTATTGCTAAGAAAATGTCTAGAGAAATATATACCTCCTTAGGTTTTTACTGAAAACTCTTTAGCCTGGAAAGTTAGGAACTAAGGAAGAGACGATTAAAGTTAACAGAATCCCAAAGTGACCATCATGTGTTACTGTTGTTTGGTGCTAGAGTCCTGGGGGTGTCTCTGGAAGTTGAGGAGAGAGAAAATCAACTTTATTTGGTGAATTATAAATATGAAAAACTTAGTATCTCAAAACGTTAAGATTAGGTGAGAAAAGAATTAAGTTTAGAAAGATTTCATTAAATTGGCAGATGATAGAGCCTTAATAAAAGGTAAATTTGGGACATTGGGATGGTAGGGCGTTCCAGATGTTTTTAGGACAATATCATAAAGGGCAACCCCCATGCTTTCCCAGAAGCCCTGTATTAGGGCCATTGTCAGATGTGAGGCAGGATGAATTGTTGGTCTGACCCATTTTATGACTCTTCCAACTCTGTGCTTCTCTTTGGATTGTTTTGCCATCGCTTGAAACTTAGGATGTCCCAAACCAAACCTCTCATCTTTTTTTCCCCAAACTGGTGTCACTTCCCCAAGCTGTAAAGTATTTCTCTCCGTGGTCCTGCCAGTCTCCCAGGCTTACAACACCGCAGTCTTGATGACTTCTTCCATTCCTTTCTCTCCTCACCTGAAATTCCTTTCTCTGTGTTTTCTCTAAGTCCCATGCTTCAGTCAGGGACCCTCTAAACCTCAGTCCATCAGTGAAGCCTTTGGTCATGGATAGCTCTTTCTCACTGGAAAAATCACCCTTTCCAGGGCATTTCCATTTATCGTCTCTAGTATTCATCTTGGCACTTAGTCTCACACAGCTGCAGAACCTTCCATGTTTATCTTACCTCTCCCAGTTGATAGTGCCTTTGGAGGCGGTGACTGTGTTTTATACTCCCTATGGTGCTTGGCATGTGGTGAGCACTGAGTTAATACTTTCTGGACTAGAATGCTTTAAAGGCAAGGGGTCTGAGGAGGTGGTTGTCTTGTACCTCTTGCTAAAAGTGGTTTTCATTCTTTGTAGGTTTCATGTGGACAAACTCTCTTCGGCTCATGTATACCTTCGATTACATAAGGTAACTGGATTTAAACATGGACTCGTGACTTTTTCTCTAGCTATGAGCATCCTATCTTGTCCTCTGTCCTTTTTTTGCAGTTTAAATTGCTTAAAGTAATAAATATGTACAAAAGTTGGAAAATCAGCAAATGAAGAGATGTCTTACCCCTGACCTGGAAAATCACTAAGGGAAAGTCTGGTGATTTTTGGATACTTGGAAGGGGGCATAGTCCATATACCCCAGCTAGAACCACTGTCCCCACTGCGTAATTATCCTGCCAGTTCAGCTGTGTGGTTTGTCACCTCTGCTCTCTCTCCCTTTCATTTCAGTGGACAATTCTGGACCTTCTGTCTTTTCCCATGGAGATCATGTGTGGTTCCTTTTCACACTCCCTCACTGAGGGTGGATGTTCCCAGTTATCAGGGGCTTCTTTGGGACATTTAAAACAGCATTAGAATAGTAAGGGGAAAAGATGCAACGTTTCCTAGTAACATAAAAGCACTGGTTTTCTTTTTCTTTTTTTTTTTTTTTTTTTGAGGTAGTGGAGGTGTTTTCTGGAGCAGAAGACTTTACTTATTTTTTATTTGTTTTAAAGATTTTATTTATTTATTTTGTCAGAGAGAGAGAGTGAGTAAGCACAAGCAGGGGGAGTGGCAGGCAGAGGGAGAAGCAGGCTTCCCGCTGAGCAAGGAGCCCAATGTGGGACTCCATCCCAGGACCCTGGGATCATGATCTGAGCCAAAGGCAGATGCCCAACTGACTGAGCCACCCAGGCGTCCCAAAAGCACTGGTTTTCTAATGCCTTTACTTTCATATATTATATTATATTTTATTTTATTTTTTTATTTTTTTAAAGATTTTATTTATTTATGTGACAGAGAGAGATATAGCGAGAGAGGGAACACAAGCAGGGGGAGTGGGAGAGGGAGAAGCAGGCTTCCTGCAGAGCAGGGAGCCCGATGTGGGGCTTGATCCCAGGACCCTGGGACCATGACCTGAGCCGAAGGCAGGCACTTGACGACTGAGCCACCCAGGTGCCCCTCATATATTATATTTTACACAGTTGAATCATAGGGTATATATACTTGCTATATGTAGTACTTTTTTTTTTAACGTCTTACTTTGGAATGATTTTAGATTTAGAGAGAAGTTGCAGAGATAGTACAGAGTTCCCATATACCTCGTGCCTATTTCCCCCGCCATTGTGAACATCTTATCTTATTACGGCAGATTTGTCAGAACCAAGAAACCAACATTGGTACGTTACCATTAACTAAACTCTGGACTCTATTTTGATTTCACCAGTTTTTCCATTAATGTCCTCCTCCAGCCCAGTGTCCCACATTGTGTTTAATTGTCATGTCTGCCTAGGCTCTGGTCTGTGGCAGTTTCACACTATGAAAGTGTGAGACTCTCCCTCTTTCTCATGACCGTGACAATTTGAGAAGTACGGGTCAGGTTCTTGACAGAATATCACTCAGTTTGAGTTTATCTGATGTTTTTCTCATGACTAATGTTCTGGGTTTTGGAGGAAGAATAGCACAAAGGTGGAGTGCCCTCCGCATCACATCATGTCAAGGCTACCTGCATTAATAGAACTTAGCACTGATGTTGCTAACCTTCATCTCCTGGCCAGCTCAGTGTTTGCCGGGTTTGTCCACTGGAGTCTTGTTTTTCTCCCCCCTTCCGTACTCTGTTATTTGGAGACAAGTTACCAAGTCCAGCCCATACTCAAGGGGATGGGGATGGAATTAAACTCTACTTCTTGCAGTGGGGGGAGTATCTACATATATAAGGAAGATTCATCTCTTCTCCCCTATATATTTATTTATTTATTTTTTTTAAAGATTTTATTTATTTATTTGACAGAGAGACAGTGTGAGAGGAAACACAAGCAGGAGGAGCGGGAGAGGGAGAAGCAGGCTTCCTGCTGAGCAGGGAGCCCGATGCGGGGCTCGATCCCAGGACCCCGGGATCATGACCTGAGCCGAAGGCAGACGCTCAACGACTGAGCCACCCAGGCGCCCCTCCCCTATATATTTAATACAGTAGTTTATTTGTATCACTATGGACTCATATGTTTATTTTATACTCGGGGTTATAATCCAGTTCTTTGTTATTTGGTTGCTGAAATTGTCCCAGATTTAGTTGGAGCTCTTTCAGCTTGGCTCTTGTGTTCCTTTGATATGCTCCCATCCTTTGGTTTTTGAGCACTTCCTTGCTCTCTGGCTCTCTAAGATGCTGTGGGCTCATCTTGTATTTTCTCTGCCCCAGTCCTTGAATCAGCCCTTTCTCCAAGGAACCCTGATTCCTTTTATTGGGGAATGGTATTTAGAAGCCAAGATCTGGATGTGGTGTGCTCACTGCCCCTGGAGTGTCGTTGCTTCTAGGCCCTGTCAGAGGGCTAGGAACTACATGTATGTATACATGAGCTACAGAGCTAGGAACTACATGTAGGTAGACTAACGCATGTTAGTAATTCCTGTGAATCTTTGTTTCTGTGTCTCCATTTGTATCTATGTTAAGCTAAACACAAGCTCATACTGATGTCTTTGACAACTCTATTATTACAGAGGCCATTCTAGCCTTTTCTCCTTGCTTCTCTCTGTTACTTCTTCTCAGAGCGAGAAGCCTGGTTCCCACCATCCACCATCTATTTGCTTATTTGATTGCACTATTTGTGTAAGTGGTTTCAGATTTGTTAAGCTGTCTCCCCATTCAAAACAACTTTATCAACTAAAGTACAGTGTTTATGTGCAATTATTTTTGTCTTTTTGCCGTTAGTTTCCAGTCAAAATGCTGTTTTCCAGAGTTACTTGTAAGCTGCTCTATTTTTTACCACACGCCTTTGAGTGATGTCATGCCATGCACTTAGATTTTTTTTGTTTACATTCCATCCTGTTGTATTATTACAGTTGTTAATTCCCCTAGTTGATTGTATGACTCTTTAAAGTGACAGTGTGATAAACTTTTTCATCTTACCATATTATTTTCATATTTATTGTTTTGACTAGCTGCTTTGAGTTGGTGGATAATATGCCACAATTAATACAAAACCTCCCTTTCAGAATATAAGTTGTTTACAGTTTTCAGCATTATGAATCCCCAACAAGAAATGTTCTTTATGAACCATATTCTGTTTTTCTTTCAAAGTAAGTTTTTTACAATAATTCTCAGAAATGGAATCACTGAGCCAAAAGATAGAAACATTTGGTAAATCTTTCAGAGGCCGATTGCCCTCTAAAAATAATTGCACTAGTTTAAAATGCTACCTGATATATACAGGTTTTCCAAACCCTTCCTGGGATTTTACAACTTAAAAAAAATAGCAACCTTTTGACAATTTTTAAGTAAGTCTAAGATGCTATTTCATTATGATTATAATATTCACTTCTTAATCTATTAGCAAGGTTATGCACTGTGCCCCATCTTTATTTATACTGTTTATGTTTTTGAGAACTGTATTGTAAAGCACATCATGAGCTATGTCAAAAAGAGGAAGATTGTGAACTCTGCTGGAACAACAGTCTGAATTCTCCTTGGCAACTTCTTGCCATTTTGGAACTCTTTTAAGTTTGGAGAAAATAGAGTATGGTGTTACCAAGTTTCCTTTCGGTTCAGATTAAGTTTTTCTTTTCCTTTAGACTCTGCTGTGTCAGAAAATGGAAATAATAGTGGTAGTCCCAAGTTCACTTACTACCAGTTACTCCTTGTTTGAAAAGAAGTTTAATTTCATTTTCTTTTGGAAGCAACATCATGTGCTCAATAAAAATATGTGCTGTTTAGGGAACGTTGACCTGGTTGATCTGCAGTAAGTGGCGTAGCCTTTTGTACTCAGTAGGTACCAAGTGAGTGTTGGAGATGGAGTAAAACCAGTGGTTGGGGACCCAGACTGCTGGAGGGGAGCCCTGGCTCTCCTGCGTACTAGCTGTGTGACTTTGAGCAAGTCACCTAGCTGTGCCCATTTCCTCATCTGTAAAAGGGAGCTAACAGTACCTGTCTTCTTGGGCCATTGTGACGATTAAATGAGCTAGTATGACTGAAGCAGTTAGAATAATGCCTGGCACATGTTAGGCATCGTATGTGTTAACTTTTGGTTGTTGAATTCAGTTGAATTCAACCCAGACCTTGAAGATCAGAGATATTCAGCAGTGTTCTTTCCTAGGCTTCTTTGATTTTTGAAAACCCATAGAAAACCCTCAGCTATCTAGAGGTCTCTTACCTCATTGACAGAGATGGCACAAAGCCCACAGTCACAATTCTGACATTTACATATTGAGAGCACCTCAGACTCTCCAGTCAGAGTTCACTCTGACTTTATGCATAACGCTAAGCTGAAGGATTGTTTTTTTTTTTTTTTTTTTTTAAGTCCGCTCGTATTATATTAGAAGTAGCCAACAGGAAGATGAGATTGCTTCAGGAATACTGACAGACACAGGTAGTAAGAAGGGATATGAGGATGTTGGCTAATATCCAGGACCAAGAAACTACATTTCCATAAGAATTCCAAAGGCACTGTACTCTGGGGTCAGTTGCTACAACCCTTGGGCCTGGGTTCATCTCTCAGCTCTGTCACTTACTAGATTTAGGGGATCCTGGCCCAGTTACTTAACCCTGCTAAGCTTCATTTTCATCGTTGCTAAAGTGAAGATAATACTATCTATTTCATATGGCTGTTTACTTAGTGCCTGGCACATGGTGGGTACTTGAAAGTGGTAGCTGTTTTGTTCTATAATAGCAACCTTTTGACAATTTTTAAGTAAGTATAAGATGCTATTTCATTATGATTATAATATTCACTTCTTAATCTGAGCTGTGGTAGCTGTTTTGTTCTATAATTACTCATGTTGATTTATTTAGAATAGGGTCAGTCTGCCTCTGTGTATTTTTGAACCTCTATCACCATATTATGGCCTAGTGTAATGGTTGATATTCTTAGTAATGACATTGTGTTATCAAGATGTTAAATTCAGAATCCTTTCTTAAAGTGGTCAGGGAATTGCACATTATGAGCTATGTCATTAAAGTAGTGGCAAACTTAAATCACGTATTTTTTTGGTCAATGTTATGTATTTGAGACATCCTCATTTTAAAAAGAAACAAAAAAAGTTCTGAAACGTAATGGAATAAACTTAATTTATCTCCAGTTATTTAGGTAGGTCGCACATTTCATTCCCGTACGGAAGTGCTGCTTTAATCCCATGCCTAGTTGGAGCCAGTACTGAGGTGATTCCCACTTGCTCTGCCTTTGAAATATTTTTGTTCTTTTGGAATGGCTTTGCTTTTTCAGCTTTGACTTTGTTACAGTATCTGTACAGAAAATGAGTCAATATTATTTTTCCCTTAGGGTGGGTGGTTATATCGAACACACCAAGAGCGGGGTTCCTAATTAAGGCTGATGGATGACCTACCTCAAATGATGTTTGAGACTCAAGACCATAAGATATCTCTTTGAAAGGAAGGTCATAGGGACCTCAGCAAAGAAGACTTCCAATTATCAGAAATAGGCACCATTTCCCCACAAGGTTTCCAGAAGTAAGAATGAAGAGAAGAAAGTGACAAGAAAGAGGAGAAAGTTCCTGAGACATAATTACAGTTAGTACTTCGGTGGTTTTCTTTTATACCCTTTTCACTCACTTATTAAGTATTAATATTTTCCATATTACTTGTACGGCCTTCTCTCAAACATTCCCATAATAGACTTCATTTTTCAGTGTTCTGAAATACAGTGAAGAGCCTCTGCTTTTAATAAAGTTGTGCCTAGTAAGGCAGTAAAGCCCTATAAGTGCTCCAGTATTGATCAGTGACAAGGTAGTGGACCATCTCTTTTATTTTTATGTTCCAGGGAGAGAAGATAGAAGACATACCAAAGGAAGTCCTGATGGACTGTGCCCATCTTGTGAAGGCCAATAGCATTCAAGGTCAGTTCTCTTAGATTTTCAGAATTAACGCCAAAATCTGTATCTGAAATTGAATACATTTTAGAGAACATGTCAGTGACTTGGGCTTGAGTCAAATGAATAATATGTAATATACCTTTCCCCTGTTTTCTTCTGCTACCTATCCGAGAACTGAAAGCTAATCTCTGGACCCCTCTCATGTTCGTGGTCCTTTCTCAGCTCTTTCTACCGTGTTCCCCTTACCTTGACTAGAAGCTTATCTAAACCTGCCTACCCTTGATGTTATTCGTAGAAAGACTTTTGGGGGTGCCTGGGTGGCTTAGTCAGTTAAGCATCTGATTCTTGCTTTCGGTTCAGGCCCTGATCTCATGGCTCGTGAGATCGAGCCCCTCGTGGGGCTCCACACAGTGGGAGTCTGCTTGGATATTCTCTCCCTCTGCCCTTCCCCCAATGCGTGTGCATGCGCTCTCTCTCTCAAAGAAATCTTTAAAAAAGGTGGAGGGCTTTTGGAAATGAGGTTAGGTTAATAGCTAAGCAAGAGATGTATGTCATGGCTTTATTTTTAATGCTGTGTGATGTCTTTCTTTCCATCATTTGTCCTTAAATTCTAGAACTCAAGTCTCTGTATCCCTGTTTCTTACTTTTTCTTTCTCTCCTTCTCCTCTTTCATACTTTATTCTCCCTGTATATTGTGAAGGTATCGAGTCTCTTGATCTTTTTATTTCCCAGAGAATCTCATTTAGTTGGTCTGGGGTGATCCATGAGTATCTGTATTTTTCCAGTGTTCTCCGGGAGATTGTAATATGTACAGAGGGTTGGTTGAGAACAATTGCCCTGTTTTAGGGGAGGCCTGTAATTCTGGGTTTGGTGCTTGTTTAGTTCTGTCAGTAGTAGATTTTTTTTTTTTTTTTAAGAATTTTATTTATTTGACAGAGACAGAGCAGGAGAACACAAGCAGGGGGAGCAGCAGAGGGAGAGGGAGAAGCAGGCTTCCCACTGAGCAAGGAGCCCAATGTGGGGCTTGATCCCATGACCCTGGAATCACGACCTAAGCCGAAGGCAGTCGTTTAAACAACTGAGCTACCCAGGCGCCCCTGTCAGTAGTAGATTTAATTGGTCAGTAGTCGGTACAGGTCAAGAAGGACAGTTTTGGGGGAGGAAGTGGGAGTTAAAAAGCGGAGCCAGGAGATGGTGTTCTGCTAATAATGGTTGAGCTAGTAGGTTGGATTTTGGGGTGTAGGACACAGAGCTAGATAGAGCGGAGGTAAGTTTGGTTTGATGTGAGGTTGAGAGATTATCCAGAGGGTCGGAAAGAAATATGGTTTGGATAGAGGGCAGACACTTAGCTGATAGTAAGTACCAGGGTTGGAGATTACAGGGTAAGAGCTGGCCAGTATACTTCCCATCACTTAGACTAAGTTGGGCAGCTTTACCGAGTCATATACCTAGCCAAAGAAAGAAGTCTGGTCTTGCAGAGCCACTGGTTTTCAACGCCATAAATCATTAAATTGCAGTTAGTCTTAGGACATTCCATTTTTATGAGCAGAACAGAGTTTTTAAGGTTTCCAGTCACGAGCTTCAGTTATTAAAGTAAAAATAAAATTAAAACAATCATTATCCTCTTGTGTGTTGCAACCTCTTTCACATGATCTTGTCCCCTTTCCATGCCCCTGGCTAGCAGATGTGACTTTATTAAAGGGTCTTTGGACTCTTTATTCTGGGCCTGGCCTCTTTATTCTTAATCTCTTTATAGTTTACTAGTTCTAGAGAAAACAGAAAAGGCAGAAGAGTCATGACACTGCCCTCCTCTGTTCTCCACTTCATCCTTCCACAGTGAGAGCTCAATTAGCAGAATAAGAGCTAAGCCCAGGAGCCTCACTCATGAGTTGACAGCAGAGGATGCTGAGGATGCTCCATTTGCGTTGCTGTGCAGTTAAAATATTTTCCCCCCCTCCTAGACTGCCTTTGGCTCTCAGAACCAAGGAAATTGGGTTAAACTTGTTTGTCATCGTAGAATCTGGTCAGTCAGTTTATTCATAGAATCTTTTGCCAGATTAAGCCTTCTAAAGTCTTAGATACTTTCTATGACACACCTCATCTTAATTATACAAATAAGTCCAGACTTCTTAAGCTAGAAGTTAAGCATCTCTGCTCTGACTACAGGCTTTTTTCCCTTCACATATTTCACCCTCCAGCCAAAGCATGTTTTGGCTGTTTTCCTACCGTATATTTCTGCTTATGTTGTCTCCTCTGTCCTCAGTTTTGTCTGCCTTGTCAGTCGTCCTGTGTCTAGATGCAAGCTAAGGTTCAGGGTCCACCCAGTAGTTGTAGTAATGGTAGTAATAGCTAACCTTAAACGTTAATTGCATGCCTGGCACTACATGCTAAAACTTCACAGATTATTTCACTTATCAACCCTACTGAGATATGCGTTATTATTTTCATTCTAGAGATGAGGGAGCTGAGCTTAAGGGAGTTAAGGAACCTGCCCAAGGTCTCAGAGCTCTGAAGTGTGGTGGTGGGTGCATTTGAAGTCAGTCTGATCTGAAAGTCTTCTGTCTTAACCACTAAACTGTATTAACCTCTCTGATGGAGCCTTTCCCTTCTTCCAGCGTGGGTGACCACTGCCCTCTCAGAGCAGCATTAGTACTTTACCTGTACCTTTCCAATAGCATTTGATGAGTTCTGCTTTTCTTCCTTTTTTTTTTTCCTAAAGATTATATTTATTTATTTGAGAGAGAGCGAGAGCTGGGCGGGGGAGCGGGGAGGGCAGAGAGAAAGAAGCATACTCCCTGCTGAGCAAGAAGTCTGATGCAGGGCTCAATCCCAGGACCCTGAGATCATGACCTGAGCCGAAGGCAGACGTTTAACCAACTGAGCCACCTGGGCGTCCTGAAGAGGTCTGCTTTTAATTGAGGTTATTTATGTACTTACCTGCTTTCCTTTAGTCTTGGAAGACAAGACCCATTCTCTGATCCATGTTTGGATCTCCCGTAGCACCACACACATGGAGATTTTTTTTAAAATCTTGATTTTGAAAAAAAAAACAAAACTTCAAACCTACAGCAATGTTGCAAGAAAAATACAACTCCTGTATGCCCTTCACTTAGATTCAGTAATTTTTCCATATGTATTTGCTTTCTCTCTTTAATGTTCTAATTATTCATTTTTTTAGCTGAATCATTTGAAGGAAAATTATAGACTTCATAACTCTTTAGCATGTCCTAAGAACAAGGACATTGTCTAAGTAACTGCATTACTGTGACCAGATTCAGGAAGTTTCACATGGCTAGAATACTGTCATTTGATATACAGTCCATATGTAAGTTTTTCCAGTTGTCCCACTACTACCCCTTTATAGCATTTCTTTTTCTCTCTCTTTTTTAGAGATTTTATTTATTTATTTGAGAAAGAGAGAGAGAATGCACAAGCAAGGGGAGCTGCAGGCAGAAGGAAAAGCAGGCTCCCTGCAGAGCATGGGGAGCCCAGTGTAGGACTTGATCCCAGGACCCCGGGATCATGACCTGAGCTAAAGGCAGAAGCTTAACTGACTGAGCCACCCAGGCTCCCTAGCATTTCTTTTTCTGATCCAAGATCATATGTTATAGTTACTCATCATGTCTCTAATCTTTTTTAATCTAAAGATACTTCTTTGTCTTTCAAGACAATGACACTTTGAATGGAGACCAGTTGTAGGATATCCTGTGATTTGGGTTGGTCTGATGCTTCCACTTGAGTAGGATCACATGCATTTTCAGTCAGGAATAACATATAAGTGAAATCTTGTGCATTACAATCAAGAGTCACATGGTGCCATTTTGCTCCATTTTTGATGATGTTAATTTTGATCACTTAAGTAAGCAGTTATTCACCAGTTTTCTCCAATGTATGTGGTGATTTATTTTTTTATTTATTTTTTTTAAAGATTTTATTTATTTATTTGAGAGAGAGAGAATGAGAGAGAGAGAGAGAGAGCAAGAGAGGGGAAGGGTCAGAGGGAGAAGCAGGCTCCCCGCTGAGCGGGGAGCCCGATGTGGGACTCGATCCTGGGATTCCAGGATCATGACCTGAGCCGAAGGAAGTCGCTCAACCAGCTGAGCCACCCAGGCGCCCCTGTATGTGGTGATTTAATAAACTATGTAATATACTGAAAAGGGCCGTAAAGAGTGTTGGGCCAGTGATTAAACTGGGATTCTTCAAGCTGCCTGACAAGCGGTCTGGGGCAGAGGGGAAATGTGAGGTGGAGGTGGTAGGAAGAATGAATGGGGTATGGGGTACCCGTCACCCCTTTCATCCAGAGCATCTCTGCTTTTATTACTTTGATATGTTTTCTTTGGTAAAAGAGGTACTACCACTGTGAAAAGAAGCAAACAAACAAAAAATTCTAGTCCAATCTCTTCCTGTTTCAGATGAGATTCCGGGAGCCCTGGGCCCGTTCCCTAAGTGACACAGCTGGTTTGTGTTGGTGCCAGGGTCGCGTGCTGGTCTCTTGAATCCCAGACCATGGCTTTTTGCTTTATCTTGATGTTTAGCCTTTACTGAATCAAGGACTCCATTGGGAATCTGAGGGAAACCTGTTTGGTCCATTTCTCTTTTTTAAAAATGTGTATCATAAATTTTGTTTTCAGTATTTGGGAGTCTCAGAAGTCCCTGAAGCTAATCCACAGACCCCTGCTTTCCTTCATAACACTATTGCTTGAATTGTGTTGGTCACCTTTACCATTTGCCTTTCGTGGGTGGGTTCAAAAAAAAAAAGTATTTGGTGGTTTGAATCCCTCAATGGCTGTCTGCGCTAAGCCTTTCCCTTTGTTGGATTTTGGTAATTGGCCAGTGGGTGAGGGAACGCAGTATCCTCCGGCCCTCATGTTGAAGACAGTCTCTCTTGGCAGGCTGCAAGATGAACAACGTTAATGTGGTATATACACCGTGGTCTAACCTGAAGAAAACAGCCGACATGGATGTGGGACAGATAGGCTTTCACAGGCAGAAGGATGTAAGTGTTGTGCACTGCCAGAGGAGGCGGAGTGGAGCCCCGGGCTTTTCCGGCTCCTGCCTTCATTGTTGAAGGCTCAGCATGATGTATGCCTTCTAAATCCCTTCTCAGCTGGGTTGTTTGGCCCCTAGAAAGTGTTGTCTCTGTTCTGGGGGGGAAAACCTACAATAAAGATTCAATAATGTTCCCTCCCATCTCCCTCAAAGGTGAAAATTGTGACCGTGGAGAAGAAAGTGAATGAGATCCTGAACCGATTAGAAAAGACCAAAATGGAGCGGTTCCCAGACCTCGCGGCAGAGAAGGAATGCAGAGACCGAGAAGAGAGGAATGAGAAAAAAGCCCAAATTCAGGAAATGAAAAGGAGAGAGAAGGAAGAGATGAAGAAGAAGCGGGAAATGGATGAACTTAGGTATGTCAGAGCTGTGGCATTGGTGTTGACCTTGGAGATTCCTTGCTGCTGATTTTCATCAGGGACCAGCCCGTAGGAAGGATATACTGGTGGAGGGCAGGACAGAGAACAGACTCAGGGCCTGAGACGGTCTAGGAAAAGGCAGTTATGCTCATGCGTTGGTCAAATGACGCCCTTTTATAGGGACGGGATATGAGTATGTGTGAAATAAAAGAGCTAATTTTATTCTTAGATAAACCATCTTTAGAGTTCGGTTTGTAAACATCTTCAGGAAAAGACAAGATGTTATATTAAGGATTTAACATTGACTTGCTGTGGTACTTGAATAAGGTGGTCTTAGCTCTGAAGCCCTATGCTAGTAATTTTTTTTTTTAATTTTATTTGTTTATTTGCGAGAGAGAGGGCACGAGCAGGGGTGGGGGTAGGGGGAGTTGAGAGCCAGAGGGGAGAGGGAGAAGCAGACCCCCAGCTGAGCAGGAAACCTGACGTAGGGCTCAATCACTGGGCCCTGGGATCTATGACGTGTGCCGAAGGCAAACACTTAACCAACTGAGCCAGCCAGGTGCCCCAATGCTAGTAATTCTTAAAATCTGCTTTTTAAAATAAAAATTTTTTTTCATAAGTTAGAAGTGATTAATGTAATGAGGCCTACCCCACAGCACTACATTTTAAAATGATAAATAGTAGGGGGTGCCTAGCTGGCTCAGTCGGTGGAGCATGTGACTCTTGATCTTGGGGTTGTGAGTTCAATCCCCATGTTGCGTGTGAAGCCTACTTAATAAAATAAGATATAAAATCTTTAAAAAATAAACAAAAATAAGTAAGTCAAATGATAAATAGTAGTTAAAATACAACTAGAGTCCTGAATTTCTGATGTATGAGAATCCAGACTGTATTAGTTTTCTGTGGCTCCTATAACAAATTATCACAAATTTAGTGGCTTCAAACAACATAGATTTCTTATCTTACAGTTCCATCCATTCCTATGTTAGAAGTCCAGCGTGGTTCTCTGGGCTAATATCAAGGTGTCAGCCAGGCTGTGTTCCTTTCTGGAGCTCTAGGGGAGAATCTGTTTCCTTTTCCAGCTCCTAGAGGCCACCCACATTCCTTGGCTTGTGGCCCCTTCCTCCATCTTCAGAGCTGGCCACATGGCACCTCTGAGACCATCCCTCCAGAGTCACAGCCCCATCTCTGACCACAGCCTTCTCTACTGTTGAGGACCAGTGCCGTGACTTTGGGCGCACCCAGACAATCCATAACCTCTCCATCTAAGATCCTTAACCCAACCACATCTGCAAAGCCTCTTGTGCCAGATGAAGTGACATATTTGCAGGTTCTGGGGATTGGGATGTGGATATCTATGGGATCATTAGTCTGCCCACCACACAGAATCTGTAGTAGATGTATATTTATACCTAAAGAGACTCCTGGGTTTTCTTTGTCAAAGAGGGAATTTAATCCTGCAACTTCTACTCACAGGATTTCTAGATTTTCCCACAGTTCTCCGTAGATATCATTTGTGTTAAGTATACCAAAAAGAAATGGGGGGAAGAAAAGGTATTGCTGTGCCTTTGGGAGTGCCATAGGATCAAAATGAGCTGTCTTGCCATGTCCTGACTCGGTTTCCTTGGAATACACTGGATGATTAGAAAGGTTGTTGGGTCAGAACGTAGGTATAATGATCAAGTACTGGTATTTCTTAGTTATCTGCATGCATGTGCTCCTTTGGGGGTTCTGCTGAAACGGGATAAGTGGCTTCATTTAAAATATATTCAGATGGAGAACTCCGGAAGTGTTATCCTGAGTTATAATCTGCTGACGCAAGACAAACGAATGCCCAGATTTGGTTTGAGCTAGTGTGAGTCTGCTTTGTGTTGTGAGTGAAGGAAAAATTATCAGCTCAATCAGCGCAGTAAAATGTGTGGAATTTTGAGCAATGTAGGATTGAGAGTAGTTTATTCATTTTTGGTTTTTGTGTAGAGTGGGGAAAAGCTTGAAAACATACCTTCTTGTGCCCTTTACAGATCTAACAATTTTGTTCAGAAACATAATATGTTAGGAATATAATGTCACTTAATTTACTTAAAAACTTAACAAGAAAGAATAGCTAACGTTTTTGGGCACTTGTCATCTGCCAAACCCTGTACTATATTTAGCTCCATTATTTCATTTAATCCTAACAATAGCCAATATGAGGCGAATACTGTTATTACCTGCATTTTCTAGAAGAGGAAACTGAGCCTGACAAGCAGTTAAGTAACTTGCCGAAAGTCACAGAGCTAGTCTGTCTGATTCTCAAGCTCGCAACACGCTATTACCACTCTTTTCTGCCTCTGTTCAGTCTATTCAGCGTTAAAGTAAAATTTATTCCATATGAATCAAGTAATTTATAGATACGGGAATTCATTTTAAAATGCATTTCATTTTTGCTTCAAATCAAGCTGTGTACTAGTAAAATTTAGGGGATTTTGTATATTTGATTTTATTAGTTTAAACTAAAACACCATGTGCATATTGCCCAGATTTTCTTTTATAGTATCAACAACACGTGAAATACTTAAATAAGTTGGGGGGGAGAAATTCTCATTGTTATTGAATGAGATTTTTGCCTCAAAAGCAAATTTATCTAAATCAGTCCCATTTTCTAAGCTGTCCCTCGTCACTTGTAATTTTTCCATTTGTTTTCTCAGACACAAATTTTTATCCTATATCACTCTGGCCCATATATATCAAAAGGAAAATGTAAGTGGAATAAATGGGAAAAATCACTTTTCTAGTTCATGTTTTTCTACACAGTTTGTCCTTGATGCTTTCTTTTTAATAAATGATCGTGGCTCTCAGAAAACCAGAAACAGCTGATGCGTTCATTTCTGTGAAACCTGTGCCACAGCAATGATTTGCTTTCCCAAGCTGCTGAAGCTGGGAGGGTGAGAGGCAAGGCTGCAGCGCGGGGAAGCCACGCAGCGACAGACCAGGGACCTGCCTGTTTGCGTGCCGGGTCCTGCAGCTTCTGTGAAGTTCCAGCCACAAGCTCTAAGCTTCTGACCTGTTTTAAAATCTGTTTTTATACCTTGGTAGTGCTTTATACATCACCTTAGTTTCTGTCTTTGACTCTTCCACCCAAGAGATCAAATGCTGGGCCTACAGAATCTTCTCATTCTCAAGTCTTTCACTTGGCTTTCTGACAATGACAATTTCATTAGCTTTCACCAGCAGCTGGTTCTTTTATTTGGACCATCTGGTAGGGGATGTCCACTTTAGTTGCTTTGACTGCCTAAGAAACCGACTTTTGAGTCTGAAGGGGATTCTGCAGAGAAACCAAGAGATATTCTTATCCTGGAAGTGATCCCCAATGCCTCCAGATGATTTCAGCAAAGAAATACTCAACAGCCTCATATCCGGAGATATCCAACTTCCCTCCAATTCTAAAACCATTATTTAGATTCTTGTCCCCTTTCTCTTCTCAACTTGTTGAACAAGAATGGCAGTAAGCCTCTCATTTCTAATGTCTACTGGGAGAAGAAATGGATGGAATTGCCATTATACAGCTCCAAGTTCTCCGAGCTCTAGTCAGGATCCTCTCTCGGCCCTCAGCTCAGCAGTGAACAAAGCCCAGCCCGCCCTGTGGAAGGCACGACTTCCTGCTCCGAGGCGAGGAATGATAACCCCTGGAGACAGAACTCCATCTTGTTCTTGCCGATGAGCCTTTACTCATTTACTCCTCAGCATGCAGAAACTGTAACGATCTGATAATGTAAATAGGTCTACATAAGGAACATCCTCTTAGACAGGTTTTAGAAATATTTGGGGTTGTTGAGAGGGCAGTATATTAACACCATCTGTTCACCATTTTCATCTAAACCATTGTGAAAATTTTCCCCTTCCTTAGACTTTGCATATTCTCACTTACCCATCTTACTCGTTAGTTCCTTAGACACATGCCCTATGAGCCTAGGAGTTCATGGGGTTTGGGGTGTAGGGAAGAAGCCTCCTTCCTTTCTGTGACTGCTACACTGCAAGCCATACATTAAGATGAGGTAATAGCAAAGATTCAACACAGGTTTTTAGAGTAGTTGGTGTCTTAGATGTGACCTTGAGAGTGAGAGAAGCAGAACAGCTTCTACTCAGTCTACATTTGGTTTGAGAGAGCAGGCATTTGGAGAAATCCTTTAGACAGGTTACCTGTGAGTCTCCCAGTGGACACCATCATTTATTAGCAGGTGCTAGGGAAGAGCATCCCTGGCTCTCTTCAGTGTGTCCTGGCTGCGTCGTTTCATCTCTGTAGTGGAATGTGTGGTTGCATCCAAATGAAAGCTCACCTGCTCTGTTTCGTCTTGTATTCACTTATTTGGGCTTTGTGGTATTGTAACAAACATCAACATCAAAATCAAGCTCCACCATGTGGATATTGAAACCAGAAGAAACAATAGAAAAAGCAAAAAGGTAGTTAATAGAGGATAAGTGAGTAACAGATCAGAAAAGAAAAAGGTAGGGACTGTGGCTACCTGAGATAGAGATATTTAAAAATTGGGAGTCTGGGAGGTCGAAATATGAACCCAAGGCTTGGGTGATTGAAGTCAGTCAAGTACCAGGCCCAGGTAAAATGGCAACTCACAGGTGAATGGATCATCAGTTTGGACAAGTAACCTGAGCTGGATTTGGGGACAAAGATGACTTTAGCAAGATGGTTAATGTGGGGGGGGGCGCCTGGGTGGCTCAGTCGTTAAGCATCTGCCTTCAGCTTAGGTCATGATCCCAGGGTCCTGGGATCGAGCACTGCATCGGGCTCCCCGCTCGGCAGGGAGCCTGCTTCTCCCTCTCCCCCTCCCCCTGCTTGTGTTCCCTCTCTCGCTGTGTCTCTCTCTGTCAAATAAATAAAATCTTTAAAAATAATAATAATAAAATAAAATCTTTAAAAAATAAAAGATGGTTAATGTGTGGAAAGTTATAGCTGATAAGTGGCAAAGCAGAAATTCTAACGCAAGTCTGGAGTCCTGAGGTCCACAGGACCGTACTGCCTGTAAGGCAAGAAAGGAATGGGTTGGCAAGGCCAGAGTCAAGGTCATATATAGGCAAATAAAAGAATAAAAGATTAGGCACATCGGAGAGTGATTTTAAAAGGTTTTGCATAGTACAGAGTTTCAGGTTGTAAGTGATAAGGAGCCATCATAGGTGTCCTAGGATGTTAGGAAGAAGTAGACCCGTAGGAGGAGTTTAGTGGCAACATGTAGAAAAGGTAAAAGACCAATGATTAAAAAGAGGATGTAGTCCAGTGTAGAAATGACTGCTTTAATTGGATCTTCTTTGGTTTCTCCCTCACGCACGAACACTGCTGCCTTCTATAACTAATGCTCTTTGTGCTCTAGCTCTCCGTTTTAATGGCACACTCCTTCAAAGAGGCACTTATATGCATCTTTGCATCCCTTTATGTGTGATCCGGTGCTTTGCATATGCAGTGAGTGATTGGTTAATATATTTACGGATGTATATAACGGAGATTGGCTTCTCTGATACAGTGATGTCCGAGCTAAGATCAGGACTGTGTTTGCTGGTTAAAAGCGGGATGGGTGGCAAGAGGGCTCCAAGCAGAGGGAACTGGGTGTGCAAAGAAAGACTCTGTGCGAGAGGCAGCAAGGCAGAGCCCAGGACTAGAAAGGTGGGCCCAAATGTATGGAACCCAGGAGCGAGCGAATGCATGGATCAAAGTGCCCGGGCACACGGGGCCTGTTGGTGTCATGTTTGTCTTCATCCTTCATCTGACTTTTGTGAGATCATCAAAGACTTTTAAGCAGGGGGTTGCATGATCAGGTTTGTGCTTCGGAAAGCTCACTTTGCTGACCTGAGTGGAAGGGGAACCTGGTGGGGGGTGGCCAGGCCAGTTAGAAAACTATTAGTTGTCCACAAGACAGGTGATAGTAGCTTGGAATATGGGCGTGTTGTGGAGGGGTAGAGAGAAGTGGACCAGGGAGGTAAAATCACAAGATTTGAAGCTAGATCGAATGGAGGGGACGGGCAGGGGAAAAGAGTGACTCCTAGGTTTCTGGTGTGTGCGATGAAATGGATGGCGGTGCTGTTCTCTGGGCCCAGGGGATGCTGGGAAAGAACCAAACGGGCGTGGGACCATGAGTTGCGAAGGGACCTATGAATCTGACAATACCTCGAGGTATCCAAAAAAATGTCAGATAGGCAGATGGGTGAATGGGACAGAGCTCAGAGGACAGGCATGGCCTAACAAAGGGTAACTCTGTATGTGGCTTTCATCGGAGTGGGCTCTCAGACCCAGTGGTTCTTGAACGCAGCTCGGGGATGCCCATCTTCATTAGGCGATTTTGAAATGCAGCCAGGATTGAGATTCCCTGTTGTAACCACTGTGTGCTCAGCATGCCTCTCTCTTTCTGCTCGTGCAGCTTCTCCAGCTCACCTGGCTATTTCTTAGAGATACCACTTCCTCCGACAAGCTTCGCCTAATCTTTCTCTCCAAACGTCTCCCAGATGGTTGTCTCACACTGGGGCTGTTCTCCTTCCCTCTCGTTCTCAGTTTTCCGTTTCTACAGTTCGTATTCTCTACTTGGATGTCTCACCATTCCTTCACATGCAACCTGCCCCACACCGAGCACACCTTCCTTGCAGCATTTGCCCATTTCTCTCAACTGTAGCATTATTTTCTTCAAATCACCCAAGGTAGAAACCTTGATGTCATCGTTGATTCCTCTCAGATTTATGCCGTCTTACCAGGACAGCTGTTAACAGCCTGGATTCATGCCCTCAGTAGAGGAACATTGCAACAGACTGGATGGAGCATGATGGCAGGAGTGTGAGCTCAGGAGTCCGACGCGGATTCAGAGGCTCGCTCCTCCACTAGTTAGCTGGGAGAGCTTGCACGACTTCCTTAACGTCCCCCGCTCTGCCTCCTGTGTCTTGAGTAGGCATGAGACTCTCCCTTGCCTTATAAAGTGGTTGGGGGGATTGGCAGTAATCTATGAAGCATAGAACACAGGTCCTAGCAAAAAAAGGATACTTGGTAAATGGTAAATGTAAATACTGTTACTCTTAACTCATCTCCTTGCCTTAATTTGCCTTCTCCCTCTCTTCTGTCTGCTACAGATTAAACACTGGTGTTCTATGGTCTCACTTTCCTTTGTCTCTTTGCGTATTTTTAATTGAACTTTTTGCAGACTTATGGCTGAATAGGTCGTATCTCCTCTCCTGGTAAGCTCTTTGGGGCTAGGCTTTGTCTTGTTCATCATGTTCTGTTTTCTTCCCATCTCATCCTCCACCCAGGCTTAGCACAGGGCTTTACACCTCATGGATATTTAATAAATGCTTGTTGAATCTCATATGTCTCTCCTCTGCTCCCATCTTATGTTGTGGCTTCTTGCCGATCATGTTGTGTTAGCTCACGCAGTTAGGACAACATAATCCGGCCCCACACGTCCAGCCTAATTTCCCGCTACTTTGTCTTCGGACTTCACTTGAATTGACTTGAGATGTCATTATAAATACCATCTCTTTGCCTTTGTTCCTACCATTCTCCGGATCTGCCGCTGTGCTGGTGCATCTCCTCGTGAGTTCCTATAGCCTCTGCAGTCTGGGCAGTCCGTCCCCAGCAGGGAGTCCTGTCTGCTCTTGGCCATAGATGGGTTTCCTCATCTGAAAACGCCACTTACCTCACAGTTAGTGTGGAAGTGACATGAAATGAGTATGAGCAAGCACTTTGTAAGCTGTAAAGTGCTGTGCACATCTTATTCACTGTTCAAAGATATTTGTTGCAATCTCCTTGAGGGCAGGGATCATACTTTCCTTCGAAAGACCCTCAGCAGTGCTGGATACATGGTAAATGTTCATGAAATACTTGCTGGCTGGATAGCCTTATTTTGTTTTGTTTTGTTTATTTTTAGAGAAGGGGGGACTTAAGCAGGCTCCACATCCAATGCGGAGCCTGCCGTGGGGCTCGATCTCACCACCCTGAGATCATGACCTGACCCAAAATCAAGAGTTGGACACTTAACTGACTGAGCCAACCAGGCGCCCCTGGATAACCTTATTTTAAATGTGTTGTTTTCTTTTAGGAGCTATTCATCACTAATGAAAGTTGAGAATATGTCTTCAAATCAGGTATGTTCAAGTTATTTGTTTTAATGTTGTACCTTAAAATAATCAAGAGTTTTTAATAATCGAGTGACTAGCCAGTACTGATTCACATGTTGCTGATGGCTTGACATGATTTGGCAACCATCATATGCTCAAGTGCATTCTGTTGGGCATTGCCCCCTTTCCCTGGGGCGAGAGGGAAAGAGGGGCAATGTGTTTTTAAGCCGGTCACCTCACGGAAAGAGATCATCGGGCTCTGTTATGACGTGCAGGTCTGTTAACAGAACTTTCCTGCTCCTTATTTCCCCTTCCCTAGTTGTGGCATGCAGAAGGGCCCTCATTAAAATTCTACATTAGTGTTACTGTAGAGCCTATATTACAACTGAAAACAAAATTCTCACCTTCAATTAAAAAACAAAATGAAAGTATTAGCCCTGAGATCTTACCTGCAGTCTGAGTGACAACATTGGTTGATTTCATGTTCCTTAGGACCTCAAAGAGAAATGGAGATCAGATTATAGTACTGAAAGAATTTTCTTAGTATCAGCATCTAATTATTTTATTGGAACTACGTCAGGGACTTACTGTCCATGAATACTCTCTTCCCAAAATTTATTTTGAAGTGGCTGGATCTAGATAGCTCAATTTAGCTGTTATGTAACAGGCTGCAGAAATCGAAACTGGGTGGATATATTTGCTATGTTGCACGTTTTATAGTACAGTTTACAAATACAGTTGACCCTTGAACAGTAAGGGGGTTGGGGGTGCCAAACCCCCTACACAGTTGAAAAATCTCCATATAACTTTTGACTCCCCCAGCACTTAACTGCTGGTAGCCTACTGTTGACCAGAAGCCTTACCCATAATATAAACAGTCGATTGACACATATTTTATACATCATATGTATTATGTACCATGTTCACACGATAAAGTAAGTTAGAGAAAAGACCATAAAGTCATAGGGAGAAGAAAATACTTTTACAGTCCCAAACTATATTTGTTGAAAAAGGGTCTGTAGAAGTAGACCCGTGTGGTTCAGACCCGTGTTGTTCAGGGGGCAACTATGTATGCTTTAGATCTTGTTGTTGAGGATACTAGGCACTAATTACATGTGACCATTTAAATTTAATTAAAATTTAATTTACTTTAAAGACCCTTCTCAGTCATACTAGCCACATGTGGCTAGTGGTCACCATATTGGACAGCGCGGAAATAGAACATTGCCACCATCACAGAAAATAATATTACACACTACTGCTCTAGATGCTTAGAAATAATTAACAGAATTTAAGATCCCGTAAAGGTCATCTAGTCAAACCCCATATTTAGTTCATCAGTGGGGGTTGTTAGTAGGATTTTACACCTTGTTCATATCTCGATGTCCTTCTAAAAATGAATAAGGACAATATTCTTATTTCTGTCTCTGGGAAGAACTAAATTTATGAGGCTCCTTTGTGAGTCAGAGATGTAGCTTTGTAATTTATTCCTGAAAAATTCAAGAGTAGCATTATGTAATAAATACACCTTGAATTTGAAGGTTAGAGCCCTAAGCTATCATTTACTACATGGATAAGCCTAATAAAGTTATTTAACCTCTCTGAAGGAGTATTCATCAGCAGTGGAAGGGAGACTTAATTACTTCCTGGGTCTGCACTAGAATTTAAACAAGGGCATATATGTGAAAGTTGTTCCTTAGTCTCTGAATATAAATGGTCATTGTTACTTCTTGTCGATACAGCCCTTAACTGCTCTTTTCCCACAGAGTTTCAGTATTAATGGTGATATGTATTTAATCTCTTCTGGAATCTACTATTAGATTTCTTGGAACTCTTAAAACATCTTAACAGTTAAACAGAAGTCTTTAACATACCCTCAGTCTAATGTCTTTGTTGTGGTTTTGTTGCTTAAAAATCTTCTGTGATTTAGAGGCTACTTTCTAGCAGAAATTGGGCACCTGGATTATGTTAATCTTAGGCATTTTCATTTCCGTCATTGTGGATTATTAAGTTTTGGACATTCTTCTGGAATTAATACACACACACACACACACACACACACACACACAAATATACAGACATGATCTGAGTAGCGACAGGTGTTAAAAGCTCCAGGATTAGCCCGGCGCCTAGGTGGCTCAGTCGTTAGGCATCTGCCTTTGGCTCGTGTCCTGGGATCGAGCCCCACATCGGGCTTCCTGCTTGGCGGGAAGCCTGCTTCTCCCTCTCCCACTCCCCCTGCTTGTGGTCCCTCTCTCACTGTGTCTCTCTCTGTCAAATAAATAAATAAAATCTTAAGAAAAAAAAAAAGCTCCAGGGTTAACAAGTCAGATTTATAGACCAAAGGACTCCTAACTCTTCTGCCGTTCCTCTCTGTCTGTTGTTTGCTCCCCTGTCCCTGAGCTCCAGGTTTCAATCAGATTCATGTTTCCAGGGAAGTTTTGCACTGGGAGTTTTTACTCTGTCTTGCAGTGGAAGGACTCTTACAGCTTTCCCCCCATACTGCCAAAGAATAGGTTTTCATTCTCCTTGTAACCCTCTTCTCTTAAGGGGATACAGACCTTTTATGATCCAGTTTGGCTGCATGATCAGTTGATCTTCAGTTAAAGCTGTGTTTATATATGATAGGACTTGAGTTTTCATGTGGCTTACATAAATTCATCAGGAAAAATATTAGTCTTCCACTCTGAAGTTGGTTTTAATTTTGAGCTCTTGTTCTCCTATTTAATCGTCTTCAATCTGTAGTTTCTTCCTAATCATTTAAATTTGTTATCAGTAAACAGTTCCTTTCAATACAATTTTATTTGTTTATCACTTTATAGGTGGATGACAGGAAACTTATTTTGCTATATTGAAAAACATATTGACTCTTAAAGGGAATCTTAAATATAAAAATTGGCCAAATAGGGGCACCTGGGTTGTTCAGTCGTTCGAGCGTCCGACTCTTGATTTTAGCTCAGGTCATGATCTCAGGGTGGTGGGATCAAACCTCACGTTGGGCTCCACGCTGGAGCCTGCTTGGGATTCTCTCTCCCCCTCTCCCTTTGCCCCTCCCCCCCCCCTGCCCCACTCATACACTCTCTTTCTCTCTAAAAAAAAATAAAAAATAAAATAAATTATCCAAATAAAGTCTTGGATCTTGGATGTCTATTTAAAAGTTGCTGTAATCCCCAAATACAGATCTGCAGACACTCTGCAAATCTGACTCACAGCCTTTATCGGGAGTGACACACTTTCATTGTCACCAATCCAAATTGTCTTAGAGCATTTTTCCACCTCGGTGTTTGGGTTCTAATACTGACCTTCCAAGATAGATGGTGACTCTTTGAACATCTCTGATGCTATGATTTCAGCATAGGACTCTAAGGCAGTCACAGTTCTGGTTTGTGCATAGAATACCAACATGAGCTTGCTCTTCATACAATTATCTAAGGCATATTTGCCGTGGCCTTGGTTCGTTGTGCTCCTTGACGAGAAGCACAGAGAACTACTGAGTGAAACCGGCGATCAAAGCAGACCTCAGAAACCAGCGTTTCCTGCTGGGATCTCCTGTTTCCTGGCCCATCTTTTATAAGAGCTATTAAGGAGGAGCAGAGCATACATACCTGGAAGCCTGAGCCCTCCCCTTCTCTCTCAGCTCCGGTATCAGGCCATGGGAAAGAGAAGCTACAGCAAGTGCTTTGTTCAGGTTATGACGTTTTCAAGCTGATGTCCCAAACTTAGACACTTAGTGAATGTTGGCATCCAGGGCCGTTTTCTCAGGGTATGCAATAGATCAAAAAGAAGTCTGGGGCTCTACTTTTGTCCTTGGTCTTTAGGACGTGTCTATAAGCCACACAATAAAATCAGGGCCTTTCTACTGTATACCATCGTATAAGGTTTTTTAATCAACAACTTGGCAGGCCACTGAACTTGTTACCTAGCCTATGGCTTCCTAATCACTTTTCCTATTTAAAAAAAAAAAAATCCATCTTGTGACAACCTTGAGGCTCAAAATAATGGAATCTAGGCCAAAAATGTGTTTGCCTAATTACCTATTGGCAGCATCCTTGGCATAAGGATTTGAGGCAGGATCTGTTTGGATTCATATTTTGCTGCATTTGTTGGAGTGATCACATTTTGTTCTCATCACACTTGTTACATCCTGTCCTAGGGCAGGGGGGCCTTTACTTCATCATTTGGAAACCATTGGTCACTTGTTACTGTGTGAGTCAGGCCATAATTTAATGACACCATAGAAATCCAGCTAGTCTAAACAACTCCTACTTTAAGATAGAGAAGCGGTGAGTGAATTTAATGATGTTACTTTTTACTTTTACTTTCTGAACTTTGCAGTTACGCATCAGGAAGCTTGTTACTTAAGACTCATTGTGTACATTTTTAAAAATTTGAGTTATTTATTTTGAAGGCTTTTATAGTTTCACTTTTTTGTTTCCTACAGGATGGCAATGATTCAGATGAATTCATGTGAATGGAGGAAAGGACCTTTGAAAGATGTGAATTTTGGGACAGTTGCAGACGGTTTGATTTCATCTGTGTTTGGAGTTATAAAAAAAAAAAACTAAAATTCTACCTTCATTCTACACAAATATTACCAACGTTGGAGTCTAAAAAACAAAAAAAGTGTTCCCTTTTTTGCCGACGGAAAAGGATCAGATATTTATAATATATTTGGACTTGAAAAACAGCATATAACTTTAGGAAAGTGAAAATATTTTTGCTGAAAGATGTCCTGGTACCTCATGACAGTTGGCTGCCCTTGTTCTTGGGATAGACTTCAGAACAGACCAGCTCTGAGAAGTATTTGTTACTGTGGTCTGTCCCTGAGAACAGATGTCTTGAGAAGCTTTTTCATATTCCTAAAATAGCTTCACTTCTGTTAAGAAGAATGTATCAGTGAGCAACGTATGCGAACGTTGCCCTTGGCCCCGATTTCCTGACTAGAACAAGAAAGCTTACGGGTTTTGACGGTGATAGTGATATTTTCAGAAGATTGCCGGCTTCAGTAGTCCCGTCCCATGGTATCGTGTGAATCTGTTAGGAGGATTGTCCTCAGCTCTCCCCTTGTCCTGGCTTCCACCTTCCGCATCCTTTCTCTGAGCGAGGGCCTTCCCTCTAGTTACCATTGTGCTTAGAGAAGTAGTCCGTGTTAGTCAAGGTCAGGCACGTGGCAGTGTTTACCTGAGTGCCGAGTAACCCAAGCCACATACGTGACAACTTCGAGGCTCTGGAGCTGTTGCTCAGCGCTGAGGGGAGAAATAGGAAGGCATGATCTGAATCATTTTGAGGATGTCAGGTTACCTGATTTTCGTCTAGGGATGCACATGGAGAAAGCAAACGTCCCATGTTGGGGTTATGATCTGAGAAGGAAGCATTTCACCAGCCAGCCAAGTAATTTGTTTATTTACCTTGAGACAATATTTACTTTGAGTTGTATCCCCAGAGTTCAGATTTCTCAGTTGTAGGCCCAGTAACTTAATATGTAACAGGACTACTCATCTGAACCACCTACTCTCCAGTGGGATTCTGAATAGAAGGTGTGTTTTTGTTGCAATCCCGGTAGGAAGCAACAAAACAAAACAAATGAAAGAAGAAGAGAACAAAGCCTGCAGGTCAGGAGGCGCTCACATTCACATTTTAACCACACCCAGAACTCTACACGCAGCTTTATTCTTCCTAACTGTATTCTAACCCGGTGACAGTTATCCTGTCAGAGCACTTTGGAACTGTGGGTAAAACTAAACGACCTCAGTGTTTCTATTTATCCCAAGTTGGTGTGTGGGGTGGAACTGGAAAATTTCCCTGAAGCATAACTCGGCCAGATTTTGAAGAGGTAGATATGGGAGATTTTTCCCATATGATGACTCTAGAAATTAGTGATTGTGTGTGTGTGTGTGTGAGAGCGAGAACATTCAGCCTGGAGTTCTGTGATTTTAGAAATGTAAAAATAAAGAATCATTTTTTTATTTGGAAGGACATTAATATATGAACTCTTAGAATTTGCTCATTATCCCCATCCCCACGCTGGTTTTGGAGTGATCTGGTTATAAAAAACCTCGTCCATCCAAGGCTCAACGTGGCAGCTTCTGGAACTTCTTCCTCCCTCGTGGCCACGTGTGTCTCCCCTCCAGATGCCCAGGGGGCCGAAGTGGATGACCTTTCCCAAGCCCTCTGTGGATTGAGTGGAAGCTGGTAGGGCTCCTGCCAGGCACCACAGGCACTTCTTTCACGCTGCGGCCAACATCTAGAATGGGGAGAGCTTGTCTCTGGCCTCACCCGTGTTAACTCAGCCTGCCACCGCTTCTGAAGGACTCCTCTGTACCCCCCGTTACGGCAGGTAGAGTTAACACTTCTGGAGCAGACGTCTATGTTCAGGGTAGTGTGAGAGATCCTGGGGTCCAAATTTTAAACCTCTCCCAATTCGCACCTCACGTTAGTTTCAAGTGTCAAAGCCTCTCCTCTGAATTGCCCAAGTTGAATTCCTAGCTCTCGAACTTCTTGAGCTGCTCTGTGCTGATTTCCTCTGCCTGTGTGTGTGGGGGGGGGGGGGGGGGGGGGGGGGGGGCAGTCTTCTCCCCAGCGCCCGTGGTCCCAGAAAAAAACAAGGACCTTTTCTCTTGACGTTGGTTCCGTGCCCACAGGTCACACTGTTGCCGCCGAAACCATCTCATTTCTTGCTAGTGACATGTTTCCTAAACTACCTGTAGGAGAATTGCAAATCGTTCTTTTTAGGAACTGTGCCTGTGATCAAATCCGTGCATTGTGAGGGTGTGTCTTTTCAACTGTGTCTCATTTCCCTGCTCCGATCTGCATGCCAGTGAGGGTCGCATTATTTAATCTGCTTCACAAGCTCAGCTCTTTTACAGCTTTAGAATTCATTTCTTACCGGCCTTTGTCGATCTGGGGTCACGATCTTTGGGCGAGGGCGCTCCGTCACAGTGCTGGTGCTAGAACGCGTGTTGGGGAGCTTACCGAAGTCTGTGAGGTGTGGACTTTAGCAGAATAGGCAACAAGCTTTAGTTGAACCCTGTCAGTAGCCCTTGTTTATTTTGTTGTTTTATTTTTAACTTTCTTGAAGCCTGGCTTATGGTGAGCCTTTAAACTGTTCAGTGCCAATGATATCCCCACTCAGGAAGGAAGGTGTCGGGTGTACACAGAGCAGGAGGAGAAAGAATTCAGCTCTGGCCTCCAGCTGGGGACCAGCTCTCCCTGCCACCTTTGCATCTGAGAGGCAAAGCCCTTGTTCTCTGGGCTAGAACAGGTTCTGGGGAAAACCGCTCAGGACACAGAAATAGAACACCTTTCCTTTCCAGTTTTTCCTGAGCTGTGATATTGAAGCCTGCTTTGTCTCTGTTTGATTTCAAATACAGCATTGTGAATAACAAATCCCAGTGAGTGGGCAACCTTTTGATCTTAAAGTAGACTATAAAACAATCCAACTGCCCTATAATCAGAAGTGTAAAATTAGAAACTGAAATTCCAAGCTAAGTGTCAGTCGCAGCCCATCTCACTCCATCCAGTAAGTGTGACAGCTCAGAAATGAGGCCACTGCCAGCGCCCAGGCAGCCTCCCATTCCAGCTTCAGTTGGAGCTCTTCTCTGCTCGCCTGGGCCTGGCATGCGGCAGGAGGCCTTAGGCGCACTACACAAACGAGAAGATGCCAACTGCATATTCATCAAGTCCTGGAGGAATGATATGTACAATACAATAAAAGCTTATAGTTTGAGTAGAATCGTGTGTGTGTGTGTGTGTGTGTGTGTGTGTGTGTGTGTGTGTGTGTGTGAGATTTTACTTTTCACTTTGCTTCCCCAAGCCTCTCTCACTGATGGGATGTGCATACCTCTTTTAGGCAAGTAGGAAGAAGGAGGTTCTTGGCTGCCTGAAATGATGCCCTTCAAATGGTCAGTTTTGCTCCTTACCAGGAGGAAAAGAGCAAGTTAGGGTGAAGGGAAGATTGCCTGAGAATTCAGGAAGAGAAGCAAAAAGCCTGGATCTCAAGGACCATGATGTTTGAGCACTAGCATTCGAAGTTTACAACTTGATACCCCGCCTTCCAGAATTCTTAGGGGTCTGCTCAGATTTTGACCAGGATGAGGCTACACTTCTGAAGACTTGCTGGAATGGTATCCTTTTTTTTTTTTTTAAAGATTTTATTTATTTGAGAGAAAGAGAACATGAGTGGGGGAGGGGCAGAGGGAGGGAGAAGCAGACTCCCTGCCAAGTAAGAAGCGCGACACAGGGCTCATCACTTGATCCCATGACCCCGAGATCATAACCTGAACTGAAGTCAGACGTTGAACCAACTGAGTCACCCAGGCGCCCTGGAATGGTAGCCTTGATGAATGTAGGAGCTTTGGACCAGCGTTAGTTACAGATTCACCCCTTCTGTGGTGGTGCTTTTTCTGTAACTGGGTATGTTTGCAGGGGGAGGTCTTGGGGTAGAGGGAGCCACAGAAACATTCAAGTGTCTCTCCCAGCCGCAAAAGCATATTTGAATTCTTCAATGATTATTAGAAGACATTCTTGAGTCCTATTTCTCACTAGTCAGGGCAATACCTACATCCTTTTGGTTTTAACTGCCTTAGCTACGAGAATTCTTGGATTTCGGTGTTTGAGTAAACTCAAATATGGAGAATATAAGTTGAAACCAGAATTTTCATACCAAAAATGTAGAGGTCCATGCATTTACTTGGTGGCTTCAGGAATACACTGCAAATACAAATACCTATCTCACACCACGTGTTATGCATGGTTTGTCATTAGAATAGATTTTTACCTCTTTTTCTGGCTCACGTTGATGGCCTCCTTCTGCTTTTCTGATCTCACAGTATCAGTTACTTGAGGAACTTCCCACCTTAGTCGTTGTGACTGTAGTTCTGCCCCGGAGCCAGATGAAATAAACTTCTCTGCTGTTGGCATGCACCGATTGGCACTGACCTGGCATTTTCTGCCCGTGTTGATAGCCAAGGAATGGAGGCCAGGGGAAATGAAGGTTCACCCTTAATATCTTCTGTAGCGTTTACTCGTTCCCGAACCTGGTGAGTGGGTGTCGATATTTAAGACTGGGGAAAAAAAAACCCCAAAAAACTCTCCTAAGTCAGCATGCGTTTTCATTCCTACATCAACCCCATCCTGTAACCACTGCAGTAAAAATACAAGACTAATGGCCTGACATTTCACATCCTGCCTGGCTGAGGCCTAGGCGCCCGCACTCCTGCTGGTATTTTGGGTTCTGCTTCAGCAGTTTGCCTCGCAAAGACCAGGCTAACATTTGCTTCTGATTCCTGGGATCTGCTTCTGAGAATAGGATCTGTCAGCTGTCAAAGGCTGGTCCGTTAGTCTTGAACCTTTTTGGCTCCTCGGCCAAATCCAGGTTCAATGGGTCAAAATTACAGACTGAAGAAGGTCAAGAGACAAATACTATTAGAGGCAGTGCCCTTTACCCAGCTCAGCCTTGCCAGACTTCTCTTCAGCTGTGAAGCCCTTAGCTCTGTTCTGTCACTTCAGGACTCTAACTTTTTCATTTTATCATTAACGTCCTCAGTATCAACGAGGCTTATGTAACTTATTTCAAAACTAGAATTGCTAATCTTTGAAACTCTTCTAGTCCATTCTCCCTTCATTCCTAAAGCCAGTTCAAACCTCCCCTCCTCGGGGCAACTCCCTGCTTGGCTTCACCTGCTGGCATTCACTCGGATGTGGCTCTGGAGTGCTCAGCCTTACTCTCTGTTTGCTCTGGTAACTCAGATTGCCCTGGAGCTGCTCCTGGGGGATGCTTTGACCCTGCTTCCCCCGGCCTGGAAGGCAGCCCAGCCTGGGAGCTGGGCCTGGACTTGTATCCTCACTGCCTCCAATGTCCTGTGCGACCTTGGGTGGCTTAGTCAACCACTCTGAACTCCCATTTCCTCTGGAGGGGTTTCCAAGCTCCAGTGTTCCTTCATCCCTGCCCTATGGCCCATGGGAAGATCATATAGAGTAATGGAACTTGGGCCTGAACAGCATGTTCAAGGTGTATCTGGTAGGGAACGATTCCCAGCACTCCCATTATCTCCCTACCTCTGTCCAAGGGAAAGCGGACATTCACATCCAGGTGGCCATCCCCCTGGACTGTGAGACCATGGACCGCTATGACTTTGACCTCTTTGCCAGAGAGTGTGTCTGACCATGTGGGCTACACTAAGGTGAAGATCACCCTCATCAGTGAGAATGACAACCTGCCGATCTTCAGCCAGCCACTACACGTTGGCTTGTATGAGAATGTCACCATGGGGACCTCTGTGCTGACAGTCCTGCTCCAGACCTCTTGTGAAAGTGTGGGCCTGCTCTCCTTGCCTCTGCTGTTTGCTGAGACCTCACCTCTGAGAGCCTTCATTTCCTCATCTGCAAAATGGGCATGAGATCTCCTAAAGCCGCTGTCAAGATGTGTGAATGTTGGATGTGCAAGCATCCCCTGGACAATCCCTACCCACCACCATGCCCCAGTCTCCCCCAGGTGCTTCCAGAGCTCCTAGCAGGTAGGAAGTTTGTGGCCTCTCCCACCACCCTGCCAGGCCCCGTCTCCCCTGCCCCTGCTTTTGCCCAGGGTCAGCCCAGTCTTCCCACCGCCTTTGCTGCAGGAGAAGCTGAAGTTAGAGCCGTCTGCCCAGGGACTGTGAAATTCCTTCTCCCTGGCCTTTTCTGGGATGTTATTAACATTTTTCATGGGAGGAAAAAAAAAGTCTTTGGAAAGGGGTGGAAGGTCTCAAAGAGACAAAACTTAAATTTGGTCACAAAGAAAGCTTTATGGATGCCTGTGGTTAGAAAATGTTTCCTTTTTCCCCAAGAAGGGAGAAGGTCATCTATGTTCCTGCCCCTCACCCCCAATGTGAGGCCCTGCCTGGTCCCTCTTCTGCCATGGTGAAAGGTGTTATCCGCCATGTTTAAAACCAGATAATGATTGAAGATTTGTAACATAGTAAAACCTTGTGGAATAGAACAATACATTGATTAGCTGGACTTTTTCTTTCTCCCTTGTATTCAGACAACTGCTCATATAGCAGGGATTAAAGAGTACAGGAAACACAAACCCTCCCTCACTTGGGCTTGTCCACAGCTGCCTCCAGGCGCTGTGAATGAGCTCCACTCGAGGACTACCCCCCAACCCCAGGATCTCCTGGCATTCTGAGTTGGGAAGAATATTTAAACCGTTTTCCCTTATATGAATTAGATATACATGGTTCAGAATTCAAAAGGTATAAAAGGGCAGAGTGCAGAGTTTTAGGGCAATGAAAATGCTCTGTAGGATACTGTAATGGTGGATACATGTCAGTATACATTTGTGCAAACCCATAGAATGTACACCAAGAATGGACCCTAAGGTAAACTGGGCTCTGGGTGACGATGACGTGTCAGTGGATGTTCATCAATGGTAACAAATGTACCCCTCTGGTGGGAAGTTGATAGTGGGGGAGGCTGTGTGTACGTGCGGGGGTAGGTGGTAAGTGGGAACGCTCTGTAGCTTCTCAATTATGCAGCAAACATAAAACTGCTCTAAAAAATAAAGTCTCCTTAAGAAAAAGGTACAGAGTGATGTGTTCCCAGTTCCCCTTCTTGGAGGCAACCAGTGTTACCGGTTTTTATCAAAGGTAGAATTTCTCTTTCTGGACTCAGCTGACCTGGGCCTGGATGTAGCAGCGCCTCGGCTAAGGAGGGAGGGGAGAGGGGCTTCTCTCTGCCTTTGCCTCCTGGGGCATCTAATCCAAAAGAAAATGCCCAGCCACTTCCCAGATGTCACACCTGGTTTCTGGGGCTCAGGGGCAGGTAATGAGTTCTGAAATGGAGAGGATCAAGAGAGGAGTGCCTTGGTGTCCCCACCCACAAAACAATGTACGCTTGGACAGGCTGTCTCTCGATGAACTCCCATGTTCCAGGTCAGTCTGCGCTCAGTGGAGAAGGAACACAAGGAAGAGAGCTGCTTGCTTTCATCTCAGTTTGGTGCTTGGGGGTGGGAGAGGAGGTGATGGCGACAGAACTGGCCTCAAGCAACTCAAGATGTCCTCACCCCAACCCCCCTGCGACCTTCGCTACCTGTGTCCCAGCGCCTCTTCCTCCTGTGACGTAAGGGATGGGAGGAAAGATCTAGTATGGGTGAGGAGAGGCACAGGAACATGAAGGAAAGGGAGCCATACACCGTACACCATTTCCATGGATTTTACCTTTAGGAGTGTGGATTTTAGGATGAAACTCAGCTCCTTTTCTATGTGGCCTAGCACAAGCCAGTTGTCCCCTCTGGGCTTCCTTTTGCCCACTGGAAAAGGAGTACGAGAACGAGAGCAAGGTTAATTCCAGGCTGTGGGCTCAGGCAGGTGATGGGAAGGAGGGCTGGCGAGGCGGGCGAGTGCGTACACACACCACGCATGAGTTTCCTAAGGGGGGCAGTTGCTTCTCAGCGTGGGCCAACAACCGCCGTGGGGAAACAAGCTTTTATTAACCGAGTCATCTGAGGGGCTGAACCTCATAGGACCGGAAAAAAGAAGTGGTGGTTTCCTTCCAGGCCTTTCTTCAGCAGAACTCTGGATTCCCTTGTCCACCCGTTGATGATGTCTTGGGCCAATAGATCAGATTCCGTGACTTTCTGGTCCAGTGCCCCCAAATAGGAACAGATTCACTTTAAAATTACAACTTCCTTTTAGGTATTAAAAATGTTGTCATTTAAATCAAAACTTTAATCCCAAAAATAATTCTAAACTTCAACCCACCTGCTAGTTCAGGTCTGACTGGTCACTGCTTCTTCCAGCTCTCCTCCGATGCTTCGCTCTTCCCCAGCGGCCAGCTCTTCTAGAAGTGGGGCGGGGGCTAGAAAGGTAGACAAGGCAGGTGCGGGCCTTTTGTGACTGGTACTATTGTACTCTCATCACTGACGTGTCTTGCGACTGAAATGTGGATGTACTCACCTACAGGCTGCTCTCAGCTTTACCACTTTGTGACTATCCAATAGCAAATTACATCACGAATCTGATTTTTAAGTCAAATTTGTATATGTTAGCTCAAGATTATTCAACACTGCTGGGCCAAACCAGGGCTGCCCGTGAGCTATCAATCGAGGGCTGGCTTAGAACAGGTTTGAAGGTCTCTTCCAGTCATTGTTATCTGCAAAGTTACGATTTTCTTAGACTGAGTAAGAACCACTGGAAGTCATCCAAGCTTTCCCCTTACAGACAGGGAAACTCCCCCCACTTCCCCTCTAAGAGGCCTTCTGGGTGGCAGAGGCCTCCTGGAAATGAATTCTCTTGTCCTGCTGAAACAAGACCTGATGGGAAGGGCCAGCAGGTGGCAGGAGAGAATAGTACGGGCCTCAGCTTCTGTCCAGTTGTGGTTCCAGCTGTCAGATTGTGAGTCTGTACTGTGGTCTTGCATTTGGATTGGGGAAGGAACACAGGACCTCAGGTATCCCTCCAGCACCAAGAATCTGGAAGCACATCTGGAAAAGCTATGCTTTGGTGTCTGGGTGGATGGCAGGGAGGGGTCTCAAAGTTCTTTGCCATTGAAATCTTAGAAATGTGGGGTAGAAAGTGCCTGAATCTTCTAAACTAATACCATGTATTGATTTAAAAAGAAAATGGCTGTCAAAACATGATGCCTATATTTATTTATTTATTTATTTATTTATTTATTTTAAAGATTTTATTTATTTGACAGAGAGAGACATAGCGAGAGAGGGAACACAAGCAGGGGGAGTGGGAGAGGGAGAAGCAGGCTTCCCGCTGAGCGGGGAGCCCAATGCGGGGTTCCATCTCAGGACCCTGGCAGACGCTTAACGACTGAGCCACCCAGACACCCCCATAATGCCTATACTTAAAAACAGGTTTCTTTCTGATTCAGCCTCTAGCTTTCCCTCATGGGCATTCATGCACAGGTTTCGTAGAATCATGAATTTTCATAGAAACGTATCCCATGGAGTTTGGAAGGGACCTTGAAGGTCACCTAAGCCGACTGAGCTCTTCTGTGCCCTTTACGACATCCTATAACAGAACTCCTCCAATGTCAGCATGAATGCATTCAGAGACAGGAAGCTCAGTACTTTCTAAAGCCATTTATCTAGGGGCTCCCGGGTGGCTCAGTCGGTTAGACGTCCGACTCTTGGTTTCTGCTCAGGTCATGATCTCAGGGGCGTGAGATCGAGCCCTGCGTTGAGTCCTGAGTCAGGCTCCATGCCCAATGTGGAATCTGCTGAAGATTCTTTCCCTCTCCTTCTGCCCCTCCCGCTTGTGCTCTCTCTCTCTCTCAAATAAATAAGTAAATCTTAAAGAAAAAAAATCTGAAGCCACAGGTCTATTAGAAAGTTACTTATGGAGCCACACAGGTCCCACAGTGACTTCTACCCATCATTTTGTCTTTTGCTACCTGGGACTGCTCCTAAATGTCTCCTTAGCAGAAAAACAGGCATCTGAGGACAGAGACCCCTCACATCACATGGGGCAAGTGCCCCTCACTTGGTCATTTGCCTGACTCCCAGGGAAAGAGCAGCTCCCCGAGGGTTCACAGTCCCTGGCCCTAACCCCTGACGCTTGCACGGAGGAGGGAGAAACCATTCTTCTCCACGTGTAGCCTCGATCAGCTGACTCCGACCGACACTGTCAACTCAGTCCCCAAACTCTTTTCCACATATCCTGGTGGTTAGAGTGTTGGGACTTTGGGGAGTTTTTTTTGGATTAGAGGCATTTTGACTGATGGATAGATAGATTGATTTTTTTGTTTTGTTTTAAAATGTAACAAACACCCAAAGGAGTGCATAGAAAGATACATTCACTTGGAATCTTATTGAATTTTTTTTCTATGATTTGCTTCTTTCACTGAGTATTATGTGTTTAATGAATTTTCCCTATTAAAGATATCTTTTTAGAGTCCATTGACTTAATTCTGACTTTAAATATTCACTCAAAAATAACCCCTTTTACAAATATTACCTACATATTTGTAAATATTCCTTCCATATTATAATTCAAAAATTTAGGTAAGCATTGAATGGGGAAGGTCTCAGGGTAGGACCTTCAGCAAACCTCTAGAACCATCCTTTCTGATCGAGATTAATCAATTATTCAACACCTTTGGGGCACACTCTCCCAGTAACTAATCCTCTTAATTTTACTTTAATGCAGACCATATTTTTCTACTTGCTCCCATAAGTATCAGAAAACACCTTGTTTGAAATCCAGATCAAATAGATTTATGGCATTTTCCTGATTTACCCGTTGAGCAACCTTGTCAAAATGAGACTTAAGAGAATTTGTACTGGCTCCTAATAACTGCTGTAAATCACCTAAAGCAGCCCTTCAGTAATTCTGCCTGAGATGATCGCAAGCTCACCAAGCCTATGGTTATAGAAAATCACTTTTGACCCTCAGAAAATCAGAACTCCACTTTCTAATCTATTGCCTTCCATGAGCTCTGAGTTCACAAATAACGCTTGCATGACCTCCCTTCACGAGTTTTCAGTACCTGGAATGTCCTTCGCCTGGACCAGGGAGTTATGACTTGGAGGGGACGAGATTAATCTGCCGGGACGAGGACGGCATTTTTAGCACAGAGAGGAGGGGACACAGCTCTTAATGACTGGCTTCCAGAAAGTGGCAGATGAAGTAATTTTCAGAAATTGGCAAGAGGAGTGGGAATAAATTTGAGGGTGAAGGAGCCAGGTTGAGATAGTGACTGGAGTCATGAAAGCGTGCTTTTATGAGAAATGCATCAGATTGCCAAAAGAAAAGAGTAGAGAGGATGATTTTGCAGTCGGTCCATTTAGCATGGAATGATAACTCTTTCCACCGGCCAACTCCCGGCCAAGGAGCAGGAGAGGAGAAAGAAGACAGGATAAGCCGGGGTAAATTTGGGTGAGTTTAGGCCATTTGTGGGGGCCACACCAAAGGGGTTGAGGGGTTGAAGGGCTCCAGGCCCTAGAGGCAGGAAATCGGAGCAAAAGGAGGTGTAGACTGGGGCAAATGGATAGGTTATGTGACTGGGCATTTAAGGAGAGGTAAGTGAGTTTGGGTATGGTAGGAAAGGGAAGGTCCTGAGTAGGAGACACATGGAGTAGGGTGACATGTGGCCTGGAAAGTGGTGCTGCCTGTTGCTGAAGACATCAGGAGGGTGGGGACAGGCTCAGGTGGGACATCCCCATGCAGGTGAGCACTGCTGATGGTCAGGGTACCAGGCCCACACCTTAGGTGCCAGAGTCACTGGAGTTGAAAGGGTACGTACCAGAGTCAGATGGCACGATCTTCCAAGGAGGAGCAGGGGGGCAGCAACGGGCTAGTGGTCTGGACGCTGGAGCAGGGGAACAAGGCGGTTTCCTACAGGGCCCTAGAACGTGATGGCAGTGGGTTCCCCAAATGTCCCCAAAGGACAGGGAATAGACACTTTGACTAAGGAGAAGGGCCAAAGAGAGAAAGGCATGAGAGGGAGTGGAAGTTCACACTGATGAAGCTGGAACTGCTGGGCTCAGGGACAGCAGCTCTGGGAGTCAGACTTTCGGGAACGGGGCTGAGGCCGAAGGGAGAGTTGCAGGACCTAGCAGGGAAGCCGGGGGTGGGTTTCAAGGACAGATGCTGGGGATAATAGAGAGGAAGGAGCAAAGAGTCGGGGGCTCTGTGTGAGGACCAGGAATGATCTTGTTGCAGCCTCACACTGCCCTGTGCGGTAGAGATGATCTCCCTTTCATAAATGCAGAGTAGATATGAACATAAATGATGAGTACCCTGCAAGCAGGGCCTGCCTGGCTCTTTACTCACATCCGTGCCCAATGTGGGGAGCTCATTAACAGGACGATTTACTCGGCACAATACCCGTGAGCTTTCCAGGGCATAGGAAATAGGTGACACCTTTAAAAACACGTGTTGGCTTCCAAACTGAAAGAGGAAGCAGCACAATCTAATATATATATATATATATATATATATATATATATATATATATATACTGAACTATGTATACAAATGTAATACTAGGATGCCATCCTAAGAATGCTTAGATTTAGCGTTCATAAACATTCCATTTTAAACTTGTGACTTAGCAATACACTTTGACGACTGAGAAATCATAATCATCTATAAAGTGATTGAGTTCATCCAAGCCAAACAACATCTGAATCATCTCTGAATCAAGGCTGAGCTCCAGGATCCTGATTTTCCTGGCAAGACCTTCAGTCTCACCGACTTTATCTCCCTCGGGCTAATTTCAGGGATCCTTTATTAATCATGGCCTCAGGCCAGAACTAACCACTGAAACCCAGGGAACTTCATGGGCAATAAACCAACCTTGCCCCCATTCTGGCTTCATTTTTTAAATTTAATTTTTGTTTTTTTCCCTCTTGCTTTATTTTTCTCCCTAGCATTTATCACCATCTGCCGTAATATATATATATTTTTGTAATCTATTTGTTGGGCTGAATCCCACAATAGGCCCCATAAAGGCAGGGATTTTGTTAACTCTGTACCCCAACATCTAGAATAGTGCTTGGCTCATACTAGGTGCTCAATAAAATATTTGTTGAACAAATGAAATTTTCAAAAGCGAAGTTGAAAAACTTCAACTTGTAAGTTTAAAAAAAGTTTAAAAACACCAGATTTTACAGAACATATGAGTATACATTTAATGGGTGATATGAATGCATTTTCTTGCATTTAATGTGAGGCAAGATGGGGCTTCTAAAAAAAGTAATAGGGGGCTTGGGTGACTTTTAAATGGCTTTGCTCATGAAATGAAGGAGGGAAGGAAGGAAGGAAGGAGGAATGGAAGGAAGGAAGGAAGGAAGGAAGGAAGGAAGGAAGGAAGGTAGGAAGGAAGGGAGAGAGGAAGGAAGATGAAAAGGACCTTACAAATGAGCCAGAGATGTGCTCTGATTTCATCATCCAGGGAATGGCAGAGGCAGGACTGGAACCAGGGTCTTGACTCCCTGGCCGCTACTGTCTTTGTAGCCTCCATTCCGTGTCCTTCTTCCCCCCCTCCCCCAGCCCCACGCACAGTGGGTGGAGGGTGTGGTGAGCATCTTAGCAGGGATGGGCTTACCCTGAGGTCAATGATGCTTAAGTTGCAGAGTCAACTCACTTGCACAGACCTATACCCAAGGTCTATATTTTTGCATTTATAATGTTCTGTTCCTCTTCTTAAAAAGCACCTCCTTTCAAACTGTATCAGCTTCAGGCTCCCCGAAACTGGGATCCATCCAGTCTTGGGCACAGACAAATGGCCTACCTTACTCCCCACTCCTACCCCATACACATATCCCTAAATGATTGACCCACCTACCTCCCAGGCCCGCCAGGCCCCAAACTTGGAGAAGAGACAAGATTAACAAAAAGGTGCCTTTTCTCTGCCGTGGCTTAGTAAGGGCCTGCAACAGCCTCATTGGAGAGGTTGGAAATGGGGCCATTTGGGGGAGAAACCCCTCCTCTTCCTGGATGAGCTCTGGCCTTGCTGGATAGAAGGGAAGGGGCAGGCCTTGGCAAGCCAGCCATCCTGTGGGCTGGGCTGGTAGTCAGGGAGAAAACAGAGTCCTGCCCAGGGTGTCTATTCCCTCTGCACCTGCTACCCCCAAATATGGTGCTGAGAAGACCGGACCCTCAAACTCACATGAAGAACAAAGGAGGAAGTCTGGGTCTGAGGCAGTGATCATGGCTCCATCCCACTTCTGCTGCCTCTGAACCATCAGCCTCCCTTGGATCTTCTGCCACCTTGAGAAAGGCTGGAGACCCAGCCTCCGTTACTGGGGCTGCTCAGCACCTCTTGATTTGAGTTTGCTGGAGTTAGGTGCACTTTCTCACCCAGCCGATACCCAGCCGTGCAGCACCCCTCATCTTCTATAATCTCCATAACCCCAATTGTAGGTCTCTCCTGGGGAGGAGGCCTGGTCCCCTCCCATCTTTGACCCAGCCAAGTCCTGCTCAGCCTTGAAGGTTTTACTCTCCCTGATCCGCTGCAGGCTGAGTTACCCGCTCTTTCTCTGTGTTTCTTGGTTTTCTGGGATGATCTCTATTTAGCACTTCTCAAAGTAAATGGTAATCCATTATTTGTCCTCAGGGAGCAAGGACTGGGCCTTTTATCACTTAAACCCAAAGACATTTTGGTGACAGAAGCTCAAACAAGTGAGGAGGGTAAGCTATATAAAGGCAGTTGCGAATGGAGACAACTCGTTTGCCGAGGACCACGCTTGCTTCTCTCACTGCAAAAACATGAAAAGCACAGGGGGAAAAAAGGCAACCAATAGGAATTTACCAAGTGCCTCCTCTATGCCAGGTACAGTGTTGTTCGATCCTGAAGACTCCTTTGCTAGTGTGCACATTAAACAGATGGGAACGCCGACCCTGAGAAGCCCAGCGGCTTGCTCAGCATCACACAGCCTGGGCCTTACCACTCCAGGAAGTAATCATCACTATCCCTGGTGGACAGGGTCACGCGTGCTGCTGTTTCCTTGTCTTCAAAACCTCCCCGTCCTCACAATCTCCCAGAGTAGAACAACTTGCCTTTCTTCTTGCAGGGGAAGTAACTTCTCTTTGTGTTAAAATACTATGACATTCCAAACATAATGACCTTCTACTTGTCTCTTGAGACTGTTGGGTATCTGAGCCTAGCTGATTTAAGAGGGAGGGAAAGTCATTATTCTTTCCATCCCAGAAAAACATAAGAATTATTTTCTGGGGCGCCTCGGTGGCTCAGGTCGTTAAGCATCCAACTTTTGGTTTCAGCTTAGGGTGTGATCTCAAGGTCATGGGATCGAGCCCTGCCTCTCCACGTTCAGTATGGAGTCTGCTTGAGATTCTCTCTCTCTCCCTCTCCCTCTGTCCCTCCCTGCACCACTCTCTCTCTCTCTCAAATAAAACAAATAAATAAAATCTTAAAAAAAAAAAAGAATCATTTTCTGTGTTTTGGAAGTTAGTTATAAGGGTACAGACACCTTACTTCAAAGAAGGGGAGAGAATATAATGTAAAAGCCTGAGATTTTTGCTTTTATACAGTCATCTGGGCGCTGTGACATTCTGAGTAGTCCTAATGGAGACTAGGGAGACAGGGGGCATCTCCCCCTTCTTCCCAAAGTCATTCTGTCCTCAGCTGGTGAAAAGCTGCACTTACACTTATGTATTGCATCTTTTGTGGCCTAAATGAATTACTCTACTGTTCTATATGCTTTTCCCAAGAAATACTCCCCCATTGCCCAAGGGACCTACAGTTATGCCAATGGTCCGACTGAAACAACGGAGCTGGTGAGTGTTCCTCAACCTTCTGAGCTCTCTGGGGTTCTGTTCAGGTAGAAGAGCCATAGGACCCCCAAATTTGTTTGAAATCCATTCTTTGCCAAGAAAAGGTCTTAGCTGCTGATCTAACATTTGGGGGAACATTTTTCTCCATCCAAATGACATAGGCAAATGTTCATTAGACATCTGACCCTTTCAGGTCTTGCTTGAGGATCTGCAGAAGTAGAAAACTTTTCCTGAAGACACACCTAAAGTTGCTAGAGGTAAACACATCCACAGTGGACAAGTGATTAGATGACAAAGTGCCCTGAGAGCCCAGGGGAGGGGGCAATTAACCAGCATGGGCCAAGGAAGATTCCACAGAGAAGGCTGGGTTTGAGCTGGGTTTCAAAGGATCGGTAAGAACCTACCGGGTTGTGGAAAAGCATTCTCGGTAGAGGGTCTTCCATGGAACCAGGGCCGTAGTGGGGGAAGCACATACAATTAGATAAGGTATGTGCCAAGTGCTCGGCACAACCTGAGTACCTAGGAGTGCCCATAAGTATTCATGGTGGTAATAGAACCCGAGGGAGGGTCTGGGGGAGAGGCAGGGTTGAAGGGGTGTGAATGGAGATGAGAACAGCAAGGAAACTTGCTTGAGACAGAAGGACGGACAGAACTAAATGCCACGATAGGGTTTAGGCAGAATAGGGACATGGTCAGAGTTGTTTTGCACTTCTCAAGATCAGTTTGTTTTTTTGAGTAAATCAATACTTGCATGGTTTGAAATACAAAATATATTAAAAGATATACATTGAGAAGTCTTGTCCTCATACCTGACTCCAACCATCCATTCTCCCACACCCTGGTGCCTTAGCTTATCACTTTTTATTAGTTTCTTTTTTGTATCATTCTAATGTTTATATCTACATCTGCATCTCTATTTTATTTTGGAGCCATTTCGATTTTATGGAAAAGTTGCAAAAACACTATGAAGAACTTCACTCAGAGCCCCGACTTACGTTACACCCATTGCCCTGGTGATATTCGAGCACTGGCCCCAGTGCAGTCCTGGGGTACACTTCACACCCAGCTGTCATGCCTGTCTAGTCTCCTTCAATCTGGAACAGGTCCTCCTTGAATTTCAGACCCTGGGCATATATTTTTAGGATTATAAGGCAGCCTTTGTAGAAGATCCTGCAGTTTGGGTTCATGCAATATTTCCTTGGGATTAGGCCCAAATTATGCATTGGGAGGGGGGCAGAAATAGCACAGAAGTGATGCTATGTTCTTGTTATGCCCTATTAGATTTCACATGATGTTGACTTGTTCCATTCCTGGTGGTGTTAGCTTTAATCAGGTAATTAAAATGGTGTCTGCCAGGTTTCTCCACTGGAAATCTACGTATTTCCTACTTTGTACCAAAAAGATACTTGGTGTGGCAATTCTTTGAGACTATGTGATTATTCTATTTCTTATTCCACTCTCACCTACTAGTTTTAACATCCATCAATTTTGTTTTGGTCTGATTTAATTATTCCTATGGTGGCTGTAAAGTGGGTTTTTTTTTAAACTTCATCATTCCTTTGTATGTATTATGAGCCATTTTGTTATATGAAACATCTTTCTCTTCTTCCCATCTATTTATTAGCTTGTGTACATATATCAGTGTAGATTTCCTATTTTAAGTAATAGATTAAAATCTATTAATATCATTGTTTTGATGCTTGAAGTATTCCAGATTTGACACTCAGGAGCCCCTGCAAGCTAGTTTCCATGTCCTTTTACATATTCCTATCATTCTTTGAGAATTTCCTTAATTTCTAGTACTACCAAAAAAAAAAAAAGAAAGAAAGAAAAGAAAAGTTCCAGGCTCATCTTGTACTTCCCCAGCCCTGGAATCAGTCATTTTTTCATGAATTCCTGGTTCCTTTTAGTAGAGAGTGGTATTTAAGGGTCAGGGCCTTTGAGATGTCAGAGCCAGACGTGATCATTTCTGCTGGGGAGCATTGCTCTCAAGCTCTCTCAGCAGAGATATATGCACAGACCCCTTTACATGTCCATTTATCTTCTATCTATCATTTATCTATCATCTATCATCTATCTATCTATCTATCTATCTATCTATCTATCTATCTATCTATCATCTATCAAACCATGAATTCACACTGATACTTTCAGTTTCATACTGCAGGGTTCATTCTTCTTTTCCCCCTTTTCATATTTACACCGATTGTCTCTGTCAATGAGAAACCTGACTCCCATTGTCCTCAATTTATTTACTTGTTCAATCTCATGCATGTAGCCTACCACCAGGTTTCCCCTACCACCTGCTCTAATGCCATGTTTGTGTGGCTCCCCATTACTGGCCATCTCAGCCAGCATGCATGTGCGCGCACACACGTAAACACACACACACACACACACACACACACACTTTTCTTTCTTTCTTTCTTTCTTTTTTTTTTTTTAAGGAGTTAGCTCATGCAATTGTGGGGCTTGGCTGGCAAGCCTGAAATCTGCAGGGCAGACTGGCAGACTAGAAATCCAGACAAGAATTGATATTGCAATTTTGAGTTAGTAAGCTGGGAACTCAGGCAAATGTTTATGTTGCAGTCTAGAGGCAAAAGCCTTCCCTTTTTGGGGGGACTTCAGTCTTTGCTCTTAAGGCCTTCAACTGATTGGATGAGGCCTAGCTGAGTTATGGAGGGTCACCTACTTTTCTCAAAGTCTACTGATTTAAATGTTAATCAATCTAAAAAATACCTGCACAACAATATCTAGACGGATATGTGATCAGATAACCGAGGACCATGGCCTACCCAAGTTGATGCATAGACTGAACTACTTTGGTAGCATAATGCCATCATAATCAATGTGTGCTGCCTGGTGTAACAAAGAGCCCCTACATCTCAAAATAGATTTATTTTTTGCTCACAACAGTCTGGTATTGGTTGGCAGATCACATAGGCCTTCAAGAACTTTGCTTCTTCTAAATAGCTTTACCATCCACTAAAGCTTTGGAAAGCTCTATAGGATACTATGCGTCTAGCCAGTAGTATAATAAGAGAAAGAATGGCAAATGGCCCATGGAACAGTTTAATGGGCCAGGCCTCCAACTGACATTAAATCACTTTTGCTTACATTTTTTGGCCAGAATTTAGTCAATAGGCAGCCCCATTGCGATGGAGGTGAGAATTGTTGCCTAGCGGTACCAGGAGAAAAGGGGAAACATTTTGGAAAACAACTAGCCAGTGTCTGCCACGTATATGTGTACATGGGCCTGCATTTTGATTTTTCACTGATATGTCTAGGAGATCTTTCTTATTAGTATGTTTCTTTTAAAAAAAAATCTGCATAGCATTCCATTTTGTAGATGTACCACAGTTTATTTAATCAGTCCCATTTAGAAAGGCACTTGGATTGATTCCAGTCTGTTGGAATGGTGAAATGAATTAACCAATAATGCTGTTTAGCATTATTTTGTACATGCGCAGATGAATCTGCAGGATAAATTCTCATGAGAGGGTTACTGGTTTAAAGATGCAAGTGCACTTTAATGTGGATAAATTTGCCAAATTGCCCCCTTTGAGAACATTTATTAAGAGTTAACTTCATCATTCTCTTACAGGCCATTTATATTTCATTTTCTGTCTCTTTGTTCCCAACCTTCTTAACTTTTTGATTTGTCAGACGTCCGCTACTAGGGAGATTAGCTCTTTGTCTGCAGTGTAAGCTGCAAACCATTTTCCCACTTCTCTATTTCCCTTTGGATTTTGCATAAAGAATATTTTCCATGCAGAAAATTTTTTATTTTTATATAATTGAGTTTATTAATACTTTCTTTTATGGTTTCTAGATTTTGAGTCATCATTAGAAAGCCTTCCCCATCATGAAAGACTGTGAAGAATGGTTTAGAGCAAAGCCAGCCTGGAGGCAGAGAAACCAGTTAGTTAAGATGTTGTTACAACTGTGAGGACTGAGAGAAGCGTGTATTTGTCACCAACTAGGTGACAAGGTGTATAGTGGGTGGGGCAAGAAAGGAGCAAGAGAGGAGGTGAGAGTAACTGAGATTTCTGGCCGGAGGCTGTTGCTAAGAATGTAATAAGGTTTCCTATTGTTTCTGAGGTTTGAGCTGATTTGAGGAGTGTGGAGTGGGAGTGAGGTCAGGGGGTGGGCCTAGAATGGAATTTGTTAGGAAGTTGTTTTACTTATACCTTGTATTCACCTTCTTGTGTCTGGCTGCTATTAACTTTTGTGCAATTAAAAAACAGTCTATGTCATGAAGTAATTAAGACAGGCTTATCATGTTCCCAAAGGCAATACAGAGGTCTCCCAACTCAGGAAGTCAAAAAGGACATTAAGGGAGGGGCCAAAAAGGAAAAGTACAAATGGCTATTAAACATGGGAAGAGGGGCACATTGACTGGCTCAGTCAGTAAAACTCAGAACTCACAGTTAATCTCAGGGCTGTGAGTTCAAGCTCCACTTTGGGAGTAGAAACTACTTTAAAAAAATTATATATATATATATATGTATATATATATATACACATATGGTCAACTTTACTCATAATAAAAGAAATGCAAATTTAAACTACACAGAGGTATCACTTCTTATCTATTCAACAGGAAAAAGCTAAAAGTTTGACCACATATTTTTATTTTGATAATTCCAGAATACAGGGGGTAGAATTTATAAGAGGGCAAATTTTATCTTGACCCCTGAGTTAGATCTTTGGATCCCAGGATGCTTTGAATCAAGTATGCTAAGAACGTGGTAGACTAGGGAAGAAAAACTTGCTTTCTTTGCCTCCTTTTTGTGGCTTACATAGTTGTTTTTTATTTGTTTGTTTTTGGGGTTTTTTTGGTCACCACGTCTCTCTGTCAGATTCATTCTTTCTTCCTATCTTGCTAGCTTATTATTTATCAGTAAGTATTTATTGAGCACCCATTATGTGCCAAGCACCATTTTAGGTATTTGAGATACTATAGTGACTTAAACAGAAAGGTTCCTGACTGGCTTCACAGAGCTTCCAATTGAATCAATTCTTCTCTTCTCTCCCTATATTTCTCCCTCATAATTCTGTTTCCCCACAGTTTCTGCTTCCTCAAACTTTGGTTTATCATGATGCCTCACGGTCCTATGTTCTCATGATTGTCTCAACATCTTTTTTTTTTTTTTTAAGGTTTATTTATTTTAGAGAAAGAGTGAACGGGGGAAGGGCCGGGAGAGAGAGAGAATCCTTAAGCAGACTCCCTGCTCAGTGTGGAGCCCAGCATGGGGCTCAATCCCAGGACCCTGAGATCGTGACCTGAGCTGAAATCAAGAGCTAGACGCTTAACCGACTGAGCCACCCAGGTGCCCCTGTCTCAACATCTTGATGGACATTTGTGTTATCCCTAATCTTTTACTATTACAAACAGTGCCACAATGAATAGCCTTGAACACATATCTTTTCATATTTATGCTGGTGTTGTGTCTTTGGGATAGATTCCTAGAAGTGGGGTTTGTGGGTCAAAGGTAATTCTATATGTAAGCAGACTTACGTGGAGATTTACGTAGTAAGTCTATAGTGAGTAATAGAATATTACATGGTAGCAAAGTATCAAGTATGTGTTGATGGATACTGCTAAGTTCCTCTTAAAAGAGGTTATATGGTTTCTGTGGCTTTTCAATCCTTTTTTCTGACCATCTAACCTTTTGGACCTCTCCACTCTGTCCTGCACCCATCCCAAACGATAGCCTCCTTCAGACAGTTCTTCTCACCAAAATTTCTTTTCACTCTCAGTTCTCTTTTTGCCCTCCAATTATCCCTAAAATACAAAGGCAAATGAAACTAACAAACATAACCACATTTTGAGTTGGAGGCTTAATCACACAGAGAGTAATACTTTAATTGACCTAAAAAGCACAGTAACTTGGCTGTATACTCTTAATCAGAAATACCCTAAGGATAAAAAGAACTCTTAAAGATCTTAAACTTGTTTCACCAAGTTATTCGTAATGTTATTGGTTTTGTTATTCTGAAACTATTAAATATATTATAGTAAGGTGAAGTAAATAAGTAATAATCTTGATGTCAGGAATCAAGATTTTTAGCTTAAGAGAAAAAAGATAAAAATATAGAATCAAAGAAGTTAAGTAAAATTGTGTACTCCTCCTAAATCTAAATTAGAAATGTTATATATACTCAAGAAGTATTTTCTCTTTATTTAAAGAAAAAAAACGTAGCTATTCCTTCTTCTCCTTGTCCTCTTGTGCTTTCCTTTCATTTCCCTTCTTTTTTTTTTTTTCCTTGAAAAAACTCCTAAAGCCATAATGTGCAGCTGAGGAGTAAAATAGGTGTCCATGCTGGGATTTGGGGACAGAGGAGCCCAGGGGGTGTGGAGGATGTCCCTGTGGACAGGTGGGCTGCCAGTGTGGGGGCTCAGAGTTGAGTGAGACAAAGAGTGTGCCTGTGTTAGAGGAGCAGCCTGACACTGAATATTGGAGTGAGGGCAGGATGAAGAGGGTGTCCATGTAGTCAAGGCAGTAGCTGAAGTGGGAATCACTGCCCCAGGAGGGTGGGCAGAAGGATCCCCAGAGGAGAGGAAGTGGCAGCTGCTATGGGAGATTGTGGGGGATTGACTCAATGAGTAAATACATTATGGTTAATGGGAGCAATTGTCTAACCACTGGAAAAATGTATTACAAATACAGAAAGGGAAAAAGCAGAATGGACCCTGTGGTGTTAGGTTGGAATTGAACTCTATGGAAATAGAAATAAATACAGATGTGTGTGTGTGTGTGTGTGTGTGTGTGTGCGCGCGCGCGCGCGCGCGCATTTATATCTCCCCTAGCTATGTCCATTGAGAGAAGTCCTGAGAACGCAAACACCTCAGAAAGCAATAAGCCCATCTAGCCCATCTTGCTTTCTAAATACCACGCTACACTAAAAGAAACTGGATTCTTTGAAGAAATGGTTTATTTCACAGCTGGGATGGGCAAAGGACAAGATGAACCTAGAACATAATGGGTACAAGTCAGAGAAACACAGAACTATATGACCACCATATCTGAGACAATTTGAGCACCAAACTAAATAACGTTTGCAATGGATTATAACCCATTTAATAAAATAGGAAACTTGAGTCTATACAATATAAATGTATAAATGCTTAAATTAAAAGTTTGACAGAGTTTTTAGAATACCTCTCCATAAAATATGTATTACTTACAAAGAGGAAAAGAATTACTTTACAATGGAAAAGCCTAGTAGACACCATTGTTAATCAAGTGATCAAAACAAACATCATTTGTAATTCACCAAATTGAAATCATGTGTCACCTAATAAGATGCAGTGATGTCACTTCTGTGCTATTTTTGCCCTAGTTGCACAACCTGAATCTAATTATGAGGAAACATCAGACTAACATGAACTGTAGGACGTTCCACAAAACGGCTGCTTTATAATCCTCAAAAATGTCAAGGGCATGAATTTCAAGGAAAGATGGAGAACTGTTCTAGACTGGAAGAGACTAAGGAAATATGACAGCAGATTGCAATGTGTGATCTTATATTGGATCTCTTGTTATAGAAGACAATGAGACCATGACAAAACAACCTCATTTTGATACTTATACTGTGCTTATGGGGAAAAATGTTTTTGTTTGTTGGAAATACAACTAAAGTGTTTGGGAGTGATAGGACATTCATGCCAGAAATTTACTCTTAATTTTTTGGGGGAGGGGAGGTGGAGTTCTTCATACTTTACTTGCAACTTTTTCATAAGTTTGAATTTTTTCAAAACTAAAAGAAATAGCACCAAAATATATGCATTTTCTGGCTCTAACCATTAAAAATAACTAGGGCCGCATGGGTGGCTCGGTCGGTTAAACATCCAACTTTGGATTTCGGCTCAGGTCATGATTTCAGAGTCCTCGGATCAAGCCCCGTGTCAGGCTCCACACTCAGCAGGAAGTCTACTTGAGGATTCTCTCCTTCTCCCTCTGCCTCTCCTTCCTGCTGTCTCTCTCTAAAATAAAAAAAAAAAAATCTTTAAAAATATTCAGAAACAGTGATCAACCAGGAGCAATGAGTGCCTCCTGTGCCCAGATTATGAATTCTAAATACAATTTTCCACCAAATGGAATCAAAATTCCTTAAAGAGTATTGGAAGATAGGTCCAAGACTGGAAATATACAAGATAAGCCAAGAACATTTTATCATTCCTGAAAGCAAGAAAACTACCAATAATTACTAAGTTTGGGTCAGAAGAATTCAGGAACAAACTTGAAGAGGCCAAAGATGGGCTATTTGACCACAAATAAGAATAGTAAGTGCAATAGGTTGAAACACATCCAAATTGTTAAAACCCATGAGTTCATAATAATAATAATAATAATAATAAAAACAATATTGGACAGCCACATGTAGAAGAATGAAACTGGACCATTTCCTTATACCACACACAAAAATAGACTCAAAATGGATGAAAGACCTAAATGTGAGACAGGAATCCATCAAAATCCTTAAGGAGAACACAGGCAGCAACCTCTTCGATCTCAGCCGCATCAACTCCTTCCTAGACACATCGCCAAAGACAAGGGAAGCAAGGGCAAAAATGAACTGTTGGGACTTCATCAAGATAAAAAGCTTTTGCACAGCAAAGGAAATAGTCAATAAAACCAAAAGACAACCAGCAGAATGGGAGAAGGTATTTGCAAATGACGTATCAGATAAAGGGCTAGTACCCAAAATCTATAAAGAACTTATCAAACTCAACATCCAAAGAACAAATAATCCAATCAAGAAATGGGCAGAAGACATGAACAGACATTTCTGCAAAGAAGACATCCAAATGGCCAACAGACACATGAAAAAGTGCTCAACATCGCTCAGCATCAGGGAAATCCAAATCACAACCTCAATGAGATACCACCTCACACCAGTCAGAATGGCTAAAATTAACAAGTCAGGAAATGACAGATGTTGGCAAGGATGTGGAGAAAGGAGAACCTCCTACACTGTTGGCGGGAATGCAAGCTGGTGCAGCCACTCTGGAAAACAATATGGAGGTTCCTCAAAAAGTTGAAAATAGAGTTACCCTACGACCCAGCAATTGCACTACTGGGTATTTACCCCAAAGATACAAATGTAGTGATCTGAAGGGGCATGTGCACCCCAGTGTTTATAGCAGCAATGTCCACAATAGCCAAACTATGGAAAGAGCCTAGATGTCCATCGACCTATGAATGGATAAAGAAGATGTGAGATATATATATATATATATATATATATATACACACACACACACACATACATATATATATATATATATATATATATACAATGAAATGTTATGCAGCCATCAAAAAATTGAAATCTTGCCATTTGCAACAAAGTGGATGGAACTAGAGGGTATTATGCTAAGTGAAATAAGTCAATCAGAGAAAGACAAGTATCATATGATCTCACTGATATGAGGAGTTTGAGGAACAAGACAGAGGATCATAGGGGAAGGGAGGGAAAAATGAAACAAGATGAAACCAGAGAGGGAGACAAACCGTAAGAGACTCTTAATGTCAGGAAACAAACTGAGGGTGGCTGGAGTGGAGGGGGTGGGAGGGACGGGGTGGCTGGGTGATGGACACGGGGGAGGTTATGTGCTACGGTGAGCGCTGTGAATTGTGTAAGACTGATGAATCACAGACCTGTACCCTTGAAGCAAATAATACATTGTATGTTAATAAAAAAATGATCAATAAAAAAATAAAAAGAACTCATAGGTCATCCTTGAATGATATAGTGATGGGACCAACATATTCTGAACACTAGAAAACAGCAACAACAACAACAACAAAAAGGAAGAGGAAAAAGAATTCAGTCTGCCTTTCCCATAGGAATTTTATACCATTATTGGAGATAATCATTATTTGAGGATAAAGTCTTCTCTCTGTAAGGATTCCAGCTGGTAAGTGAAGATGCAATACTAGAATCATCACTCTGCAAAGCCCGTATGAGCTAGTGGACCTACGTAATGAGCAATGTTCACTAACATCACAAAAAGATCAGTAGATATAATGTGCCTCTTAATGGTACGAGATCACCCATGAAGTATTTTTGTTCATGCGTATACATCTGTCAGTTTACAGGAAATATCTGGGAGAGAGGGACAGGTTTTTAAAAATGTGACCAGCATAACTGAGAACACGGGAAAATCTTTGTAGGAAAAATGACCCGGTTTCTTAAAAAAATCAGGATCAGAAGGGAAAAGAGGGGACGGGAACTACGTGTAGTTTCAAAGAGACTTAAGAGACATATTAACCAAATGCGATGTGAACATTTGGGGGAAATTGGAACACCGACTAAATAGCTTATGATAATGTGGATTTGTTTCAAAACAATCCATTTGTGGAGATGAGGAGTGGAGTGGGCAATGACACAGTTTAAAGAAGTGGGGCCATGAGTTGATTTCTTTTTTTAAAATCTGAGTGATCAGTTCGTGGTAGTTCATTGCTCTCCAATTTTTTACTTATATTTTTAATATTTTATTTTTATCATTTTTTTTGAGAGAGAGAGAGAGAGAGTGCAAGTGTGGGGAGGGGGAGGGGCACAGGGAGCAGGAGAGAATGTTAAGCAGATTCTGTGCTGAGCATGGAGCCTTATGAGTGGCTTGATCTGACAACCCTGACATAATGACCTGGGTTGAAATCAAGAGATGGATACTTAAAAGTTAAAAAAAAAAAAAGAGAAAGAAAGGAAGAAACAAATAATACATTATATGTTAATAAAAAAGAAAAGAGTTGGATACTTAAATGATTGAGCCACCCAGGAGCCCCTGCTCTCTACTTTTGTTATGCTTTAAATTTCCATAATAGGGGTGCCTGGGTGGCTCAGCCAGTTAAGGGTCTGCTCAGGTCAAGGTCTCAGGGTCCTGGGATGGAGCCACACATCAGGCTCCCTGCTCAGTGGGGAGCCTGCTTCTCCCTCTCCCTCTGCTGCTCCGTATGCTTGTGCTCTCTCGCTCTCTCGGTCAAATAAATAATCTTAAAAAACAAATACATAAATTTCCGTCATAAACCTGTCTAAATGTAACTAAGTCCAACGTACCTATAGATTTCTGCCTAGGTTATTCTGGCTTTGGTGCCTCTTAAAGCCCGCCTCACACTTCTGAAGGGAGCAGGAGATCCTCTGTCATGTTGTGTTAATTGTATCCCCTTGAACAGAAAACCTTTCTTCTTTCTTCACCCAACAGTAAGGGAGCCAAAACAAGAGAAGAGGCTGATAAGGTAAGGTCTTGGACTTAGGGTCTCCAATAACAAATATAAAAATTGCTTGCGAGGCTCAAATATCTGAGATAATATATATGAAAGAGCCTGTATGTAGAAAATGATATGCAAATGTAAAGCAAGATTGTTTTTTATTTTCAATTCCTTCTCCTAAAAAGAATTTTTCCTGGCCCCAAGCTATAAGAATATAGGAAAAATGAGTATAAGGGAATTATTCAAGCCTAATCTCTCTTGATTTTCTGCAATCACATACTACTGAATTTGCTGACCTGGGGTTCCTAACATCCTGGGGTAGAGCTATCTGGGCCAGCCCATCAACCAGTTGCTGGGAGGGAAATCTAGAGAGAGGGAAGAAAGGAGAAACAGTGGGTGGGATCTTGCCCAAGTGATTAAGTATATGAATCAGAGTTGGCTGGAACCATGCATTAGCATTAGGTTGGCCATGCAAATGGTACAGCTGGATTTTCTGGCTCCAGCCCTGGGCCAGCATCCCATGCTTCAGGGTAGAGAAGGTCATTTTGGGAAGTCAAGCAGCTGTCCACTAGGCAAGGGAGCTCCACTGCTCCTCCGGGTTTGGGGGGAATCCAAGGGCAGGCAGGTGAATCTGAGCTAAAGTCCATGGGACTTGAAGCACCATTCCCCCAAACCTTACCCTTGTCTTAGCACTGAATGTCAGTAACACTATCCAAAGAGGTGCATGGTTGGAGCTTTCTGGACCCAGTGGGATCCATTAAAGAGAAAACCGGGGTGGCGTAGAAACCCAGATGGGTGTGGCAGAGGCCATGGCACTGTGGGCAACAAGCTGGGACTTAGTGCTGCCTCTTCCTGGCCTGGTCACTTACTCCTCCTCCCTGGGTCCAAGTTACCCCAGGTCTTCAGAAGGGAAATCTTTTCTTGCAAAATCTCCTTAAATGATTCTGATGATCACACAGGTTAGAAACTATGTGCTAAACCACACGATCACTAAGTCTCCTTCTGCTTTTTGGAGTCTGTTCCCGCCTGATCCTTTGCCTTTCTCTGAACTGTGTTCATTTAATTAAATAATCAAATACATGGGAAGTGCTCATTCAAGGAGTGGGGAGAAAGGAAAACTGACATTTCTTGAGGAGATTTTTGTGTTGGGTACTTTGCTAACTTCATCTCTGTGCCCCCTGACCAGAAGACAATCATAGATTGTAGATATACTTTCAGCAACTTGCCTTTCTCCCCTTTCCTGACTCTGAAAGGCAAGGGGACTCTGCTGGGGTTCTCCTCACAGTCTAAGGGTGTGTGTCGGGGGGGGTGGGTGGTGAGGAGGGATGGGAATGAGAGCTCACATTTCTCTTTTGCTATTTCATTTACATTTAATTTTTTAAACTAGAATGTTGTATAAAAGAAACATCTGTATGTGGTTTGAAAAGTCTAATGAAAAACAGTAACCATCTGTTTCACTTCTCCCTACATTCCAAAACCTTTTCCTCACCAACCACCTAGACAACCACTTCCACCCATTTCTATTGGTAGTTAACTCTACAATATAAAAAAATGATATAATACTTTTTTCTTGATATGTCAGTTTTAGACCTAATATAATTTCTGTTATGATGGTATATGAGATCTCTTATTACCTCTCCCAACTGTTGTCTCCCCATCTTCTCAATAGAGTTAAGTTACTATTTTTTATTTTATATCAGTAATCAGGTTTACCTCATTAAGATCTTGTAAATACTGTTTGTGGCAGAGTCAAGTAGCACACGATGATTGCATTCTCTGTCCTGCATAGTTTTTTGTTTTTCCTGGAGTTACTAATTGCTCTTTTCTTACTTGCATAATTTTCCAGACTTCTTTCTGGAAGCTCTGTTGTATAATCCACCATATCATTTACATCGTCAGGTCTCTGTCTTGTTTTGTTTGTTTTGTTTTTTCTCCAGAGAACTCCCTTTCAGAAAACTCAGTATTTCTCCAGCCTGGACAGGTCATATCCTTGTTCTGCTTTTTTTCACTACTCCTCTAGGTTGCAATCCCATTTCCTGAAGTCTATGACTTCTATCTGGGTTTACTTTTTTGTTTTGCTGGCACCTCTTCTCCCATAGTTTCCTAAGGCAGTTTGGATGGGAACTAAATTTTCTGAATCTTGGTATGTTCAGAAAACATTTCTCTTCTCCTCTCACACTGGGCTAATAGATTAACTGGATATAGAAAACAATTTTCTGTCATAATTTTAAGATACATTTAAGAATCCAATGGCATTCTTGTCTTTTGTGTGTATTTTTTCTTTCTTTCTTCTGTCTCTGGAAGCTTTAAGTTCTTTGCTTTATGCTTGGTGTCCTGAAATTTTAGGATCAGACTTTTAGGTTCAGATCTTTTCAAATTCTTTGTTCTGGGCTCTTGGCAAGTTCTTTTAATCCTGTGACATGTACTCGTTAGTTCTGCAAACATTTCTTATATTGTTTATTTGATAATTTCTTCTTTTCCATTTTCTCTTTCTCTGGAATTTCTGTTAGTCAGTTGTTGAACCCTTTGCATTGATCCCTTAATTTTCTTATCTTTCCTCTCTTATTTCTTATTTCTATATTCAACTTCCTCAGAAATGTCCTCAATCTTATCTTCTAACACTTGTATTGAGAGTTTTCTTTTATCTATTAATTTCTAAGAACTCTTGCTTGTCAAATGATTATTCCTTTTGCATAGCACCTTGTTCTTGTTTTATGGCCTCTTCTATTTCTGTGAATATGTGAGATCAGTTGTTCATGTTTAAGAAAGAGAAACCACAAAAGTTGACTGTAAGCTCTGTGTTGCTTATCTCTTTAGGGTGAATGCGATGAGACCCGGCCATTTCTTTGGAAGACACCACCCCAGAATATTAGTATCTAAGTTTTATCCAGAGGCACCATGCAGTTCTTTTAAAGAATCCTATTTTCCGACCTGGGGAAAAGATGCCCATTAACAGGTAGGGTAAGACAAAGGGCCTAAAGGTCTTCCTGCTCTACAATCAGACTTTCAACTAAATTCCAACTCTGAATTTCACCCTCATTATTTGGTGCCCAGATCCCTAAGTACATAACCTCTTCTGTTCTCTTTCTTCCAACACTATCTCCTGCTTAAGAAATAAGTATCTGGAGCTAGAATACTGAAGATAGACAGGTTTCCAACCTATGTCCTCATTTTTCTCCCATGGCTTGTCCTCCCAGCCTCCCTAGCTGGGGCCTTCCCATTCTGAGTTTCTCCAGGCACCTGTGGCAAGGTCTATGGCTCTTTCCACATCAGCATCATTCTCCACTAGCACATTTCTTCTTTCACTGCTAAAAATAGTTACTACTCCTCCCAACACCAAAGCCTCCTCTACTCCTGCAACATCCAGCCGGTCTTCAAGCTCCATTGATTTTTCCTCTCAATCACCTCTCACACTTCTCCGTTTTCCCCTCTTCTGCCTTCGCTTCGCCTCCACGGTCAGATCTCTTGTTGTCTCTTGCCTGGCTCGCTCCAACAGCCTTCTTCTAACAATCTTTTCACCTTCTTGTGTATTTCTCTCCTTCGGTCAGGTCTCCATCCTGTAGCTGCATCTCATTTCCTTGCTGAAAGCCTCTATTAAAGTGTAGACTTAGGATAGTATCTGAACTCAAGCATGGATAACCAACCTCTACAGTCCTCTCCAGCCTCTCTCCTTCCTGATCTCCTTCCTACCACACATGCTCCATTTCTGGCCATTCTGAACTATTTCTGTTCCTCTGATAAGCCATGCTTTCTTTTACTGCCACGCCCATGCACATGTTGCTCTTTGCTTTCTTTTTTCTTTTCAAAAACTCTTTCCTATATCGCCAAACTCAGCTTAGATACCATATCCCTGGGAAAGATTTTCCTCACCCCCCAAACTACTTTGTGCTCCTATATACAGGCCTAGAGTAACACGATTCATCCTCGCTAAGCTACAAGCTCCTTTGGAACAGGGACAGTAGTTTGGTTACTATTGCATCCCCAGTGCCTAACGCCGCACTTGGCACATAGTAGGCACTCGATAAATAGCTGTTGAACAAATAAACATATAAGTAAATGATTGGATTCCCATATTCATAGGCAGAAAGTGAGGTTTGGAGAAGCCAAGCAAATCGTTCAAGTTCACCCAGCTGGGATCTGCGTTGAGGTCTCTCTAGTTCCAAGGCCTGGGAGGCCCTGTTTGATAGGCACCTAGTCTTTCAAGCTGCACTTGCTTTCCAAGGCTCTGGCCTCTGGCTCAGATATGTTAACCTTGGCCCTTCAGAGATTAAATTTCCAGTGTCCTCTGGGGTGGCTTTACCGTCAGCATTGATTTTCAGCTGCTCCTGCCTGGGTCTGCCAACATCCTGCAGTGGGGTTCCAGCTAGCCAAGTGCCCGTAATAAAAGACATCAGCCACAGAGAGAGAGAGGCAGATGGCGGTCACTCCCCATTCTGTACCAGGCTCTTTGGATCTGTGCTTCCTTTCCCCCTCCCCTCCTAACCCCCCTTGCACTCATTTTTCCAGCCCTTGGCACAGACAGAAATTCAGACTATGAGGATTTTTATGGGCGAAGTGGGTGGGAAGTGTGAGAGAGGCAGCTTGTTGGTGCCCTTACTAATTACTCCCTTAATGAGAGGAGGTATGAGTTCTATTTTGGCCCAATTCAGAGGACACTGCCCTCTGGGGAGAAGTTGGGGCTGAAAGTTCAGATTATTTTGCAGCTTTTGAAGCAAACATCCACTCAGAAAACATGATGTCACCAAGGATGGTTTGATTACCCTGTGGGGTGCTGGCAGCAAAGACACCCCTCCTTCATCTCCAGCTCATGCTCCTTTGGGAGAGAAACAAGAAGAACACTCATTTCAAACCAGGAATGATGCTTTGAAGGAAGTTGACCCAGTGTCTTCCTGGTGTATGAGTGTGTGCATGTGTTTGTGGGTGTGCGTGAGAGAGAGAGACAGAGAGACAGGCTGAGACAGTTCCAGAAACCAGAGATATATAACAAACCAGGATCTCTGTAAATGCTTTTATTAACCGTCTCCCCCGCTGGAACCACAGCTTGTTTCGGGAAGCTTCCCTCTAGTCCAGCCCAGGCCAGGGTGTTTAATATTGGCCGTAAGAAAAGAAAAAGGAGCATGGGCTAAAATTTCTTTTGCTCTCCCTAGTGCCTTACTCTCTGAGAGGCCAGCACAGAGCCCCAGGAACCTGGCAGGAGAACATTAACTCTTTACGTCCTTCCTCCTTCCCCCTTCCCTCTTTCACTCCTTTTCTTTCTGCTTCGATTCCTTCCTCATTTTGGATGTTCCTCTCTCTTCTTTTTTCTTTCCTTCTGCTTCCTCTTCTTATCCCCTTCTCATCTTATGCTAATAATATCCATTAAGAGATGCCAGCCCCTCATTTTGCTAAACATCTTATTTGTAGCGTATCATCTAGTGGGAATTATTTTTTCCCCTTTAAATGTTTTCCACAAGTAACCCTTGCTTTTTGTTTAAAAAAAAAAAAATAGAAAGTAGAGGTGAGCAAAAACCAAAGAGAAAAACAACAACAATAATTAAAGTTCACCCCGTAGTCATATTGTTGACATCTTGGTGTATGTTCTCCCAGATTTCTCTGTAAGGATAAACACTTCAAAATCTAGCAGGAGATTCTTTAGGAGTCTGGAGCCCTGGGTCTGTAGTTGAATCTCCATCTTGAGCAAATCACAACTCCTCCTACTCCCATCTGCCTCACTGTTTCCTCAGGCTACACCTGTATCGCAGGGTAAGGCCTGGCTGTGCCACCCGGTAACCACACCCAGGTTGAGAGACCAGATTCTTCTCTCAAGGAAGCCCCAGCCACTTGCCTTTTGCCACCATTTTGAGAATCAGACCTAGATTCTTAGCCCGGCTACACACCCCCTCACATCCCTCTGGGCCTCACCCTTGACTTCTCAGCTTTCGCTTTTTCTGCGAACGTGTTGGAAATTGCAGCAGGCTGCTGTTTTCCCTCCACCTGCACTAACAAACTCTAAGTGCTGCCCCAAGCACTAGTACCCGAATGTCCTCCGCCAGGCGCAGGTGCTGCAGAATAGCATGCTAAGGGTTCCTTGGCACGGATCCTTTCTCCCTTGATGTACCCCCTAGCTGGCAGGACACGGGAGGCTCCTCTCCTGTGCGGCTCAGGGCTGTTTTTTCCGTGGAAGCACTGTGGCCAAGTTTCCACAGCCCTGTGTTCAGGGACCCTGGGCCAGGGCTGTGGGTGTGGGCAGCTTTCAGTTCCATGTGGGTTCTCAACAGGAAGGGCTTTCATGTGGGTGCCAGGGGACTCCTTGGGCCCAGCTTCGCCCTGGCAGGGTCTGAGGAGGGAGGCAGCAAGTGTGAAAAACACTCTGTTTGGGAGCTAGTTGGTGGGAAGGAAAGACAAAAGGGAGGGAGGACAGGCAAGTCAAAGCTTTTGTCCCGGCTGAGAGGAGAAAGGCCATGATGACTTTGTGGAAAGGAGATGATACAGCGCTCCCCCCCCCCCCGCCCCCGAAGAAGAGGCCCTGGTGGAGACACAGGGAAGAATAGTCTGTTGGGGGCTGAATGGAAAAAATTTCTCAAGACTGCCTTTGCTCCTTCCCTCTCCCCAGGCTCAAGGAGCCTAATCAGGTCAAGCATCCCGCTCCGCTGCCAGACACAGTGGCGTTGTTGAAATCCCCAGGCTCCCCAGGCTCCCCAGCCCCCATCCCCTCTCCCCACTGAGAACTGAGTTCTGGCAAAGGAGGCCCTGAGGGACAGGCCTGAGAGGACAGAGGCCCACGGTCTGGGAGGCAGGGTCACTCCCTCAGTCACCCTCTCCTCCCTCCCACTGGGTATTTTTCGACCCGCGACCTGAAGAAGAAAACAAGCCTGCTTCTGGAAAACCTGAAGGCTGTTTTTGTTTATCTAAGGTCACCTTCCAACCAAACTGCTCCCTGAAAGGTCAGCACTAAGCCCAGGTAGTACTGGCACTTGACCGCGGGCTTGGGAGGCGTGGGGAGAAAGGAAACTGTTGACTCTCCCTGGGGTCAGATGACTTTCAGGAGTGGGGAAATGGCAGGCCAGATGGTGGGGAGTGCGGCTTCCTGGAGATGGGGCTCTGGAAGGTGCCTGCTCTCCATAAAACTTCAACAGGGCTTGTTTATCTTCCTTCCAGAACACCTAACGTCATGGTAGAGAGGCCAGAGCCATGGGCAGGACACAGTGAACTTGGCATCTGGGCCTGGATCTACCACCGCCCCTGGCTTCACCTCTGGGGGCCTGTTTGCATGAGAGCATCAGAGCAAAACCTTGGAATCCCTATATACCTGTATTTGTCTGGGATTCTCCCTGTTTTAGTAATGAAAATGTGGATGGGTGGTCACATCAGTCCCAGACCTCAAGCAGCTCATGATCCGCAAAGCGTAGCAGACACATAATAGCATGTGATGAGTGATCTGATATAGGGTACACAAAGGCATGGGACTTAGTGAAGGTAGAGACTAGCTCTTAGTAGGGGGGCTGGGAAATTTCACCATAGCAACACCCGTGGGCAATGGGAAGGTAGGGGTAGATTTTTTTTAAAAATCTACTGTATTGAGGTATAATTAATAAAGAATACAATGTACATACTTCAATGTACAGTTCAATGATTTTTGACAAATGCACATATCCACGTGACAATGGCACCAACCAGAATATTTGCCTTACCCCAGAAACTCCCCTAGTGCTCTTTTGCAGCCAGTCCCATTCTAACCATCACATACCAGGTAACTACTTAGCTGGTTTCTATAACTATAGATTAGTTTTACCTGGTCTGGACCTTCATATAAATGGAATCATATAGTCTGTGCTCTTTAGAGGTCTGACTTCCTTTGCTTATTTGTTTTTGGGATTCACCAGAGATGTTGTATGTATCAGTAGTCTGTTTCTTTTTTTACTCTGGAGTATGGGTATGTGACAATTTGTTTATTCTTTTATCTGTTGATGAACATGTGAGTTGTTTCCAGGTTTTTTGTTTTTGTTTTTGTTTTTGCTATTCTGAATAATGCGATTATGAATATTATATACAAGTCTTTGTGTCTCTTGAGTAAATACCTAGAAGTGGAATTACTGGATCATCTGTTAAGTATATGCTCAAATTTATAGGAAACTGCCTAACTTTTCTAAAGTGGTTGTATCATTTTACAATCTCACTATCAGTGTAGGAGAGTTCCTGCTCCACATCTTCATCTACACTTGGTAGTGTCAGTTTTTAAAATATAAGCCATTGTAGTGAAATCTCATTGGAGTTTAATTTTCATTTCCCTGATGATTAATGAAGTTGAACACTTTTCATGTACTTCCATGTCATTCATATATCTTCTTTCACAAAACGTCTGTTAAAGTCTTTTACCTATTTTTAAATTGGGCTGTAAGTCTTTTTAAAATTAAATTGCTAGAGTTCTTTATGTGTCCTAAATGAAAGTCCTTTGTCTAATATATGTATTGCAAATATTTTCTCCCAGCCTGTGGTTTGCCTTTTTATTTTCTTAAATGTGTATTTTGAAGAACAGAGGGTTTTAATTTAGATCAAGTATAATTTATCAAGATTTTTCTTTTGTGGCTTCTGATTTTTGTGTACTCAGAAATCTTTGCCTCTCACAAGGTCATGAAAATTATCTCTTAAGTTTCCTTTTAGAAGTTTTATAGATTTAGTGCTTACATTTAGGTCTATGGTCCATAAAAGATAAATTTTTGTGTATGGTATGAGGTAACGTCGAGCTTAATTTTTTCAATAAGGAAAAAAATCATTTGTTGAAAAGACTTTTCTTTCCTTATTGAAATTCTTTGGTGCCTTTGAGGAAAATCAATTGATAGTATATGCATGGGTCTATCTGCATTTTCTATTTGGTTTAATTGACCTATATGTTTATCTTTACACTATTATCACACTGTCTTGATTACTGTTACTTTAGAGTAACTCTTGATATCCCATAGTAAAAGCTCCCTAAATTTAACTCCTCTTCAAAATTCTGTTAGCTTTTTCTAGGTCCTTTGCATTTTCACATATATATTTTAGGATCAGTTTGTCAATTAAAAAAAATCTGCTGGGATTATATTGGGAATGCATAGAATCTGTGGATGATTATAGAGAGAGTGGACGTCTTAGTAACACTGAACCTTCTTATACGTAAACATGATATATATTTCCATTTGTAAAGATATTTTAAAAACTTCTCTCAGCAATTTTTTATAGTTTTTAGTATAGAGATCATGCACATCTTTCATAAGCTTTTTCCTATGTATCTTATGTTTTTATTCCTATTGCTAGATAATTTTTTAAAATTTAATTTTCCAATTATTTTGCTCCTGTTATGTAGAAATGCAATGAGTTTTAGTGTATCAGTCATCTATATGGGGAAATTGATAAATCACTTATTAATAATTGTTTTCTTGTAGATTCCTTAGGATTTTCTACATAAACAACTCTGCTATCTATGAACAAAGACAGCTTTACATTTTTCTTTCCAATGTTTATTTCTTTATTTGCCTTATTTCACTGGGGAGAACCTCCAGCAAAATATTGAATAGAGGGGTAAGAGATGAGATCCTTGCCTTGTTTCTAATATGAGAGAAAGCCTTTAGTCTTTCATCATCAAATATAGGATTAGCTGTAGGGTATTTTTTATAGATGTTCTTTATCAAGTAGAAGAATTTTCTTTCTATTTATAATTTGCTGGGAGTTACTTTTTAAAATCACAAAAGCCTGTTGAATTTTTTTAAAGATTTTTATTTACTTATTTGAGAGAGAGAGAGTGTGAGAGATCACAAGCAGGCGGAGGGGCAGAGGGAGAAGCAGACTCCCCACTGACGGGGAGCCCAACGCGGGACTGGATCCCAGAACCCTGGGATCACGACCCAAGCCGAAGACACACACCCAACCGACTGAGCCACCCAGGCACACGAAACCTGTTGAATTTTGTTAAATTACTCTTCTTCATCTTTTGAAAAGGTTAAGTAAGTTTCCTCCTTTGCTCTGTTAATGTGCTAAATTACCTTGATCAGTTTTCAAATGTTAAAATAATCTCTCATTTCCAGGATAAACCCCACTTGGTCATGGTGCATTATTTTTTTATTTTTTTTATTTTTTTATTTTTTTATTTTTTTTAAAGATTTTTATTTATTTATTGAGAGAGAGAGAGAATGGTAGAGAGAGAGCATGAGAGGGAAGAAGGTCAGAGGGAGAAGCAGACTCCCCGCTGAGCAGGGAGCCCGATGCGGGACTCGATCCTGGGACTCCAGGATCGTGACCTGAGCCGAAGGCAGTCGCTTAACCAACTGAGCCACCCAGGCGCCCTATTTTTTTAAATCTGTTATTGAATTTTATTTGTTAATAGTACTTTTGAAGAATTTGTTAATATTACTAATTGTGCTTGTTAAGAATTTCATGAAGTTAAGAATTTCATGTATCTATAATTCTCTTCATTGTAATTCCCTTTTCTGGTTTTGTTACCAGATTTATACTGGCCGTCTCAGTCCATTTAGGCTGCTATAACAAAATACCACAGACTAAGTGGCTTATAAACAACAGACATTTATTTCTCACAGTTCTGGAGTCTAGGAAGTCCGAGATCAAGGCACTAGAAGATTTGGTGTCTGGTGAGGGTCCATTTCCTGGTTCATAGTCTTCTTTTTTGCTGTGTCCCTCCTGTGGTAAAAGGGGCAAGGGATCTCTCTTAGGTCTTTCTTACAAAGGCACTAAATCCCATTTATGATGGCTATTTCCTTATGAACAAATTGCCCCCCCGAAGGCTCCACCTCCCAATACCATTACCTTGAAGATTAGGATTTCAACATATGAATTTGAGGGGTGGGGTGGGAGACACAATTATTCAGCCCATGGTACTGGCCTCACAAGTTGGATTGAAAAGATTCTCCTTTTCCTCTATTTTCTGAAACAGTTTGCATAAGAATGATACTCTTTCTTAAGTATTTTATAGAATTCATCTGTGAAACCATCAGAGACTGGAGCTCACTTTATGGGAAATTTTCTTCAATTAAAAATTCAATTTCTGGGACACCTGGGTGGCTCAGTTGGTTGTGTGTCTGACTCTCAATCTCAGCTCGGGTCTTGATCTCAGGGTCCTGAGTTCGAGTCCAGCATTGGGCTCCATGCTGGGTGTGGAACCTACTTAAAACAAAAAATTCAATTTCTGTAACACATACAGCACTATTCAGATTTTGAATTTCTTCTTGAGTTAGTTTTTATAAGTTGTGCTATTTAAGGAATAAGTGCATTTTATCTAAGTAATCAAATGCATTGGCATAAAATTGTTCATAATATTCCCTTATTTTTTTAATTTAAAAAAAATTTTTTTTAAAGATTTTATTTATTTGACAGAGAGAGACACAGCAAGATAGGGAACACAAGCAGAGGGAGTGGGAGAGGGAAAAGCAGGCTTCCCACTGAGCAGGGAGCCCAATGTGACTCTCGATCCCAGGACCCTGGGATCATGACCTGAGCTGAAGGCAGATGCTTAACGACTGAGCCACCCAGGCACCCCTGCTTATTTTTTTTCTTGACAATTGTCATATTTTTCTTTTTTTCTTTTTTTTTTTTAAGAGAAGGAAGGAGAGCAAGAGAGAAAGAGAGAGGCAGAGGGAGAGAGAGAGGAGAATCTTAAGCAGGCTCCACGCCCAGTGCAGAGCCCAACATGGGGCATAATCTCATAACCCAGAGATTGTGACTTGAGCTGAAATCAAGTCAGATGCGCAACCGAGACACCCACACACCCCAATGGTCACATTTTTCTGGTTTTTGTTCTTCACGGGGGACACATCTAGTAATTTTTGGATATTATTGATGACACGTTTTAAAAACTGTGGAATATATTATTTTCCTCAGTAGAGCATTGATTTTTGTTCTAGTAATCAGTTCAGTCACTGGTTGATCCCTTTGAACTTGACTTGATTTTATGCTTTTTTACACCGTTTGTTTTTGTTTTTTTTTAAGGGTAAGTCTAAGATAAGACTTATTCTAGGGTGTAGTTCTTACTCTTAAAGCACAATTTTCTGATGTCTCAGCCTGATGCCCAAGATGTTAACAAAGTATTAGTAACATCTCTCTACTCTGCTGTTATGGATCTCCAATATCCCCAGGACTTCTTGATCTCATATCTCTGTTCCATTCTCAAGCCCATGTTAGCCTCACAGGTAATCCTCTGTAGTCTTTACCTATGTGTGCAGCCCTCATCCAAGGCCTCATGTGTAACCCGAACACAACTTTTGGGCCTTTTATATGCATGTTTCCTTCTTTCTTTCTTTCTTTTTTTTTTTTTAAAGATTTTATTTATTTATTTGACAGAGAGAGACACAGCGAGAGAGGGAACACAAACAGGGGGAGTGGGAGAGGGAGAAGCAGGCTTCCCGCAGAGCAGGGAGCCCGATGCGGGGCTTGATCCCATGACCCTGGGATCATGACCTGAGCCGAAGGCAGACGCTTAATGACTGAGCCACCCAGGCGCCCCTGCATGTCTCTTTCTTATTCTTTGCCTTGCCCTGCAGTGTCCAGTTGCTTCAGCTACCCCAAACCCGTGAATGCTGACTCCTCAGCTCAGTAAGACTACCATGCTTAGATTAGACCTTAACCCTCTGCTTAGATTAGACTATAACCCTCTGCCATCTATTGCAAAATTGTTCCCCGGGTGATCATGAGTTCACCTTGCAGGTTTTCTTTCTCTTGGGTACTGGAGTCTTATACTGCTTGTTATACACTGTCTGAAAACAGTTGTGTTATATATTTTGTCCAGTTTTATGGTTGCTTATGGTGGGAGGGCTGATATGGTGCCAGTTACTCTGTTATATCCAAAAGTGGAAATCACCCAGTGGATTTCCGATAAGGAAGTCTCAACATCACTTCAGTCTGTATCATGGGGAGGCGTTGAAGGAGACTACTTAGAGAACCCTTGATCTACCCTGATAAGGATGGATTACTTTACCCAACTCTACCACATTTTTCCATTCCATTTACATGTATTCCTTTATCTGTATTCCTTTTTCCATTTATAGCGCTGCCCTCTGGTGATTTGATCTTGCTGGAACCTGAGGTGACACACGGATGTACTTAACTACTTTAGCTCACCTTTCAGCAGGCAATAAATAGGCACGTGTCTCTCTTCCTATGGCAACCTTCCATTTCTCTTCCTGTTTCCTGTTATTCTGAATGGGTTAAGTTTACAAATTAGGTCATAAATAACTTGTTAACAAACTATCGATGGAGGTGAGCTTCTTATTGATCAGAACTTTCTTTGCTTCTCATTCCCACACGTTCCCTCACCTTCTTCTCAGCTGTCCTTTCCCCCAACTATCTGCTCATTCCTTTCTTCTTCCAAACATGCTTTTCCTCTACTTGCTTTCCTATTTTTTTAAAAGGTTATTGTCTCTTGGGTCGTATGTATATGATCTATATATCTTTGTGTAAATCGGTTTATATATGTAAATCAATTGACATCATATCATTTATGTAATTATTACATATTATTTATGTTATGTTATTATAAAATTTATATTATATTATTTTATAAATTGTTTTACACATATTAATTGATTTACATATGTATGTCTGACAAAGGGTATTCCTACATCTGTTCATGAGAGTTTATGTGACACAGTTTCTATGAAACGAAGCTGGAAAACATCCAGGGGGAGAGAACTATGTTCACTAAGCATTGGTTCTGAGCCAAGACACTGAAATATACCCTTTACATACAAAATTCATATAATCTTCTTTATCACTCTGTGAAGTAAGAATTCGTGCATTTATTTTTTCGAAAGAAAGCTGGGGTTCAATGAAGTAAAAGTAATTTGCCTAAAACCTAGCTGGCACAGGACAGAACAAAGATTCAAACAACAGCTCTCTGGGTCAGATCTGGACTTTTTTCACTATGCAATACTTTCTACCCAGAAAGATGTCTGTTAAGAAATTTGGTCAAAAAGCATGTAGTTCCTGGAGTCATGAGTTGGAATGGTCCAGCATTGCCCTGTTGGAAATAGTCAGATCTCAAGGGTCTTCTGTTATAATCTCCATGTGAAACCTGTACACTCTGGGAGGCTTTGTGATCAGGCACAGGAGAACGAGAAGGGTAGGAGAAATGAGCTGAGGAGATCAGAGATTAAAGTAATTGAAAACTGCAGAAAGGGAATCATACAAGGGAATGGGTCCAAGGTCTCAGAGGAGAAGGGATTGAGGATGAGGTCAGCAGGAAGAATGGAACCCTCAGGGGGCAAAAGGGCCATTTAGCCCTGAAATTTACAGGAATCCACAGGGGGCAGGATTAATGCAGCAGACAGAGTGTTCCCAGAAGCCACTCATATGTGGAGTGACAGGAACCAGGTGAGTGTGGCACTGAAATTTACAGGAATCCACAGGGGGCAGGATTAATGCAGCAGAGAGCCTTCCCAGAAGCCACTAGCATGTGGAGTGACAGGAACCAGGTGAGGGCAATCAGCCTCCCCTCATCTCAGCAGGGGGTGCCAGCATCATTTATAATCAGAACGAATGAATGGTCTGGTTGGAAATGTTAGCATGGTATGAAAGTATATTGAAATGAATCATGATGTCATGGCAAGTGCAAGAAGAAGGGAAGGGGTTGAGAGTTTGAAAAAGAAAAAACAGTGAAAGGAAGTAGGAATCTCAGAGATTCTGCTGTGCTGGCCAAGGGAGAGAAACTGAACCGGGGGATTCAAATATGTGGTCCCTAGTGAGCGCTGTACTCTCACATGCGTACTGATGATTTGCTAAACTCCCCCCAGTCTGGATTAAATGTAAATATACCTTGCTTTGGAAAGATAGCCTGGCTTCTTTACTTTTTTGTATTTTAAAATAAAAACAATGCTTAATACATTCCCAAAATCCAAATGGTGCAAAAGAATATAAAGGGAAAGGCAGATGTCCTTCCTACCTCTGTGGCCCATTTCCTGAGCTCCCCTTTCCAGAGGCTTCTATTATCAGGCTTTTATGGATCAGAATTTAAAAACAGCTATGTTTTTATATTTATATTTTTCACACGAATGATAGGATAATGTGCATGTTCTTTTGCACATTGCGTTTTACAAATTTTAACTTTTTAAATGTATTTCAGAAATTATTCTTTATCAGTTTAGAGGACTGCCTGATTAACAGCCTACATTATTAAAAGCCTGTGCCTTTTTAACAGCCTCATAATTCTATGTTGTAGATGTCTCATAATTGAACTAGTCTTATATGAATGGGAATTCAGGTTAATTTGTAGTCTTTTGCCATTACACACTGGACAATAAACATCCTTGAACATACATGGAGTCAAGCTCAGCAAGGTGCTGGCCAATCCAAAGTAACTGGGCAACTTCTGATGAGTCTCTCATGTGCCCTAATATTGGGAAAGGTTGCATCTCGCTGGATAAAGGATAAAGATATCAGGTCGCTAGAAGTATGTGTCCTTTGTGATAAATAACCTAAATCAGCTTTCTGGTCCAAATTGGTCTTGGGGGTTGCCTGGGATCCCTTAGGGTCCACCCAGGGTCTGGCTCACCTTGAGAAGAGCTGAGAGAGCACCCCTGGGCCTGCTCTCCTCCCACCAGGTTCTGCAATGCACGGGGGCCCTGAGAGGACTGTCAAGGTCACCCCTTAACATAGGGTTCCCCAGATTCTAGAGCAATTTAGTGTCTTCTCAGTGCCTAAACACCCATATCCAAACATAATAGGGCTTTTGTTTCCAAAGTCAGGGCCTTGGGAAGCCTGCTCGACCCACCTGAATCCCTCCTCTGTGATGTGGGAAGATCATGAGAGCTAAACGAGACACGGCTCAGTGCATTATCAACTTCACCTTGGTTTAGCTTGGAACTGCCACAGAATAATCACACTTGTGACCAGCAGCAACTTTTTCACTTCCTCATTCCTCAGGAGCCTCCATCCTAAGCCTGGCTCAAAGCCCTTTCCCTCTTAGCTTTCTAGAGTCTGAGAAAACAAAAGCTCCAACTCTTCCCCCAAGTCAACCCCTTGAATAGAACTGTGGGGCCTATAGACCCCACACCTAGACAGTGGCTCCCCTGGACACTTCCAGAACCGGTTTGTCAAATTTCTCTCCCAGGATCCTTTCAGGCTGCCTGGACACCCTCCTTTCAGGCACTGCCTCTGATTTTCAGACCTTTTCTGATTGACTGGTTTGGTCACTGACCGGCGGACTGGTGGGTATGGAGTCAGGTGGCAGGCAGGCCATTAAGTTCATGGTAAAGGGCCAATGGCAAAGTGAAGGATGTGGACTCAATTAGCATATCATTAGACGGTAAAAGGCTAAAAATATTTCAGACACCATATGCCTTATACCATTTGTTTCTTTTTCTTCCTTAAATGAAATTTATAGGACCTCCAGCTCAATGTGAGTACAAGTGGTGATAGCACTTGTTCTTGTTCCTAAAGAGAATGAATTTTCTTTCTCAAGTATGCATGCACATGCACACACGCACACACACAAGGGCATTTTATTAATGAATGTACTGGAAGATTGAGGGAAGGAGGTGTGGCCATGTTCAGGGATTATAGTTGTATGGCTCCGAGTCTCTGCTTTTGGAGAATGGCTTCTTTCTTAGGCAGGATCTTCTCTCATTTTTAGGAAGATGGCCACAACCACTGCAAGCTTTCAGTCTTCTGACCTAGCTACCTTGTAAAGAGAAAGTACCTCTTTTCTAATATTTCCAGTGAAAGTGTGAAGGCTGACACTCTTTGGTTAATTGGTCCTGCCTGGGTAACTTGTCCACTCCTGCACTGAGTGTGGACAGAGCTGTGGTATTCCCACTGGTCAGACCTGAGTCATTGGTCTGCTTCTGAGGGAATGTGGGTACCGGGGTCAACCCTATTTGAACCACATGAAGTGATTAGAGGTGTTTATCCAAAGGCATGGACAGATGGGTGTTGTTACTTGAAGAGGGAGTGGGGGTTCCCTCACTCCAACAGCTGCCTGCTATAGTGGCATGTGAGCTGGCTGTGCGGGATAGGCAGGACTTAGATCTGGAAAGACAAGCACAAAGGGGATTCTTCTGGGAGGAAGAAATGGTATAAGCAAAAGCCATGGGGGTGTGCTGGAGACCAGCAGCCTGGTCTCCCCGGGAGGCTCTGTGATGGCAAAGGAGGAGCAGGGCCTCTTGCCTTTTCTGTTTTCTTTTTAAAATAACATTTGTTGTTGTTACCATCATCAACGTTATTTGTCTTTTAAGTTGTTATTATAGAGGGTTTCCAACAAAGGCAAAGAGACTAGATAAGGTACCCCCATGTACCCATGTACCTCCCATCACCCAATTTTATAATTATCAATGTTCTGCCAACTGTTTTATTTGTCTTATCTCATGGCACATTTTAAAGCAAATCCCAGACATCCAATCATTTCAGCTCTAAATATTTCAAGGTATGTATCTTTAACATATAGAGGTTTTTTTGGTTTTGTTTTTTTAAAGATTTTATTTATTTATTTGACAGAAAGAGAGAGCACACAAGCAGGCAGAATGGCAAGCGGAGGGAGGGGGAGGCTCCCCGCTGAGCAGGGAGCCCGATGTGGGGTTTGATCCCCGGACCCTGGGATCGTGACCTGAGCCTAAGGCAGACGCTTAACTGACTGAGCCACCCAGGCGCCCCCATATAGAGGTTTAAAAAAAAAAAGTAATCACAATACATTATTACACTTAATAATGCCTTAATATGGCCTAATAACAAATCTGTGTTCAAATTTCCATGATTTTCTCAAAAAAGTCTTTATAAATTGATTTGTTTGAATTAAAATCCAAAGTCCAAACATTGCACTTGGTTGATACATTTAAGTCTCTTTAATAAACTTTTACTTGAAGATTAATTCTAAGCCTCTTTTAATCTATAACATCCCCTCCACTTTACTTTTCCCATGCCATTTATTTGTGGAAAAAATGAGTCATTCTGGGTTGCCAACTCAAGATCATGAAGATGGCAGGTGTTTGTCTCTTTGGAGCTGCCTTAGGTTGACTGGAAGACAGATCTAGAGGCTTGATTACAATTAGGGGCAATTTTCTTTTCTTTCTTTATTTTGGCAAGTCAGCTTAATAGGTGGTGCTGTGTACAGTCTATTATATCATATCAGGAAGTATGTGATGTCTGGTTCTCTTAAAGGGAACAGCTTCCATTTTTCACTTTTATGAAAGGTGTTTGCTGTGAACTTTTTTGATAGATACTACATTTTTGGTTTAAAAGTTCCCAGTTTGGGGAGCCTGAGGGCTCAGTCAGTTAAGCATCTCAGGATCATGATCTCAGGGTCTTGGGATGAAGCCCCCTGTCGGGCTGCCTGCTCAGCGGGGAGCCTGCTTCTCCCTCTCCCTCCCCCTCTCCCCTTCCCCCTGCTTGTGCTGTCTCTCTCTCTCTCTCAAATAAATAAGTGTAAAATCTTAAAAAAAAAAGTTCCATAGTTTGATTTCTTAGAAGTCATGAGTGGGTGCCTTATTTATGAAATACTTTCTCTGTATCTATTCATGTATTTCCTTTTCTGATTCCGGTGACAAGCTTTTCTACCCTCATGGAATAGGATAAAATTTCCCTATTTTATCTGTTCTCTGGAAGGGTTTGTGTTGGATTAGAATTATCTTTGAATGTTTTGGTAGAATTTGCCTGTAAGTCTTTCCCCATGGGCCTGGTGTTTTCTTTGTGGGGATATTTTAAACCATTAATTCAATGTCTCTAATGACTTCAGAATATTCAGGTTTTCTACTTCTTGAGTCAGTTTTGATGAGTTACATTTTCCTATGAATTTGTTTGGGCCATCTAAGTTTCCAAAGGGACTGGCACTAAATGTTCCTAACGTTTCCGTTTAATGTCATCTTTTTTATTCCTAGTATCTTTTATTGATGCTTTCTCGCATTTGTCTTGATAAATATTGCCTACAGTTTATCAGTTCTATTAGTCTTTTAAAAGAACCAACTTTTGGGGCGCCTGGGTGGCTCAATTGGTTGAACATCCGACTCTTGATCTTGGCTCAGGTCATGATCTCTGGGTGGCGAGATCGAGTCTTGGCGTGGGGCTCATGCTCAGCACAGAGTCTGCTTGTCCTTCTCCCTCCCGCTCTGCCCCACTGTGCTCCCGCTCTCTATCTAAAATAAATAAATAAAATCTTTAAAAAGAAGAATCAACTTTTGGCTTTGTCAGTCCTCTCCATTCAAAACTTCTTTTCCCATTTCATTAATTTCGGTCTTTTATTATTTCCTTCTTTCCACTTGATGTGTGTTCTGGCGTACCTCAAACTTTTCAAGTGGGACATGAAGCTCATTTATTTTAGCCCTTCTTCTTTTTCTAATATAAGTATTTAAGACCATCAATTTTCTCTTCATGTACTGCCTTGGCTACATACCTACCTCAACTTCGGAGATTTAGACATTTCATTGTAAAATAGCTTTGAAATATTTTCTATGTCTATTTCAACCTAAATTTTACTATAATTTCTTTTTTTCTTGTTTTTTCTCTTTTTTCAAGTAAGCTCCACACCCAAAGTGAGGCTTGAACTCACGACCCCAAGATCAAGAGCTGCGTACTCTACTAATAAAGCCCCTATAATTTCTCTTTTGACTCATGAGCTTTTGGAAGTGAATTTCTATTTTTTTGAACAATTTTTAAAAATTCAGTGTTAATTTACATGCCTTCAGTTGAAATGCACAGGTCACGTGTCTAGTTTGATGAGTGTTTCCAAGTGCGTCCATCTGTGTAAGTCACACAACTGTCATGACCCAGAGCATTTCCATGACAGTGAACCTTGTCTTACAGTCTCTCCATCAATCCCTGCTCTTCCGCTGCACACCTTGGGGCTGCAACTATTCTGATCTCTAGCATCATAGAGTAGCTTTGCCTCTCCTAAAATTTAATAGAAATGAAACCATACTGTATGTACTCTTTTGTGTGTAGCTTTTCTTCAATATAGTATTTTTGAGTGTTTTTTTTTAATGTGGCGGGTATCTTTTGATTGTTGCTTTCTTTCTTCTTCTTCAGCCTCATTCCCCTCCCCTTCTTCTGTTTCTTCTTTTGAACAGCTCATAGTCCACCGCATGAAAACACAACAATTTATTCATTCCTCTGTTGATGGATATTTGGGCTCTTTCCAGTTTGGGGCAATTATAATGAAAGCTGCTGTGAATGTTTTTGTACAAGTCTTTTTGTGGAATATGTTCTTATCTCTCTTGGGTAAATATCTAGGGGTGGAAGGGTTGACTCATAGGGTAAGTGCATGTTTACCTTTACAAGACACTGCCAGACTAGTTTTCCAAAGAGGCTCTACCCCTCACACTCCACTATTGCTGGATAGTTACGTCTTTTCAACTTTAATTATTCTAGTGAATAAAATATGGTATCGTAGTTGTTTTTTAAAATCAATTTTATCGATGTATAATTTACATGCAATAAAATGCACACATTTTAAGTGTGTGATTTCTTGAGTCTTGACAGATGTACGCACCTCTGTAATCACCATCCCTAATCAAGATATAGAACAATTCCATCACCTCGGAAAACTCTCATGCCCCTTTCTAGTCAATTATACTCCACTTCTGCCCCAGTAACCATTAATCTTATTTCTATCATTTTTTATTTGTTTTGCCTATTCTGGAATTTTGTGTAAATGGAATTATACACTATGTACTCTTTTTTGTGTGGCTTCTTTTACTTAACATAATTACTTTAAGATTCAGATTTTTGTGTCCAACATTAACATTTCCCTTTTCATTGCTGACTAAATTCCATTGTATGGCTCTACCACAACTTACTTACCCATTGTTCTGATGATGGACATTTGGATTGTTTTTACTTTTTGGCTATTGTGAATAAATGCATATTTTACACATGTTTTTATTTCTTTTGGATAAATTCCTAAGAGTGGAATGGCTGAACCATATGATGAGTGTATGTCTAACTTTTTAAGAAACTACCAAACTATTTTCCAAAGTGGTGTATTATTTTATATTCCTGCCAGCAGTGTATGAGAGTTTCATCCTCACCGCAACCTCACCAACACTTGGCATGGTCAATCTTTTTAATTTTAGCTATTCTAATAGGTTTGTGGGGGTATCTCATTGTGGTTTTAATTTCTATTTCCCTGATCACTTATGATGTTGACCATCTTTTCATGCACAAATGTCTTTTGTGAAGTCTGCTGAAACATTTCACCCATTTTTATGGGTTATTTATCTTCTTATTACTGAGTTGCAAGAGATATTTATATATTCTATTTGTAAATTATTTGTCAAATATTTTCTCCCAATGTGTAACATGTCTGATCATTTACTTGCCTGGATCTCTTAACGGGCAGATTTTAATTTCATGAAATTTAATTTATCAATGTTTTCTTTTATGGTTAATGTTTTTCTTGTTCTAGCTGAGAAATCTTTGCCACCCAAATACCATGAAGGTATTTTTCTGTGTTTTATTCTAGAAGTGCTATAATTTTGAACATTTATATTTAGGTCTTCATCTATCTTGAATTAATTTTTATGTTTAGTATGAGTTAGAGGTCAAGATATGTCTCCCCCCATGAATATCCAATTGTCCCAGTACCATTTTTGAAGAAACTTTCTTTTTTTTCATTGATTTCTTTTGGCTCCTTTGTCAAAAAAAATCAATTGACTATTTAATATTGAGCTAATTTCTGACTTTGTTCTGTTCCATTTGTCTGTTCGTCTTTGTGCCAATACCATACTGTCTTAAATACTAAATCTTCATAGTAATCACTGAAATCAGACTATGTATGTCCTCCAAATTGGTTCTTTTGTCAAGAATTTTTTTCTTTTTTGCTATTTTGTGTCATTTATATTGCTATATACATTTTATTGAGATTTTATTTATTTATTTATTTGAGGTGGGGGACAGCATGTGCAAGTAAGGGAAGGGGCGGGGGGAAGGAGAGAGAAAGGGAGAGAATCCCAAGTAGACTCCACACTGAGCCTGGAGCCTGATGCTGGGCTCGATCTCACCACCGTGAGATCATGACCTGAGATGAGACCAAGAGTCTGATGCTTAGCCAACTGAGCCACCCAAGTATCCCACCATATACATTTTAGCATCCGCTTCTCAATTTCTACAAAAAGACATGCAGCAACTTTGTTTGGGATTTCACTGATTATAGATCAATTGGGGAGAATGTCCAACATTAAGGCTTCCAGTGTGTGAACATGTATATCTCTCCATTTATTTTGGTCTTTTAAGTTTTCTCTTAGCAACATTTTATAATATTATATGTAGAGATTTCACACAAATTTTGTTAAAGTTATTCCTAATTATTTTATGTTCTTTGATGTATTGTGATATTTTTTTTAACTTCATTTTTTTTTTAATTCTTTGTAGTTAGTATATAGAGACATGACTGATTTTTATATTTTGCTCTTTGAACTTGATAAGTTGTGTTTTGGTAAAAGCAAGGTTTTTTTTTTTAATAGATTCATTAGGAATTTCTATGTATACAATCATTTTGTTTGTAAATAGAGACAATTTTACTTCTTTCCCGTTCTTTATATTTTTCTCTGCTTGCCTTATTTCACGGGCTAAGACCTCCAGTATAATGCTGAATGCAAATGGTGAGTCAACACCCTTGCCTTGTTCTTGATTTTAGAGAGAAAGCATTTGGTCTTTCATGTTTAAGTATGATGTTAATTGAAAGATTTTCATTAGAAAACTTTATCAAACTTTGATTCATAGTCTGTTGAGAGTTTTGATTAGAAAACGTTGAATTTTGGGGCGCCTGGGTGGCTCAGTCGGTTAAGCATCTGCCTTCAGTTCAGGTCATGATCCCCGGGTCCCAGGATCAAGTTCTGCACCGGTGGGGAGCGGGGGGGGGCCCTGCTCAGCAGGGAGTCTGCATCTCCCTCTGCCCTTCACCCCGCTCGTGCTCTCTCTCTCTCTTTCGCTGTCTCTGTCCCTCAAAAAAATAAAATCTTAAAAAAAAGAAAATGTTGAATTTTAACAGTTGATTTTTTGCGTCTGTTGAGATGATCAAATGGTTTTTCTCCTTTATTCTGCATATATGATGAACTATATTAACTGATTTTCAAAGTGGTAAACTAAACTAGCATTACTGTGATAAACCCCACTCAGTCACAGTGAATTGTCTTTTTTTATATATGGCTAGATTTGATTAGCTAATACTTTAATTCAATTTGTTAAGAATTTTTGTATTCATATTCATGAAGATTATTGGTCTATGATTTTATTTTTCTTGTACTTTACTGGTTCCCTCCTTATCTTTTGAAAGAGTTTATGTAAGATTGGTATTTATTTTTTAAATGTTTAAAATAAACTGTCTTTAGGAAAAAGTTTTTGATTATTAGTTCAATTTTTTAAATGTATATATGGGGTTATGGAGATTTTTGATTATTTTACATTAGTTTCTATAATTTTTGTCTTTCAAGAAATTTTTCCATTTCACCTAGATTGTTGAATTTGGTGGTATAACCTTGTTCACAATATTACTTTATTATCCTTCACGGTCTATAGGATTCATAGTGATGTCTTCTCTTTCATTTCTGATACTGGTAATTTCTTTCTTCTTCCTTTGTTTTTCCTGATCAATTTAGTTAAGAGCATATCAATTTTATTCATATTTTCAAAGAACTAACTTTTGGCCATGTTAATTTTCCTTATTGTTTGTCTGTTTTTATTGATTTTGGCTTTAATATTTATTGTTGTCTTTCTTCATCTTATTTTGTGTTTACATTTGTTTTCTTTTTCCAGCTTCTCAAGGTAGAAACATAAATCAATGATTTAAAAATTGTTTTTCGGGCGCCTGGGTGGATCAGTCTTTAAGTGTCTGCCTTCAGCTCAGGTCATGATCCCAGGGTCCTGGGATCGAGCCCCGCATCGGGCTCCCTGCTCAGCCAGAAGCCTGCTTCTCCCTCTCCCACTCCCCCTGCTTGTGTTTCCTTTCTCGCTGTCTCTCTCTCTCTGTCAAATAAATAAATAAAATCTTTAAAAAATAATAATAATACATAAAAATTGTTTTTCTTTTCTTATATAGTCATTTAAAGCTCTAAATTTTTTTTTTCTAAGCACTACTTTATCTGCATCCAACAAATTTTGGTATGTTGTATTTACTATATCAGTTAAAAATATTTTCTAATTGTCTTTGTGATTTTTTTTCTCTGGCCTATAGTTATTTAGAAGTGTGGGGTTAGAAGCATCTTTCTTTCAAACAGCATATCATTAAGTCTTACTTTCTAAAAAATCTAGCCTGACATTCTCTGCCTTTTGAGCATTTAGTTCATGTACATCTAATGTAATTATTATATAATTTGTTTAAGCCCATACCTTCTTTTTGTTTTTTTATTTGTCCTATTTGTTGTTCATTAACTCCTCTTTCCCATCTAGTTTTAGATCAATTAAGTATTTTTAGTATTTCATTTTACTTCTTCTATTTGCTTTTCTGCTATACCTCGGTTTTATTTTTTAGTGGTTGCTATAAAAGTTACAATATACATCTTTACTCATCACGGCCTACCTTGAATTAATTTTTTTCACTCACATATAATGTAAGAACTTTCCACTTATCTACCTCCCTTTCATTGTTCCACTAATATCACTCATTTTGCTCTTCTGTTTGTAATAACTTCACAATGCATTGTGATGATTTTCCCTTTAACAATACACTTTCTTTTAAAGAAATCAAGAAATAAAAAGAAAAAGTATTTTATATACATAAACTTAGCACTTATGGTATCCTTCATTGGGTAAGGGAGTGTTATGTGTGGAACTTAGGTTTCTAACTGGTTTCAGCCCAAAGATCTTCCCTCAATATTTCTTTTTTGTGCAGGTCTACTGGTTATGAAATTGCTCCGCTTCATTTATATGAAAATGTCTTTTACAGTCCATCTTTGTGTGCTTTTTACATGTTGACATCGTTTTAATATCGTATTTAAGAAATTGTTGCTTAACTTACTAAGATTTTTCTATGCCTTTTTTGATACGTTATATTTTAACTTTTACATTTAGGTCTATAATCCATTTTGAGTTAATTTTTTTGTATGTTATGAGACAAGGGTCAAGATTCATATTTTGTATATTACTATAATACTATTGTTCCAGTACCATTTGTTGTAAAGATTATCCTTTCTCCATTGAATTGCTTTGGCATTCTTGTTGAAAAGCAATAGCCAATATATAAGTAGATCTATTTCTGAACTCTCTATTCTGTCCCATTGATCTATGAGCCTATCTCTATGCAAATACTACATTATCTTGATTATTATAGCTTTGTAAGTCTTGACATCAGGCAGTATGAGTCTTTCAACTTTGTTCTTATTTTTAAAAATAATTTTGGCTCTTCTAGGTCCTTTGCATTTTCAAACAAATCTTAGAATAAGTTTATCAACTTCCTTAAAAATTCCTCATGGGATTTTTGTTAGGATTACATTGAAGCTGTATAGCAATATGGAGTAAATTCATAGTGTAACAATATTGAGTCTTCTGATCCATGAACATTGTATATGTATACATTTCTTTAGGTCTTTAAGTTCTCACAGTAATGTTATGTGATTTTCCATTTTCTAAATTTTAGGTATTACATGTATTTTGCCAAATTTATTACTGAATATTTCACATTTTGATACTATTGTGTTATTATTTTTTATTTCAACTTCTAATTCTGTCTTGCTAGTATATAGAAATACAATTGATTTTGTATATTGACCTTGTGTTCTGCAATTTTATTTACTCATAATTATTATGAATCACTTTTTTTGGTAAATCCTTAGTATTCTTTACATAGACAATCAAACTGTCCTCAAATAAAGACAGTTTTCCTTTTTCCTTTTTAACCTGGATATCTTCTCTTTTCTTGTACTTCCTTTATTGCATTGGATAGGATTACCAATACATGGTTAACTCAAAGTGGTAAAAGTATGCATCCTTGACTCTTCTCAGATCTTAGGGGAAAGCATTAAGTCTTTAATCATGAAGTATGATGTTAACTGCAGGTTGTTTGTTTATTTGTTTCTTTGTCTTAGGATATTTTTTGTCAGATTGAGAGAGGTCCATTCAATTCCTCGTGTGATGTGAGGTTTTTCTTAATTAATGAATTTTGGATTTTTTTCAAATGCTTTTTCTGCATCTACAGAGATGATCATATTGGCTTATTTTCCCTTAATGTGGTGAATTATCTGGATTTTGAGAGTTAAAACAACTTTGTATTCCTGGGATAAAACATTCATGATATATCATCCTTCTTATATAATGTTGGATTCAATTTGCTAAAATTTTGTTAAGAAATTTTGCTTCTATATTCTAAGGATATTGATCTGCAGTTTTCTTTTTGTATAATGGTTTTCTTTTCCTGTAATATGTATTAGGTTTTGTTATCAAGGTAATACTGGAGTCATAGAATGAGTTAGCAAGTGTTTCCTCCTCTTCTGTTTTCTTAAAGAGTTTATGAGTTTATTTTTTTCTTTAAATGTTTGGCAGAATTCATCGGTGAGCCCAGCTGAGTCTTGAGTTTTCTTTGTGGGAAGGTTTTTTTTAACTAAAATTGTATTTAGTTAATAGTAACAGAGTTATTCACATTTATTATTATTGATTTCTTCTTGAATGAGCTGTAGTAGTTTATGTTTTTCAAGACATTTGTTTATTTCATCTAAGTTTTGACATTATTGGCTTAAATTGGCTTAAAATTTTTCATAATATGTCATTATTATTGTAATGTCTTTATGATCTGTAGTGATGGCCCCACTACTGTTGCTGATGTTAGTAATTTGTGTCTTATTTCTGATCCGTATGATTAGAGGCTTATCCATTTCTTGATCTTCTCAAAGAACCAGTTTTTTTGTTTTATGAACTTTTCTCTGTATTTTTTTCTTTCATTTTTTATCTTTATTATCTCTTTTCTTCTGTTTACTTAATTTTCTTTTCTTTTCCTAGTTTCTTAAGGTCAAAGTTTAGGTCATTGAATTGAGAACTTTCTTCTTTTCTTTTCTTTCTTTCTTTCTTTCTTCCTTTTTTTTTTTTTTTTTTAAGTAGGCTCCATGCTCAGCGTGGAGCCCAACACAGGGCTTGAACTCATGACCCTGAGATCAAGACCTAAGCTGAGATCAAGAGTTGAACACTTAACCGACTGAGCCACCTAGGCACTCCGAGAGCTTTCTTCTTTTCTTATATAAGTATTTAATGTTACAGATTTCCCTCCAAGCACTGCTTTAGTTATGTCACATGAATTCTGTTATGTTATGTTTTCATTTTTATGAAGTTCAAAATATTTTCTAATTTCTCTCGCAATATTTTTCTTTGACTCCTGGGCAGTTAAAAGTGTGGTGTTCAGTTTCCATTTATTTGGAGACTTAGCTATCTTTCTGTGTTCATTTCTAATTTAATCCCATGTGATCAGAGGATATACTCTGAGTGGTTTCAATTCTTTTGAGTTTGTTGATACTTGTTTTATGGCCTAGAGTATGCTCTGTCTTGGTAAATGATTTATCTGCCTTTGAAAAGAACAAATATTCACTGTTGTTGGGTGCAGTGTTCTTGTCTTATCATTAGCTCAAATTAGTTGATAGTATTGTTCAAATTTTCTATATCCTATTGCTTTCCTGTTTACTTATTCCATCAATCATTGAGAAAGGCTTTGTTACTGTGTGTCTAAAATCAGTTCACAATCAGCTCACAAACCCTGTGATTTTTGCCCTACACATTCAAGGGAACTCTGTGCACAGCTTCTTCCTGCCCAGTACCCTGTCTCGTACCCAATTCCAACTGCCTTGGCAGCCCCAAATTCTGACCTCTACTACTTCCAGCTGGTGAGACCACTACTCTCTCTTTGGGCCCCACCTCTCTGTGAGGTGCTTTGAAAAGTGTTCCTGGGCAGGAAGCTAAAATGAATCTGGAGCCCACCTCTTTTTTTTTTTTTTTTAATTTTATTTACCAAATACAGTATGTGACAGCTACTTGCAGCTCAAGAACTATTTGTTGAATGAGTGAACAACTTCAGTGGGATCTCCATACTACCTATTACATTTTTTAAATGTTTCCATGTGTGGAAGAAGGGAGTTCTATGAAGCTAAAATAAGGACAATGATGGATGATGGGGAGCAAGCAAATTTCAAGTTGTAACCTTAGGAATCCGGCTTGTCTAGGGCATTTAGAAGTTCTTGAAGTTCGGAAGAAGAAGGAACCATCAGACTACAAATCCAAAATCATCACACGGAGATTCTTTCTTTCTAAGTCAAGAGCTCTGCTTTATCACAAGGGAGAATGTCAGAAGCAACAGAGCTGACAGGACAGTTGGTTTCAAATATTTTTATCACACCATCTTTAGTGAAAAAAATTTTGAATTTTTAAAAATTTCCTAATATATGTAAATATATCTATTTGTAAATTATTCTTTAGGTTTTATTACTGGCTAATGTCTTAAGGCATAATCGCACTTAGGGAATTGTTTGTTATTAAAGATAATGAATATAAATTCATTTTCAGATCATATTCTTGGTCATTCCAAACTTCCTGGCTGACTTCATGTCAGATCTGATTTCATGGAAACAAACTGTGACTTAGAATAGATGAAACATAATTAGTAGACATTTTAATATTTAATAGTTTGTTCCTCACCCCCGGGGATTTAGTTGGGTGCCCATTTTGGAGACCTTGGGCTCAGGGAGAAGGCCGTAGGGAGGTTGGCGGCCTGGCTGAGGGTGGGCACCTGGCTTCCTTTGCAAAGCCTCCAGCTTTCACAGCGGAAAGTCCGCTCCTGTCTCTAACGCCTGCACTGCTCTTCCTAATCCCCAGATGTGTTTGGTGACAAGGCAGCTGGGACAGAGAGGCCTGGCAGCCCTGAAATCTGGGGCCTTATCACAGCTTTGCCAATAGCTTGCTCTGGGTCCTCAAACGAGTTTGTTTCTGTGGATCTCAGCTTTCTCAGCTGCAAAGCACAGGCCCAGCCAAATTCCCAGTCCGATCATTCTGGAAGAAGTATCTTACTATAGCTGGCTTCCGTAAATGCTGGGTTCAAAGCCACAGAACGTCTACGTGCCTTAAGTGAATCGTTTGACTTTTCTGTGCCTTGTTTTCTGATACATATAATCAAATACTTCTCCTTTGTGAGACTTGGATGAGATGCTATACGTAAATTAAAAAAAAAAAAACATAGTTCACTTTCTATATCTCTTAACACATGTGGTTCTCAAATTTTATTTGGGGGCATCAGAATTCCCTGGGGATTGCTCCCCATCACTCCTCCTTTGATGCCACCGCATCTTTGCTTCTGGAGCAGTGGTGGAGGCTGGCAGTCTGCATTTCGATGGCCTCCTGGGTGGTTGTCCCTGCTAAGAGCACTGCCCTGATCTTTGTGCATCTCCTACCACATCAAACACAGAGCCTTGCGCTTTGGAAGTCTTCAAAAGAAAACAGAGGGACTGGACAGGTAATGGCAAGGAAAACAAACAACCTGTGCTTCTGCAGGTCAAGCCATCCCCTGGGAGGCTGCACGCTGAGCAGCCTGCCTGTGTGTCCCGCTAGTCCCTCCCCAGCCCAGCCCAGCCCAGCCCAGCCCTGCTGGAAAGCACTGCGTGGTCAGACCGTGTTTGTCAGTTCCCTGCTCGCCTCTCCTGCGGCTCTGTTTTGACAGGTGTGTCCAAGGCTGGCAAGCACACATAGCCAGCTCAGCCCTGGCCAGGGAAGAGGAGCCAGGGGAAGTTCTGGAGGCTCTGCTCAGGGCCATGTCCTACCCCAGCTGGAGAGGCCATGAGGCAGCCCTTGCTGAGGAATGGTGGGCAGGCCTGGGAGGATTTAGACATAGCCCAGTCCTGTGGCCTCCAGAAAGCCCCTTTGCTCTCCTTAGAAGGAAGCCCAGAAGTTCCTTCAAGGCTTTGCAAATCTGGTGGGGATTAAAACAACCTGACGGCAAAGGCCATGATTCTAATCCAGTGACTGAGATCTCGCAGGCTGTCACCTCTCCGTCTGGGTTCAGACTTTAATGCCTTAGCCCTGGCAAGTTCCAGGAAGGCAACTAAGCAGGGCAGGAGGAAGAACACTTGGTTAGAATTGCAGGATAGAGGAATCCGGCACATTCCAGGTGACTCCCTGAAGGAATGTCAAGACTGGACCACTGTTTCCTAGCAGAGAAACCAAAAGTCAGAGAGGGGCTTTGTCAGCCTGCAGTCTCACCATGAATGGAGGGCCCAGCGGGGCAGAAGCATGACCTGCTCCAGTTCCATGTCCGTGAAGGAACTCCACCATGGAGTCCACCCAATCATCCCACTATGAAGTGGGCGGATCCATCTCCCACAGTGTTTGCACAGAACAGTGTACCGGTTCAGAGTGTTTGCTACACGCTTGATGGTTCCAGCTCCCCCCCGCCACCCCACTCCACCGACACCTGGGCCCAGCTCTTGGGCTTCCCAGCAGCACCTAAAATGGTCTGGATACTATGAAGGGTCACATTAGTAGTAGGGGCCATTTGATGAGAGAAAGGGACTAGGAGGTACTTTCTGGGGAATGTGCATCAGGAGGTGCTCAATGGTTGTGACCAACAGCAAAGGGGCCCAAGAAGTAGAGTTGTAGCACAACCAGAGATGTGAGAAGTTGCGGGGACCAGGACCCGAGAGGCCTGAGTTCTAGTCCTAGGTGGTGACAAACTCTTCACCTCTAGCAGTCTTTGCTTTCTGTCTTGGCAAGTAGAGAGGCTGAGCCTGGTGATGCACCAGCTCACTCTTGGATCTAAGAATGCAGAGAATGTGGGAGTGGGAGTTGCAGGGGCTGGAGTTCTGGCTGGTCATCTGCAGAGGACAGTGGTGGGTGCCACGGCCATTCGGGAAGCTCTGGATCTGTATAATGACCCTCGTGACAATGGCTGCTAGTAGCATAATCACCACCGCCACGTATTCTACGGACTGGATTGTGTCTACACAAAATCTACATGCTGAAGTCCTAACCCCCCATGTGACTGTATCTGGAGATAGGATACTAGGAGGTAACTGGGGTTAAATGAGATCATAAGAGTGGGGTCCTAATCTGTTAGGACCGTGGCCTTATAAGAAAAGGAAAAGCGTGCTCTCTCTCACTCCTTTTCTCTCCTCCCAGACACTTCTCTCCCCACCCCCGACCCTGGAACCAGATGACACAGCAAGCCAGGAAGATCTGGCATCTTGCCCTTGGACTTCCTAGCCTCCAGAACCCTGAGAAAATACATTTGTATTGGTTGAGCCACCCAGCCTGTGGTACTTTGTTATGGCAGCCTGAGCTGACTAATGTACCAGGCAACTGGCCAAGTGCATTGTTAAAAAGAAAATCACGGGCCCCAAATGGCAGTACTTGGGCCAGGCCAGGTCATCAAACCTGGGCTTCATACCTAACCTAACTGCAGTTTCACTCTCCCCTGCAAATGTAGGTCTCAACCTGTCAATCAGGAATTTTCTGATAAGCGCCAATGAGATCATCTGTGGACATGGGTCTTCTCCCTTCCCCAAAGGAAGATGAGGTAATCTGCATCATAAAACCCCCTGCTATTCCCACCATGGGAAGGTGATTGTGCCTGCAATGACCCTTTCTTTTCTTTTGCTTATAATTTTTTGCCCCCCCATAAAAACTCTCCATTTTGTACAATTCCTCCAAGTGCCCCTCTATTTGCCAGACGGGGTGCTGCCTGATTCATGAATCATTTAAGGAAGCCCATTAGATCTTCCGATTTAGTCAGCTGGATGTTGTTGTTGTTGTTGTTGTTTCACGGTATCCTCTTACTTAATCCCCTCAATGACTTCAAGAGGTAGGTACAATTATAACAGCCATTTTACAGGAAGGGGACAGAAGCTCGGAGAGGGTAACTCGCCTAAGGCTGAGTTTCAATAGAGGTACATCTAAAAACTCATTATCTGTGTGACTTTGGGAAGTTAATCTCTCCAAACCTCAGTTTTCCCATGTGTAAAGTGGGAATAATAATAGTACATATAGACAGAAGAGCTACACTATAAATTGTAGTGAGGATTAGATGTGTAAAGTCTTTAAAGATTTTTTTTTTAATTTATTTGAGAGAGAGAGAATGAGAGATAGAGAGCACGAGAGGGAAGAGGGTCAGAGGGAGAAGCAGAGTCCCCGCCGAGCAGGGAGCCCGATGTGGGACTCGATCCCGGGACTCCAGGATCATGACCTGAGCCGAAGGCAGTCGCTTAACCAACTGAGCCACCCAGGCGCCCTGTAAAGTCTTTAGAATGGTCTTCTGTTGCATAGTAAATCCTCCACTGGTGTGTGTTATTATTAATGTCGTTATGATTCTCTTCTTCCTTTATTGCCAACCACAGAGTTCATGGCCAGCTTTGCTCAGCGTCAGTCTTGCTCTCGTGTCTCTAATTTTACCACGTGACCCCCTCTCTGTGTACCCCCCTCCAAACCACACGGCCAGGGAGGCTGGGGACAGTTGTCCAGGACACATGAGTTTTTCTTACCTGTTTGCGTCTATGCTCTCGAATCGCTCGGTTTTTGATCCTTGGAGCCTTGTCTCTCATTCTGTGGATCCCAGCTCATCCCTTGGAATGGATCGCAGATCTACCTTTCCCAGACTTTGACTCCAGGACATTGGCTTGCCCTCGGGCTGGGGCTCCCCCAGCTCCCGGGACCCCTGGCTCATGCTGGGGAGCATGGCCCCCGCCAGCCATGCCGTCAACCCCACCCTGGACAGTGATTGTCTGGAATTTCCTGGAGGTGTTCTTGGGGACCCGGGCTGTAAAATGACCCCACTGGATGGTCCCCACTGCCTCCTTCAAGGCCCACAGACTCCGCTACAACCTGGGTGACGCCTTCCCCGGCCCCCTCAGCCTCACCTGTAACTCTTGTCCCCAGGGCCCCCTTCTTCTCCCACCCTTGGCCTGCCTCATGTGCGGCTTGAGGTGGAGACCTATCGTTCACTCTGTGCCACCCTCCCCTCCTAGAGGCGACCCCCACGGCACAAGGCCTCTGTGCTAAACATTATTTCTAGGTGTGTCTGTGAGGATGTTTCCAGAAGAGATTCGCAACTGAATGGGCAGATTGAGTAAAGAAGATCAGCTTCGCTAAAGCGGGTAGGTATCAACCATCCCATCTGCAGAGGGCGAGAGAGTAAAACAAAAAGGTGAAGAAAGGGAGAATTCTATCTCCGCCTGGCTGTGTGAGCTAGGACATGGGTCTTCTCCTGCCTTGGACTGGAATTTACACTACGGACCCTCCTGGTTCCCTGGTCTTTGGACTCAGACTAGAACTACACCATCGGTGCTCCCGGATCGACAGCCTGCCCACACAAGATCATGGGACTTCTCAGTCTCTGTATCTCCCTCTGTCCGCCCGCCTCCCGACCCCGATATACACACACACACACACACACACATATGTATACAGTAGTCTGCCCTTATCCGCAGTTTTGCTTTCCAAGTTTATAGTTACCACTGTCAACCACAGTCCGGAAGCTGATGATCCTCCTTCTGACCCACGGGCAGAAGGTCAACAGTAGCCCAACATGTAGGTCCTAATGCCTACATCCGTCACCTCACTTCATCCTATCACATGGGCATTTTATCATCTCACATCCCTACAAGAAGGGTGAGTACAGTACAATACGATATTTTGAGAGAGAGAAAAAGAGACCACATTCACAGAACTTTTATTACAGGGTATTGTTATAATTGTTCTATTTATTATTGTTGTTGTTAACCTCTTAACTGTGCCTAATTTATAAATTAAACTTTATCATAGGTATGTATATTTGGGGAAAAAAGTATAATATATATATAGGGTCTAGTACTATGTGTGGTTTCAGGCATCCACTGGGGGTCTTGGAACATATCCTTCACAGATAACGGGGGACTACTGTTTAGTCTATTGGTTTTGTTTCTCTGGTGAAAATACAAAAATACAAAAGTACAAAATACAAAAGCAAAACAGGGCCTAGGACTTCGCCTAGGCCATGTTTTACCAGCAAATGAATACACTATCTTACCATACTGAATATTTGTGTCTCCCCCAAATTTATATGTTGAAACCCTAACCCCCCGTGGGATGGTATTAGGACGTGGAACTTTTGGAAGGTGTTTAGGTCTTGAGGGTGGAGCCCTCACAAATGGGATTAGGGCCTTTATAAAAGGGGCCCCAGAGAGCTTCCTCCCCCTTCCTGCCATGTGAGGGCAGGGTGAGAATATGGCCAGCTGTGAGCCAGGAAGCAGGGCCTCACCAGACCCTAAAATCTGCCAGCACCTTGAGCGTGGACTTTTGGCGTCCAGAACCTCGAGAAAGAAATGTCTGCTGTTTATAAGTCAGGCTGTGGTGTTCTGTGATAGCGGCCCAAATGGACTGAGATGTTAGCCTGGTCCATCAGCCTGGCTGATTCACAGGGGACCCAGCTGTGGATCCTGGAGAGCCAGGCCTTCGGGGGGAAGGTCTAGCCTGGTCTCTTCCTCCTTTTCTCTTTTATCTGCCAGTCTTAGAAGCAGCAGAGGGAAGCCTCGGGAAGGTATCACTCAGATGTCCAGGACCCATTTTAGCCTGCTGCAAGAATAAAAAAGCTCACCTTGTTTCTCACTGGGCTCCTGCTCGTTGTGGGGAATTCCCCCACATTGCTCTTGGTGCCTGGCCCCAACAGGACCACCGTGAATTCCTGGCAGAGCTCAGTGTTTCTAGATGGAGGGTAAGGGGGTGAGACCCAAACTCCACAGTGAGTATCTAGGAGACCCCTTGTCCACTGGTTTCCCTTCAAGGACCGGTGAGGCATTATGACCCTGGTTGGGCCGAAAGGACCAGAAGACACCTCCCTCCTGGAAAGAGCTCTTTACTGAGTCAGTAATACTACGTCACATGATATCATATGTAGACAGGATTACACGGCAGTGGGGGTGGGCGGGAGTGCAAACCAGTTGCACACCTATTACGAGAGGGGAGGTGGCATGAAGGCTTTCGGAAGGCGGAAAGGGGCTGGTGTCTGAGTCGGGCCGGGGAGGAGACAGCTCCATGCCCCGGCCCAGGAGTGGTCGGAGTCTGTTGTACACAAAGGAGGGCAGCTCTACAACCAGTTTAGCCTGTGGGCTGCCTTCACCTTGCCAGGGGAGCTTCCCAGGGCTCCTTTGTGCCCGTGTGCGCAGGAAGCTGGAGGTGGTGAGGGGTGATGTCAAAGTGAGCCTCTTGTACACGTTCAGGCCCTTCTGTCTTCACGTCCAGTCTTGCTGCCCATGCAGAGAGGCCTCGGGCCATTCTGAGTCATGGTAGGGTGAGGTCAGCGGGCACCTGTGGGCAGGAGAGCTGGGTGCAGGAGGGGAGAGCTGTTGTTACCCGGCTTGGCCTCCATCAGCCGCCACAGAGGGGTCCCGTCCCAGGAGTGGGGCAGGCTGGCCTGGTGCAGAGCAAGGGAGCCAACTCCACAGACGGCCCGCTGACCCCGGCCTCTTCACACGTGCTTCTGTCCCCCCACCCCACCTTCCTCCAGTGTCCCAGCTGCCGGGCACCACTCTGGGAGAATGTTCCAGGGCCTAGATAGCCTTCCCATGCAGATGAGACTCCTCCTTGGATTTCTTCTGGGATGCTCCTGGGAGAAGGAGGCAAGGATGACGTGAGGAATTTTCTGGAGACATGAAAAAATGCTGAACTCATGGGAGCATGGTGCGCAGAGCCCGGGGACGGCGGCGCAGGTGGAGTCCCTCTGGCCCAGGTGAGGCAGGGGCAGCTGCCGGGACTCCGTTCCCACAGTTAGGAGGAGAATGTTTTTGGTCGCCAAATCCCCCTTGTCCCTAGAGTTTGAACCACATCCCCTGCAAAGGTTTTCCTGGGTCTTTTCAAGCGCTGGGAGCCACAGGGAACTGCTGGCCAGGTTGGTTCTGAAGACGCTGGAAAGCTGAGTTGGTCAAGAACTCAGAAATAGATTCAAGACCTTCCCCCCAAGGTAGCCACCTCCTTGGCAGGCTCCGTCACAGGAGAGGGGCCATCTCCCCCTGCCCTCTCCTCCTGCCCAGCCAGGGAAGCCCGGTTGCCCACCCCCCCACCCACCCCCCGGCCAGCAGAGAAACGTGTGTGCGTGTCCGCGTGCGCGCGCGCGCGTGGTTGAGGGGCTGCTGTCTATGGTACAGTCAGTACTGTGGAGCCCGGAGGTGCAGGGACAGGCCAGGGGGAGGCCCCTTTGGGATCATAGGACCACAGCTGTCTGTAGGTGTGGCTTTCTGGGGGGCTCGCTCTGCCCTGAGGCCCTTCCAGCCATCCTGTGTAGCAATGTCTGGGACTGGGGCCCTTAGTAGCGGCTCTGGCTTCCTGGTGGGCCTGGGGGCCCTGGGGGTCCAGGGGGCCCCTGGATCCCTGGCTCACCCTTAAGCCCCATGGGCCCCCGCTGGCCCGGGGACCCTGTCTTCCCAGCAATCCCTGGTTTTCCCTGAGGCCCTGAGGGTCCCGGAGACCCTGGGGGCCCCTCTGGCCCTGGGGGCCCCACGTCCCCCTTGGGGCCTGGCTGTCCTCTTGAGCCTCCACTTCCAAAGCTTCCCTTTGCGCCTTTGAGGCCTGGGAAACCTCGAAGGCCAACTGGCCCCCTTTCTCCCACAGGTCCTGGGTCTCCAGGCTGCCCCTGAGGCCCCTGGGGTCCCGGGGGGCCGAAGCTACCAGGGTCTCCTTTTGGTCCTCTGCTGCCAATGGGTCCCTTCGTGCCCATGTCTCCTTTGGGTCCTCTTGGTCCTGGAGGGCCGGGAGCACCTAGGGCCAGAGAAAAGGGGGGAGAAGTCAGTGCACGAGGGGCAGGTCCCCTGAGGCTTTCCCATGAAGCAGGTGTGGTGCCCAGGCCACAGGGACGAGCCCGAGGGTTAGCCAGACACCAGGGCCAGGTCTGCCAACTGACAGAGCGCGGGCCGATCCCGTGACTTCTCTAGGTCAGCCAGACCACCTGTGCAGTGGGGGCGAGAAGCCTCACCTACAGGCTAGCCGGGATTCGGAGACAAGGCGTGTAAACGTGCTTGAGGCCTGGTGCACAGTGAGAATTCATTGTTCCGATTTTAGGGCTCAGTTTGGGAACTGAGAGAGCTGGGCAGCTCTGGGAAATGGCCAAGACTGTCCAGGTCTGGAGGCCGGCCTGGCCTTCTATACCTTCTCGTGGTCTTTGATAACCCCCCTTCCCCACGGACCTCACACCTTGGGCTCTGCGCATGACTCTCAGGGGACTAGACAGAGATGGAGTCAGGTGACATGGGGCAGAAAACCAAAAAAGTGAGGCACGAGAGACAGACCCTTCCCAGGAATAAGTGCATGGGCACAACAGCCCAGAGAAAGGACAGCTCTTCCAGGAGGCCCACCCTGACTACCCCAGCCTATTCTCGGAGCTCCTGAGGCTACTACTTGCTGAATCGTGCAGGTGATGCGTAGAAAAAGTCACAGTATAGCGAAAGCAAACCCAAGGGTTTGCCTATCTGGTAGACCCTGCTAGACTATGGAACCCCAGGAAAAGAGTGAGGGTCATGGCTCACATCCCCCACCCTGGGCATGGCGCCTGGCATGTGGCAGAGAACTCCCCCACAGCTGTGGCCCCCTGCTCCCACCCGGCTCTGGCCTAGCACCTGGGGGAGATGCCCAGATAAAGATGTGGTCTGTCCTTAAAGGGCCCAGGTTAGCTCCCAAGCCAGGGGTCAGTTGACCGTAATATCCTTCTGACTATGTGGATCTGAGAGTCAGCACCTCCCAGAGTTGTACCAACCCTGAGGACACAAAGCAGAGTGTGGCCATCACTCTGTCCAAGGCATTTCTCAATGCCCAGAGCGTGGAGGAAAGAGGACCCTCTGGCTTCATGAGGATCATGCAGCAAAGGCCCAGCAAAGACCTGGCTTTCTTCAGTGGTCTCTGCAAAGGATGCTGGGTAGGGTTGGTGGGAGCAGTGGGCCCCAGGGCTGGCCTGGGGAATGAATTCTCATGCCCAGACTCAGCTCTCCCTGAGAATTCTGCTGCTACATCATTCCTCTTGCAAAAGACTTCCAGCATTTTTGAGCAAGGTAGGAGCCAGTCCAGTTCCTGCATTTCACAGAGGAGGCAGCGAACGCCCAGAGAGGCAAAGCAGTATCCTCAGGGGCCCCTGAGCAGAAACTAGAGCCCAGGTGGGCCTCTTGGGGAGGAGGGATTCTGCAGCTGGGAGCTGGGAGCTGGGAGGCCTGCCAATGGCCGTGACCCAGGTCTGCGATGCCAGGGCCTCCTCCCCAGCTAATGAAAAAGCAACTGCTGTGAATCCTGGCTAATGCTACCCACTGCCCACCCTCACTACCCACCCCACCCCCCATGCTCCCCACCCCTGCTGCTCCCTGCGTGTCTGCTTCCCAGAGTGTTTCTGTGGAACACAGAGTGTCAGTGACACCATCCTCTTTAAGATCTAAATTGGGATCTAAACTGGAAACTGGAGCCCAGACAGAGTCAGCCCCACGAGGGCCAATAAAAACCTTCCAGCCATTCCCTGCCCCTGCCTGCCCATGCCCACTTCCCCCCACACAGGGGGATGTGGCCCTGTGTGGACTCAGCTCACGTGGCCGGCCAACTGCACAGGAGGGGATTCCGTCACCCGGCTGGCGGGGGCAGGGGTGGGGCTGGAGGGCTCTGGAGGGGACCTGGCCTGGGAGCAGCCAGAAGGCAGGACCTGCTTTTCAGTCTGCAGAGGGCCTCCCCCAGCCCCTCACCCCGCCCTGCAGCCTTCAGCGAGGCAGCCCAAACAACCTGGGACAGGGAGGGGCCCATGCGGGGACCTCTCCCCCCGCCCCCCGCCCGCCGCAGCCTGGCAGGACATGCTAGGAGCTGGCAAAGTCATGGCACCGGTCGGTCTTCACCCCAGCTCTGGCCTCGGCACCTGGGCCAGCAGAGCCATCAGAGGTGGAGAGGCCCCTGGAGGCTGGGTGGGCAGATGGGACTCAGAGGGCCCTGGAGCGATGCTGGGTGCCTTCCCGCCCACTCTGGAGCTCGGCTCTCATCTATAAAATTGAGAGTCGCACTTGGCAGTTCCGAAGGGCCCCTGAGCTGCGCCACTACCCCTCCTCCTGCTTCTGTCCCTGCTCCCTGGCCTGCTTCCCTGGGCTCAGCCTCTGCCTGCTCCAGGAACACAGCTCCCTGGTTCTTCACCCTCTCTCCTTACAACCACGGCTGTGCCTTCCATCCTCGTTCCCTGGATGGAGCGGTCCACACTCCCCATTTTCAGCAGAATCTCAGGAAAAGCGCGAGAAGTCCCCTCTCAACGAGGGCGCCCTGTCTGAGCAGCCTCCTGGTCCGGCAGGAGCCCCCTCACTCTCTCCCCAGGACCCCATCCTTCCCTCGCCACTGTCTTCATCAGGTGCCCGCTCCTCTCTTGCTCAAGGGGCACAGCAGCTGGCTGCCAGGACTTCTCAGGGTCTCTACACCAGTAGTGAGGGAGAAAAGGCAGAGGGTAAAGGCCCCCTCTTCTGCCCGTCCCCCCAGCCCTCGAAGCCTCCTCTTCCTGGGGGAGCTCCTGGCGGCTTCCCTGGATGGGGAAGGCTGGGCGCCCATGTGCCCGGGGAGAAGGTGTGTGCCCACCTCGTTGCCCCAGGAGGTGGCAGCCCCCAGCCTGAGGGGGAAGGAGGACTTCAGGGAAAAGAGCCACCTCCCTTCTCCACACCCCCAGTCGTGGCTGCCCCCACTGACCCCATCTCTGAGGACACAGAAGGTTGTCCTAGACAGTTCCCTTGAAGACATCAGGTGGGGTGGCCACGTCTGGGGCTACTTACCAGGCCTCCCTCGCTGTCCACGTCCGGGACCAGTAGATGGAGCCTGGCCCGTGTCGGTGTGCCTGTGCCTGCGACACCCAGCCCCCCCCCCCCCCCCCCGCTCACTCTCTAACTTCTCTGTGACCTGCCTTCTCTTGGAGAAGGGAAGGACAATGAGAGCAGCGAACATGTGTCTACCGAGTCTCTCCTGTGTCGGCGCTGCACACAGAGCTTGCTGTCCCGTTCTAAGATGAGGAGTGGGGGTGCGGGGGCTGGCAGCTTGCCCAACGTCATCAACAGGAAGGGGTAGAGACAGGACTCAAAGCCAGGCCTGCAGCTCTGAAACCCATGCTCCTTCCCCCGACGCTGCTGCCTCTGGTCCTCATCACGCTGTGGCTGGGGCTCCTGGCCCTTTCCCCAGCCCCTCCCTGCCTCCCCCTGCCAGGGCCTTCTGCCTGGTGCTGCCCAGAGGAGACAGACGGTCCACACGGAGCAGGGAAGGGGAACCTGAAGGTGAGCCGAGCCTCAACCGGTCCCTGCTGGGCCGGCCGTGAATCATGCAGTCAGAGGGGAGGGCCGGCGGGACCTGGGTCTAGCCTGGGAGGAAGTAAACAACCGTAGTTTTGTGGTTAGCTTAGGAGCCAGGAATGTGGACAGAGGCTGACCGAGGCACTCTGCAGGACAGGGTGCCCTTGATGCAGCCCATAATCAGATCCTGGTATCAGTAGGGCTAAGGGCAAAGGAGGGGAGGGCTGGATCCTGCTCTGGGCAGCGGGGGGACATTTAAGGCAAAGGAGGAAACTGAGCGGCAGAGGCGGAGGTGCAGAGTTGGGGGAGAGGCACGGAGCACCCTGGAGTTCTGGGGAGGCCCATAATTACTCAGGAAGCCAGAGACTGTAATTAGGCCATCCCGGCCCATTAGGGTAGAGCCACAACTGACTGCATGTCTGGGACAAGTAGGTGGTCTGCTCCTGGTCCGCACTGGGAACCCAGAGGGTGTGTGTGTGTGTGTGTGTGTGTGTGTGTGTGTGTGTGTGTGCAGAAGCACCAAGTCTGTCAGCACCCAACACGGCCCAACCATGGGTGGGGTAGCATGTGGGCAGGAGGGGCTCACAGTCCTTCTCATGGTCCAAAGCAGCAGGCCAGCTTACAAGGACAGAAAGAAGTAGAAACAGAAGGGGCGCCTCTTGGAAGACTGGTGCCATGGAAGGCACGCTGGCCTGGCCTTTGGGGGACCCAGGTTTGGGCCCCAGCTCTGGTATTAACAAAGCAGATAGCTGCGTAAGTGTCTGTCCCTCCTTGCACTTCAGGCTTCCCTCTATTCACTGAAAATGTTGACCTGAGTCAGGGACTGTCGGTACAGGTGGCTGTTACCCAAGGAACACAGGAAAAATGACGATGCACTTGTATTCTGTGGCACACGAGACTGCAGCTGACCAAAGTTCCCACGGAGAACAATCCGAATCATCAGATCAGATCAAGTAGCAAGACATCCTTCTGATGGCTTGGGAGAGAGACCAAAGGCCAAAATCACAGGGAGAAGGGAGACCCCTTAAAGCCTGGCTTTCCTTGCCACGTTTCTTCTCGAGGCATTTGTCAATTAGTGATTAGTGCGGACCGAGCGGCTGAGAAGCCACACAGAAGGCTGCAGCTGTCAGACTGAGAAGCTGAGCAAGGCTTCCAGCAGCTTCCCTGGGGCTGGAGTTCAGGGCTGCCAAGATGCAGGAGGGTACGAGGCTGCGAGTACATTTGCTATAAGGACCACAGGGCAGAGGAGTCGAACAGAACAGTCAGCTTCATTCAGCAGCGCTGGGGAGACAATAATTGGAGTTCAAGACCGACAAGGTGGTAGCGCCCTAGTAAACAGTCCTCCAGGACCATGCATTGTAAGTACGAGTGTGTCGGAAACAGGCCAAGTGTCGGGCCGCCGGGGTGGTTCAGTTGGTTAGATGTCCGACTCTTGATTTCAGCTCAGGTCGTGATCTCTGGGTGGTGACACTGAGCCCCGAGTTGGGCTCTTCGCTGGGCGTGGAGCCTGCTTAAGATTCTCTCTCTCCCTCTGCCCCTCCCCACTTGAGCACACACACTCTCCCTCTCTCTTAAAAAAAAAAAAAAAAGCCAAGTGTCACCTTCCTTGCCCACCCTCAGCTTCTAGCCTCGTTTATGCTTTCATTATGCACTCACCGAGCAAATGTTTCCTGAGTGCCTTCCAAGGCCAGGCACTCTGCTGGGTTTTTGGTGAGTGAGACAAGGAGCCCATCACCAACCGAATTAGATTTGGAATCATCCCTGAAATTAGGACACCATTTTATAGTTTACAAAAACCTGTTCATACCCATTGTTGACAATGATACTCATGGGATATATGTAAGGCAGGTATTAATGTTCTTATTTGTGGATGAGGGAAACTGAATTGAAAGTAGCCAAGAGCCTTGTCCAAGGTCACCTGGCTAATAAGCAATGATGGTTTCCTGTCTCCAGTTCCCAAGTAACAGCCCTAGCCCAGACACTGTCTATCACAGACACAGAAATCATCCTACAGAGTAGGAAGAGAGAACTATCCTATGGGAGGCACAAAGACTATGGAAGCATCACAGGCTTTCTGTTGAGCAAATGGAGCTAGAAGAGGTCTCAAGGATCAGCTGGTCTTATCCTTTCACTTACAGATGAAGAACAAAAACAAAAAACAGAGGCTTAGGAAGATTAAGTGATTCTGTCTACAGACTCAGAGCAAATTAGAAGTCAGACTTCTCTCCCATGTCATTTAAGAGTCCAGCCCTTCAGTCAGCACTTGGCACCTTCCACACTGGCTGTGGTCCCTGCTGTCCCACCCCTGGTATTCTAGAGAGCAGCTCAGCTCCAGGCAGGGGGAGACCTCATGGCCAGCTCCAACATGTGAGGCTGGTGGCCCCTGTCTGTGCAGGAAAGAATGAGAAACAAGTGCCTGTAGGAAAGGATGTACATTTGGTACCTGAAATTCTCTCTCCGATGAGAAAGCTTTTACCCGTGCCGCTTTACCAACCAAGACGAATGTAGACAGACGTGCAGGGGTTGAGCCAAGAGTCGGGCATGGCTGAAACAAATGTCCCACCTTGCTCACCAGCTAAGATGAGGTCCTTTGATGACAACTCTGCCATCATTAGCACAAAAGCAAATATAAATTCCCATGGCTCTTGTTGGGTGGTACTTAGAATGAGGTTCCTCTCCAACACTTTGAGTATCATCTTTCCCTTTTTCACTCTCTGCGTCGCACCCCTACACCGAGGCAGGACCTGAGTGGAAAGTCGTTTCTGGTGCCTGCAAGCTCATGCTCTCAGTGTCTCCTCTTCAGGCTGGACCCTGGACACGTGCATCTCAGAGCCGCGGAAAAGGGTCAGGACTTAAAATCATAGTGTGACCTTGAGTTAATGCCTTGACCTTCCCCAGTCTCAGGTCACCTTTCTGTAAAATAAAGACACCAACTCCTTGGTGTTGCCTCGTCTACTATACAAAGGTGGTTGTGAGGCCAAAATGAAACAAAGCATGTGAAGGGACTTTGTCATTGGGAAAGCTTTATATTTCACTTGTTCTCGGGCTCAGTGCAACAAAAATACAAAATTACCAGAGAATGAACCATAAGAACTATCTAGTAATGCCTTTACTGGGAAAATGAATCCTAGAGATATGTATGCTAGACGAAATACTGAGGGAAGGTTTCAGTTACCCAAGAAACACTCAGTACCTAGGTTTGCTGCAAAAATGTGACAACAGGCAAACAAGACCTACCCCCACCCAACACCACCAATTTAGATTAAATAAAAAATTAACCCTAGTGACAGTAGAAATGCTCACTGATATAAAATAAAGGCAATACAGGTTTGAGACTAGGTTAAAGCAAAATAGAGAATCAGAGAGGTTCGTTCCAAGTCTGTGCTCTGTGGAGAGAACAGAGCTGTTTGGGATCGTGGGGCCCTCCCTCCTTCCTCCTTGGAGCTCCCCAGGTTATCAGGCCCAGATGTCTGGCCCCCCAAATGTAAACCATAAATTCTGGAACTGCCAGGTCTCAGTGGCTACCTAATTCTATTATTTAGAGCCAAGACTGGTTATATTTTCAGGTTGAACATTCTTTCCACAAAGACACACGCTTTCTCGGGAAGGGTCCAGGGAATCTGGGTATAGCCATCCAGATTCCTAGGATAAAAGAATCCCAATTAGGAGTCTTTTGGACTATTTTCCAAGAGAAAAACTGTTGGGAATACTGCTGTGAAAGAGTAGAATGAAAAAGTAATAGTATTTGTTTGGGATTGAGTTGTGTCCCCTCAAAATTCGTATTCTGAAGTCCTAACTCCCAGTACCTTGGAATATGACCTTCCTTGGAGACAGAGTCCTCATAGAATCAATTTTAAATGTGGCCACTAGGTAACGCCGAATCCAGTATGCCTGGTGTCTTTATGAAAAGGGGAAACTGGATACAGAGACAGACCCGCACAGAGAGAAAATGACAAGACCCAGGGAGAAGCCGGCCACATACAATTCAAGGCCCGGAACAGAGTCTCACGGCCCTCAGGAGGAACCAATCCTGCCGACACCCCGGTCTCAGACTTCTGGCCTCCAGAGTTGTGAGACAATACATTTCTGTTCTTTAAGCCCCCTGGTCTGTAGTACTTTGCACCAGCAACCTGAGCAGATGAATACGGTGTTTATTTCACAATGAAGTTCTCATAAGCAGAAGCCATAGAGCATTTCAAGTGAACTGAAGGAGTGGTCCAGGGAACCCCCATTCGATATGGAATCTAGGGGTAAGCTGGGGATGGAGGTAACCCAGGGGAAGAGGAGGCCAGCCCCTGGTTAGGGAAATTGATGGGGAGTAGACAGCAACGCCGCCGAATGGCCTGCCCACCAAGGCAAGGAGCACATTGCATTTGCTCAGGTGCTTTTAGAGGGACAAGGTTTTATGTGACTTTGGAGAAGGCCATTCGAGGCAGCTTGCAACTTTGGACCTGAACTGCCTTGAATTTGAATCCTGTGTCCATTCCTTGATAGCTGTGTGAGCTTGGCTAGACCTCATGTGGTACCCAGTTCTTCACTGCAGGCTTTTTGGGTTTCCAGGATCCTGGGAATGAAAGGAGGTAATGTGTATGCCATACGGTTTCTGCAGGGTCTTTGTATGTATCGCTCCCTCCACCTGGAACTCTTCTGCTCATCCATGCTGACCCTGTTATGCTTGACTTATTCCTCCTTCTTTCTCAGGTCTGATAGTTAATTTCATGAGTCAACTTGACTCGGCCATGGGGTGCCCAGATATTTGGTCAAACATTATTCCAGGTATGCCTGTGAGGGTGTTTTTGGATGAGATTAATATTTGAATCAGTAGACTGAGTCAATCCACAATGCGGGTGGGCCTCGTTCAATCAGTTGAAGGCCTTATTAGAACAAAAAGGCTAAGAAGGAACTCCTCCTGCCTGACTGCTTCAAACTGGGACATCAGCTCTTTCTTGCCTTTGGGTCTGAACTGAAACATTGGCTCTTCCTGGGTCTTGAGCCTGCCAGCCTTCAGACTGCAACTACAAGTTGCAGACCCAGCTTTCCTGGGTCTCACACTTTTGGACTCAGATTGTAATTAAACCATTGGCTCTCCCAGGTCTCCTGCTTGCTGACTCACCCTGAAGATCTTCGGCTTTCCTGGCTTCTATACCATGTGAGCCAACTCCTTCAATTCCTTATAGTAAATCAATCTCTCTTTTCGGAGATCCTAATGGACACGGGATATATATATATATCCTGTTGGTTGGTTCTGTTTCTCTGGAGAACCCTGACTAATACAGACTTGGGTACCAAGAGTCATTCTAAAGGAACAGAATTTTAAAGATGAGTTTTCTAAATTGATCTGGGGTTTCTGGAATTGACTCTCTAAGATTTAAAGATGCTAGTGACCTTATTTCTAAGTAGTAAAGACAGCCTAAGAGTCTGTCTATTATCACGTGATAATAGAGGTATGAAAAGTACTGGAGACTCCTCATCAACCACTTAGGAGAGGCAAGGATCTGGGTGACCAGGTGTATGATACTTTCGAATACTTTTTGTCAAAATAATGAATATAATGAGGATTGGTTGCTCCTAATGTTACTGGACAAAGTCGGGAAAGAAAAGGTTGAGCTTAGGATTCAAATTTCCAGTTCAAGTGTCACATAAATGACCTGCAAGCTTCTCTGTCTGCCCTTATCCCCTGTAGATATGGGGATGGGATTGCTGAAAATCTAACATACCTCACCCTGTGACTGGCTGAGCTGCAATGCCGATTGAATTCCCAGCTTCCCGGGGTGTCTGCTGTTAAAGTAAAGGCATTGACTGGGAAGGAATGGGATCCTGAAAGTTGGAATGGGGATATGTGGGAAGACCCTGATGGATCTGGGGACACTGGACCCCTAAATTATGATGAGTCATCTTAGAGAGTGGAAACAGTTTCTCCACCCCCAGTAAAAGTGACTTCTCAGAGCACCCGGGTGGCTCAGTCAGTTAAGCATCTGACTCTTGATTTTAGCTCAGGTCATGATCTCAGGGTTGCGGGATTGAGCCCCACAGTGGGCTGCATACTCAGCGGGAGTCTGCTTGAGATTCTCCCTCTCCCTCTGCCTCTCCCCCCTGCACTCTCTCTTTCTCTAAAATAATAAAAAAATAAATCTTTTTTTAAAAAATGACCTCTCAACCCCTGTCTGAAGCCTGCATTGCCTGAGGAGAGGGCGGTGGCCTCCCCCACTGCCAAGCAAGACAATGCTGATGCTCCTGAGGACCCACCTCCACCGCCCCTCTTTGCTTCTAGACCTATAACTAGACTCAGTTCTCAGCAGGACCCTAAAGGTGAGGTACAGAGTATGACCCATGAGGTGGTGTGCTATACTCCAAAAGAACTACTTGAGTTTTCTAATTCATGCAGATAGAAATTGGGGAGTATTTGTGGAAAGGGATACTAGAGGGGTGGGATAATGGTGGCAGAAACATAATGTTGGATCGGGCAGAATTTATTGATAGGGGCTGACTAAGCAGAGATTTTCTTTTTTTTTTTTTTTTAAGATTTTATTTATTTATTTCAGAGAGAGAATGAGAGATAGAAAGCACAAGAGGGAAGAGGGTCAGAGGGAGAAGCAGACTCCCTGCTGAGCAGGGAGCCCGATGTGGGACTCGATCCCGGGACTCCAGGATCATGACCTGAGCCGAAGGCAGTCGCTTAACCAACTGAGCCACCCAGGCACCCTAAGCAGAGATTTTCTATGTAATGGTGCATCTTGAGGAGTTAGAAAGGGTCTAACAGTGTGTTTGGTTGGTTGGCTGAAGCATGGGCCAAAAGGTGACCCACAATGAGTGAGAGAGAAGTGCTGGATCTGCCTTGATTTCATGTAAAGAAAGGGATTCAAAGACAGGGAAGGTGGGATGTTGGAGTGGGTTTGTCATCCGAGACCCCCTCACCTGCCCTGGGAAGGTCCAGAAGACATGCCTTTCACCACGACTGTGAGAAATAAATCTGTGAGGAGAGTCTTAGAATCCTTGAAGAGCTCTGTGATCACTGTAGGCCAGACCTTGCAGGGAGAGCTGCAGTCACTCAACTGGGAAACCTAACCACAATGAGAATAATTGGGTCCTGGGGTGGCAGATACCTAATGGTGGCACTCAACTGCCTAAGGCAAGGAGAGCATGGATACCATAATAGCAGAGTCAATGCAGTGATGGGGATAGGCTGACACGCACAGACCCGTGGCGTTGGTTAGTTGGTCATAGTGTGCCTAGAAGTGAAATAGATAAGAAGCCTACAAAATTCTTACTTGTTCTGAACAAGCAGAGAAGTTCTAGGTCAAGTGAACAAAAATCTAATCTGAATTATAAAAACAGTCATGGCTTCTCCTCGGACTTGAGCCTGTTTACAAACCCAGAATGACTTAAATGAAAGGGAAGCTGGGCACCCTTGAGAAAGGACCCCAGTATACACCAAATATTTATACTGTTAATCTTCCCAGCCTTCCCCAAAAGGACCTACAGCTTTCTACCAGGATAACTGTACACTGGGGAAAAGTAATCATCCCTTTCGGGGACTGTTAGACACTGGCTCTGAGCGGACACCGATTCCAGGAGACCCAAACACCACTGCGGTCCTCCAGTCAGAGTAGGGGCTTATGGAGGTCAGGTAATCAATGGGGTTTTAACTGAGGTCCATCTCACAGGAGGCCCAGTGGGTCCCTGAATCCACCCTGTAGTTGTTTTCCCAGTTCTGGAATGCATAACTGGAACAGACATACTAAGAAGCTGGCAGAATCTCACATTGGTTCCCTGATCTGTTGAGTAAGGGGTATTATGGTGGAAAAGGCCAAGAGGCACTGACTCTATCTAGGAAAATAGTTAACTGAATGCAATCCTGCATTCCTGGAGGGACTACAGAGATTAGTGCCCCCACCAAGAACTTGAAATTTGCCAATTTGGCCAGTGCAGAGGACAGGTGGACCTTGGCGAATGACAGTGGATTTTCCTAAGCTGAACCAGGTTGGGATTCCAACTGTAGCTGCTGTACCAGAGGCAGCTTCATTGCGTGAGAAAATTAACACATCCCCCGGATGCAGCTATTTATTTGGGAAATGCTTTTTTGTCCATACCTGTTCATAAGGCCCACCACAAGCAGTTTGCTTCCAGCTGGCAAGACCAGCAATACACCGTCACTGTCCTGCCTCAGGGGATCTCAATGCTCCAGCTCTATGTCATACTTCAGTTCATAGGGAACTTGTTCTCCTCTGCACTACATTGATGATATTATACTGATTGAACCTAGCGAGCAAGTAAGTAGTAGCTCGCTCTTTGTGAGACATTTATGTGTCAGAGCAGGGGACATAAATACGACAAAAATTCAAGGGTCTTTGGGGCGCCTGGGTGGCTCAGTCGTTAAGTGTCTGCCTTCGGCTCAGGTCATGATCTCAGGTTCCTGGGATGGAGCCCTGCATTGGGCTCCCTGCTGAGCAGGGAGCCCCCTTCTCCCTCTCTCCACTCAAGCTCTCTCTCTCTCTCTGTCTCTCTCAAATAAATTTAAAAAAAAAATTCAAGGGCCTTTTACCTCAGTGAAATTTTTAGTGGTCCAGTGATGTGGGCATGTTGAGATATCCCTTCTAAGGTGAAGAATAACCTGTTCCATTTGGGCCCCTCCTACAATTAAAAAAGAGGCACACCTAGTGGGCCTCTTTGGATTTTGGAGGCAACATACACATTCCTCACTTGGGTGTGCTACTCCAGCCCATTTACTGAGTGATCTCAAAGCATGCTGGTTTTGAGTGGGACCCAGGACAAGAGAAGGCTCTGAAACAGGTCCAGACTGCTGGTTAAGCTGCTTTGCCACTTGGGCCATATGATCCAGCAGACCCAATGGTGCTTAAAGTGGTGGTGGCAGATAGGGATGTTTAGGGCATTTGGCAGATCCCTATAAGTGAACTGCACTATAGACCCTTAGGATTTTGGAGCAAAGCCATGCCATCCTCTGTGGATCACTACCCTCCTTTTGAGAAACAGCTCTTGGGCTATTATAGGGCTTGGGTAGAGACTAGATGCTAGCCAAGGACCATCTAGTTACCATGAGACCTGAGCTGCCCATCTTGAACTGGGTACTTTCTGACCCACCAAGTTATAAAGCTGGGCATAGAGAGCCACATTCCATAATCCAATGGAAGTGGTATATATGTAATCAGGCCTGAGTAGGCCCTGAATGCACAAGTAAGTTACAGGATAAAGTGGCCCAAATACCCATGGTCCCCACTCCTACTATACTACCTCCTCTCCTAGCCTGCACCTACGGTATTATGGGGAGTTACCAATGACCAGCTGACAGAGGAAGAGAAGATTCTGACCTAGTTTACAATTGGTTCTGCATGATATGCAGGCATCACTTGAAAGTGGACAGGTGCTACATTACAACTTGAAGGGACTTCCCTGAAGGACAGTGGTGACTGAACACCTTCCCAATGGGCAGAACTTCTGGCAGTGTACCTGGCCATCGTGCTTGCTCGGAAGAAGAAATTATCAGATGTGTGATTATAACCTGCTTCATGGGCTGTGGCCAATGGTTTGGCTGGATGGTCAGGGACTTAGAAGAAACACAATTGGAAAACTGGTCACAAGAAATTTTGGGGAAGAGGTATGTGGCGAGTCCTCTCTGTAGGGGCAAAAAAAATGTGAAGACATTTGTGTCCTCTGTGAATGTTCTCCAAAAGGTGAGCTCAGCAGAGGAGGATTCTAATAGTCAAGTAGATATAGCATGACTTATTCTGTGGGATACCAGTCAGCCTTCTGTCACCCCTGTCACCACCCAGTGGGCTCATGAACAAAGTGGCCACGATGACAGGGATGGATTTTGTGCATGGGGTCAGCGACATGGACTTCCAGTCACCAAGGCCAACCTGGCTATGGCTACTGCCAAGTGCCTAATCTTCAACTGCAGAGACCACCAACAAATCCCCAGTATATGGCACCATTCCACAGGGTGATCAGCCAGCTACCTGGTGGCAGGTTAATTACACTGGACCACTTCCATCATGGAAGGGGCAATGTTTTGTTCCTGATGGATTAGAAACTTACTCTGGATATGCATTTGCCTTCCCTGCATGAAGTGCTTGTGCCAAAAAATACCATGCAGAATGCATTATCCACCATCGTGGTATTCCATGGTATTCCAGTGTAGCATTGCTTCTGATCAAGGAAATCACTTCACAGCAAATGAAGTTCAACAATGGGCCCATGATCATGGAATTCCCTGGTGTTACCATGGTCCCCACAATCTTGAAACAGCTGGCTTGACAGAAGATTGAAATGGCCTTTGAAGACCCAGTTCCAGGGCTATAGCTAGGTGGCCATATCTTGCAGGGCTGTATATGGTCTGAATCAGTATCCAGTATATATGGTGCTGTTCCTCTGATAGCCAGGATTCACTGGAACTGGGATCAAGGGGTGGAGATGGGAAAGACACCACCCACTATCACCCCTAGTGACCCACTAGCAAAATGTTTGCTTCTTATTCCCACAATCTCATGCTCTGCTGGCTTAGAGATCTTTGTTCCAAAGGAAGGAATGTTTCTGCCAGGAGATACAACAATGACTCCATTGAACTGGAAGTTAAGACTGCTGCCTAGTCACTTTGGGCTTCTCACGCCTCTGAATTAATAGGCAAAGAAGAAGTTATTGTGCTGACTGAGGTGACTGATCCTGACTACCAAGGAGAAACTGGACCACTACTCTAAAACGGAGGTAAGGGAGAGCATGTCTGGAATTCAGAAGATCCCGAAGAGTGTCTCTCGGTGCTACCATGCCCTGAAATAAATTCAGTGGAAAACTACAATGGCCCGATCTAATCTAAGAAGGACCCTAGATTGGGAATGAAGGTTTGGATCACCCTACCAGGTAAAGAATAACAACCAGCTGAGGTGCTTGCCAAGGGAAAAGAAAATACAGATGGGTAGTGGAAGGAGGAAGTTATAGATACCAGCTATGACCATGTACTCCTTGTCAAGAGTATTTCTTCCTTGTTGTGTTATAAATAAATAAATAAATAAATAAGTATATATATATATATACACACATATATATAGTATTTTTGCTTTCTTCCCTCTCTTATCCCCTTGTCATGTAACATAAAACATAAAATATATTGACTTTATATCACAGTATTGTTAACTTTATGTCATAGTATATAAATTATGAGATATCAAAGGGAAAGGTAAATATCCCTCCAGGATTTTACCTTCTCTTCTGGGGAAGGGGTTAGTGTGGTTTTGGTTGTACACAGGATACTCGCATCATGAGCATTAGGCAGAACTGTAACCTTGTTAGTATCTCCTTTTGGGGATTAAGTATTATTTAAGGAGATGTGTATGGGTGCCAAGTTGACTTGTGATGGTTAATTTTATGTGTCAACTTGACTGGACCACCGAGTGGCCAGACATTTGGCCAAACATTATTCTGGGTGTCTCTGTAGGAGTGTTTATGGATGAGACTAACATTTAAACTGGTACTGAGTAAAGCAGATTGTTCTCCTCAATGTGGCGGGCCTCATCTAATCAGTTGAAGACCTGAATAGCACCAAAGACTGACCCTCCCATAAGTAAAAGAGAATTCTCCTGCCTGATGGCCTTCAAACTCCCCATCATCTCTTCCTGTTCTACAGCAGCATCTGGCCTTCCGACTCAAACTCGAACATCAGTTGAGCAGATTTTGGACTTGCCAGCCTCCCTAATTACATGAGAAAATTTTTTAAATAATTTCTCTCTCTCTCTCTCTTATTGGTTCTGTTTTTCTGGAGAACCTGACTAATGCAGGGGTGAGATGAGAGAAGAAGAGAACATCAGAGTAATGAACATCCCAAGCGGCAGGTGGCTGAGCACCCCAGTGATGGGGTGGAAGGGAGAAAATGAGAAAACAGAGTTTCCAAGATGAGGTCTCTCTATATCTCTGTGTGGACCCAATCAAACAAATCCACGTATGAAAATCCAGTTTTGTATGGCAGGCAAAGTTATGAGTCATAGCACCTTTACAAAAGAGGTTTGTAGGTACAGTAGACCTCCCTTATCCGTGATGGATATGTTCCAAGACCCCCCTATATAGCTTGCTTTTTCCTATATATACTTACCTATGATAAAGTTTAATACATAAATTAGGCATTTCGTGAATGTTGTCTTGCTCTCTCTCAAAATATCTATGGTACTGCATTTGCCCTTCTTGTGATGACCTAAGATGATAAAATGCCTAAGCGATGAGATGAAGTGAGGTGAAGGATGCAGCCGTTGTGACATAGCATTAGGCTACTATTGACCTTCTGGGGATACCTCATTAGGAGAAAATTGAAACCACAGATAAAGGGGAGCAACTGTGTTTTAAAGCTTCCAGTTGCCCTAGGCATCAGCTACAGGATTGCATGAGCCTACCAAGACTTTTGCCTGAAACCAGGTACTTCTGTGTCGGGCAAGATCAGCACAGCCCTCTGAGAGCTCCATAGCAGGTGTGGCCCAAGTCTGGCTCTTACCTCTTAGGATGGTGACGTTTTGAAGGATTTCTCCATGCTGCGTGTCCACAGCCTTCATCTCCTCCACGATCATGGAGAGGTTGCGGACATTGAAGTCCAGCCGCGCACTGAGCAGGCTGAAGTGCTCCCGGAGCAGGTCTGTGGTGCCCAGCATGAGGGAGACAGACTTATTCAGGTAGTAGAGCTCCTCGGCATGGGTGTGGAAGCCCAGCGTGCAGGAGAGCCGCACATCGTCCAGGTACTTGAGCATGCTGTGCACGTGATTGTCGGTGGCATTGATGTTGGTGAAGATGGTGCTGATCTCGATCTCATGCGAAGTCATGCGTCCTTCTAGTGTCTCGAACCTCTCCACCGTGCGGTTCTGGGCATAGCGGGTGTGGTATTGCAGATCGTGCATGTTCTCTTCGTGGTCGTCCAGGAAGGACGAGATGTTATCCAGCTGCAGCTGCAGGCCCATGACCTGCAGCACCAAGTCGTGCATGCTCTCGGCATTCTGGCTGATGCGCTGGGAGGAGACCCCCAGGGTGGCCTGGATGTTCTTGACCGCTTCTCCGGTCTTGGCTGAGGTGGTGCGCAGGGTGCTGAAGAGCCGGGTGTAGTTTTGCCAGTCGGTGACAATCTTCTGGAGGGTCAGGGTCTCCTCGTCAGTCTTCCGCCGGATCCCGTGGATCCACTCCGAAGTCTGCCCCACGGTGAAGTTGATCTGGTGGACTGTAGCCTTGACATCATAGCAGTCCTGGGTGAGGTCCTTCAGAGAGAGGTCCAGGCCGGCTGTGGTGGCCTGCCAGCCTCTCACCTGGGCAAGAAAGAGCCCCAGAGACTGGTTGACTTGGTGGATGGAGAATGAACAACTGCCCATCTCCTGGGAGATCTGACTGCTGGTGGTGGAGAGCAACTCGTGGGTCTGAGAGGTCTGGTCCAGTTGCACCTCCTGGGCCAGAAGCATCTTCTGAATTCCCTCCAGCTCCTCCTGCAGTTTTCTGATCTCTTGCTCCAGCTGCCCAGCCTCGTGGCAGAAGGAACAGTTGTTTGGGGCTTTCAGATCTTCAGGGGAAAGAGACAACATTTTGAGTTGCAGAAGGATCATAGGACAAAACTTACTCCTTTACCTATTTCAGAGCATAATGGATTGTCAAGTGGCTTCCCAATCCCTCTTCCTATCCTAGGCCTGCTAGGAAATCCTTTTTGGGAAAGCCTTACCATCTCTATGAAATATTATTTTACCAAATGTCTTTACTCTGACCTGAAATGTAGAAGTGGGGACATTTTTTTCCATCTCGCCACCAAATTCTCGAGAATATATCTTCACAACTTTCTAAGGTTGCCAAGAACCACCCATTTTCACTTTATCTAAGTATTTCTCCAAGTATTTTTACATTTGTTGTCGATAAACTTATGGGGAAAAGATGGTGTGGGGATTATTTCTCCCTGTGACAGTCAAGAAATGAGGCACAGAGAAGAGGCTTGCCAAATATCACTCAGCTAGTAGTTTCTCTTTCTGTCAGGGCAGGCCACCCCTACACTTTCTATTGTGGCTCCTTCTGTCTCAGTCTCAGAACGAGAAGGTCCCTGGTTAAAGCAGGAGATAAAGAGGATTATGAACTGGTAGGGTAGGGTAGGGCAGGGTAGGGTAGGGTAGGGTAGACTTACCAAGAGGCTTTGGAAGGTCTTAAAATTAATTTCTGGGTGGCTGGGTGGCTCAGTCGGTTAAGAGTCTGACTCTTGATTTTGGCTCAGGTTATGATCTCAGGGCCCTGGGATCAAGCCCTGGGTTGGGCTCCCTGCTCAGCGGGGAGTCTGCTTGTCTCTCTCTCTCTCTCTCTGCCCCTCCCCCTGCTTGCGCTTGCGCTTTCTTTCTCAAATAAATACATAAATCTTTAAAAAATAATAATAATCTCAGATACATAAGAATGACTGAGGACTGGAGTGTCTTTGGGTTCCTTCTCTACCTGTAGGCTCCGGCTAGATCCGTACCACTCACAGAAGCCCTGACCCCAGTGCTGGGTGAATCCCAGGGCAGCAGCCCTCTCTGAGTGGACAGGGAGGAAGGGAGCCATAGCTGCCTTTCCCTTGTGCCTGGAAGGTTGGTGAAGGCTGCCCTACTCCAGGGCACCATGGCCTGAGGGAGACACTTACCCCTCCCCCATTAATACTGGTCTTCCTTCATACTCGTGAGCACACCTGGATGCTGGACACTTACCCAGTCCTTGGAGATTTTCCTGCATAGACATAAGCTTCTTGTCATAAATGGCCTGGGCCAGGGAGATGTCTTCTGAGAGAGAGTCCACTTTCCTGAAAACTGTATGGGAAAACAGATGAGAAACTGGGGCAGGGTGTTAGTTCAGAGAAACGGCAATCATTTACTAAGAAGTTATTTTTACCAACCTCTCTGCCATCAAAACCGTTCACCCTTCTATGGGGCTTTTCAGTGGTCGTAAGGGAAGATGCTTCTTATGGCCAGAGTTCGTCATGCATTCCTTAAAAATATATATCTACATCTATCTATAGATCTAGGTAGATCTATATCTCTTTATATATCTCCCTTAAGTGTTTACATGTATGTATACATACACTTGTGTGTATATATGTGTGTGTGTGTGTGTGTGTACATATATATCCCCCTCCAGATTTTAAAACTAGGACCTGACCACAGGCTAGACTAGAATAGGGAAAATTAAGGGGAAAAAAAAGCACAAAAAGAATATAAAAATTATTCTTAATCCTATCACTGAGAGATAATAGCCATCAATATCTTCGTGTATCTCTTAGACTCTTACTTATCTCCATAACCACTCTGTAGTTACATGGATATATGTATACTTTTTTAGAAAACAATAACAGAAACCTGGAATGTATGGAATATCTCATTTATTTTCTTTCGTTTTGCTTCACTGGTATCATGTCATGGATGTTTTCCTATTGAGGTTTAAATCACTTTTAAGATCATTAATTTTAATGTCTGTATCATACTCTATATAAACGACTCAGCAATTATATAAAAATCCCTTGTGGTGGGGGGGGGCCCTTCTGAGCCTACAAATAAAACTTGATACGTAAATATGAGTAACACTTGTTCCTAGAAATAATCCTTATATTTGATGGGTGTGTGTATATGGTTATTCTCTTAGGATAAATTGCTTGAAGTAGAATTAATGGGTCGAAGGATATTAATATTTTTGAAGTTGGACACAGGGTTCCAAAGTGACCCCTAGGAAAGATTTTACCCCAGCTTATACCAGCTTCTCAGGGGTCAGTGCCGGCCAGGGGTTAGAGCACATCTGGGCAGTAGCAGGATCCCTGGCTTTCTCTAGCAAACGCCTGGCTGGATGGGGAAGTGAGAGTAGAGGACGGGGTAGACAAGATGCTCCCCACAGAGCCTATGAAGGCAAGTTCCGGGGGATGGAAAGAGCCCCAACAGGAGAGTTGGGGAATGCAACTTCTGGTCCACACTTGCCCCAGATTTGTTGGGTATCTTCAGGCAAGTCAGTTAGTCTTTCTGCAGCTTGACTGAATCATCTGTAGAAGGAAAGTATGAAGCTAGATGACTTCTAATGTTCTTCTCAGCTCCAAAATTCCATTTTTTTTTTGGAATCTCTGGCCTTAAATTAACATTGTACATCTCAGAGCTGTTGAGACTTAAATACTAGCAGTGACATGTTGAGAGATCCTAGGAACAGTTCCCTAGAGTTTATAGTATTTATTATTCCATTGGAGCCTTCCCCAAGTTAAAATTGCTTATATAGATGGGGGGAACAGAGGTGTAGAGAGACTGAGTGACTTGGATTCCTATCCTAACGCTTTATAAAGTCTTACGTCCAAGCCAATAGCCAAGGGCTCATTCATGTAATTCACCCTGTTCATTTCTTCATTGTGCATTTCAAGATTTGTAATCACATATTAATTTGTTTACTGTTTTCCTTACTTTTTAGATCTTATTTTTTTCTCATCCTTTCACAATTATGTCTTTTAATGTATACTTAAAAAGTACACATATATAATTTATAAATAAATAGGTATATTTTACAGGTGTGAGATTATCATTTTTTTCTTTCCTATTATGTAAGTATAAAAATTTTCAAACACAGTAATCAAGGCTTGGACAGTGACTATCCTACTTGTAGGTAGGTAGTAGGTAGTAGTGTATCTGCTGTCTACATTCTATAGTCCACATTTTACTGTATTTACTTTCTTGTACATCTGTCCAGTTTACCTTTTTATCCATTCATCAACCCATCCAGTTTTTTGATGTATTTTATTTTATTTTTTCTTAAAGATTTTATTTATTTATTTGACAGAGAGAGACAGTGAGAGAGGGAACACAAGCAGGGGGAGGAGCAGAAGGAGAAGCAGGCTTCCCGCTGAGCCAGGGAGCCCCATGCGGGGCTCGATCCCAGCACCCCGGGAGCATGACCCGAGCCGAAGGCAGACGCTTAACAACTGAGCCACCCAGGCGCCCTTGATGCATTTTAAATCAAACTTTTTACTGATGGGGTACACGGTCAAAAAAAGTTCATAGGTTATTGCTCTAGACCTAGGGTTGGCAAAGCAGGATCTGCATGCCGAATCTAACCCAGGGTCACTTTGTTGGAACAAAGCCATCTCCATTCATTTACGTATTGTCTCTGGCTTTACGATGGCAGAGTGGTTTTGACAAAGACCATGTGTGGCCCGTAAATCCTAAAATATTTACTACCTAGCCCTTTACAGGAAGTTTGCCAAACCTTGCTCTAGATTATAAGCTCCGAAAAGACAAGGCTTATGTTTTATTAAGCAGTATACGCCCAGTGCCTAACACAGTTCTTGGCTTATAGTATGCATGCAACAGATACCCAATTAAATAAGTAAGTGGATTTTCCAAGTCCCTATGAGGAAGACTGATTTTGCTCAAGACTCTGGACTTTATTCACAGTCCTGACCATAATACCTTGACTAGGACTGTCCACATATATACTCACAAATCTCTAGTCATTCATTTGACGAATATTATTGAGCACCTACCAACCAGGTCAGGATGGTGTTGGCTCTGCTCTAGGGACTGGGGAGACCCAGGCTGGAGGCAAAAACAAAAAGGAAGCCTAAAGTTCTCCCTGGATGCCCCGAATGCACTCCTCACTCCCAAATTATTATGATCTTCTGCTCATTCACTCTGGATCTTAGGGCAAATCATTTCACCTTCCCAGATATGTGGAATGAGGTCGGCCTCCCATTTCGGGGCTCGTTGAGATGATTCGTGGATATCATGTATGCGATAGGACCTGGCGCCTGGTGGGCACCCCATCACTGTCCACACCCTCTGAAGCGGGTCGGCGCCTGAGTTCCGCTCTGGGCTCAAGCCTGTGGCTCCCGGAGCTTTATTCATGGTCCTGCAGGTGTGGAGAGCTGAGGCCCTGTAAGGCCTGGCCAGGAACAGACTTGGGAAGTTCCCTGACGTCCAGTTTGCTACCTCATAATGGTGGACAGCAGCTCCCCCCTCCTCGCCTGGCAGGATCTGGGCCCCTTTCTGAGAAGCCAAGCCCCGTGAAGTGATTTAGTAGAAAGAAGTAGGGCTGGATGGGGTGAGGCGCTTGGAAAGTTCTTGAATCAATGGTCCTCAAACCTGGCTGCACACCGGAATCGCCCGAGGGACTTCTATAGACTAGCAAGGCCAGGGTCCTACCCAGAGATTATGATCTCACTCATCTGGAGGGAGGAGCTCTGGCGTCAGTATTTTCAATGCTCTTTGAAGGGTTAGAATCCCCCAGACAAAATGGAGAACGGCTCTCTCTGATGGTGAAATGGGAGGGACCTTGATGTTCCTATCACCTGGTACAAAGTAGGTGCTTGGCCTCTGTTGGAGTAGTTAAAACCTTCAGCCCTGCTGGGACAGGACTAGAGTGTCTATTCTAGTGTCTAGTGTCATTAGCATGCCGGCCTCTTGTCCTCAAGCCAAGAAAGACAGTTGCTGAATATCTCTAGCCAGGCCCGGGGCCAGGTGCCTCCTAGACCGAGGCACCCCCACCGCCGCCCCCATTCCTCACTTGTCTCACCCGTGTCCCGGCCTTGTCCCCAGTGTCTAGTCCATCGGAACAAACAAACTATTGGCCTCCCTTAGTAAAGACATCTGGATTTTTTCAATCTGAAGCTGACTGGCTTGGGACTGCAGCAAGAAGCCGTCAAATTCATTTCCCTCTGTTTAGCATGATCTATTAGCATTCAGAAGGCAGAGGTTGCCCGAACCTGGCTGTGCGCCATCATCTGGGTTGTCTACCATAGCCGTACAAGCTGTGTTGTGTACGACAGCCACCACACTCCAGGTCCCTGGCCTTCACCTGCAGGGCTCCGCTCTAACAAGTGAGGTCCAAGTGAGACTCAGGAATTTGCATTTTAACAAATACTCAGGGTGACCTTGATGCAAGCAGGCATCCAATCTCACTTTGAGAAACACTCACCAAGACCATTGGAGGGGGCTTCGAAATTGCCCGATCCAGGGATCTCAGCCCTGGATGTACATTACCTGGGGTGGGGCCCACACACCAGTATTTTTTCAAAGCTCCCAGGTGATTCTAACGTGGAGCTGAAACAGGGAAACACGGGGCTGGTCCTGTCCTCTCATCTTACCAGTAGCAAAACAGAGGTCCCGAGAGGGGAAGGGCCTTGCTCAAAGCCAAACAACTACTTACGGACTGGAAATCAGAGGCCCGTCTTTGAAGTCTGAATCAAGTATGACGATTCCCCAGCCAGAAAGATGCTGGCCTACCCCGAGGCTGCGGGGCACCTGCACTCACCAAGGGAGGCCAGCACGGCCACGGCCACTAGGAGCAGGGCCAGGAAGAGGTAAAGAATCCGCACCGATGTGTGCAAAGACAGGTTCTTCTGGCAGCGGCTGCAGCGGGGCCCCGGCCGGTCTGCTGGGGGACAAAGGAGACCAGTGGCTGAGGCTGCAGGTGAAGCGCCAGGTTCATGTTCCCGCTCCAACCTATCTCATCACCTCTCAAACCAGCCTCAGAAAGGGAGTTGTTCTCATTCTCATGTCTGCCCATCTCACCATGTTCTCGCTAGGTCCTCGAGCTTTTAGCAGTAGAAGAGACCAGAGTTGGGGTCTTCAAAGAGCACCCCCATCAGTGCCATCCTCTCTCTTAGGGCAACATCAGTGGGCCCAAGGTGTAGGGAAACACCTCTTCCTGACACATTGGCCTTATGATGGTCCACAACATGGGGCAGCAGGCCTGTGTCACCATTGGGTGTATAATGTGTCCCACTGTGCCTCGGATATTCTGGGCTTTAGCCTCGAAAGATCTCCTCTTGTGGAATTCCTCAGTATGGGGCCAACCAGTCACACACCCTGGGAAACCCCTCAGCCCCCAAACGTCTCAGGTGACAAGGAGTTCTCCTGGAAACGGAACAAACGGTTCCAGCCCACCGGCTGGGTCCCTGGTATGGAAGAAGAAGGAAGCCAGGTGGCCAAGGTCCAGTGGGAATGCAACTGTGAAACTGTTGTGACATTTCTAAGGCAGATTTGACTTTAGCTGCACCTTATGAGTACTGGGAACATTTAAAACTCCTGATGCCCCTTTCATACTCCAGACCAAAAGGAATCAGAATTTCTGAGGGCTGGTCACGGGCTTCCTGGGGTGATTACAATATACAGCATGGGTTGAGAATAGCTATGCTAGTCTATCCTGAAACCCACCCAGAAACCCTCCTCTAAGGAACAGTTCAGGTGGCACTGGTTTCTGAGATGATCCATTATCCATCAGGTGGGTCCTGAAGGTCAAGGGCATGAGCCACTTGGGTGGCATGGGGTATGGTGAAGGGGACAGTTCTGGGCCAGTTAGAGGACAGGCCCTGGGGGAGATGGCAGAGGTCCCTGACTGGTCTCAGGAGGAGCCCTGGAGACAGATGTCACTTGTGTCAAACTCTGACATCATCTACACGGCATAACCCAGGATGATGCAAATCTGCCTTTCTACCCTCCAGGGAGTAGTGAAGAAAGGACAGCCAGGATTTTGAAGCCATATGGAGCGATAAGTCACCAGCCTGGGGATGGGGACAAGGAGATCAGAGGGCAGCCCCCAGGGCCCTTACCCTCTGGTGTGCATGGGAAGGTCGGCATGTCCTCGTCGTCACCAGCCAGCTCCTCTTCTGTAACACACAACGCATCTCCGTCGCCGGTGGCCGACCTCACTGTGATGGAGCCAGTGCGGTCAGACCCGGGGTGGGAACCTGGAGCCACACCCACCCCTCTCCAGCTGCCCCAATCCCCACACCCCAGGCCCCCTCCTGCCCTTGAAGCCAAGTCAGCCTGCTGGAGCTCCGGGTGGCCGGACAGTAAGCAGAAGAAATGGGAAAGGAGGTAAGAATCAAGTGACTGAGGAATTGAGATATCCCAACAGGTGTGAGTAAGGAGATGTTACGATCTCCCACAAACCAGTAAAGATACACAGGCCAGCTCAACTGCCTGTTCTCTTCCACACCTTGCTCAAACCCTTGGGGTGGAATAAGAGCCGGTTGTTTGATCCAGCTCAGCATCCTTCCATTTCCCGGCAAGTGGTAACACAAGCCGAATTCCCTTGCTCCAAGGTCAAGGGTGAATCTGCAAGACTCTGCATCCAGCCCAGCTGGGGGCCTGCAGAGAGGAGGAAGTGGGAGCCAAGAGGATAGGAGATGGCCACAGACCTCTGCCTCACACACTGCCTCATCCAGGACCCGACAGGGTGTGGAAGGGACCATGGGAGGAGTAGGTCTCATGTGGGAAGGCTGATCTGGTACTGGTTCCCTGGGATCATGTGTTCCTTAAATAAGACCTAGGTGATGGATTCCCTCATTCAGAAGAGTGTTCTTGTTACCCGGACACCTCATACCTCCTTCTCCTTACAAGACCTGGTCTTTTGTAAATGAGGAGGAGAAAGATGCCCAAAATAGGCAGAGTGAGCCAAATTTCCAAGTGGCTGTTTAAGAATTAAGGTAACCAGTACTTTTGCCCTGGGAAGTGTGTGGGGGGCAGGGGGATGTGCAAACTGATCATGACAACCAAAGTCCTGGGAGATGTCTGTTGAGGGGATTTTTTACAACTACGCCTCAGGGCACCTGGGTGGCTCAGTGGGTTAAGCGTCTGCCTTCGGCTCAGGTCATGATCTTGGGGTCCTGGGATCGAGCCCCACACTGGGCTCCCTGCTCAGCGGGGAACCTGCTTCTCCCTTTCCCTCAGCCTCTTCCCCCACTTGTGCTCTCTCTCTCTCTTTCTCAAATAAATAAATTTTTAAAAAACAAACAAACAAAAAAACTATGCCTCAAAATCCAGAGGCAATAAAAGAAAAAAACTGATATATTTGACTATATGATAATAAAATGCTTTTGCATGACCAAAAAACTGGGAGAAAATATTAACAGTACATATTACAGATAAAGAGCTAATATACCAAGTTTATAAAGAGCTTTAAAAATTTCAGGAAATGGAATGAATTCAGTAGTTACAGGATGCAAAATCAATGTATAGAAATCTACTGCATTTTTTTTTTAAATGTAGGTGCCACACTGGGTGTGGAGCCCAATGCAGAGCTTGAACTCACGACCCTGAGACTGAGACCTGAGCTGAGATCAAGAGCCACCCAAGCACCCCTGTTGCATTTCTATACATTAATAACGAAGCAGCAAAAAGAGAAATTAAGGAATCAATCTCATTTACAATTGTGCCAAAACCAGTAAGATACCTGGGAATGAACCTAACCAAAGAGGTGAAAAACCTATACTCTGAAAACCATAAAACACTGATGAAAGAAATTGAAGATGACCCCCAAAAATGGAAAGACCTTCCATATTCATGGATTGGAAGAACAAATATTGTTAAAATGTCTATACTATCCAAAGCAATCTACACATTTAATGCAATCCCTATCAAAATACCAACAGCATTTTTTACAGAACTAGAATTAACAATCCTAAAATTTGTATGGAATCATGAAAGACCCTGAATAGTCAAAGCAATCTTGAAAAACAAAACTGGGAATATCGCAAAGCTAAAGTAATCAAAATGGTATGATACTGGCACAAAAATAGACACATAGATCAATGGAACAGAACAGAAAACCCAGAAATAAACCCACAATTATATGGCCAATTAATTTTTGACAAAGGAGGAAAGAATATGCAATGGGAAAAGGAGAGTCTCTTCAACAAATGGTGTTGGGAAAACTGGACAGCTCCTTGTAAAACAATGAAACCGGACCTCTTTCTTACACCATACACAAAAATAAACTCAAAATGGATTAAAGACCTAAATGTGAGACCCGAAACCATAAAAATCCTAGAAGAGAGCACAGGCAATAATTTCTCTGACATCAGCTATTATGATCTTTTTATAGATTTGTCTCCTGAGGTAAGGGAAACAAAAACAAAAATAAACTATTAGGACTACATCAAAATAAAAAGCTTCTGCATGGTGAAGGAAACAATCAACAAAACTAAAAGGCAACTTACAGAATGGGAGAAGATATTTGTAAATGACATACAGAAAAAGGGTTAGTATCCGAAATATATAAAGAATGTATAAAACTCAACACCCAAAATATGAATAATCCAATTAAAATGGGCAGAAGACATGAACAGATATTTCTCCAGAAGAGACATCCAGATGGCTAACAGACACATGAAGATGCTCAGTATCACTCATCATCAGGGAAATGCAAATCAAAACCACAATGAAATATCACTTCATTCCTGTCAGATGGCTAAAATCAACAATACAAGAATCGTAAGTGATGGTGAGGATGTGGAGAAAAAGGAACACTCATGCACTGTTGCTGGGAATGCAAATTGGTGCAGCCACTGTGGAAAACAGTATGGAGGCTCCTCAGAAAGTTAAAAATAGAGCTACCCTATAACCTTATGATTCAGTAATCACCTTACTGGGTATTTACCCCAAAAATACAAAAACACTAACTCAAAGGGATATATGCACCCTGATGTTTATTGCAGCGTTATTTATAACGGAAGCAGCCCAAGCATCCATTGATAGATGAATGGATAAAGAAGATGTGAGATATATATATATAGACATATATATATATATCTCACATGGAATGGAAACTCATTCAGCCATAAAAAGAATGAAATCTTGCCATTTGCAAAAACATGGATGGAGGTAGACAGTATAATGCTAAGAGAAATAAGTCAGTCAGAGAAAGACAAACACCACATGATTTCATTTGTATATGGAATTTAAGAAATAAAACAAACGAGGGGTGCCTGGATGGCTCAGTTGGTTAAGCGTCTGACTTTGGCTCAGGTCATGCTATCAGGGTCCCGGGATTCAGCCCCGAGTCGGGCTCCCTGATCGGTGGGGAGTCTGCTTCTCCCTCTGCCCCTCCCCCTGCTCATGCTCTCTCTCAAATAAATAAATAAAATCTTGAAAAAAGAGAAAAACATCCCCTAAACAAATGAAAAGATGTTCAACTTTATTCATAAGATAAATGCAATTTTTAATTTTTTAAAAAAGTTTATTTATTTATTTTTTAGAGGTGGGGGAGGGGCAGAGGGCAAGGGAGAGAGAGAATCTTAAGCAGCTCCACGCTGAGTGTGGAGCATGATGTGGGGCTCAATCTCACAACCCTGAGATCATGACCTGAGTGTAAATCAAGGGTCAGATGCTTAACCAACTGAGCTACCCAGGTGCTCCAAGGTAAATGCAATTTAAAACTACAGTGTGAAAACATTTCTCACCCATCAGATCGCCAAAAATGCAGAGGCTGACGATACACTCCATTAGTCACACTATGGGGAGTTGGGGTGGGAATGCAAATGGCCCAGGTCTGGTGGAGGGGAATTTAACAATATACACTTGCCCTTTGACCCCACAATCACACTTCTATGAATTTATCCATAATATACACCTCCAACAATCTGAAAACATATATGACGTGGTTACTCACTGCAGGATTATTTGTAATTGCAAAAACTGAGAACTATCTAAATGTTCAACTACGGGAAATTGGTTAATATACTATGGTTATATACACACAGTGGGACTCTATGCAGCTATACAAACAAATAAGGAGATCTCTATTCACTGATATGGAGTCATTTCCAGGGGATATTAAGTAAAAACAGCAAAGTGCAAAGGAGCATATATAGTATGCTATCTTTTTTGTGAGAAAGAAGGGAAAATAAGAAAACATGCATATATCTGCTCATCAGTAAAAGAAGAAACACAGGAAGGAAAAAAACAAAAAACAAAAAGTTGTTTCCTACGAAGGATGGGGTAGGGGAAATGGGGTGGTAGGGGCACAGAAGGAATGGCATTTCTCTGAGTGAAACTTTTGGCATAGTTTTGACTTTTGAAAACATATTAACGTTTTACATATTCAAAAAATTAAATTTTATTGATGAAAAAAATACCCCACCTGGAACCAAATGAACTTTACTTACATTCTGAAGGAATACAGTAAGCATACTGAAGCGGGTTGGGGTGGGAAGGAAAGAAGAACTAATCTAATAAATGGGCTAAGATTATTTAATCTAAGTAAACTAAATTAGTTTTGACTATGCAGTCTCTGGGATATGGCAGGATATAATTGGGGAAGAAGTGCAAACAAATCTTAAATTTCTAAGGTAATTTCATTTATTATTGTAGCATGGGTAAAGCAATTCTGAAATTATTTTAGATTAGTTCAAGACTGAGCAAATGAGGGACGCATGGGTGGCTCAGTCGGTCAAGTGTCTGCCTTCGGTTCAGGTCATGATCCCAGGGTCCTGGGATCGAGTTCCTCGCTCAGCGGGGAGCCTGATTCTCCCTCTGCTGCCATTCCTCTGGCTTGTGCGTGCTTGCTCTCTCTGACAAATAAATAAATAAACTCTTAAAAAAAAAAAAAAGACTGAGCAAATGAGTAAATGCTTTGATGTGGTGTGGACACAGGGTTTTTCATTATGGAAAAGGGGACCCAGAATTACACTTCCAGAAATTACACTTCCAGAAATATGAAACGGGGAGACAAGAAAGAACCCTTGGGGATGGATTGAAATCAAAGGTATCAACATAAACTCATAAGTTCTAATATGTATGGGTATGTATATATTCACGCTTATGTGCATATACAACATGTATATGTATCTGTATGTATAAGTTTACATATACATAAACTTCGCTGAAAGGTCTAGGAAGCAAAGACACTGAAATTGCAATGAACACTGAGCAACCCAGATCTTTTTTGTGAGAAAGATCTTGGTGGCTAATACCATTTCCCACTTGAAAAAAGCCAGAGATCCTTGGAGAAATGGCTCATTCTAGGGTTGGGGTAGAAGGTAGGTAAAAGATGAATCTGGAACATCTTATTTCAGAAATAAAAAGAATGCTAAAAAAACGATAAGGGCATGTCATAAGGAAACAGAAACCATCCTGAAGATGTCCTCACTGGCCAACTCTGGAATAATTTGAGCCCTAAAATAATTAAGTATAATAATTCCATTATAAGTCATTGAAAAAATAGGAATTCATGAATCCATACCACTGATAGATAGAGGATAGAAAGAAGGGCTCTTCCTTTTTTTTTTTTTAAGTTCTTAGTTTATTAATCCTCTCCTGAAAAATCTGCACCATCACCACAGATAAAGTCACCGCGGAATCTTTACTCCTTCTGTTGTCCAATTCCCAGCTCACTGTTTGCCAGCACCAACCCTGGCTTTGCAGTCTCTCTGCCTTTCTCCATTCTGTTCTTGGACTCCGTTCCTTCCCATTTTCTTGGGGTCTTTTTCTTCTCATACAGGCTGTATCTTGCAAGTCTATGTTTGGGTTCATTTTTCTTTGCATAATCCACGGACTCACAAGTCATGTCAAAACCAGGTGTCTTACCACCACCAAAATGTGTTCTGAATCCAAATATAAAGAGACTATCTGGTGTGGTGGTGTATATTTTGGCGAGATTTTCCCCCAATTTCTGTCTTAGGTACTGTTGCCTTTCCTAGACGAAGAATATCAATTGCCATTTGTTTCTGCTGAAATAGTCAGTGGGTCAAAAACTTCCTAGTCTGGATAGTTAAGTGTGTCGTTCATGATGGCAGCCACGTTTTAAGCAGCCAGGGAAGAAAAGGGAAAGGCTCTTTTCTTACAGTAGTGCTGGAGCTGGGAAATCAGTACTTTGCAGCCATTATAGTAAAGACCGAATCAGGCAAGAACCACTGACAGATGCTACGTTTAGGGAAAATTCTGACGAAGAGCAGTATATACGCATGGTCTTAAAGTGTCTTCTTACAGACGATTTATTAGTTATGAGGGAGGGGGGAAACCCCAGTAATTATTTCATGGGGAAATCAGGCAACACTCTGACCAGGTGATCAAAATGAACATCAGCTATGAGGGACAGACAGACACTGTGTGCCTCCAGATAGGACAGCTGGAGCAACACACACCGTCGTGCATGCAGTTTATTGGCCAAAAATGCGTAATCCCCAATCCAATCAGGAGCAAACATGAGAAAAACACTAAGCAAGGATCATCACATTAAAAGAAAGTATGTGGGAGGGGGGCTGTCTTTGGCAAAAAATGTCAGTCATAAAAGACAATAAAGGTGAAAGAGACAAGATGACGGAATGCAATCCTTAACATTAGACTGGATCCTGTGCTGGAGAGAAAAGGAAATCTGCAGAGGAGAGTGCTGGCCAGCGATAACACTGGAACACACACTGTAGGTTAGATAAAGTATTAAAGCAAGTTCATGACATTTACAACTGTACTCTGACATATTCTTATTCTTAGGGAATCCACACTGAATGTTTAGGAGGGCCATGAGGTATGTGCTTCAGAAAAAAGTACGGGTGTGTATATGTCTGCGCATACGCGGATGCGCGTGTGTGCGGACACTTCATTGAAACTCCTTGTGCATAAAATGTTACGCACGTGTAGGATTTTCTCAAGATAACTTCCTAAAAATAAATTGACTGGATCAGACTGAAAGGACATTTTAATGTTCTGGAAACAAACTGCCATCTGGAAAGGACATGTGAATTACACTCCTGCCCACACAGCATATGATAGACACGGATGTTCTGGTCCCTCCTCAGTGGTTCTTATCATAAAAATAAGTGTTTTTACAAGTTTGACTCAAAGCCTCTCCGTATTTTATTTTGCGCATTTAAAAGCGATTAAGAGGCTGACCATTATCAAGTGCTTACAAGCCATTCTTTTCCATGCATTGTCTATATGTAGCCTTTGCCCATTTTTCTGTTGAACTGTGGATTGTGTGTGTGTGTGTGTGTGTGTGTGTGTGTGTGTGTGAGGCTTTCATAAGAACATAACTTTTTTATCACGTGTCTTGCAAATGTTTCAATATATTTATTTCTAAAAGTGTTAAAGCTTGTGTGTGCACAGCTCCCTGGCCACAGTGCCTTCCCGGGGCGGGGCGGTGGCGGGGGCAGTGGGGAAGTGTGGAAGGGCATTCACATTGTACCCCCTGATTAAATGGCAGAATCCTGAGGAGTCTGTCTGGATTCACGATTCTTTCTTCCAGCGGGGATTTCCTTGATTTTTGCCAGGTACCAGGGGAACTACCAGTCTGGGACCACTGTGGTTTGAGTGATTAAACTGGGTTGCCCAAGTATGCATACTGAATATAAACTGGACCCCCCGCCCATGTGAGGGCAAGCCTGTATGTACCTGGCACAGCCCTTTCCACCCTCTGGACTCTCCGGAGACATCCAGTTTCCTAGTCAGCTCTCTGGCAGATGCATCCCCACCTCCTCCAACCTCCTGCCCCTCCCCTCCCCTTTTTTCCAAGGAGCAGACTGGGTTGGAGGGAGCTTCAAAATCTTTAACCAGAGGTATGGGCTTTGAAATCAGAAAAGACTGGGACAAGAAAACAGAATAAAACAGGTAGAATGGCTATCCCAGGGCTTCACAGGGTGACACAGTGTGACAGGCTTTCTGGTGGGGGTCTTCGGTCCGGCTGCCCCCCTCCTTGTGCCATTTGCAACCTTGTTCCTCCTGCACCCAAGACTCTAGGTTCCTGACATACAGCTTCTGTATTTGTTGACCTGCGGGTTTCAGCTCCTAATTGGAATTTTTTTTCTTGGTTTTCAGAAACTTCCTCAGTTTTCTTTCAACTTTAGCTATGCATTTAGCAGTCCACTTGTCGTTTGCTACATAAACTTCATAATCCAAGAATATTTTAAGCTGGGAATGCTAGAAGTAGAAGCTTGAAGTTTTGTTTTTCTTTCTTCCCTTTTTTTATAAAGGGATAAAAATTTGGGTCCTGCCCTGTGGCAATCTTCACAACAACCCTATAAACTTTACAGTCTAAAGTGTCACTTCTATGGACAAAAAGACTGAGGTTCAGAAAAGTTGAGAATGTTGCTTAACAGCACACAGACTATGCGGTGCAGCTGAGGTCTGAACTCGGAAATATTTCCTGCCATACCAACTGCCTCCTCAGAGAAATGAGCAAAGGTCCCACAGGTGCCAAGAAACCTGGCTTCTGCAACAAGGTGAGCGGGTAGAATTGAAGGGGGCTGGTGCCGCCCGAGCATGTGATGGGGACTCAGGGGCTCTGGCCATGACCTGGAAGCAGCCTGAGTGGCCCTGAGACCTCATTTCCCAAATGCTGTGCAGCTGTGACCACTGATCAGGATGGGAGCCAAGAGGCAGAGGGGCAAGGACACTAGGTCAGTGAAGGCAGCCCTAAATGGGCTCAGGAGGGGAGGGATGGAGGGTGAACCCAAGTTAAAGATGCCACCATCATGCCTTCTGCTTGTCCTCCAGGTCACAGTTTATGCGTCACTTCCTCAGTGGCCTTCCTTGAGCTCCCAAACTGGACCCAACCCTTGTTATAGATTCCTGGGCATGCTCTGTGTCCTCCCATTGTAGACGGCAATATACCTTTTATTATTTATCCAACAGCTCTCTTCCCCAGTGGTTAAGATCTGAGGGCAGGGGATGTGTCTGTCTTGTTCTCTGCTTTATCCAAAGACCCGAGTGCAGTGGTTGGCACTGAGAAATGCTCAACAAACACAATCTTAAAGGAATCTATGAATGATTTTACATGACATGTCTAGTCATAAGTGGGTCTAGGCTTGCATGTGGAATCAGCGGGGAGCTTGGTCAAGAGACCAAGGTTAGTGTCCCCCTCTCAAAGATTGAGCTAATTTGGCAGGGGGAGGGTGGAGAGCTGGGCTCATATCCAGTATTGCATTTGGTCCTTACGACTAGCCTGAGAGATAAACAGGGTGGGAAGTCATTCTCCCCATTTTACAGGTGAGGAAACTGAGTTGGGGGCAGGGGGTTACCTTTTAACGCCTGGCTACAGTCACAGAGCCAGTCGTTGGCAAAACCTCCTGAATCCTGGCTGTTTTCCTTTCCACAGTAACAGCCTCCAGGTAGTGTCTCTCCACTAGAGCGAGTGTGTTCTCATGAGTGTGTGCATGAGCGTGTGTGCGTGCACGTCTGGGGGGGTTCCACTTGCAGAAGGAAGGCTGACATGGCAGCTACCACTGACCCCCTCATCAATAACCTGGGAAATCAACCTTGACAGCCCTGTGTTGTCTCAGGCTGCCATCCTGTTGTCAATCTACCAACAGTTTACAAGGGTAACTACGCCTGGGGGGTGGTTACCAGGATTGCCATCCCTTTCCCATAAGTGTGTGCCTCAGACGAGGCAAGCTCGGATCCCTTGGTACCTTCTGCGCTCCGTCTGACCAAAACCTCACCCTAACTACCCTCTCAGCCCCAGATGATCTCAGCCAGAACCACGCTGCGCGCTGTCAGATTTACCACCGCCTTGGTCCCCAGGGGAGGTATTCCTTCCATCCGTTGGAGCAGAAAGGCCTTCCTGCCCATTTCTCATTTCTCCCCACCCCTTGATGGTGCTTCTCTGCCCTCCCTTGGGACTCGGCCTCCTCCCTGTTCTGGCTCCAGGGCCAATTTCACCACTTCGCTGTTTATAGCCTTTGCAAGAGAGCTGGGAGGACTTAAATCAAGCGGGGCTGACACCGACCTTCAGCAAACGCCCTCACGAAAGCATACAGCTTTGTCATCACTTTGCTCTCCCATTGAGGGCCCCCAAAATTGGCAACCGTTAGCGAGTGGGGATTAAGAAAGACCCTGTTCTGGGACTTGGCGGCCCACGGGCAGGGAAATGACAGTTGCCAGCCCGGAACTTGGCTCTCTGTAGATGAGGGGCTCACAAGTGTTTGGCGCTGTTCCCTCTGTTGACATCTCAGCTCCGTAGCTCACACCCTCCCTGATCCCTGAAGGGATCTCCTCCTTTTTCTAATCCTTTGGACTTCCTGTTCACCAGCCCTGCGCTGCAGGCCTTGGGGACCCCTAATTTACCTAAGTCTGGAATGCTCTAGCAACTCTCCACTTCAGCCTTGTTCATGTAAATGGGAACATAATCCAAAGCATTTGCGAGGCTTTTATAAGCCAAGCCCTTTGCGAGCCCAGGCTCATTATATTCACATTACACCAAGATTGTTCCGTTCGGGGACAGAGGAAGAAACAGACGGGGAGCACTGGGGAAAGCTTGGCTTGAGGATACAGACGCTATGATTGATCAGAGGATGATTGATTAGACAGGAGTCTGTACTCCCTCCTCTCGCTGGGCCAAGGGTTGGGGGGGGGGGGTGGATAGAGACAGGAAACGAATTTGCCTTCTGCTGCGATCTGACTTAGTGTTGAGTACACCGGCTTTCCAAAGGGTTTTCAGAGACAGGGAGTGTGGGAAGGAGCTGACAATCACAGAGCCCATCTGTCATGGTACAGAGGCTTGGAGAGGTGAAGTGACCCGCCAGCTAGTTTGTGGTTCCTGGATGTCCAGGGATCGGAAGAGAGATCCAAATCCATGTACAGAGTGCTCACAGGACTGCACACAGCTATAGCTCAGCCAGGCTGCAGAGCTGGGATAAGCCCTTCCCATCCAGGCCTGACGTCTCTTGACATCTCCTTGAGGTCTGAAATCTTCCTCAAGCCTCAGTCAGCCCCAGGCTGATCGCAGGGTGGGTGTTTAAGAAAGATGGGTTTGCTGACCCTTCGAGAAGGCCTGCATCCCTAGTTAACTCTTAACTTCCCCTGTCTCAATTAAGAGCTCATTTTTATTAAAAAAAAAAAAAAAGAAAGATTAATGACTTCAAATATGGTTTAAATTTGGTTTAAGGTTCTCCATGACTAGGGGACGTTGGGGAGTGCTAACGCATTGAGGATGCAAAGGCTTAAAGCAGCAGACTGAGGCTTGGCTTAGCATTAACACCCGGGGGGCCTAGTGTTTGAATTGAAAAGGAACAAAGCGGGAGGGCACAGGAGAATGTAGGGTCTACTTCCCCTGCCTTTCTCAGAACTAGAACAAGGGATAGGATATTCCTTTCCTAAAGCTAAAAGGCCTCTTGGGGGCAGGGTATTTTTTTCCAGTGGTGTCCCAATTAATTACCTTAGAATACCAGCAGCATCTTACAGCCCTCTAAAATAAGGCTGTGGCTCTTCCCTGTGCCATACATAAGTTATCAGTGAAATGGAGGACTTCTGGCAATGCCGAAAACTGAGGGGACCTGAGTGTCGACATCGCGGACTGCCAGGTGTCTGCAATGGCTGAAGGAGAGGCCATGTTGCAGTGATGGGTAGCTAAAGGGAAGCGATGTCTCCGGAAAGGGAACTAGTCTCCATTGCCTTCTTCTTCTTCTTCTTCTTCTTCTTTTTTTTTTTAAGATCTATTTATTTATTTGACAGAGAAAGACACAGCGAGAGAGGGAACACAAGCAGGGGGAGTGGGAGAGGGAGAAGCAGGTTTCCCGCCGAGCAGGGAGCCCGATGCGGGGCTCGATCCCAGGACCTTGGGATCATGACCTGAGCTGAAGGCAGCCCAACGACTGAGCCACCCAGGCGCCCTAGTTCCGTTGCCTTCTATCTTTTTTTCCTTCCTTTTCCCATTTTGCTGACTCCAGGATAAATTGTGACAAGAGGGGGTGGGCTTGGGAAAGGACACTGGAGAAGAGATGATGCCTGGACTGTAAGTCTCTGGGAAGGCCCCGCTCTCAGGGCAAACTTGGGACATCAAGCTGTTCCAGTTAGCAAACATGTAAGCCAGTTTCTGCCTCCCCTGTTCCGGAGGCCCCAAGGGATTATAGCTGTCACGAGGGAATATCCCAGTCGCTGTGATAAAGAAGCCAGGTCTGTGAATGACCTACCAAAGGTACAGCCAGGCTCTCTACTCTTCATCTAGTGCTCTCTACACAAATTGCAGGCAGTGTGCTTTAAACAAACAAACAATCCAAGAGCCTTCGAAGGCCGAAGGCCGGTGCTGCAAGCTCAGACTCCTAAAGCAGTGGCAACCACTGAAGATTTGAAAGAGCCTCTGTTCCTCTCATTCCTACGGTCATAATAGCTGACTCAAATATCAGAAGGACAGCCACAAGGGAAACCACTTTTTTTCTTAAGCCTCTGCTCCCACAGAGCTATGGAGAAAGTGTGATCGAAGGTGCATGTCTTGGCACATTGTTAGGCGTGACTGCTGACTCTGTTGGGGTTGAGCTCTGTTCCCTTCTCCCGGGAGGTGGAAAACAGCCCGGACCTGTGAACAAACTGCTAACCTGCCTGTGGTTGCCGACTCCGGCTTTCCTTCGGTTGACCAAAAATATGGAGTTAATTCACTCCTCAGCCTTTCTGGGACTGCAATCTTCCGTCAGAGTCAGCAAGGGGGAGAGATTCGAGGAACTGAATAAAAGGTCTTTCTTTGGGAACTTCAAGGAACATATTTTGATGATTATCTTCTACGGACTTCACAGAGTGAGTTTTCAAAACAGCCAATTGAGTCGGTAAAAATAAAGATTTCAGAGTCTTCTCAGGAGCCAATGCTATATTTAAAGTTGCAAAATAGCTGTAGTTTAAGGTCAGAGAATGCTATAATTAGGGTTGCAAAATTGTTTTCATTAGAACCCTCCCGCCATTGCCCCCTCCCCACAGGCTTCCTGTGTGGATACATCTATAGTCCAGTGGGAACTGGTCTGCCCCTCTCTGCTCCAATGAATCTGGTCCTTCCCTTTCAGATTCTCCTGCTCATCCAGTCGTCGTGATCTGCTTCCCTATAACAATCACCTCCTTTCTGCTCCTTCATTCCTAAAATCCCATTAGATGCTCTGGGACAGGTTTTCTCTCTCCTCCTGCCACCTCTGTCTGAATCCTCTGAGCCAGCCCGCAGCCTGCCTTCCACTGTTCTCCTGGTCACCACACAGGCTGAGGGGAAACTCGCCCTTTCTCCTAAGCCCTCTCTGTCCCCAGGAACTTTCCTCCCCTTTCTCACCCTGTGTTTCCAACGGCAACACTCAGCCTCTGGGTGGCGCAATTCTTCATTAGACAGGATTTACCCATGCTGTGCAGACTTTTGGCATGCTAGATGTCGGCAGTGGTCCCTGGTCATTGTGATAACTCCAAAGGTCCACCCCATTTCTAGATACCGCTTCAAGGGGTGGTGTAGCCTCCAGTAGAGAAGACAACCCTGGTTATTCACTCCATGCAACAGACCCAACCCTCCCCCATCACATACACATTGGTCCTCCTTTGTGTAGACAGCAGCTCCTCTGGTCCCCCCTGAACCCCCAAATCCCATGGGAATGGGGGGGTGGGGTGGGAATCACCAGTTGTTTGATCTCTGTTGTCATTTCTGGATCTTTAAGCCTCTCCCTCTCCCTGTGTTTCACCACTTGAGGTCCCTGCTCTCGCTCTCGGAGACTCTCTTCCCTTCTCTCAGCTTCATGTGCAAACTAGAGAGCCCACCATCTACTCACAGAGCTGCTGTGGAAACCCAACAAGGTGACAAATGACAAGTACCTGGCCCACAGTAAATACCTGATAAATGGTCGTAGCTGTCATTTTTATTGGGATTTTTTTTTCAATCCTACTGGAATTGCTACTGTCATTTATCGTCCTTTCTCGGTGCCCCTTATGCTCAGGACCGATTTCCAACTTCCACGAAATCCATTTTTCAGGGCATCTAGGTGGGTCAGTCGGTTAAGCATCCGACGGTGAAACATCTGACTCTTGATTTCGGCTTAGGTCATGAGATCGAGCCCCTTGTTGGGCTCTCTGCTGGGTGTGGAGCCTGCTTGGGATTCTCTCTCTCTCTCTCTCTCCCCCTCTGCCCCTCCCCCCCAAAAAAGAAAGAAAGAAACCCATTTTTCAAACTATGTCCTGTGACCCACTCTGGAATTCCAAATTATTCTTTGTGAAAAAAAAGTTCTTTGATCAAGTAAGTCTAGAAAATGCTGCATACTCTATTACCATCTTAGAAACTCACATTAACATAGTGAAGATTTTGACAAGTCCCACGGAAAAAAAGCCCACTTCAATTTGTGTTTATTTTTATGTTTCTCAAACATTTGATGGTAGAACTTCCTGCCATTCTTGAAAAAAAAAAAAAGATGCATTAAATCCCATGGAACGGGTATTCAGAGGTACACCAGCTTCAGGGAACACTGTTCTGGATAAGCACATCACCTGGACTGGATTATTTTTTTTATCCTGTCTCCTGCCATCAATTTTAATGGAAGCAACATTTGTTGAAAGTCCACTGGTTCTCTGGACCTCAGGGCTCCTAGGCCTGGGATCTATCTATGGGTCTCTTCGCCTCAAGCACCGCTCAGCTGCTGCGCCCTCAGGAACAGAAAGTTCCCCGCGGTTCCATCTGTAGGATCTCAAGGACCTCTCCCACTGCTCTTCCCACTCCCTGCTGCACTAAGCCTTTTCATTCCTCACTCCATTCTGCCATCAGCCTAGCCCCCCAGGATAAGCTTCAGCTCGCTGGAGCCGTTAGCTTTATCTTCTGGCCCTTGTGCCCTTCACCCTTTCAGCCTGTCTTCTTTGCACTGCTCGGGGTGGGGGGGGGGAACCCAGCCCGGGGGGGCGCACGTCGGAGAGCAGTGTGGGTTTGTCTTCAGTCAAGTCCTGCCGCCTGGATCCTTGCTCGCTACTCCTCCTCTTCTCAGCCCGCTATTCCCCAAAGACGAACCTACTTGCTCCTTCTCTGAAAAGATCAAAATTCTCCACCTTCCTCAAACTCGCTGCGGGTGTTACACCTCAAGCCCAGTGGGAATGAAGGGCCTGCTTGTGCCTTTGGAGCAAACTTCAGATGAGCATGCCTTTTGACTTCCCAAACCCCCTTCTAGGAGTTTTTTCCTCAGGGATACTTACACAATGAGGCAAAGATGGTTGTGTAAAAATTATCACCGCATGCTATGATAAACCCAAGGAAAATTGTAAATAACTCAAATGCCCATCAATAAGAGGTTGGTTAAATAAGTGATCATAAAAGTTGTATGTGGAATATTATGCAACCATTTAAAAAATAGTGCAGCTCTTTATTTTTTGCCCAGGGATGATATCTATGTTTTATTGTTGAATTTTAAAAGTACACATACAGAATAACATGGAAAGTATAATCTTATCCATATGAAAAAAAAAATCTGTGTGCAAATAGACCCAAAAAGATTTCTGGAAGAATGCTCATTCAAATCTTGTCAATTATCTCGGAGGGGTAGGAGTTCCCGTAAGTACTTTTGTCCCCCCTTTACTGAATTTTCCAAAAATTTTCATAAGGCATATGTATTATAAAAAGATTAAGTGCAACAAGCCTATGTCTGTATATGTCATTTCTCCCTTCCCTCAGGTCCCCAAAGAGAGAGGCTTTCTTCTCTCCGAGGCAAGGCTTTCCTGCTGCTACCTCCTTCCTCACCACGTGACCCTTTTTCTTCTCTCCCTCTTCCTTCCAATGAGCACAGGCCAGGCCAGCCCCACCTCAAAAACCCCTTCTTGCCTGGCCCTTTCTCTTACAGTCACCGCTCAGTTCCCTCTTCCTGAAACTTCTCTAATGCGAGGTCCCCCTGCACCTTTGCTTCAGACCTACCCATCGCCCTCAGCCTGGGCAGCCTGGCTTTCTCGAATCAATTGACCCTGTTGACGAACGGTCAACGTTGTTGGCCACTTCCTCCTTCTTGGAACTCTCTCCTCTCAGCTTCTGTGACATGACCTGCACAGTTTTCTCTGCCTGTGTCCCTTACCACTCCCGGCTCCTTCCTTCACTCATTTTCTTCCTCCCATTCTCTGGAAGTAGAGATTTTCCAATGTGCGCTAAAGTCCTTAGAGCACGTCCCCAGGGAGAAGCAGCAACAGGGTTGTCTCCTGACAAACCTTCTAGGGCTGCTCCAAAATCAAAAGGACACAACGGGAAGTCCTTGGCGTGGCACTCGAGGCCTTCTGGTCTTGTAGCTCCCCGAGTCTCTGAACTGACTCTCTCAACTCCAGGCAAATCTCCCTACCCATCACTAAACAGGTACGGATGAGAGAAACCCAGCTTTTCCCAACACTATTTCCTCTCTCTCCTGACAATCCCCTGAATGACCTCATCCAAGTCTTGCCCGCCCTTCAACTCCTCCTGAAAGCCCCTCCAAGCGGCCGCAACTTGTAATGCTCTTTCGCCCCAGGATTCCTACCGAATCCACTGTATATGCCATTCATCTGTTCTGTTACTTCTTCTCCCTTTGCTATCTGGTTTTCCTCTTAAGTGTGTCTGTCTCGTCTGCCTGAGGGCAGAAACCATCAGAGTGTTGGGGCAACATCCCAGAATAACTGATAGCTTAGCTTTAGGTTCAGGGGGACGTGAAGGTATCTCATCCGAGCCTTGAAGGAGGTGTCTGCAGGTCTCTATCAAGAGGTGTTCAGGACCCCGTCAGAAATACGCGTCCGGAGCCCAGTGTTTTAAACCTGGTATCACCAGCCTTTCCCCACGTGTCAAATCCACACGGCTGGGTAAGACTGTTCAAGAATGGGTGCCCCCTAAGAACCAGAGGCCCCACAGCTGATACCAGACTCATCCAGAAGAGAAGCAGCAAAGGAGGGAGACAGGAAAAGAACCAATCCTGGCAAAGCGTAAGCTCTTTGAGACAAAGGATGTTGAGCTCTTTGCATCTTTCTTGGCCCTTAGGCATAAATAGACATACAAGCTCTGACATTTGGCAGACGGTCAGTAAACGTGAAATAGAAGCACGAGTCTTTATTGGAGGCCTACGTTAGGTTCTGGGGATCCCACCCATGGTGTTCCTTTTGCCTTTCAGGATTTCAGCCCAGTGGGGGACTCAGATTTACCCGCTGGCAGATGTAGTGGGTACCTCCTAAGTGCCAGGCACTGGGAGAGAGTGAGGCCAGAAAAAGGCAGCCTGGGTCACCATATTCATGCACCTCACATTCTAACACTACCTTGTGGGCACCACAGTCTTATTCTGAGAAAAAAATAGATACAGATTAATAGATGGATATGTATACACACACACACACACCCTGTGTATACAGTGGAATATTACACGACCATGAAAAAGGATGAGACCCTGCCACTTGCAACAACATGGATGGACCTAGAGGGTATTATGCTAAGTGAAGTAAGTCAGACTGAGAAAGACAAATACCATATGATTTTACTTACATGTGGAAACTGGAAAAAAAAACCCCAAATGAATAAACAAAGAACAGAATCAAATCTACAAATACAGAGAACAAAGAGATGGTTGCCAGAAGGGAGGTAGGTGAGGGGGGTGGGCAAAATGGGCGAAGGGGTGTAGGAGATACAGGCTTTCAGTTATGGAATGAATAAGTCATGAGCATAAAAGGCACAGCATAAGGAACAGAGTCAATGACATTGTAACAGTGTTGTGTAGTGACAGATGGGGGAGACACGTGGTGAGCCCAGCCCTGTTGTACCCCTGAAACTAAGGTAACATTGTGTGTCAACGCTACTCAAATTAAATAAATAAATAAACACACGCTCTCAAAAGGAGAAACAATAGAGTAGAATGTTAGAGCTGGAAATCACATTAAAGATGATCCAGTCTACTTGCAGATGAGGAGGGCCAGAGAGTACCAATGACTTCATCATAGCTACTAGCTTATAAAGCTGGTGGGTGAGCGGGCTAGCTCTAACCTTGGGCTCCAGTGCTCACAGCACACACACACACGCGCGTGCGCACACACACTAACAGAAACACAATCAAACACAGGCAGCGTATATATGAGTGATGAGGGGCACGGTCCGTCCTGCAGCTGTACTCGCAAGCCTCACACCCAGCGCAGCTGCCTGTCCTTCACGAAGACTGCTAAGCTGTTCCAGCAAACATCTACTGAGAAGCAGAATTCTTTTTTCTCTCAAACTAGCTTTGGGATGTGAGTCTTCCGTTATCAAAATTACCCCAGCTGGATGGCAAGGGGAGCTGTGTGTGTGTGTGTGTGTGTGTGTGTGTGTGTGTGTCTAAAGGTTTGGAGCTAAACTCCATCATCTGAGCCCTCGGGTCCCCCCGAATTGAGCTGTTTAGTGGCTCTTTACCCCCTGCTCTTTACACATTAGCTCCTTTTCTCCCACACTCAGGCTCTTTCCAGCGCCCGCGGTCTGGGGATGGGCGTCAGGCTTTCCAGGGGGACCCAGTCTACCCACTCATGAGAGGATACAATCTCCTCTGCCTAGCTGTGGGTGACAGCTTCTCCTAGGATCAATCACACTGCTGTGCTCTGCAGCCCTGGCCACGCTTTGTCCATGGAGAGTGGGCACTGGTCTCTGATTCTGTAGGGAGGGGCTGTTCCTCCCATGCTTGGGGAACAGCGGGGTGTGCCTCTGCCCCGTATATAGCGGCTGAGGACAAGTCTCCCAGGGGCACAGAGTCGCCCTGCGGTGGGACTGCTTCCAGCCACCTCTCCACCGAGTCACTTCCGCTCCCCGAGTGGCACTTGGGCTCAGAGTTCCTGGGCTGAGTCACATTGCGTCAGGGCAGGATGGGCCTCAGGGACCACCCAGGAGGAGAACAAGGGAAACACTTTGACCAGAGCCTCACGTGGGGCCAGGAATAGAGCCCATGTCTTTGACACTCAAATCACAGTGGACCAGGCTGCTTCTAAAGGCGGCAGGGGGCGGGGGGGGGGGGCTCTTAGAGCTGGAAGGGCCCCGCCCATAGGACCCTCTCACCACAGGTGTGTAAACCATCCCACAGGTGGCTGTTAATGGCTCAGACAAGCCAGTGGGAAGCTCCAAGACGGGCCTGTCACCAAGGGCCTGGTGGCTGCTATATGCCCCTCGGGTGTGAGAAGGGCTACACCTGGGGCCAGGTACTAGCTGGTATCGAAAGATGTGGCTGCCTGGGAGGCCTGGCCAGAGGCAGGCAGGCAGGCAGGCAGGCAGGAGGGGCCCCGGGGTGGAAACAGCTTGGCTGGCAGAGTAGGCCCTGGCACCTGGCCACCCGTGGCCTTGCTCCTCAGCAAATGCATTTTCTTGTTTAAGTACCGTCCCCACCAATGCCCCTCTCCCCCCAAAAGCATAACATCACCGTGTTTTGCTTTGAAGGGGGAGGTGACTCTTTGCCAACAGATGTAATTCTCAGATTGGTGGGGCCTTTGGAGGAGGGTTGGGAGCCGGTTCCCCTTGGGGAAGGGCCAGTCTGGAAGGGCCGTCCTGCTTTGCTGGGCACTTTCCTTTTTCCATGTGGGTGAAAAAAAGTCCTGATTTTTCATACTCCACAGATCCAAAGGCCAAATATTTGCTGTCTGCCCTGCTTTTTCCATCTCAGGTAGAGGCGGCAGCTCTTCCTGGCTCCTGGGGAGGATGAGGGAAGACCCTGGAGGGAGGTGTTCTGGAAATCAACCCTTGTCTTCCCCTGCAGCCCTGCAGCCCGTGCCCCTGGGACGTTATGGGAGATCATGGAAGGTTTCCCAGAGACTGGACGAAAAACACATGGGAGCTGTCCCCAAAGGCCTCAGTGAACAGGAATTTGGCCCCACGTGGTTGGTGAGGTTGTTGGTTGAGAACGGGGAAAAGGAGGTGAGAGGCGCGGACCTTGGGGACCCAAGGAGGGAGCCCACAGACTTCCAGCCAGCACGCCAGGAGGACCCGGAGACCTGCTAACATGATACAGCCCGTCCTCCTCCCAACACTCATCCACATCAGCTTGTTTCTCTTCCACTCAGAGGAGTGGAATTGCCTCACTGAGTTTCAGGAAGGCAGGTCATGTGCTCCTAACTCCCTCCTCTATGGGAGCAGGATGTCTCCTCCATTTCAGAGGACTTCTGTCCTGTCTTGCCCTCACCAGATTTTCTCTTACAGTGTTTGTCGGGGATGTTGGTGGAGCCAAACCCTCCGAGTATGTGTAGCATCTTACCATCGTCATTAAGGTCCAGAGCAGTGTGGGCCCCAAGCCTGTGGTGAGATGTGGTCTAAGACCCTTCCAGAGGCTTCTGGGTACTGACCTACCCCAGGCCGGCAAACGGGGGTGGGTACAGCTCCCTAGATGTGGTAACTGAGAGCAGGAACTTCGTGGGTGAGGCTCCTCTCTGCAGCCAAGGGAACTCCCTGGGGTTGATTATAACTTGCTTGCCTCATCCCAGACAGCCCAGGACAACGGTGAGGCCATCGGGAAGCACAGACAGAGGGGCCAGAGGGAAGGAAGCGACAGACAGGCAGGAGCATGTTAGCCAGTCCTCTGGCCTGGAAGTCAGGCCCCTGGGCTCTGGTCCCCTGAATAGCCGTGGCTCGTAAGCAAGTTCCTTCTCCTATCCACAGGATCAGCAACATAATTTGTAGAGCCCAGTGCAAAATGAAAGCGTGAGGGGCCCCTGTTTAAGAGTTATTAAGAATTTCAAGACGTTAAACCTAGCATGTATGAGGGCTTCCGAGTGCGGGGACCTGTGGGGAGGCACAGGTTTGCACACCCAGGAAGCCGCTTCTACCTGTTTGGGCCTCAGTTTCTTCAACTATACAACATGGCGGCTGTATTCAGTCAGAGGTTTGTCTGTGAGCCCTTTCTTCACAGGAACCCTCAGCCCCTCCTATGTGAAAGACACAAACGGAGCTCCTTCTTCAACAACACCCGAGAGTAGAGTTTAAAGCCCTTTAGATGACCACGAAGGTCTTTTTCAGTCCCCACATTCAGGAAGTCAAAGAAGTGGGGAAGTTCTCACTGCCAGGAGCCCAGCACCTGCCCGAGGTGCTAGGGAAGGATTACTGACAAGCAGGGACGACTGCTTTCAAAACTGAAAAGGCTCCCTGTCCCATAGGATGATTCCAATGTCTGCTGCTCCCCCAGCCTGAAAATGAGTGTTAAGACAAAGTGTGCTCTTTCCCAGGCCTGAAGAAAGCCAGGCCCAGGTATGAGCACCTGGGACCCAGTCTCATTCTTGTGTCCATCCCAGGACCTGGCTGCAAGGGCTACGGTGGGGATGATGACCCAGTGCCCTGGGGAGAGCTCAGGCCTGGACCACACGCCTTCCCCAGCCGCTGTGTCCCTGGGAGGTCAGAGGGTGGGTCAGCCAGGGTTCAGAGGCAGGAAGGGCAGGGTCTGGGCTGAGGGACTTGGACCCAACAGGTCTCTCCTGAGGAAGGGGCTGAAGTTCCTGGAGGAGAATCCTAGGCCTGGCGCCCAGCAGAAGGCTAGGTAGGGGCTGCAGGAGCCTCTGAGATGGGTCCCCTGGATGGGGATTTAACGCGGCCGGAAGGCTGGGCTGGTGGCATCTTTTTGCGATGACCCGTTAAAGGGATCAGGAACTTCTCTGGAATTTACAACTGTTTTTAGGGATAGAGCAACGCAGAGTGAGAAGAGGACTGTGAAGGGGACTGTGTGTAAACTCTCCCCCCGCCCCTTCTCCTCTCCCCCTCCTCTAGACTTCAGGGCTCCCTCGGTCCTCCCGACCAATGTCTTCCGCAGGACGATCAGAGGGGCCCGGAGAGCCCGGAGCTCGCTCCCGGGGAGACGTCCCCTCCGCAGCCCCGCCGGCAGGAGAGGCGCCCGCCGCGCCCCGGGCGGGGTCGGGGGTGCGCGCGGGGAGCCCGTGGGGGGTCGCCTCGGGCCTCGCGCGCGCGGGGCTTACCTTTCATGGTCCCTCCTGCGGGGCCTCGGGAGCGCCCCGGGGCGGCGGCTCGAGCTGCCGAGTGGCCGGAGTTGGGGGGGTGTGGGGGGGAACCGGCGGCTCCTCGGCGGGAGCCCGCTCGCCGCCCTACGCGCCGCCCGCTCTAGCGCCCGGCTGAGGAGGCGGCGCGCCGAGGGGAGGGTCCGCGGGGTCGCAGCCGGGGGGCGCCGGGCCGCCCATCCCGCCGCCGCCGCCGCCACCGCCACCCGCGCGCTTCCCGCTGGAGGCCGGCGAGGTCTGCGGCCAGCCCCGCGCCCCGCGCTTCCCCTCCTCCCGCCTCCCCCTCGCTCGCTGGCGCGCGCTCCCTCCCTCCTCGTCACTCCCTGGGCCCCGGCCCAGATCCACTAGCTCGGTAGTTTCAAAAAACTGCCGCGGCCGGGCCTCTTTGTGCCGCCGCGGGTCCCCGACCCCGGGCCCGCCGGCTCCCCCTGCCCGCCCTGCGGCCGCGGCGCCCCCGGGGGAAGCGCGCGGGGGACCCCCCCACCCACCCCGAGCCGCCGCCCGCACGGGGGGCCGCCTCCTGGCTGGGCTGGGCCGGCGGGGGAGCGGGTCTCAGCCCGGGTCGGACTCCTCACCCGTCTGAGGAGTAGAGGGGACTGCGGGGGGAAGGCAGGATCCCCGACTTCCAGCCCCGGGCTGCCGGGGACTGGCCCCGCCTCAGCCCTGAAATTCCGCGTCCCCGCCAGCCCCTCAGTCTCGGGAAGGCCAGCGAGGTTGGTCACCCTAGCTCTGCCGCGCCGGGTGAGTGACTTGGGGCGGCCGCCTCATGTCTCCAAACCTCGGTTTCCTGCAGGAGGGCGTTGGGCCCCAGGCGCTCCCAAATTCTGTGATTTTGTACAATGACATCGGAGGGAAACTGACCTCAAGCCAGGAGTTGTGACTCTTGTCAGAGGCCCTCCTCCGGGGTCCTCACATGTCATTCTTCATTAATGGAACATTTCCTGCCCACCTTCCATGTACCAGCAGCCTCTGTGCCCAGCTCTGGGAGGGTGAGGAATACTCCACGAGGTTGCACCTGGTGAGGAAAGCCAACAATGAAACTAGTAATGGTGCGGAGGTGTGATGAACACTATACCAGGGTAGTGTAGGGAGCGAGGGGACTGCATCCCGGGGGCAACCCAGCCTGGCCTTTCCCCACATCCCCACACTTCCATGCCCACCCCAGTTTGGTCCTAAGAGTAAAGCAGGTAGGGCCAAAGCAGAGACACTTTCTTCTAAGCCAGGAACCGAGAAGGGGGCCACGAAGGGGGGGGGGGGGGGTGGGGGGGGTGGCAAGTTTCAGTTTGTAAAGCACATTCTCTCCGTTCTCTTACCACAGCCTCTAGAGCAGGAGCCAGGAACCATGGTGCCCATTTTACAGAGGTGGAGCCTGAGGTTCAGAGAGGCTGTGGCCCATCTAGTAGTAGGTCACGAAGTACTCTTTGAATCTGGATTCCGAGTCCACCTCAGCCTCCTGGGATTGCGGCATGAACCAGGAGAGCTGCTTGCTAAATACCAGGGGGATAGTCACATCAAAGGATTCCTTTGAATCCTTACCTAGGTTTCCTGTGTGTTCATGTATTTCATCTTCCCAGCGGCCTTAGGAGACAAACACTACTATTGTCTTCATTTTTTAATCGAGGAAACGGGGGGGGGTAGGAGAGATTAATCATGTGCTTACTGTCACGTAGCTAGGAAGTAGAGATCTTGGGACTTGAACCCTGCAGGCTAAATCTGGCGCCTGTGTGCATAGCTCCGTTATACCACACTGCCTCTCATAGTAGACACTCGAATACTTATTGACAGAAAGAACAGGCAAATGACCTTTAGTTTTCTCCATGCTTTCTTTACCTGCCTTGATCCAAGATGTTTAGTGACAAAAAGGGCCTAACCCTGATGTGAGGGAGGGCCCCCACCCCTCTCCCTGACCCTTTGCATTTGGAGGATGTATATAGCCTCTGGTATTGCTATGATATGCAAATGCATCAGCAAAGAAATGAAATAGGCCTGTGTCTGGCTGCACATGGGCCCTGAGTGAGCAGGGCTGGACCCCAGCCCTGAAGAGGTTCAGAGGATGAGCTCCAGTTCCGAAAGCAGGCAGTTGGAGAGGGAACCCAGCAGTGTGGAGTGGCAAGAAAGAGCTGGAGATGAGTTGGCAGGCAGGAGGGGTCAAAGCACTGAGATAGTTCAGAGGGAAGGCAGAAAGATGCGGATAAAGGATGATCACAGATCACAGATCACAGATCAAGGGAGGAGACAGGGATTTCCTAGAGATTACAACCAGCCCTTGGGTGAAAGTCTTCAGCTTCAGTTTCAGGCATCTTCTACCAACAGCTGGAGGGTCGGAGCCAGGGTCAACCGAAACAACCTCCTAGCTCTCCCACCCCGGCCCCGCGCCAAGAGACCAGATGATGAGGGGCTATCAGAATGGGGCTCAGGCTGGGACTTGGGCCCAGAGGCACAGACGACACAGGCAGGGTGCGGTGGGGTGGGATAGAGAGAAATGCTTAATATTCTTTATAACTTGGGCTGGGGGTTGGGTGCATTTGACTGTGACACATGAACCATACTTCTGTTGGAAGCCAGAGGAAATTGCTACAGGGCGGAGGTCATTTAGAGGGGGAAAAAACCAGAATCACTAATGGTGGAACCCTCTGTGTATTAATGAAGGTAGAGAGTCTCATGTCAGTTCTTGAGCAGTGCTGTGGTTTGCTCAGAACAGAACCCTCCAGGGAGCTCCCCCAGACTTGCTTTTGTCTTTTCTACTTCAGACACAAAACGTCTCCTTCTCCTAAAGCTCAGTTCCTCCCTCTGTGCCTTTGATCCTCTCCTCTCCCATCCTGTTCTTCACCAGCATTAGGACATTGCTTCCACTTTTCCTTCTTCAGATGTAACTTCAACCCCCAATGTTTGCTAAAATTGCTTCCTTCCTCTTAGTTGCCAGAATAATAGCCTTTTTGAAACTTGTATCCTCTTCAACCATTTTGTGGATTTAACACTGTATTAGTCAGGGTTCTCCAAAGAAACAGAACAAATAGCCAGGAAGCAGGAGACCCAGGGAAGAATTAATATTGCAGCTCAAGTCCAAAGGCAGTCTACTGACAGAATTCCCTCTTTCCCTGGGGAGGTCAGTTGTTTTTTTTTTCTATTAAGGTCTTCAACTGATTAGACAAGGCCCACCACGGGATGGAGCGTTATCTGCTTGACTTAAAGTCTACTGACTTGAATGTTAACCTCAACTGAAAAAACACCTTCCCAGAAGCATCTACAATACTATTTGACTAAACACCTCAGTACCGCGGCCTAGCCAAGTGGACACGTAAAATTAACCATCGCAAACACCGTTTGCAGTTCCTTCTTAAAAATCTCTTCTCCCCTGGTTTCTCTGATCCTACATACTTCTGTTTCTTCTAAGCTTCTTTGACTTCTCTTTCTCTAATAGCTTCTCCTATTCAGTATATTTTCTAAATATAGGCATTCCCTAGCCTGACACTAGTCAGTATAAGTAACACTCACTGTTGTGACAACAAACCCTACATCCCACTATCTTAATACAACAAAAGTTTATTTCTCACTCACATCATAATCCCGGGTGGGCTGGGCAGTTCTCTTCCAGATGGTGACCCAGGGACCCAGGGACCCAGGGACCTTCCATCTTGGGAAGAGAGGATGGAGGGCCACGCATAGGAGGATTTTAGGGGTTGGGCTGGTGTACAGCACTTGGACCCATATTCCACTGGCCAGATCCTACCTAACAGCGAGAGGGCTTGAAAACAGAGTGAGCTGTGGGCCCCGGATGGAGAAGAGAAGCACCGATCAGTAGGTGCTGGCATTCTCTGCACAGTCCATCCTCCCGGCCACTAAATGTCTGTTTGCTTCTTTGTCTTCACACATAAAGCACATTTACTCCCCACCCCCTGCCCCGGGGTGGGGGTAATCAACTCCACGTCCCGCCTGGGCATTGCATCGAGCTCACAGTCCAGGCTCTCCCTGGGATTCTGTCTTTTCTGTCAGCTCAAGTAGCTCCAATCTCAAATGGAGGAGCATGGATCAGATGGCCACAATTAAAATGCCCATTTGGAAAAGGGAGGAGAGAGAGAGACAGAGTAGCTTTAGGTCTGTGGATATTTTGAGACCCCCTCAGTTGCTGTAAAGACCCCTAACCCCGGGATGGGGGAAGGTCTTTGCTTAGGCCCTCGTTCAACCCTCTGGAGGAGCTCTCTTGTTTATTATACCCTAGGCTATGCTCTCTAGAAGAACCTTCCTGGCCTGCCACCCTCTTTGTATACATCTGAAGTGGGTGCTGGGGGCTGAGTCTTCCCTGGAGTTGCTCAGTTCTCCACAGTTCACTTCCTTCTGGAGCAGGGTTATTTTACAGCTCCAATAGTTGAGATAAAAGGTAAAAGTCTGGGTATGTGGGGTTTTTTATGTGTTTGGTGGGTTTTGGGGTTTTGGGGGTGTGTTTGTGTATGATCAAGTCCCTAAAAATTTTAGCAAAGCCTCATCTATTTGCTTCTAGTCGATTCCATGCGCTGGTGACCATACCTAGAGTTTTTTCTAGACATCGTTTCCAAACCTGCTTTATTTCCTTGTTTCTGTCCCCTGTGCCTCTTTCTGTCTCTCAAGGGGCAGGTTGCTACTTTGAGGCTACAAGACTTGACTAGGACGGTCATATCCTTAATCTGATCTTTTCAGCAAGGCTGGGTCTTAATGGGCCTTTTCTGCTGTTTGGGATCTAGAAGCTGTTGGTGTTTTCCTCCCTATCAGGCTTAAATTTTCTGAACTCTCTCTGTTCCCTTCTATTTCTCTTTGCAAACCATCCATTTCTCCTGAGCTCATCTTTTTCTTAGATTGCTTTGCCAAATACAGCCAATAGCAGGAAACATAGGCTATCACTTTGATTCTTTCCAACAAATGCCCTTGAGCGTCAGCAGGCATGTGGTCTGCTGTCCTAGATAACACGGACACAGGTTACCAAATATGTTGCCACTGCATAATAAAGATTTTCATATTTCCAGCCTCTACTTGCAGGTTCTTCACACTCTGCTACCCAGTTGCTAAGCTATGCCACATATTTATGTTTTTATGACCATGGAATCCCATTTCAAGAGAGTTTCTGTGGTAGGTAGAGCAAGTAGCACTGGCTCTGATAAATAACTGCAAGACTTTAAAAGACAGCGCAGCAGTGGTTTATTTCTCATGTATTTCACAATCCATTGCAGGTGAGGTGGCTCTCTTACAAACGTTGGCTGGAGGATCCAACTCCTTCCGCCCTGAGATGCTGCCATCTTCCGCAGGTAGCCTCCCAGGCTGATGGAGAATGGAAAGCGAGATCGGAGGATTGTGGATTGGAGATGAGCATGGCACAGACCTACAAGAGGCGCACAGTCACTGTCAGCCCCATTCCACCGCCAGATCTCAGTCACATGACCTCAACCAAAGGCAAGGGGGCAGGGAAATATTCCTTAGCTGAGTTACCGCGAGGAAAGGGGGAAACATGGATGCTGGGGAGACCTCCGGTGCATTTACAAATCCCTCTCCAGCCCAGACCTTGGCAAGGTTTTCGCCCTTACTCCCCCAGTGAGCTCTCAAATGCCATGGATTAAAACTCCTCGCAGTGTTACCGCCTTGTTCATGCTGCCTTGTTAATCACCCAAATAATCATTCCTGGGAAGCTAAAGAGCGAAATATTTTTGGAAGGCAGGTATGCTCACCACCATACCGTCAATGCTGCCCAGGAGTAGATTTTTGAAAGGACACAGAGGGCCAGTCCACGGTATTTCATAGCAGTGTTCCAATAATGTCGGCCGTCCAGGAAAGTGTAAATCCCATTTTCCTATTGGACTCCATTTAAAATAAGAGATAGAATTTCCTGGGGGGGAAAAAATCCATTGATATTTTCAGTTGAAGAGATTTGCCCGGAGAAGTGTTAAATTGGCCTTCTTTGGCCCACTCTCTGAACTATGTGTTATTTTCACAATTCTTAAGTTTCCGATCTTTTATTGCTTTCCCCCAGAAATTCACTTAAGATTTCTCCCGTGTGTCTTGCCTCAATTCACAATTATCGGTATTAGAATTTTTGAGAATGTATATATAGTGGCTGAGGCGCCCTGCAATACCACTCTTTACCAGTGGGTGATGCTATATAATATGAATTCTTCTAGCCTTCAAATTCTTAAAGGGGGCTTCATATTGTCAAACGGAACACCTTATTTTATGAACTCTGTAAGGTGAAGTTCTAAGAAAAGCAGTTTATTTTTATTTTTTAAAAGATTTTACTTTTAAAGTAATCCCTACATCCAACACGGGGCTTGAACTTAAAACCCCGAGATCAAGAGTCACATGTTCTACCCACTGAGCCAGCCAGGCGCCCCTAAAGCAGTTTAATTACAGAGATGCATCAGAGCTCGAACAAACCTTCCAGTTTAATATAATAAGGTATTAGCAAAGATAAAATACTTAGCTTTTTCATCTGAATCAATTATAAATTCAGGAAGAATGTGGCAGACTTCATTTGGGGCTGGATATAGATGAAAGAAGAAGGAGCCTTGATGATGTGTAGGAAGGAGAAGCCTCTTTTAGCCAAACCATCCACTGGATAATGGAAAGGGATCCCTGCAGGAATTCTGGAATTTGGATTACTGCAAAGAGGATGGGAAAAATACCTGTCTCCAGCTAGAGAAGAATCATACATATTAAAATGGAAAAACCAGAGCTGGAGGGACATGAAACTTTTGAGGAAGATATTTTCCAAAGGATTTGGTATACAGCAATTTCTTGATAGCAGGCCTTCAAGAGATTGGGCTTTTAATGTGATAAGAAGGGTCCTAATGGACATTCCTAACCATACTCTGAATGGAGGAGACCCAGAAGGCATGCTTGTTTCTTTATTTCTCATTCAAAACTGGAAGAACAAAATTCGGAACAATCTGGACAGGTGTCCACAGTACACTTATAAGACAAAATTCAAGGGGAAAAAAGATAAAATTCAAGAGGACTAAGTTTAAACCCTATATTTGAGATTCACCATCAGTTGCACTAACGAAGGATAAAGCTTAGTAATTCAGAGAAAAAGATGTAGTTGATATTTGGCCATGCATGGCTTTCATTCCCTTATTACGCAAACACGTAGCCAGGAGGTGTGCTAGTGCTGGGGATAGGTTCCCTAACCTTGTGGCTATTACGGTTTTGATATGAATCAAAAGTAGGATAAGACTACCGGAAAAAACAGCAACAACAACAACAACAACAACCAACCGGGATCTCAGATCTTAATAATTGAAAAACCGACTCAGGTAATTTAACAAGTATTTATTAAGCACCTACTGCACGCTGGGCCATGTCTTAGAGAATGGAAGCACAAAGCTGAATGGAAGTGGGTGAACAGTTGAACTCTAGTCGGATACATTTCAGTATACTATGCTTCGTCACGATTTCTCTAACTTTTCCACCGCCACAATGACAGAAGTAGCAAAAATGGCTTTGAAATCTTCCCTCTTATTTTGAAAAATGATGTAAAAGTTGCATGCCATATCACGACGCAAAGATATTTGTTGAATATAGAAGTACTGCTTTTCTGGGTTGGGGGTGGGCGTGGCGGCAGCCTGGGGAGGAGCGAGGGTGAAGAATGTGGTGGAGGACTACTTGCATTGGTACTTTTTGTACTATTTGATCTTTGCAAATTCCACACATATCTCGCTTCGATAAAAGAAAACTTTATTTAGAAACAAAAATAATAGTTTAAATTACTTCTAGACCTATGTTATGCTTCTGAGTAGGAAGAAAGAATATAAAAATGTGAATTCTTCTAAAACCAGTATGTACATTCAGTGCAATTATAATTACAATACCATTTTTTTTTCAAACGGGACAAAATCGACTTCATACTGAAGAATTAATGTCCAAGAAGAGCATTAATTAATTTTTGTAAAGGAAGGGTGAGGGAGATTACCTTTTCAATATTAATTATTTTTTCAGGCTATGTAATGAAAACAATATGTTACACAGGAATAAAAAAAATAAATCAGAGGAATAAACTAGAAAGTCCTAAAACAGATCCAAATTAATTTGGGAAACTTCACAGATGACAAACTGACATTTCAACTCGGCATGAACACGGTAGTTTATTTGATACATCATGTTGACATAATTGGCTGTAGGTCTGGGAAAAAAATGAAATTACATCCTTGCCTCACTTCCCACCTCCACACACACACCACAAACACACACACACACACACCACAAACACACACACACACACACATACACATCCCACAAACACACACACACACACACACACACCCCTACCATGCACACACCACAAACACACACACACACACATACACACACATCCCACAAAAACACACACACATTCCATTTGGATTAAATATATAAATATAAATATAAAAACAGAAAGCTAGAAGAAAATCAGGAGAATAACTGTCTATATTTTGGTGAGACCTTCTTAAGCAGGTCAGGAGACCTAGAAACTATAAAGGGAAAACCAAATTATTCACTACATAAAAATTTTAAGAGCCTCCATAATCAAAGGTAAAAGACACATAATAACTTGGTAAACACATTTGCAACACACATTAAATTTATTTATTTCAAGTGCTCCTATAAATTGATAGGAAAAAAGATCAAAGTCCAATAAAATGAGCAAACAATGTGAATAGGCAAGTGACAGAAGAGGAAACTTCATGTAAGAATGGTTAGTTGAGGGACACCCGGCTGGCTTAGCCGGTGGAGCCTGTGACTCTTGACCTCGGGATTGTGGCTTCAAGCCCCACCCTGGGTGTCGAGATTACTTAAACATAAAATCTTTAAAAAAAAAAAAAGATTCGTTGAAAACAGTGAAACAGGCAAAGGGATTAAGGTGGCAAAATGTCATTTTCACAAACCAGATTGGCCAAAATTCAAAAGGTCAGCAGCACCCAGTCTGATGAGCACATGGGGAAAGGACATTGTCAAAGAGAATGGGAGTTACCACTACCTTTTGGGAAAACCATCAGGCAGTAAATATTACCGTGAAGACTACAATTCCCCTTTATCCTACACATTACTTTTTCCCCAGCAATCCCAATTTGAGAGTCTACCTTATGCCAGTAAAGGCACCAGCATATTAGGGATACCTGTGGAGGGCTGTTTACTACGGCACAGTTTATAGTGACAGAAAAAAATTGGAATAGGGGAATGGCTGAATAAAATATGTAGCTTTGGAAAAGCATGGTTTATGTCTATCTACGTATGACCTGGAGGGTTATCCACAGTATCCGTGATACTGTGGAAAAGAGCAAGCAATATGTATAATACGATTTTAAATTTATTTTGAAAAAGAAAAGAAAAAGGCAAAATCCCTTATTTGTTCAGATATGTAATATAGATTATGTATCTATATTACATATACAGACGTAGATTCTAAATATAAATTTATGTATGAATAGACATCCATTAGTTTCCAAGCATGAGATTTAGGGAGAAATTGAATAAAGACAGAAAGGAAGGAAGACAAGGAAGGGAAATGGATTACTCTCTAAATATTAACTTTTCACCCTAAATCTGAATAAAACTGCAGTCAGTTGCTTCTGTCTTTGTGTACTCTCAGCACCCCACAGCCTGCCCCAGGGGCCAGTGTAAACCAATTTGAGAAGCACAGTGTGTTACAACATAGTAGAAAAGTAAGCAGAGGGTGCCTTGGGGCCACAGGGAGCTTCGTATTAAATCACAGGTTGTGTCTTGCTGCCCTCCCACGTGGCTGCCCAAAGCTGGGTCTTGTGTTTAAACGTCCCTAAAGCCACACCAGAGGAGCAGGGACACAATGGAGCACCCTTGGGGCAGGGAGGAGCACAATGAGGTATCCGGTAACCTCACTCTATGAGAAGGGACTGAAGGACCTGTATAAAGAAATATGTCTGGGGCACCTGGGTGGCTCAGTCGGTTAAGCGTCTGACTCTTGATTTGGGTTCAGGTTGTGCTCTCAGGGTCATGAGACGGAGCCCCTAACTGGGCTCTGCGCTCAGCGGGGAGTCTGCTTTAGATCCTCTCTCTCCCTCTGCCCCTCCCCCAACTCATGCTCTCTCTAAATAAATAAAATCTTAAAAAAAGAAAAAGAAAAGAAAGAAACATATCTAAGTTGGGATAGAAGCATTGTTTTCAAATGTTTGAAGGGCTATCCTGTAGGGGAGGACTAACTTAACATATAGCAGCTTAGAAATTAGATGGGGGACAGAGAAGTTACTAAAGGGGCAGATTTCAGCTCAGGGTAAGCAAAACCGGCTAAGATTCTTTTGACCCCTAATTTTGTCTTTTACAAAATAGAAAAAGACCACATACTCTTAACAGTGACATAGAGATACAGTGAGGATCAACGGGCACAGTGTAAGCCAGTAACTTGTAAACTGGAAAACAGGGGTCCTCAACTTTGGCTGTGCATTAAAACTACCTGGAGAGGGACGCCTGGGTGGCTCAGTCGGTTAAGCGTCTTGCCTTTGGCTCAGGTCATGATCCCAGGGTCCTGGGATTGAGCCCCGCATTGGGTTCCTTGCTCAGCGGAAAGCCTGCTTCTCCCTCTCCTGCTCCCCCTGCTTGTGCTTTCCCTGTCTCTCTCTCTGATTAAATAAGTAAAATCTTAAAAAACAAAACAAAACAAAAAAAACTACCTGGAGAATATGAAAAGTCCTGGTGCTTTCTCTGGCTGCACCCCAGCTTGATTCAGTCATAATCTCCGGTGGTGGGACTCAAGCACTGGTAAGTTTTAGAGCTCCCCAGGTGATTCCATTGTATAGTCCCATTGAAAATCACTGATCTAAAATAATTACTAGTTGGATTCCTGGTGGCTGTGGAAAAAGTAGGTTTGCCCTGAGACAGATCAGGGGCCAATTAAAAAAACGCCCATTGGGGCACCTGGGTGGCTCAGTCTGTTGAGCAGCTGAATCGGCTCAGGTCATGATCTCCAGGTCTTGGGATGGAGTCCCATGTCAGGCTCTGCAGTCAGCGGGGAGTCTGCTCCAGCATATTCCCTCTCTCTCTCTCTCTCTCTCTCTCTCTCTCTCTCTCCCCCCTTCTTCCTCTGCTCCCCCCACCTCTGAAATAAATAAATAAAGCTTTTAAAAATGCCCATCAATCAAAGAATTGGAGCTAAATGTTAGAGTCGACCAACTCTGGAGTAAAATCTAGACCATATAGTCAGCCAATAGCAAGTGTAACAGTGAAGATATTTTAAGTAATATTTGTCTACTTCGAGGTCCATGACAAGCAACTTGGAAGAGGCTAGAGCTTCATATCTTTTCCCAAAAAAGTATTCCCTAGATGGGAGGATAGGGAAACGCAACTGATGGAGTGAAACTTTCTGTATGTTCGGGAGGCCCTGAAAAAGGGTTCAGGACACCTCTGCATCAGCTGTGGGCTGAGTGTACTGTATATAACTGTATTATGCATGATTTTTTTCATAGGTCTGTAATTGACGGAATATCCCCGTTCAACAATTCGAGCCTGGAGAGGCATTATTAATAGCAGGCCACAGGGTACTTACTGCTCTTGTCCATTTCTAGCTTGTTCCAGCTATGTCGGCGGTGGTTAACCTGTCATGCTGGTGGCACTGAGCAGGACAGTGTGGTGGTGATGGGGATGCATGACAAAGATACCGCATAGCAGGAGAGAGATGGTGGGGCAGAGCATACAGAGATAAATCTGTATCTTTTATATCTTTATCGATTTATATCGATAAACGTAAAGCTCTTTACTTTCCCCATCCCCCCTGCCCAGGGTCCCCTGTTCCAGGAAAAAAAAAATCAAGTTACAAACCCCAAACTGCACAAGTCCAAGATGGGTGCAAAATGATCGAACAGCCGCATCTGCCAGAAAGATGATGAATTCTATATGAATCAGCCGAGTGACTCAGCAGCTGAACAAAAGCTCGTCTAGAGCATTTGAGCAAGGGAAAAGGTGCTCAGTTCTCCCTGGTACTGGCAGGTTCTCAGCTGGGCTCAGAGCCCCAAGAGAGGCAAGGTCCAGAAGGCCGAAGGGCTGGGGAGGAATCCACAAACAAGGACAGGGCAGGCAGTCACAAGCCTGGAGATCACTGGGAGAAGCACCTAGCGGCCTTCAAATATCTGAAGGACCAGCAAAGGGGAGATGGGTTGGGTTTCCCTCTATGGTTCCAAAGGACAAAACTGGGCTTGGGGCTGGCCCTTGCAGGAGCCTGCCTCTGAGAACCTAATGCTATCATTAGCTTTTCTAGACAGCTGTTTGCATACAGGTAGTAAGCTCCCAGTCACTGGGGGGCATTCAAACAGAGGCAGGATGATCAGCTGGGGGGAACGCTGCTGGTGGTGGTGGGGAGTCAGCGCTGAAGTACCGTGTGAGAGCTTTCAAAATTCCCACTTTCCCCCTTAAAGTTTAATCTTCTGAGCTTTGTTTGCTTAGTAGCTAGAGTAATCAAGTAATCATTCCTAGGGGACCACAGTCCTGGCTGTGAATCGTGTTATTTTCTTCCAAATCCCTTCTTCCTCTCCTCCCTTCCCCGACTTCAGCTGACTAAGGCAGATCTCCTTGCCTGTCCTCCAACGTCTGATTTTTACAAATACAATTATCACAGATTTGTGCCTCCTGTGCCGGATGCGGAGGGGGGGTGGGGGGAGCCACAGAACAGAAAAGTTACAAGGAATGTGCTCAAAAACAGCTCCTGTGACCTCAGCCATTGATATGCTAAGGAGGAGGCAGTTTCCATAGAAAATGTAGCTGTTACTGATAGTTAGACTTTTTTTTTTTTTTTTTTTGAGAAAAATAAAAGGAAGCCTCAGGAGAGAAATACTGTTCCACGTTTTCACTGGATTTCTTTTCCTTCTGGGCTGATTTTCTCAACATTTGGCATTGTCTCCGGTGAGGTTGAATGGGACCTTAGAGACGACACCTACCTTCGAGATTCTTCATTGTCCACAGGGAAGAAACTGAGGCCCAGAGGGCAAAGTGGTTGTCCAAGGTCACCCAGCACCTTAGGGCAGAGCTAAGACTGTAGTCAGAAATCCATGCAACCAGCTCAAGTGCCCCAACTTCTTCTCAGGCCTAGAAGCTGCATCCGTGCTCCCTCCGGAAAAAGGGTGGGGTCCCAGTTGTCCCCAGACCTTGGGCGACCAGGGACTGGACCTCAAGCTGTATTTCTTCAAGTTGTGAGCGGAAAAACTCAGCCCCTGACCATACCAGCCCTCTCCCCTAAAGCCTTCCATCTCACATGGTTTTCGAAGTCGGCCCCCCAAACCAGGCTGCCTACCCATCTCCCCCCCATTGGTGTGAGAACCACCTGCAGGCAGCCTGACTTTTCACCTGGAGTGCAAATGTCCTGGGGGTCCAGAGTGGGTGGCTCTGTTTCCTTCCCAAGAAGTAGCTATACCTGAGGGGCGTCTGGGTTGGTGGCCTCCCTGCCTGGGGGTGGCGCGAAGTCTCCCATCTGTCTGTCACACCAAAGCACCCTGCCAAAGGGAGTCTAGAAATGAGCTCCTCCTGTCAGCAGAGGGAACTGAGACAGACCAAGCTGAGTGAGCCCTCTTGCAAAGAGGACCTGCACATAATTTGCAAGGCCGGGAGCAAGATGAAAATTCGGGACCCCTTGTTCAACAACTATGAGGAATTTCAGGACTGCATCCAGAGCCCTCAAGCCAAGTGTGGGGCTGCCGAATCGAATCCCACACCATGAAGCCTGCCCAGCTCTGGGCCCCAAGTGGATGGGGACAGTAACTGCTTAAGGTTTAGGAATCAAGGAGCCAGGGGGACGTTCTGGTTCCCCAAATGTATGCTCTGTTCACCCCTAAAGATACACTTCTGTTTCTTCCTGGCCAGCAAGTGCACCAAAGGCCCACGGGGTCTCTGTGATGGGGGAAGAAGTCGACATTTCTTTCTCCCTCTGTGCTCTTCTCTCGCAGAACACCCTCTCCGTCCCACCCTCATTATTTTTGCTTTTCTACTTAAGTGGAACAAGGCTCACGTTCAATGTGAAAGAACTGTGCCATTTTATTTTGGACTGGGAACCGGCCGGGAGCGCAGTGGACCCCTGGAACCCTGTGGAGGGGTCGCCAAGCTGCGCACGTTAGCTCGAGCTCTCCCCTCCTGGGGGCACCGTCCCCCAGCTCTGAGCCGCCGGGGAGTGGGGAGCGGTGCACCGCACGCAGCACCCAGGCGCGGCCCATCTCCGTGCAGATGCCCTGCCTCCCCCGCCCCCCCAACCCTACAAGCGCCCCCAGCCCGGTGCTGCCCGGGAGCGCCCCCCTACCCCGCCTCCGCATCCCCTCCCGCGCCAGCTTCCAGAAAGCTCCCGGTGAATTCCACAGCATTCTTTGGGCGTGAGTCATGCAGGTTTGCAGCCAGCCCCAAAGGGGGTGTAGACGAGACAGAGCGCTATAAATACGCGCGCCTCACGGTGCTCACCACGCGGTGTCGCCAGGAGCTGCGCACGGTCGCTGGGCGCCGCTGACCGGTGAGATGTCCCCACCTCTCCTACCCGGCGCAGAGCCCCACCGGGACCCAGGGCGGGCAGGGGTGGCAACCAGGAGAGGACAGGAAGATCGCTGGTACTCCCTGAGCTGTCTGAGCTGCGCTTTGGATGGAGGCGGGGAACCAGGGAAGGGAGGTGGCCCGAGCCCCATCACCCGGCCGCGGAGCTGGAAGCAGAATTGCTGGGCGGTGGCGCCCAGGCCGGGACTCCGGAGCTCCCGTGCTCGCTAGCTCCAGCCACAATTCTGTGGGGTAGGTAATTAGGACAGGTGTAATGACCCTCCTTTTGCAAAGATGGGGGACCGAGACTTGGAGAACTAATGCCTATTGCGGGAGGCCCGGACCTTCCTGTGGCATTCTTGTCCAGGTACTGAGCTCCGGTGGTGGTTGTCAGCTTGCCTGCTTGGGTCATCTTGTCTGCTCCTGAATCCCGTGGTTCTCTCCATAGGGTGTTTATAAGTATGTTTTGATTTAAGTACATGTTGCAACCACTTAAATCCCAGTCTTTCTGCTTCCGAAGGCACCAGGATACATCAGAGAAAAGTCACAATCGCCATTAGATTGCAGACGTCTGCTCCAACTGTCTCATTTTATAGATGATAATCTGAGGCCTGGAGAGGTTTAGGATCCTCTCCCAAGATAAACAGCATGTAAGTGTCAGAATCAGGACTAGAACTGAAGCCTTGATCTTCCAGAATTTCTGGACCTAATTAAAAAAAAAAAAAGCAGCAGCAGCAGCTGCTTATTATTCTTATTTTTAAAGAGAGATTAGGAATTTAAGAATAAGGACAGATACAATGAAAGGGTGCCGGCTGGAGTCTTCATTATAATAACAGTGGGAAATTACATACAATGTAAATGCCCAACCTTGTGGGATGGCAAAATAGACGACACCAGAAAATGCACCATTCTGCAGCCTCAGAGGTGTGCTTTTAAAGACTATTTGAAGATAGTGGGTGTAAGGGATCTGATTGCACACCAATGCATAGAAAATAGAAGGAGATCTACCACAGTGTTGCGTCTGGATGGTATGAATTACAGGTGCCTCGTTTTTCTTTTCGGTTTGGTTTCTGCATTTGGGGAGGCAGTAGCATAGGAGCTTGGGCCTTGGGCTTTAAAAACCGTGCAGCACCCCAGCTGCGTGACTGCATGGCTTAGGTCTCTGCGTGCTTCCCATCGCTCCATCTGCGTGGGTGAAGCATCCTTGGGGGAAAGAGGCTGCCTGGCGGAGGTGGGGAGTGGAGGACCTTGGTAGGGCTTGTTCCAGTCACAGCAATTGGCAGCCGGGTGCCCAGGCCTGAGCTGAGAGGAGAGGAGAGTCGGCGCACATGGAGGGCAGTTGCAGTGCTGTCCTAGGAAGAGCAGTATCACTGTCACGTTCTGAGTCGGCATTGTCACAAGACCCCTGC
>NW_027397066.1:153968775-154157433 GCF_003265705.2 Callorhinus ursinus
CCCGCCTCGGGTGATTCCTAGGTACTCTAAAGGAGCAAAGCCCCACAGGGAGGGACCACAGTTTCCTCAGTTCCTCTCCAAACATGCCACCTCCTTCCACTTTCCCGAAGGATAGTGCCAATGCCCACAGCTGGTCCTAGGTCAGATTTCGAAATAGTCAGAATTTACTATGATTATCTAAGACCCCTGTGTTTGCAGAAGGCATTCACATCTCGGAGGTCCATGCTGGGGCCATTTTACAGATGAAAACACTGAGGCTCAGATTTAAGTGACGTGGTGTCAGGGAAAGGACACTGGACTGGAGGTTGGGAGGGCTGGGTTGTCTTCCTGGGGTTGCCAGCCTGCTGCGGGCCTGGGGAGCCCCGTGCTGTCTCTGGATTTGACCTCCCCTTAGAGGCAGAGGGATTTGGGCCAGGAAACTGCTCTTTTTCTCAGCCTTGGGACCCAATGGCTCCCCATGGCCCAGGCTCCTGGTGGGAGACTGTACTGGCTGCTGGGTTTCCAGACTCCTCAGTCAGTGCTCTTGCCTTCGGCTCCCTTTTCTTCAGGGCCCAACGCCCTTTCTCCTGGTCCAGACCTATTTCAGAGGCTCTTGTATGAATTTCTGAGAAGTATCCAGGGGCCTCTCCCCGAGAGGTGGGTGTTCTTGCTGGCTTTCTCTCTCTGGCGTGGCCAAAGCTCTGTTTCTCTCTGAGGCATTTCAGGCCTTAGTGAGCAGCTAGGGCAGAGCCCGTGAGCCCTGGGCCTTCTATCAGGCCTGAAATAGCGCCCCAACTCAGCCACCCACCCTGTCTTGGGGGAAGGCAATGACCCACTCTCTTCTCCCACGCTGCTCCTTTGCTCTGCGTGGCTGGTTTGGGAACCGCAGCTTGGCCGCCTGACTAATGACTTTCCGGGCAAGGCTTCCTTTATTTACGTGCTACCAAATACGTCCCTATGGGCCTGCCCAGCTGAGGGCAGTTTTTAGAGGTTCACAGTTTCAGGAAGGGGGGACCCCACCTCCCTGTTCTGTTAGGGGAAATGAGAGAATTCAGATAAGCAGTGGGGGCAGGGGGAGACGAGAAGACGGGCTGCTGGGAAGAGGGGTTCTGTTTTATGCAACAGCTCCAGCTTCTGGGAAAGGGTCCATTGTGTAAGACTGGGCTGTCCTGGGTTCCCAGCCGTCAGCTGAGTGGTGGAAGGGGCACCTTGGCAGGGCACCCTACTGTGGGCTTAAAGGGGAGAGCCACGGGAAAGGGAGCTGGCGGCAGAGGGGCCCATCCATCCAGAGGAAACTTCTCCTGGGGGGGGCGTGGGGCCCATCGTTTAACCCTTTGACTTTGCCCCCCCCACTCTCTACTCTCTGAAGACAACTGCCCCCTGCTCTACTGCATTTATACCCCAAATCTGTGCAGGGATATAGATCTCAGGTCTCATGCGAGGGATCGCAAATGACCTTTATTTTCCTTTGCCGGCCCTTTGGCTCTCACTGCCTCAGAGTCTTGAAAGGCCCTTTTAGGGAGTGTTGAGGCTTGGTGGAAAAAAAGGGGATTTTTCTTTTGTGATGGATTGGGAACGCCTGCTGTGGGCCGGATTAGTGATGCTCACAGCACGGGGTTGGGGGGGGGTCTACGCAGTCCCCACATCAGGGCTGGGAAAGGAGAGGGGCCAGTGAGTCAGCCCAGAGAGGTGTTTTGAGGGTTTATTTGACATGAGCAGGTATCAGATAGACGTCCTTCCTGGATGCAGAAAGCACATGCTCAGGCTTAGTCAGCGATTCCGGGGTGGGGGGGTGGCTGGGGGGGAGGGCTGGACCTGAGCCCAGAGCTCTGACTCCAGAGTTCTCGTTTCTTCTCTATTAGGCTGCTTCTCCTATGGTTCCTCCCTGTATCCACTTTCTTTTGAAGGGGTCCAGGGGCAATTCTGAGCTTTTTCTCCCAGTTTCCCTGGGGGATAAAAACACAGTAATGGCAGCTGAGGGGCCGGCTGAGGGCAGGGCCTCTGTGGGGCTCTGGAGAAGCTGCTGTAGGCTGCAGGCCAGGCCGGAAACCAGCAGGCTGGCTAGCTGTTACCATGACAGTCTCCTGTTCTCTACAAACAGAGGCCTGCTGGGATTCCAGAATTGGAGAGGGAGGTGCCATGAAGACTCTCCTGCTGGTGGTGCTGCTGCTGACCTGGGAGAATGGACAGGTTCTGGGAGACCAGATGGTCTCAGACACAGAGCTCCAGGGTAAGTGGAGCAGGTGTCCCCTGCCCTAGCACACTCTCTGCCAGAGCCCGAAGTGGTAGAGACGATTTGGTCCTGTGCCTCCCATCTGCTTTGCTCAGACTGGGCCCTCTCGGAGCCTCCTCCCCCCGCCCAGCTACCTGGTCTAGGTTCTTGGCCGTCAGGTGGGCTTCTGGGCATTTTTCAGGCATATCCCCAGCACTTCCTGGCCCCTGCAATCCTTTTCACCAGTCTGCTTGCCCCGGGGCCCACGCCTCCTCCGGGAAGCCTGCCTCATTTGAGACTTTGTGAGCTTCCATTTCTGAGTCTCCATAGCACCTACTATGTGTACCCTACACCTTTCCGCCTAGAAACCCAATGCTCCGTATCCAGGTAAGGGGAAACGTCCTCCTGCAGAGCCCAGCTTCGGGGTTCCCTCCTCTGTCAGGCCTTTCCTGAAGCCCCCCCACCCCCGCCCTCCTCCCCATGCTTGTCCTACAAGCTGACCGGTTCTCTGGGGTCGTAGTTAAAAACTCAAACTTGGAAATCAGACTTGGGTATGTGTCTGGCTCTGTGACTCCCCAGCTGTATCAACCCGGAGCAAGGATCTGATCTCACTCTGCTGCTTTTTCCTCGTCTCCTCGTCGTCGTCGGTGCAGGGGGTGATGACCTCAGTGCAGAGAGCATTGCATAAAAGGGCATGTGATGTGGCCGGCTCAGTGCTTGGCCCAGGAGAACCACCAGAAAAGCCTTAGTCGTTACTCCTTCAGTACCTCGGTGACACTGTCTCATTGCATTTGCCACACGGCGTTGTGTCTTGATCACGGTCTCCTGTGGAATGGTGCCATCAATTCATCTTTATGTCCCCTATCACGTGGAGCCATGGAATAAGGAAGTTCAGACGTTTGGTAAAATGGACTCCCAGAAACACTTGTGTCCAAAATAAGATTTTACATTTTGATGTTTAAACAGTTAACGCTTCCAGAATTTTTTTAAAAAAATTTTATTTTAAGTCACATATAGAGTATTATTAGCTTCGGGGGTAGAGATCAGTGGTTCATCAGTTGCACATAAGACCCAGTGCTCAGTCCATCACGTGCCCTCATTAATGCCTGTCCCTCAGTTACCCCATCCCCCCACCCTTCTCCCCTCCAGCAAACCTCAGTTTCTTTGCTGTGATTAAGAGTCTCATGCTTTGTCTCCCTCTCTGATTTTGTTTTGTTTTATTTTTCTTTCCCTTCCCCTATGCTCCTCTGTTCTGTTTCTCAGGATTTTTTTTTTTCCGTGGAAGTGTTCTCCTGCAGCTGGGCAGGCTCGTTCTCCAGAGCCGCAGGGGCATCGCGCTGCTCGCTGTCCCTCCCCTGGGGTGTGCCTGGGCCGGTGCTTTGTGCTCCCGAGCAACTAGCGGAATCGCTATTTGGGCCCTGGGTCCACAATAAGCCCCATGATGGGCCCCCGGGTCAGGGCAAAGCTGGGGCCAGAAGGCTGCCCGCCGGGGTGGGTGCTCCCAGCCTTGACAGCCCCTAGGCCGAACTGGCCTTCCCGACCGTCCCAGCCGGTTCTAGGGTGATACCGCCAGCACCATCTCTGCCTCTCTCCTTACTCTCCTTCCCGGCCCTTCTCTTGCAGAAATGTCCACCGAGGGGAGTAAGTACATTAATAAGGAAATTAAAAATGCTCTCAAGGGGGTGAAACAGATAAAGACTCTAATAGAACAAACAAATGAGGAACGCAAATCACTGCTCAGCAACTTGGAAGAAGCCAAGAAGAAGAAAGAGGTAAGGAGGAGCCCGCTGACTGCCCCCCGCCCCCACCACCTGAGTTCCCTGCTGGAGGGGAGTGGTCATCGCCCCTCTGGTGCCCTGCTGGGTTGTCATGGTGACCCTCAGCCCTTTCAGGCTAGTGCCTGCTGATGCTGGGACTGTAGTTAAGAAAAGAGGGAAGGTTTCTTTGCTTTTGAAAGCTTCAAGGGGTTAGATCTTGGATCTGGTTTCTTACCAGCCTGGCCCAGGGCCTGATGATGACCCATTAGTCACTTCAGTAGATTTTTCTAAACCCTGGCTATGCAAGCTCCAAGGTAGGCTCTGGACTGGGTCTGTCCTGGGTCAGGAGGGGGATGGTACCCTACCTTCAGGAAGCTTATCGAGTAGGGCAGTAACTTTGGGGTTAAGGCAGGTACACACCGCCGTGCCCCATGGCTTTCTGGAGTTCTGAGTACTTCGTAAAGAGACATTTAAGTCGGATAGTGAAAATAGTGGGTCTAGCCTGTGCTTAATGATTCAACAAAACTAAAACACCATAATGGAATAAATCACTTATTTAAAAAAAAATCGGTAGTCTCCTTAAGGGCATCCTAAAAACCTACTCCCATTGCCTCCCTACCAATAATGAAGGAGATGCTAAGACAGGTCACTTGCCACCTTCATGACCCATAATGCATAGTAAAGTGTTTTAGAGGCTCTGAGAAGTTCTGTAGTAAAGAAGTTTGTGGAACTTCATTTAACTCTGTGTTTTCCAAACCAAATTGATCAGGAAATCCTTTTTTCTCCCCATGATAGCTTTTTCTTTTTAAAGATTTTATTTATTTATTTGAGATGGAGTGTGAGAGAGAGAGAGAGAGGGAGTGCATATGACTGGGGGTGGGGCGTTGCAGAGGGAGTGGGAGAAGCAGGCTCCCCACCGAGCAGGGAGCCCGATGCGGGGCTCGATCCCAGGATCCTGAGATCATGACCCGAGCTGAAGGCAGATGCTTAACTTACTGAGCCACCCAGGCGTCCCTCTCCCCATCATAGCTCTTAGCACAATTCCCTGGAAGCCACTTAGGGAAATGCTGGCCGATTCAGCAGTTTCTTTTGACACTTAATGCCCTTCCTTGGTATCCGTGTTTTTCTTCACCATTTTTTAAAAATTTTTTATGTTATGTTAATCACCATACATTACATCATTAGTTTTTGATGTAGTGTTCCATGATTCATTGTTTGCATATAACACCCAGTGCTCCATGCAGTACGTGTCCTCCTTAATACCCATCACCAGGCTAACCCATCCCCCCCACCCCCCTCCCCTCTAGAACCCTCAGTGTGTTTCTCAGAGTCCATCATCTCTCATGGTTCGTCTCCCCCTCCGATTTCCCCCCCTTCATTTTTCCCTTCCTGCTATCTTCTTTTTTTTTTTTTAAACATATAATGTATTATTTGTTTCAGAGGTACAGGTCTGTGATTCAACAGTCTTGCACAATTCACAGCGCTCACCATAGCACATACCCTCCCCAATGTCTATCACCCAGCCACCCCATCCCTCCCACCCCCCACCACTCCAGCAACCCTCCGTTTGTTTCCTGAGATTAAGAATTCCTCCTATCAGCGAGGTCATATGATACATGTCTTTCTCTGATTGACTTATTCGCTCAGCATAATAGTATGAGAATCCTCAAGTAGCTCAGAGAAGTGTCAGGCAAGTCCTATTTTTGAGTTTTTGTGGTTATCATCAGAGTTTGGTATCCTACAGTCCAGGTTCTGCGATAAAGCCCGTCAAGTTCAGGAAAAGACTCCATGCTGTCTTAGTTCCCGGGTCTGTGAACGGGAAAGAAAGGAAGTGGGCCGTGTAGTTGATGTTGGTGCTTTGGCTCCGTAGGAGGCCTGGTGGCCTTCCCCGCAGGAAGAGGGGACCCGGAACAGGAGAGGGGTCTCACAGAACTCAAACTCTTTCCTGCTCAGCTCCTGGCTTTGGGGTGTGCATGGTCTACTTAACTCTTCTTTGAAGCGTTAATACGCTCATTTGTCGAGATTTTAATATAGAAAAGTGGAAGAGGAAAAGTTTTCTGAAAACCTTTTAACCTCTGGACAATTCGCTGTTAGCATTTGATCTGTTTCTCACTCTTTCTTTTCCCCCCTCTACACTCTTCTGATAGTCACTATATTCAAAATCACAACTTGTTAACATGAAAAATGCTTGTTATACTATTTAAAACTTAACTACGGACACCCTCGCAAAGCCGTGCGTCTCCGGCCGCTGTGTAGACCAACGATTTGCTTGGCCTTCTATTTTTAAGCATCCGGGTTGATTCCAGTATTTTTCCCCCCCACCATAAACAAATACCATAACAAATATCTTCATGCATATGGATTTCCCCTTTATGGCAAGAATTCTTTGGGATGGATTCTCATAGAATTATTGGGCCAAATGACATGGATGTGCTCGAGGGTTTGGGTAGTTGTTGTGACTTTGATTTTGAAGGCTTGCTTCCTCCCGTGGCTGCAATTGACAAATAAGATTCAGAGCGCCTCTGGGGTCAAGACTAAGGGCAGCGTCAGAGAAAGGGGATATCCACGCGGGTTCTAGTGGCCGGGGAGGACTGTAAAGAAGAGCCGGGTCTCGAAGTTGAGAAGATGTTTAAAGCTGGGTGGGGAGGGAATTCCAGGCAAATGGGGGGAACGCAGGAGCCAGAGGAAGATACAGGGACTCTGTGTGGCTGGACCTGGGAAAAGGCCTGCTCCGGGGGCGTGGAGAGCCCGGCACCATCGTGCCTGCTTGCAGAGCGTGAAGCCTGTGGCTTCCGCGTGGCTAACCTGATCTCGTGTCCTCCTCTAGGATGCCCTAAATGATACCAAGGATTCAGAAACGAAGCTGAAGGCGTCCCAGGGGGTCTGCAATGACACCATGATGGCCCTCTGGGAGGAGTGTAAGCCCTGCCTGAAACAGACCTGCATGAAGTTCTACGCCCGCGTCTGCAGAAGCAGCTCGGGGCTGGTTGGCCACCAGGTGAAAGGGGACAGGCCGCTGAGCACAGCAGGGCTCTGAGTGGTGGATGCAGGAACTGAGTGTGAAATATGCCCCTTCTCTGGTCCTGCCCCCAGTTCCAACGGGTGGCGTAGTTCTCCCACACCAGCGGGGTGACTACAAATCAGTTCAATTCTGACACTGTCCCCCCGGAGACGGCATGAGATCCCATGGGCTAAGGGCTCAGGCCCACAGACTGTCCTCCGCACTCCTCCCAACTTCAGGTGCCAGTCATGAGTGCTGGCTTGTCACCTGTGCTGCTGTCCGACTGGCTAGAGATTGGAGGTTCCCACAACCCCCTCCTTGTGTTAAATCAATTTGCTAGAGCAGCTCACAACTCAGAGACACATTTGACTGATTAGGTTTGGTTTATTATAAAAGGATCTAACTCTGAAAAGCCAGAGGGAGGCGATGCATAGCTCAAGGTACGGACAAGAGGTGAGGAGCGTTCCATGCCCTCTGAGAGGGCACCGCTCTCCTGCATCTTCACACGTTCAGCAACCCAGATACTCCTGAAGCCCATCCTTTTGGGATTTTATGGAGTCTTCCTTCCATGGGCATGATTGATAAAATCATTGGCCATTGTTGATGGATTCAACCTCCAGCACATCTCCCCTCTCCAGAAATCAGGAGATGGGATTAAAAATTCCATCGTTCCAATCTTGGTTGGTTCCCCTGGCGACCAGCCCCCAACCTCAGGTGCTTTCCAAAAGCCACCTCATTAACATAACTTTATTATTTTTTCATTTATTATTAGCATATAACTTTATTGCTCCCCTCACAGGGAATTCTAAGGGCTTTAGGAACCAGACAAAGACCAAACATACACTTCTTTTTATAAATCACAGTATCACAGCTTCATTTCACATGCCAGATGCAGTTGATCGGTCCCAGCTGCATTGGAGCCTGGAGGGCCACGATCAGCTGGTAACGTTTGCCATCAGTGAGCAAATGGGAAGTCGTTAAAAGCACCTATGCCGTGTGTTAGAAGATTCTCATCCAGAAATTATTAGCTGGATGACATAACCAACGACTTCGTAGTATGGCTCACCCCTGGGCCCACTTAGGCAGAAGGAATTAAGAATTTTAGCACATTGATATCAATCCCATCTTCCCCTGTGGGCTTCGCCTGGTTGCAACTCATGAACCGAAGGCCCATTCGTTGGCCCTTGGCTGCGTCGGGGTGTGGGGATCCTTGGTGGCCAGAGAGGAGACCAGTCTCAGGTGACAGGGGTTTGTGCATCTCTTGGCCTCAGACGTCTTCCCAAACTCTTCCCCGTTGGGCGGGTAGAATGGAAGGGTGTTGGCCTGACAGCTGGGGGGCCAGGAAGCCAGTCCCAGCAGGGGCTTTGGTCATGTGCTATGTGACTGAGGGGACCGAGGAGCAGCGAGGGGGCGCAGGGGGAGGCTGGGACTTGAGGGAGCTTCTCCTAACTTCCCCGTTCTGCCATCACAGCTTGAGGAGTTCCTGAACCAGAGTTCTCCCTTCTACTTCTGGATTAATGGTGACCGCATCGACTCCCTGCTGGAGAATGACCGACAGCAGACCCACGCCCTGGACATCATGCAGGACAGCTTCAACCGGGCGTCCAGCATTATGGATGAGCTTTTCCAGGACAGATTCTTCGCCCGTGAGCCCCAGGACCCTTACCACTACTCACCCTTCCGCTCATTCCAGAGGAGGCCTGCCTTCTTCAAGTCCCGCTTCGCCCGGAACATAATGCCTTTCCCTGGCTACCAACCCTTGAATTTCCACAACATATTTCAGCCCTTCTTTGACATGATACACCAGGCTCAGCAGGCCATGGATGTCAACCTGCATAGAATCCCTCACTTCCCAATGGAGTTCACAGAAGGTTAGAAAGCCGTTTCATTCTTCCTAAGAAGGGATGGGAACAAGCAGGTTACTGAGAAGCCCGTTAGATTCTAAGGACTATGCCAGGGGCTTGGCGTGTGGCATCCCAGTTTCCCCCAGCAACCCCATGAAGGTGGTATTATCCCCATTTAAGGAGGAGAAAAGTATGACAGGTGAAGGAACGTGTCCAGGTATTCACAGCTGATAAAGGGGGACCCGGTCAAATGCAGCCCTGCCGGACTTGGAATCTGTGTTCTCTCAAGTTTACCATGCCCCTTCCAGCCGCTGGTGGGTGTGCCATTGATTACTCCTCTCTAGAGAACCAGACCCCCTTGTCCTGGGAACCCAGGTGCCTTTATGTGGATGCCGTGCATACAGTGGTGACCGATGATATAACCAGTCCATGCTACAGTTTAAAAAAGCTGTTCCTGGCCATCACCTTGGGGCCTGGTAGAGAATGGGCATGCGTGGATAGTTTTTGAATGAATGAGGTCGACGATGGACATGAAAAGGCAATACTTTTAGAAGTGATTTCCTTCGTTAAACGAATAGACCTGGGTAGCCAACACCATCTCCTAAAGGCTACCGTTGGATTGGCATGAAGTTTGGCTTGAAACGGTTTGGAGATACAGGAGGACATTGAATTGAACAGCATCTACTGCATATCCATAATGGGGGGGAGCCTTGTGTTATAAGGCGGCTCTAAGGAGGATCCCATTCCTGCCTTCAAGGGATTTGCTGACCCTAGGGGGAGAGAGATGAGCCAGAGAGAATGCAGAGCAGAAAGGGTCAGATGCCAAAGAGAATGGCGTATAGCTATGGCAGTGTGGAGGGAGGAAGGGCTCATCGGATGGAGATGGTGGGAGTGAGGTCGCACCTAACTGAGGGAGCCCCGGGAACCCCTTCCTGTCCCTCTCTGCAGGGAGCCCGGATCAGAGAGGCCTAGGTCTGCAGGCAGACAACCCATTCCAACCTGCTCTGCCCACAGAAGCATCTCAAAGAGACAAACAGTAGTGTGGAAGGGGTCGGAGGGGAGGCCCATCCCTATATTGCTCTGTGTGGTCCTTCAGCATGACGCCCTCTTCCCTTGTGTGTCTCCAGAAGACAACCAGGATGGTGCCGTGTGCAAGGAGATCCGTCACAACTCCACAGGGTGCCTGAAGATGAAGGACCAGTGTGAAAAGTGCCAGGAGATCTTGTCTGTGGGTGAGTCGGGGAGCCTTGGATCCCAGGAACCTCACCGGGGCTCCCTTTATGGGGTCAGGCACATGGGACTTGAAATTCCAGCCCCGCTGACTTCTAGCTGTGGCACTGGGGGGAGGGGGGTCCTTGACCCTGCTCCATGTGGGCCCTCATCTGTAGACAAGGGCTAAGAGGTGGAGTTGTCCCTGAAATTGGGAGACATCTTTTTTTGATTTCCCCGGCTACTCTCTTCCCAAGGGCCATGCCGGGTAGACCTCCCTATTTTTTTCTGCAGATGATGGACTTATAGATAATATGTATTCTGTTTAATAAACTCTTACCGTGTTGGTACTGTTGTAAACACTTTGCAAACATTTACTCATTTCCTCAGAATGACCCTGAGTTGGGTACAGTGACTGTCCCTATCTTACCGAGGTGAAAAAGCTCATAGTCACAGGAAGGTTGAGTAACTTCCCAAGATGATAGGACACCCATATGTTGGAGAGCTGAGTGTTTGGGATGTGTTCTTAACCAGTGTTTGGTGTTCTGTCCCCAGAACACGTGGATCACCAGTAGTGGTACCTTAGCTTCCCAGCAAAATACCCTTTGGTTGGTCGGTTCCCAAAGCAAGGGAAATATAGTTGACCCTTGAACAACGAGGGGGTGAGGGGAGGTGATAACATAAACCATCTATTAACATGCATTTCCTATGTAACCTGTATCATATACTATATTCTTAAAGTAAGCTAGAGAAGAAATGTTATTAAGAAAATCATAAGAGAAAACTATGTTTACAGTACTGTACTGTAAAAAACTGCATATAAGCGGACATAGTTCAAACCATGTTATTTGAGGGTCAACCATACTTCCTTTTAGGGCTCCCCTCAGCTTTATCAGATCTCTTCATTGGCTCATTTCTTCCTACTTTGAGTAACAGCTGCAAAAGCATCTGGAATGGTTCCTGGCACACAGGAGTCTCTGCTCCGAAAGAGTTAATTGTTTCCCTTGGACGTGGCCGATCGATCTTGTGGCTTTGCTCTTACTTAATACGTTTGGGTTTGCCAGGGCAAGCCTTTGGAGTCTAGTTAAATATTCCTAGCCTCACTCCTATAAGTTTTGAGGCCACTGCGAAATAAATCCAAGTGTGGGGGGAGGGGCTGATGTATGAATTGCAGATGAGTCCTCAACCCAGCCTCCCGGGCTTTGTCTGTCGACTACCATAGTCAGAGAAGCATCAAGTGCGCGGTTCCCCACCACCAGAGTTGTGCGTAGGGCCAGAAGAAGAGAGGCACAGATGCCCCGACTCAAATTGGCACCCCGAGCACTGATCTTAACGGTCCCTGATCCCAGCTTACCCACACTGCCTTCTCTTCACCGAGAGAGGGTTACCGCCTCTTATTTCAGGCGCGGGCCGCCAAATGAACACGCACTCTCCGAACGCTCTAGACCAGGGTTTCTCAGCTTTGGCCCGGTTGGATTTTTGGCTGGGTCCGTTTTTTTTTTTTTTTTTAAGATTTTATTTACTTATTTGAGAGAGAGAGAGGGAGAGAGAGAGTGCGTGCACGAGTAGGAGAAGGGCAGAGGGAGAGGGAGAAGCAGGCTCCCCGCTGAGCAGGGACCCCCCCCCATCCACCCCTGACACAGGGTTCGATCCCAGGACCCCGGGATCATGACCTGAGCTGAAAGCAGATGCTTAACCACCTGAGCCACCCAGGCGCCCCCAGACCGGGTCACTTTTATCGTGAGGGGCTGTCCTGTGCGCTGTGCGATGTTCAGCAGCAGCACCCCTGGCCTCTACCCACAAGGCACCGGTAGCCTCCCCACCACACCAGTCGTGACAACCAAAACTATTTTCAGACCTTGTCAAATATACCCCTGGGGCAGCAGAGCCCCCAGTTGAGATCTACTGCTCTAGATGGAGTCTCAGTTCTCAATGACTTTTCTCACTTTTTAATTTTTCCCTGGTGAAAGAGTTAAGATTACTCATTGTATTATCTTTTCAACCTGGCTTTTATTTCTTGCCCCACCTAACATTTTTGAGATTTTAATACAAATACACTATCATCACTTATGGTAATCCTTTATAGTAAATGCAGTGTGCAAAGATCTGTTTTCCCCTGACTTGCTAGGGTTTGATGTACCATCCTTGAGATATTTTTTGAAAAAAATCAAGGAAAGAAAATCAGTAGTTTTTAAAGAGATAGTGGGTAGTTGCCAGCTCTTATTGATCAGACAACCTGCAGTGGGCATTCCAGGACCCAAAGCAGTCCCCTGTGTCTTCTCTGCCCTCCTGATGAGCTGGGTGACCAGCCATGATGGGCAGATGGACCAAGGATCCTGGCCAGCTCTTCTATGTCATGGACTGTCGGCACTAGATTTCTAGCTCTGCCGATACGCTCAAAAGGCAGGCTTGGAGAATTTTCCAGAGCCACGGACTCGGAGGAGGAAGAACCTAGGTTTAGGAGTTAAAGCTCTGGGTTCAATCCTGGCCCCATAAATCATTCTGTGTCTTTAAGCAAGTGATTTACTTCTGTGGACCTCAATTTCATCACTGGTAATACTTGAGGTAGAAGAGATGTGATTATTGGAGAGAGTGGATATCCACAGCACTTGAGTAGTGTGTGGTACCTAGTAGCTGTAAGTAACACTCCTTCTCTCCGGAAATGATCCCTCGGGGGACTAGCACAGTGAGGGTAGCTCCAGGTCTGAGCACACAGACTGAGACCAGTGTTTCTCAAAGTGTGGTCAACGTCCTTTCATCAGTCTCCAGGGAGGTAAGGGCCTTGCACCCACAGGTGAATCAGTGATGTCACTGATTAGTTCAGGTTAGTTCAGGTGCCAATGTTTTCCAGAGCAAGACTTTGCCGATGACGGAAGCTGCGTGTTGATTTACATTCCGGGGCGAGCTCTCTGTTTTGTTACAGACTGACGACACACGGCATGTGGCTGGCCATTTAGAGTCCTGGCTCCATGAACTGATTTCCATTCATGTTTTTATCCCTTTTTAGCCTTCCCTTCACATTTCTGCCTTTTTTTCCCCCTCCATCTCTGGGCAGACTGTTCTTCCAACAACCCCGCTCAGGTCCAGCTGCGACAGGAACTTAATAATTCCCTCCAGATTGCCGAGAAGTTCACCAGGCTGTACGACGAGCTGCTGCAGTCCTATCAGGAGAAGATGTTCAACACGTCCTCCCTGCTGAAGCAGCTGAATGAGCAGTTTAGTTGGGTGTCCCAGCTGGCTAATCTCACTCAAAGTGAAGACCCATTCTATCTCCAGGTCACAACGGTGAGTCACGTCCTGGCCACACACTGAAGCTCGGTGGGGCGGGTATGGTCTGGCAGCGATGTGAACCTCCCCTGGAAGCAAAATGGGAGGAAGCTTTAAAGGGGGCACTTAAGCTTTGGATCGAGCATTTGCCATATGGCAGGAAACATAAAAACTTTGAATACATTGATGCATGGAAGCCTCGTCTCCCAGTGAGGTGTAGAATGGCATGACCCCATTTTTTTTTTTTCTTAAAGAGGGGCAAAGGGAGAGGGAGAAAAAGAATCTTAAGCAAGCTCCATGCCCCAGCGTGGAGCCCAAGGTGGGGCTCGGTCTCACGACCCCAAGATCATGACCTGAGCCGAAATCAAGAGTCAGGTGCCAACTGAGGCACCCAGGCGCCCCCATCGTGACCCCATTCACGGTTGAAGAAAGTGAGAGGTTCAACAGCTTGCCCCGGGTTTAAGAACTGAGAGGTGGCTCACCTAAGGCATTTGGACCTGTCTGCCTGGCTGAAAAGCCTGTGCTCTTCCCATGAGGGTGCCTCGCTGCCCTGCGCCATGTAGCTTAGCTCATGAATTGGTGTGTTATCCTCTACCAGTAATAGAAAGCCTCTCTCTAGTGCTGGGAACCTTTTTTTGGTTTTTCTTTCCCCGATTCCTTTTCTGCCACTGGCCCAGCCAGGGGCTGCCCAAAGAAAACCTGGTGGCTTAGAAACCATTTTTTCCTCTGATGGGCTCCCCATGGGCTGGTCATTTGCAGATAGGATTGACACCTACAAACAAGTGTCTCTGAATTAGGGCCCTTCTGCTCATGGAATTTTATGGATGTCAAACTGAGTAAAAAGCAAGGGGGTCACCTGTCCACATCTGAGGCTGGCTTTTGTCACAAAAGGAGTCCATTTTGACCAATATTTCAGTTCTTCTCTTACCCTTTTCCTCGTAGGTGGGGTCCCAGACTTCTGACTCCAACGTTCCCACTGGGGTCACTAAGGTGGTTGTGAAGCTGTTCGATTCCGACCCCATCACTGTGATGATCCCAGAAGACGTCTCCAGGAGCAATCCTAAATTTATGGAGACTGTGGCCGAGAAAGCCCTTCAGGAATACCGCCACAAGAACCGGTGAGCATGCAGACCTCAGCTCTTCTCCTTCCGTGCCCAGCAGGTCCCCGGGGACCCAGAAAAAAGGCCGCGCTGATGCAGCCTGGGAATGATTGCTCCTATAGCCAGAGCCCAGGCACGAAGCCAGAAAACCTCTGGAAATTCTAATTTTCCTTTGGGGGATGTTCTTTCTTTGTTGCGAAGCATTTATCCGTGAGGGTCCAGCCCTCACCTTCCATCCTCCTCCCTTTTGTTTTCAGGGAGGAATGAGGTGTGAGCACTCCTCTCTCCAAATAGGGGGCTGTCTGACTCCGTTGCCCCCGAGATGCGCGACAGGCCCCTAGAGAGAGCTCCGCATGTCACCGAGTGGACCGGGCCTTGCCTTGAGGCCCTCCTGCCCCCCTCGCCCAGCCTTTCCTGCCTCCGGACTCCGCACCGCAACGCCGCATTCGCTGATCACGGGAAGAACTCCTGTGTGCCACTAACTCAATAAAACCGCCAGTAATCTGAACGCTCTGGGGTGTCCTGCTTTTATACCGGGTTTTTCCCTCTCCCACGCGCCTTCATTTTGGCATGGAAAAAAAAAAAAAAAAGAAGTAGAAAAGAAAAGCTCTAGCTAAGATGGTATAAGGACTATCGTGTAATTGAGAATAAAAGGAGTGTGACAAAGTCAAACCAGGGATTTCTTGCTTTTAGGAGCAGAAATGTGTTCTAATGGCCAAGTAAAATGCATTTCTGAAAAGTGAATCTCGTCCATTCCATTATAAAACGGTCGCTGTATTCTGATTGGGGTGGGTAAGATCTCCTGAAGGAACACATTGAAAATTAAGATTGAAGAAGCAATAACAGGGGCGCCTGGGCGGCTCAGACGGGTAAGCGTCTGCCTTCGGCTCGGGTCATGATCCCGGGGTCCTGGGATCGAGCCCCGCATCGGGCTCCCTGCTGAGCGGGGAGCCTGCCTCTCCCTCTGCCTCGCCCCCTCCCCCTGTTTGTGCCCTCCCTGCCTCCTCCTCCTCCCTCCCTCTCTGTCACGTAAAAAAAAAGAAGAAGAAGAAGAAGAGAAAATAATAAGGCATTCTGGGTATTTTAATACCCAGTTGGTATTTTCTTAATGGAATCTATTGTCCCCCAAAGACAAAATGAGGCAATTTCCTTTTTACTTTAAGGGTTTGGAATTCCTGTGACACCTTCCTGACTGTGGCATTGTTTGTCTGCTGTCAGTCCATACAACCTTCCTATCTTGCCCTCGACCACAATTTCTCTTCTACTTGGCTTTTTCCTGACGGCATATTTACCACTTAGTCCGATATAGCCGGGCTGCAGTACTCCGTGCTGCCAGAAGATGGCCCTGCCTAACCGTGGTTCTTCCCCCAACATTAAGTTAGGCAGCCTTACCATTTCTGAGTATAGAAATTTTTTCTATACTAGAGAATTCTTTTCATCAAATATAGCTCACATGAAGAAACACATCTAGCTGCATTCCAGGTTTGTAGCAAAGTCCACATATTAATTAAACGCTTAGAATGTTCTTAGGTCACTGTTCCTCATCTTTTAAGTTCTAAGTACCTCCGCCGCACAAGTAACCCTCCAAGGCTTAGCTCATCAAAGAAGCTGCTATTTTCATATTGCTCTCAAGGAAATTCAGAATCAAGTTAGTATGAGTCACTTAATGACATATATTAATTAGGGGCATGGGTTCAGGAGGCATTTGCTAAAATGACCATCTTTGTAAATCATACATCACATTAATGTCACACCCTTATTTCAAAATTTACTTTTTATTTTCTGATTATGTCACTAGCTTCTGGCAGCCACTATATCCTAATGTTGCTTCTTTTTATGCAATCTACTTCACACTGTCCTAGGTGAGCACCTTAAAAGACAGACTAAAGCTGACTCCGAGGTTTGCTGGGAGCCCATGTGTCTATCCTCTGTTCCCCTTTGCTCAGTGGCCTTGTTGAGGGTGCTTGGATGTCTCTCCATCCCTGACAGGAGTCCTAGCCTGAGGCGCTACAAAGACCAAGGCAGGGCACAAGATCACCACGGTGCAGGGCTGAGATGTGCGTGGGGAATTCTGGCAGGGAGACTGTGGCTAATGAGCCCTTGGTTTCTGGCCTCTAGGAAGCTCATGGCAAAGGGGGAGCAGGGCTTGATGTTCTCAGAAGAGAGGGCTTGGCACCTGACTACCAAGGGGGGAGTGCCACCAACCCTGCCATTGGACCCTATGGTGACCCTCGGTGTCCTTCCGCCAGAAAATTGTAATAAAAAATAATCTCTGCTCACTGCATGGTGAAATGACACCAGAATTATGCAGTGTATGGCTGGTGCAACTGTACCAGTACCCCTGGGCCAGCCAAAGCACTTCTACCACTTGAACCAACTGTTTCATGTCATCTCATTGGGTCCCACAGTTACTCTCTAGGCAGGGGTTATTTCCCCCACATTACAAAGGCTTCCAGGAGTAGCCTTCATTAGAAAAGCAGAAGGCCTAGATGAGAGAACATCAGACTGTTGTTTCTCGTGGCCCCCAGAGGCTACTGGAGGGGACCTCAGGTTGCCCACCCTTCACTGTGAAGTGGCGGGGAATAGGCGAGGGGAGGGAGCCAGGAAGCTGCCCATGTGTTCAGGGCAGCTCTGCAGAGCAGAGCTCACCACCAAGTGGTGGGGTTGGGGGTGAATGAAAGGCCATTTGGCTCAGGCTTCACTTTCCCAAAGGGCCTCCAGATAGGCTTCGACATCATCTCCCCTGGGGTTACACTCTGGTCACGAAGTTCTAGTGACAGGATCAAAGGAAAATGCTCACCATATAACAGTACCTTTGTCTCATCCAGAGCGGGCTGGAGGCTTCGATACTGGCAGGGGCTTAAGGAGGACAGAGGGGCTGCTCTCCAAGGGTGTCCAAGTGAAGTTCAAAGCCAGCCCAGGGAAACCATCATCTGGCAGTAGCAGTCTCGGTGACCAGAGCAAGCCACCACCCCACCTCAGATAACCTCAGGCAGCTTGAGCAGGGAGGGTGGCGGGACAGAGGGTCCAGAGCCAGACCGTGCCCCTTCCTACTCTGCTCTGGACTCTCAGAACCCGGGGTGCAGGGGTGTGTGTGAGAGGGTAGAGGGTGCCCCTCACCTCCTCCGCCCACCTCTGATGGGGGAAGGGAAGAGTTTTGATTACGATGTTAGTTGACATTCTGAACTGTGGTGTTTCCAGGAAGTAGAACAGTGTGTTTGAGATGTGATTTAGTGATGGGAACAGTCCTTAGAATGAATACGATTATTTCCTGTTTGTGCCCCTAAATGAGTTGAAACTCCACAATGGACAGATTCCAGGAGCTCTTAGCCACAATCAAGCACGAGGCTCAGACTGGAGCCCAGACCTGGAGTGTGCTGGGAGAGGGCATTAGCAGTGAGGGTGCAGAGAGAATGGGGACCATTTGTTCACAGCCGTGCGGCTGGAAAGTGGCAGAGTTGGGACCGAACTCAGGTCTAATTCCGGGGCTCGTGGGGACCTCACCACCACCTTTTAGCCGCTCGGGCCTCCCACCTTAATCTCCTATCCAGACCCAGCATTGCCTGGCATTTGCTAACTGTAAGACAGCAGCTCGGCAAACCCAGGAAATATTAAATAGTTCTAAAGACAGCGTGGGAAGGACTCGGGTCAGCAGATCCTATTGATAGAACCGATGGTAACTGATGATCGGCAAATCAGTTAGTGCACAATCTGTAAAAGCCGGACCTCAGGGAACAAATGGACAAGGTGAATAATGGACTCTCCATATGCCTCTGGGATATTCTTAACCCCTTGGTCATAATCCTCCTTGTTTATGACATGGCCCAGAGCAGGGTGGGCAACAGCACCTGGGCCGGTTCCCTGATGGTCAACAGTTGCCTTCAGCCCATCCGGGTCACTCCAGGGTCAGGGAGGCGCTTCCTCAGGCTAGGAAAGCAGACGGAGAGGATAACCCCATTACCGGCCTGCCTTCATTTGTTGCGTCCAGCACCCCAGGGAGCAAAGACGCTGACCTTGAACTAGTACGAGACATGCGCCCACAACCTCCTCTTGATCTCAGTCCCTCTTTGGTACCCAATTCAGTAAAAACTAATACCTGGCTCAGTCTGACCTCAAAGAAGGCACGTGTCGCAGGGGTGGGGTGACGGGTGGACCACCTACTTCATTCAGCCTTATATCCACAAGAAGACTTTGGACCTCTTTGCGTATGACTTCACGTATATAAAACCAGAGATGAGCTAACAGCATCAAACGACAGTATTCATTCGCCAAACTCAAGCCTGCATCCAATCGCCAGCCCACCTGCCTGGAGTGGCCAAGCTGTTGGCCTTTAAAATAATAGCCTGTAATGATCTTGAACCCAGGACAGCGTTAGCTCACTCTGCGTGTGTTAAGACATTCATTTGTGGATGTCAAAAGTGAAAAAAAAAACCCCACATTTTGATAATTTTCTGGAAATGTCTAGATGTCACTTGATCTTCTGCAAGGCCCTGCCACATGGCAGAGAAAACCAGGGTCAAAACCAAGATAAGGCAGGCCTTACAGCTTTGCTCAGACTCTGCCTTATTGCATTGTTTCCCTTTTAGTCCAGGGCGGGGGGGGGGGGGGGGTCCCTCAAGGACCCTTGGGATTAGGGTGCTCGTAGCTATTTTTCTAGTTTCCACTCTCCCGTCCTTGGATAGCTCTTGCCTTTGGCCTCATTTTAGTAACTGGAGACCTACAAGTGAGATCTTCCTCGTAGGGTGCCCAGACACCTCTTCTAAATTTGAAACCTAGGGTTGCATAGAGAACCCTTCCCTCTCAGCAACCCCCCAGTGGCTCCCTTCCCTCAGGGTCTGCTCCCTTCTCTGTGGCATTCCTGGCCCCTTTTAAAACTGGGGACTAGCCCGCCACCCCTGTGTAGGTCAGGGACAGGCTGCTTTGTTTCCACCTGGGTACCTTGGCTGGTTCCAGACAGCTGCCACCAGGGGGTGCCATGAGTCCCTGTTCTGGGGCTGACCGTGCCTGCCGACCTTGCGAGGAGGACCAGTTTTGTTGCAGCTCTATGGGCCAGGCAGGCGGGCTTCGCTGCCCGCCCCCCTCAATCGGCCCCACCTGCGCACCCCCTGGTCTATCCTCTTGGCCCTGTCCATGCAGGTGGCCAGGCTGACTCAGCCAATTTGGCGTTATCCCCGTGCAGGGACTCCTGCACGTGAAGTGAGGGGGCATCTGTCTTGGGCCTTTAAATGTCTCACGTCTTTGCATTGGGTGGAAGTGCATCCTTCCGAGACGCCCAGAGCTCACGCGGACCCCTCCCATTCTCAGCTCTGCCCCTCTGGGGCGAGGGGCCAGGTGGCCGCCCCGAGGGAGAAGTCGCCCACAGTTCAATTACTTCACTTGGTAAAATTTGCACCTTTTCTTTTGGCTGGTGAGCTCGCACCCCAAATTTAACCTCGAGAGCCCTCATGGCCCAACGGCGGCCCTGATGCTGCTCTACAATGTAGCTTCCCAGGGGCCCAAGGGAGACGCCATTCCTCAACTTTCCATCTGTCTCTTGAGATGGTGCTGGCAATCACCATCCACTGTTAGAAGCCCAGGGTCAGAGCACAGGTTTGGCCCTCAGCACCTGTGATTTTCCAAATCTCCTGAAGTGAGAGTGTTTGCCACAGAAGGCAGAGCTGGCTCCTGCGACCTGAGGCTTCCACAGGGAGAGAAGAGAGGCCAGCCAGTGGGAATCTGGGACAGAAGTAGCAAGGAGGAAATCAGGAAGGAGAGAAAAAGTGGATCTGTATCAGCGATGCCCTCAGGAGCCCAATTTATGGCCTGCGGGACACAACATTCAATATCGAAAGGATTCTGCAACGGTAATTTTTTGGGAAGGATGACCTTCAGGCATCAGATCACAAATCAAAGGAAGAGTAAATTATATTCATCAAAAGCCTGAACCAGAAAAGACACCTGAGTTCTCGGATAATTAGAAAGTCTATTTCCACAACATTCTTTTGCCCTAGCATTCCAGGACTTGGAAGTTTTACTGCACCTCAAGGTTTCAGACTTAAGACATTGCGCTGCGTGTCCCTCAGTATGTGTACATCTCCCGCTGGGGTCAATGTGAGCTGCCAGAAGACCCCAGAACAAACGTGCCACTCTTTCCTAGAGTGGAAATGTCATTTAAAGATTTGAAAAGTAAAATATTACTCAAAACTTTAAAACACAGTTACATAATGAAATAGAACGCAACATCTGTAGATTTTCGAAATGAAATTCAAACTCTCAAAAACGTAGGGCTGCCAAGACAGACCTCAGTTGAAAGGTTTGAAGACACTGCTTTTCCTAACTTGCTGTGTGATGTTGGACAAATTTCTTCACCTCTCTGAGCCTAGGTTTCCTCCTCTGTAGAACCTGAGAGTGATTGGATTTCCAAAGCCTCAGAGTTTTGCCTGCTATGCTTTTCTTTTTATTAACTTTACTCATTCCTTATGTATCAGTCAGTGTCCTCTGGAGAAACAGAACCAGTGCAGAGTTCATACCCATTCAAGAAATTGGCTATTGGTATTTTCCCAAGCCTGTAATCCGTGGGGCAGCCCCAGCCTGAAAACTCAGAATATCTTGAGGCAGAATTCATTCTTCTTCCAGAAACCTCAATTTTTGCTTTTAAGTCTTTGAACTGATTGCACAAGGCCCACCCACGTTTTCGAGGATAATTTCCTTTAAGTCAAGTCACCTGATTGTAGGTATTAACCACATGTACAAAACATCTTCAGATCAGTACCTAGATTAAATAACTCAGTATTGGAGTCTAGTTGACAACGTAAAAAGAGCGGTCACGCCTTTCATACACACCTGAGGGGGGTCAGGGAGGGCACGACCTGTGTGGTGCTCAGAAGGACCCTAAGCTTAATTTAACCATCACCACCGTCCATCTCCAGAACTTTCTCATTGTCCACGACTGAAACTCTGTCCCCAGTAACTAACTCCCCACTCCCTCTCCCCCAGCCCCCTGCAAACCCCATTCCCACTTTCCAGCTCTATGATAATCTATGCTAAGTGGGATCACAGTGTTTGTCCTTTTGTGACTGGTTTATTTCATTTAGCATGATGCCCACGAGGTTCCTCCATCTTGTAGCCTGTGTCAACATTTCCTTCCTTTTCAAGGCTGAGTACTACCCGGCTGTGTATATACTACCCATTTTGCTTATCCATCCGTGTAGCGTTGGCTTGCTTCCTCCTTTTGACGACTATGAACAATGCTGAACATGCTGTACAAATCTGTCTTCAAGTCCCTACTTTCAGTTTTTCTGGGCATATACCCGGGAGTGGAATTGCTGGATCATGTGGTAACTCTGGTTTAATTTTCTGAGGACCCGCCATACTGTTTTCCAGAACGGCTGTGCCAGGTTACATTCCCACCAGTGATGCCCAACAGTTCCTCTTTCCACATCCTTCACGATTTTTATTTTTTAAATAATAATGATCTTAATGGGTATGAAGTGATATCTCATTGTGGTTTTATTTACGCTTCCTTCATGATTAGTGATGTGGAGCATCTTGTGCTCATTGGCCATTTGGAAATCTTCGGAGACATGTTTACTCAAGTCCTTGGCCCATTTGAACATTTTTGTTGTTGAACTGTGAGATTAGAATATCAATTTCTTGAGGCCAGGAACCTGCCTTACTGTGCTGTCAATTCCCCAAAGCACCTGACACCCTCGTAGATGTTCAGTGAATGCTCACAAAAGAATGCCCACAAAGGGTGATAGGTCAGAGGCCAATTGAAACTAAGTTTGCAAAAGGATATGAAGAACATTTTCCAGGCAGGCCCAAGACCACTACCTCTGGAGGGAAGCCAGGAAACGAGTGAGGCTCCTGTTCCCATAACATGGAGATGAAGAGGTGAGGGGCAGAGAGTGAGTAATTCTTGGTCTTTATTTAAAAGGAGTAGGCCCACTTCCCACATAGGCCCTGAAACAGACATGCTTGAAGGTCAGGTGATGGATGTCAGGTGGACAGACAGAAATTGGAAGACGGCAGCCCCAGAGCATTTGAGAAACCCTCAAGGGTGTAAGGAGGCAGAGCACAGTACACACGACAACTGTGCCCAAACACGTTATTATGGGCCCGGGAGTCACAGACCCCTAGCTCGAAGGCGGAACCTGTGAATGACCGAGTCCCAAACCTCTTAAACAAATGTAACATTTTGGGGTTTCTCTATTTTCTGGGAAAACAGAACGTGGTGATTGTAGGTTCAGGAAAAGGGACTGCTGCGTGTAAATGATGTCCATGGAGACTTGGGCACTCTTTGCGTGGGGTTGTTGTGAGGATACAGAAATTAGGAAAGCGGGGAGCCCTGCACAGATCCAGGCTCATGGCTGGGGGTTGGTGCCGCTTTGGGGGCGGCAGCAGAGGGCGCGCAGAGAGAGGTCTGCCCCCTCCAGGCCCGTGGGACGTTGCGCCTTCAGTGTCACTGGAGGGGGGCCGGAGGGATGAGATGGGGTGGGCTCATCTCCGCTTCAGTAGAACACCTTCTCCAGATACGCGTTCAGGAACATCCCGGTGGGGTCCAGCTTCTCTCGGATGGCACAGAACTTCGAAAAGGCTGGGTACATTTTCTCGAAGTCCTTCCGGGTGCAGTTGTGGGCCTGTGGAAGCAACCAGATACAACAGGCCTTGTTCCCTGGGACTGGCATCTCAGTGGGGCTGCAACCGGCCAACCCTGAGTCTGTATGCCTGCATACATGACACTCCTATCCCCGGACACACGCATACGTGAGCTCACCCATACATGCAGGCATGCACGCAAAATGCACCCATACCTACCCGTGCACGCACGTGTGCGCACACACGCCTCCAGGCATACGCCTGCACGCATGCGTGCACACACATAATGTAAAGACCCAAACAGGAGAGAGGAAGTTCTGGGAAGGTAAAGGAAGGAAGGTGTTACAGTGTTAACATGAAACTCTGCATTCCCTTCGACACCTCCCAGTGTGACAGTGGAGAGGGCTCTGGCCTCAATTCTACTGCTAGTCAGTCAGTCAGTCCCATCATCTCTGAGAGACTCGCAGTTCCCTATCTGTTAAAGGGGTTCACGGACTCCTGCCTTATCCTGCTCATGGGGTTTCTATGGGAATAAGACGAGAAATTTCTCTGAACACTCCGAGGGAGTTGTCACCAAGTACTGAGCTGTTGGAACATGGATGCAGGGGGCAGCTGGGTCTGGGTAATGCGGTGGAACCCTTCCTTCTTGTGACTCACTCAGCCCCTGGATCCCAACTTCTGAGCCTCGGGCAGGCCGAGGACCAGGGAAGAGAGGCACCCTCTGGGGAACCCCCAGCTCACAGCAGCTGCCCGGCCGAGGGCCCCGTGAACCTCCCGCTGGCAAATCCTACCTTGGCCCAGTGGGGCCTGCCCCCGACCTTCTTCATGATGGTCTCGTAGGTCAGCCAGTAGTCCAGCCGGGGCACGTCCTTGCCATAGGGCCTGGTGGGGAGCAGAAGGAGGTGAGGCCCTGTCCCTGCCCTGAGCATCACAGCAGTGATGTGGCACCTTCTCCATGCCAGGCCCAGCACGTGGCATGTGGTATAGAGACCAAGCCGGTGGCTCTGCCCACAGGACATGGGCAACAGTGCAACCTGAGGGTTTTTGCTCATTGCTCATCACCAGAGGGATTTCATAAAGGGTTGCTTCCTCTCACATATTTTATAGCTGGCATCGAAAATTACCATGAGTTTAAATATACATACACACGAATACATCTTTATGGTGTAACATATAAAATATGCCATCTTTTTTTAATGCCATGGAAGTTCCTCCCTCCCTCCCTCCCTCCCTCCCTCCCTCCCTCCCTTCCCTTATTTCTTTGAGAGTAAGAGAGAGAATGGGGGAAGGGCAGAGGGAGAGGAGAGAAAAATCTCAAGCAGGCTCACTGAGCACGGAGCCCGACTCGGGGCTCGATCCCACCACCTTGAGATCATGACCTGAGCCAAAAGGAAGAGTTAGACGCTTAACCGACCGAGCCACCCAGGCGCCCCTACCTGTGCCATCTTTTTGACAAAGCCTAGGAATCTCTGAATCCCCTCATTTGATGTATGGATAGCATGGCCATATCACCTAGTCAGTCAGTCCTCACTGCCCATCAGCCGAGTCAGACTTACTGGCAGAAAAAGTCTAGGTCAAAACTTTTTAAAAATTCAAATAAACACGACGCATACCCATGGCTACTTTCTCACTTCTGATTTGCATTCACAGATAAGGAGAAGATAGAGGGACAGACAGCTAAGGTTAAGCCAGAAGTTTGGTCCCTGAGTCAAAGAAGCTGCTTCCCATTCAGTGCATCTTTCCGAAACGCTCTTTTCTGGCTTTTCATGACACCTTTCTGGAACAATGCATTCTTTGTCCCTTGGGCATCCTCTAGGTTTGAGGTTTTTACAGGCTGGAGAAATACATCATAGTAAGATTCAAGCTGGGCGGGAGCTATTTTTTTCTTTTGCAGAGTCAGAAGGGGCCTATTATCAATGAGAGGTGGGAAGAAGAAGCAGAAGGAAGACACATTTCGCACAGGACGTTTTTTAAGAGATGAACTTCTTAAACTGTGCATGTGTCATGGCCTTATCCTGGAGCCTGCTACGTGTAACTGACTAGGAAAAAGATAATGGCTCTGTGAGCATTCGGTACCTGCACAGCACCTGGGGGAGGTGGTCCGGATGGGCAAATGCATCCAGGTAGACAGCTCGAACGGAGCACGATCCTCTTTTCTGCTAAACCTAAACCTGGCCTCAGAATCCTTCTCAACACAGCGTTCCAGGCTCTCAGAACCATCGACCAGAGTAGGCACACGAGATCGCATGCCTGAAAGATGGGTGGGGAGAGGGGTCCTCCCAAAGTGGAGGGGCTGCCTCCCGCACCCCACCCCCAGCCCCACCGCTCCCAGTGAGCCGGTCACCTGTACATGATGATGTTCATGTAGCAGCTGTCCCTCTGGAAGCAGGGGCTTAGCAGGATGTCATCCCCGCGGGTGAAGCGGACCTCCACGGGGTAGTGGGCCACCATCTTGGGGTGGGCCTCCAGCATGGCCTTCAGTTCCAGCAAGGCCTCCTTGGTCTTCTCTCTGCACTCGGCCGGGGGTGGGGGGGGACAGAACCCAGGTCTCAGGGAGGGGCCTCCAGGAGCCCTCCCACAGGGCTCTGCCAGGCCCCCCAGCCTGCGCCGGGGACGGGGGCTCCCTGCGTGGAAGGGGGCCCACGCCGGTGGCTGCTCCTCAAAAAGTCCTTCTCATGGAAGGGGAGCCTGAGAATATGTCTCCTGGGGAGCTGCTACGGCTCTTGGTTCAGCCCTGGGCCCCCACCCAGTCGCGGGCTCCCCTTGGGTGTCTGGCCACAGCTGTCCCACACGCCAGGCCTCTTCCTTTTCTGACAAAGTCAGTCGGATTCTAATGCTTCCACTTGTTCTAATATTCCCCCTGGGACGGTAATGCCTCAGGCCTTGAACACAGTGACAGGGGCATCCCCTAAGCCCTGGGCACCATCACCCCCCTTTCCTGGAGAGAGACAAAGAGAGGCAGTCCGAGAGAAAGCTGTCCTGAGTTCTGGGGCCACAGACCTAGCCTAGGTCCTCAGCGGGCGTCCCTCCAACGGCAGAGTACCTGCCCCTAGCATGCCAGGCGGGCTCCGTCCAGAAGCTAGGCAGGAAGGCCCACACTCTAAGCCTGTATGCTGTGACCCACCCCCGGGGCTGGAGAGGGACTGACAGGAGAACAGAGGGCTTTCTGTGACTGGTATCCCCTCACGGGAAGAACAGCGGTGTACAAGGGTGTCAGAAGGGGACTCAGCCTCCAGTGGGCCCCTCCTGATAATGGGTAGGACTGGGAACCTGGCTGACAGTCTATGTGCCGGGGCTGTGGCGAGGACCCAAGGGGGTCTCTTCAACCCAGACCCCCCGCAGGCTGGCCCGCACAGTCCCTACCTGGGGATGGCCCAGTCCTGGACGTGCTGCTTGAAGCGGCACTCATAGCTGAAGATCTTGTAGCTGAGGTTGCTGCTCTCCTTCTTCCTGGTGAATAAGAGCCAGAAGAAGCAGCGATTGATCCAGCCCACGAGGCCCGGCAGGAAGGAGCTGGAGGGGCAGCAACAGAGGGGCAATTAATAATTGTATTATCGGGGCGCCTGGGTAGCTCAGTCGGTTAAGCATCTGCCTTCGGCTCAGGTCGTGATCCCAGGGTCCTGGGATCGAGCCCTGCATCAGGCTCCCTGCTTGGTGGGGAGCCTGCTTCTCCGTCCCTGCTTGTGCGCTCTCTCTTGACAAATAAAATCTTTAAAAAAAAAGATAATCATATTATCCAGCATTTAGTGAGTCCCAGCGGTGTGCTTACAAACCATGGGCTGAGTTCCTTACAAACCTCTTTCTCTACGGACTCTGTCGCTTCCTCTTCTCCGGAGCTCAGAAACCTTCCTGGGGATGCAGATGTCACCCCACATCACCCTCCCAACCCTGCGAGAAGCCCCTTCTGGATAGCCCACATGTATGCCCCTACTCTGTCGCTGATGACTAGCTTGTTTTCAGTGTTTGGGTTTTTTTTTCATTCTTAATTGTGGCAAAAAATACGTAACATTAAATTCACCATCTTAGCCATTTTTAAGTATGATGTTGAGCAGTGTTAAGTATATTCACGTTGTTGGCAGGAGCGGAAATTCTGTCCCCAGTAAACAACTCCCCATGCCCCTGTCCCCCTGCCCCTGGCAACCCCCATTCTGCTTTCTGTGTCCATGAATTTGACTGCTCTTGGGGCCTCACACAAGTGCAGTCGTACAGTATTTGCCTTTTGCGACTGGCTTCTTTCCCTCAGCATCTTGTCTTCCAGGTTCATCCATGTTGTAGCCTGTGTCAGAACTTCCTTCCTTTTTAAGGCCGAATAACATGCCATTTTAAGGAGACCACGTTTTGTTTATCCATTCATCTGTCTGACCTGCGGGGCTGCCTCCACCTTTTGGCGCATGTGAATAACGCAGCTGTGAACGTGGGTGTGCAAATCTCTCTTTAAGTCCCTGCTTTCATTTCTTTTAGATACATACCCAAAGGGGACACAGGCCCTGAGGCTGGTTGCGGGGTCCTCCAGGCCCCGTTCATGAACCCAATTCCCGCCCGCTTGGGCTCCTGCGAGCTGAACTGGCTCCAGTCACGTCGGTGGTAGTTCATGCCCTCCTGGAGTCACTCAAGACTCCCGGCCACAAGGATTGGTCTGGCTTCTCCCTGCCTGTGGGTGGCCTCTGCTTAGAGGCACCCTCTCCAGACACCTGTCCCTTGTTGCTTCCCTGCCGTTTCATTGCCTGTCAAAAATCCATCCCAGCTGCTCAGAGCACCTCGCGGGGGTTACAGGTAACAGCAGATTCAGGGCCTTTGCATCCTGCCCCTTGAAGGGGGGCACCAGAAGCTGTTGTGAGAAGCGAGGGAAGTAAGGTCTAGGGAACACCTTTCATGCAGACTCAATACTGACTCCTCCAAACAACCCAACTGTTGCTGGAGGATCTACTTTATTACTTTATTATTACTTTATTACTTTATGTGGGAAAGCCACAGCTTACAGAGTCACACAGCAGGAAAATGAAGGGGTGAGGATCAGAGTCCAGGTCCACTTGAATCCATAGCTCATGCTCCTCCCATGGTCCCAAGCTGCCGAGTTTCCTGGGACTCAGAAAGGGTACCTGGGTACATGCCGCAGGGGCGGGGTGGGAGAAGGGTGTCGTCTGTTTCAAAGCAGATGTTCTTTGGTGTCTCAGAGGCCACCTGGCCGTGGTGGGGCTTCCAATGGCCCCTGGGCACAGGGCTATTCTAACCAGAGGAGCTGAGCTTGGCCTTGGCCCTGGCTCACCCTCCAGGGACCTGTTCCCAACGGACAGCCTGCCTTTTCGTCCTGGTCAGCTCTAGCCACCACCATCACTCCTACAGTGGACCACCACTGAACTCCTCAAAGACAGGCACCAAGCTTTTCACCTGGCACTTCTTTCTTTCTTTCTTTCTTTCTTTCTTTCTTTCTTTTTTTTAAAGATTTTATTTATCCATTTGACAGAGAGCGAGCACAAGCAGGGGGAGCGGCAGGCAGAGGGAGAGGGAGAAGCAGGCTTTCTGCCGAGCCTGGAGCCCGACATGGGGCTCGATCCCAGGACCCTGGGATCATGACCTGAGCCAAAGGCAGTCGCCCAACTGACTGAGCCCCCCAGGCACCCCTTTATTTGGTGTTTCTTACACAGATATTCGGGAGCCTCCCCTAAGTGCCAGGCACTGTTCGGGGCACTGGGGACCCACTGTGATGAGGCAGACAGGGTCCCCACCCTTGCAGGGACACAGTGAGTCTCGTAGTGAAGCAGCCATTAAACCACCAAGTACAATCTGTTATTCACTTCTCATTCCCACCCCTTTGGGCACACAGCTTAGTGAGCACCACAGAGCTGCCAGGGTGGGACGGGCGGACAGGTTTCCAGAAGCAGCTAAGCCAGAGCCACATGGGCTGAGCTTGGAGGTTGCGAAGCTCTCACAGAGCATCCACTCAGGCCAGGAAAGGGGCAGCAGTGATTTAGAGCCCAACTTATTTGGGTGCTCACTGGGCTCGGGCTCCCCAGACACACACACAGAAAGTTGCCGAGAGGCCATGATGGAAGGTGGAGAGAAAGCCTGACCCAGCATTTTCCACGCACTCCCATCCATACTCTGCTGGAGCAGTGGCCCCCCAGGCGGGCTTCCTCACGGCTCCCTGTTCCTTCCCTGCTCAGATGCAGTGAGTCCTGGCTTGCATTTCACTCTCTTAACACCTTCCAAGCGGTTAGTCACCCCAGCGTGGGTCCCAGGCGGTGTCACCTGTAGCTCCCCCAGCTCCTCCACCCTAGGGGAGGCCAGGCCCAGACGCCCGGATGCAGACCTACGGTGCTGAAGGTCTCAGCTGCGTCCAGCGTCTAGGATGACAAGAACTCCAGCTAGTTCTGCATGTCCTGTCACCAGTCCCACCCTTGATGGGCTTTCATGCCCTTTTGGTAGGGAAGGATTTCTTAGTAAGACACAGAAGTCCCCAAGGTGAAAGAAGCGATGGCTAAATTTCACTATATTAACATTAAATACATCTGTACATCAAAAAAAGAGAAAGCCATAAAAGTGAAAGACAACACAAACAGGGAGATGTTGCAACACAAAAACTGAGTGCTCAAAATATATCAATAAAACCCTACAGGGTAGTAAGAAAAAAAATACCCACCAAATTTCTAAAAAGGGCAAAATACATAAATAGGTGCTCCACAGGCAAGAAATCTGAAGGATCAATAAAATGAAAAACTGTGCACCCTTAGGAGTAAGCATGGAAATAAGAATTCAAAAATCACAGTAAGATACTATTTAATACATGTCACATGAAAATGTAAAATCCTGACAACTCCAATTTTGACTGGCTTGTGGAGCACAGAGAATCTGATAGTGCCTAGTGCCCAATAACCACTTCGGAGAACAATTGGATCTGATAAGGCTGAAGATATACTCGATGGCCCAGGAATTCCACTCATGAGTATTCCATGCATGACAAATTCCACTCAAGACAAAAAAAAAAAGGCACCAGGAGCAATAGTTGAGAATGCTCACAGTAGTATCATTTGTAACAGAAAAAAAAAATCCTGGAAACAACCCTGAGTATGGATAAACATATCATGAACAGTGGAATAGGAATAATTAATAACTATCCATAGCAACATGGTAATTGTCACTATTGAAGCTGAATTACCAGATTTATTATTTCAGGATTCATAAAACTAAAAAGGGAATGATAAGCTTTATGCTTACTTCTTGGTAACCCCTTGGAGGCTGTGATTTGGGACTTCACAAAGAGCATGCCAATTGTACTTGTGTTGTTTCATTTCTTAAGCTGGTGGTAACCACATGGGCGCTTATCACATGATTTTTTTATACTTTATGTTTTCTATATTATTTTGCATGTATAAACTATTTCAAAAAATTGTATGATGCAAAGTTATCATTCAAGGCCCCATGAAACCTTCCCCATCACTCAAGAGTTCCATGTCTACCGGCAGACTTGGGGCCTGAGCATGAGCACAGATTTTAGGCTGGGAAGGAGGTAGAAAATAGGGCAATATGAGAAGATTTACATCATCTGGGGGCCAGAGAGTGGAGCCCAGGCATTGGTGTTTTTTAAAAAGCTCCTCAGGTGTTTTGAATGTACAGGTAGGGTGGAAAATCACTGCTCTAGACCCAGGACACTGAGCCAATTTGCATGCATAAAGGCCAGGGTGTCATTCTTCTTTTTTTAAGATTTTATTTATTTGTCGAGAGAGAGCACAAAGCAGGGGGAGCAGCAGGCAGAAGAGGGAGAAGCAGACTCCCCGCTGAACAGGGAGCCCAATGTGGGACTTGATCCCAGGACCCTGGGATCCTGGGATCATACCCTGAGCCAAAGGCAGATGCTTAACTGACTGAGCCACCCAGGTATCCCCAGGGTGTCATTCTTCTGATGGACCACATCCTCAACAGCAAATAGCAGATGTTGAAAAAAGGTACCCTTGCATTCCTACCTGACCCAGAGCAGGAACTCCAGTAAATAGAATCCAATGGCATAGTCCCAAAACCAGGTGGCAGAAGAGGAGGGGGGCTGGGAAGAAGAATCTGTGATCAGTTCAGGGCCAGAGCTAAGCTGCCTTCATATATATACATACACATACACATACACATACACATATACATATGCATATATATATATATTTAAATTTTAGTTAACATAGAGTGCATTATTGGTTTCTGGAGTAGAAATCAGTGGCTGCCTTCTGACCTATGCATCACAGTGTCCCCTGGAGAGAGATGTGTCCCAGGAGTGGCTGCACGTGTGTGTTTGGGGGGGGGTGACCCACCTATCAGGACAATTGAGAGCCTCACTTCTTGGTGACACAGCCAAATCTCATGCCCCTTTCATTTCATGTGTATTTATGTATGGATTTATTTTGCACAAGACAAAGATGTGCATCTGTCCCTCCTCTTCTGGACCCATGAAGCAGGTGTCCAGCGAACCCCGTGCCAGCCCCTAACACACAATGAGTGTCATTGCTTTTGCTTGACTTGTCCCATGAACATTCATCCTAAGTGATGGCTTTGTGTTCTGCTAAGCAGCAGCCCATTTGCTAAGGACATCGGGGAGAGACAAAACTATTGATTCCTTCACCTGTCCAGTTAGGGGTGGGAAAGATGGGAGTGTTGGAGGGAAGGTGGCGGTGCATTAGATGGTTAGAGTATAGCCCAGCTGCCTTGAACTCTATCTTACCTTATCTTGTCCTGCCAATACTTCTGCTTCCCTCTCCCACATCTAGGCTGTCTCTCTTTTTTTTTTTGCAAACCAAAACACTGCTTTATTGTCAACAGAACCTGCCTGGGGGAGTAGGGGATCCCACTCAACCCACAAAAGAGCTATCTATGTTCAACGGGTGTCTGGGGTTCGTGGGACAGATCGGTCAGTGCAATGAAAACAGCTGGGGCTGCCACTGGGGCCTGGGTGATCAGATACAGGGTCTGGGGGGCCAGCAGGGGGCATGGGAGCCCCTGGGGAGGCAGGTCTCGGAGCCCCCTGGCTCATCTGCAGGAGGCCAGTGAGGGCGATCAGCTGAGGCCCACTGAGCCAGGCAGTGGAGCAGCCCGGGGATGGGGTGCGGAGGACCCAGGGAGACATGACAGGAGGTGGGAGCAGCAGCTTCAGAGAGCCCGTGACCTGCTGAGAGGCCTCCGACAGGTACAGGGGGACCCACTGCCCACAGGGCAGCAGCGGGTCTGACAGAAAGACAGCTTCACGGCACACCGCTGGGAACCCTGCATCCCTTGGTGCATGCTCTCCGTTCTGATACCCTGTGGCTGGGGCCAGGGGCCTGAGGTCCCGGCCTGGGGCTGCCTCACACAGCGGCCAGAATGAGGGATGACACAAGGTCTGGCCTGAGAAGGAGGCGCCTGATGCACAGCTGGGCCCCCACACCAGCCGAGGTCCTGCTTTAGCCTTGTAGCGGGGGTCCCACGGGGCTAGCACGGTCATCCTTGAGGGGGCCACCTCCTAGGCCATGTGGGGGGGAAGGGTGACTGGGGCTCCCGGGGACTGCATGGCAGCCAGGCCTGGGGGGGCCCAGGGCAGCAGCTGCTCTCTCCGGGTCCAGGAAGGCCTTCGGGAGCGGGGCTGCGGGCTGTCCTGTGGGGGAGTCCCTGGCTGCCCCAGTGCTTCCTCTCCAGAGGTCCATGCCCCGCCGGGGTCACCACCCGCCGAGGGGCCTTGTTCCATGGGCGCCTGCTCTTTGCCGGCGTCCCACAGCCGAGGCGGCCGGAGCAACATGCCGCGTCTGGGGGAGGGGAGGGCAGCGCCGGGCAGCACCTCTGCACCCCGCGTCCGCGCCATCCCTGCCGCCCGCGCCTCCCACTTCACCCCTCGCGGCCCCATGCTGCCCCTCGCGGCCTAGGCTGTCTCTTGACCTCACTCCTGCACATCCCTACCTGTGGTCACATTGCACCCTTATGGGCCAACTTTCCTTCCTCCTTCCACCCTCCCACTTTTTCTGCTTCTGTCCTCATTCTCAGTGATGTTCACTCTTGCTTTTCCTCTCACACCACACTGATCATCGGGACAATGACAAATGTCAGCCACCCTGGGGACTGCAGGCTCTGTATAAGGATGGGAATGATGTGTTGCTACCTTGTTGGTGTGGTCCTGGTAGATGATGCTGACGTTCTCACTGTGCGGGAACCACAGGAAGCGAAAATATTCAGATTTCTTCAGGTGGCTGTCCAAGTTGTTAAGAACCTGACCTCGGCAGGAGAAAGGGAAGACTGTGTTGGTTACAGGATGATGGTGGGAAAGTACTGGGAGTCAGGGCCTGTGGGTGCGTCAGTTTCTCCCCATCAAGAGAAAATACTTAACACTGTCAACTGACATGGAATGTGGCTTGTAATATGCTGGACTTTAAAATGGTCCTTTTGCATGTTGACTTCCCCAAGCAGCTCAGAGGACAGAAATGATTTCTTATTTGTCCTGGCTGGAACAATTCCTAGCCATATGAGTTTGGGCGAGGCACCTAACATCCCTGTACCTCACGTTCCTCATCTATAAAATGGGACTAATACCAATACCCATGTCGGGACTGGTATGAAGCTGAAACTCACTGACGGTGTCACGAACATGGTAAGCACTGTAGAGGTGTAAGCTGCTGCTGTTGCTACCCTCATATTGTCACCATTGTCATCATCATCCTTTATCCCCATAATGCCTAACACATCACAGGTCCTTAGAATCCTGCTCTACTATGACTCATCATTGCACTCCTGGAGATGACATCACAGAGAAAACCATGTCTCCCTAAAACCCATCAAGCAGATACAGGACAATTTCTGAGACATGGGTAGATAGATTGGGGCTTTGACAGGGAGCTGGGAGGTTGAGGAAAAGCAGCACTGGTCTTGGAGTTAAGTTCTGGATTTGAGCCCTGGTCTTCAGCTTACTAGCTGCATGACCTTGGAGGAGCCATGTACCCTGAACTTTGGTTTTCCCATCAATAAAGGTGAGCATTTGTGCAATGAAATGACATCATCTACATCAAAGACCCTAAGTACAGTGACTGCCATGTGGCATGTGCCCAAGGAACAGTTTAGTTCTGGATTTGATCAATGCTGGGACACACACATCGATATACCAGTGCTATTCCCCCCAAAATCCCTAGCTGTGACTTACAGAAGCCCTCTGAGGTCTGTGGGTAGCATCTCCCCATCTGTAGAATGAAGACAGTAATACCTTTCCTTCCTTCCTTCTAGAGCTGTTGTGAGGAGCAGGGCAAATTATGGATTTAAAAGCACTTTATACGCTGGAAACTCAACATGTGAGGGAGGGAGGACAGAGTGTCAGGAAAAACAGGGAAAAAAAAACAAAAACAAACCTTATTGACCAAACACACTGTGGGGAATTTGGTACCTAGCATCGACAAATGGCTGGATCCAATCATGCGTCAATACAGTGTCTAAAGAGTTTGGTGAGCTTGAGAGAGGCTGGCCACATCTGATCAGGAAGGAAGGTGAAGTCAGGATGAAGCACTGAGATGAACCCATCTAGAACTTAAGTTTGGTGTGTCTGAGCGCAGTGGAACTTTGGAATTCTGGGTCTCTGTCATGACTGTCAGGGAGGCCCCCCGACTTGCTAACCAGTTCATGGTACAGCCAGGGATACAAGGGTGGGTGGACAATTGTTGCATTCAAGTGACGTGGCTGTCATCCTAACCCTCCCCCACCCCACCCTGACTCCAGCCTGTTGGTCCCCTGTCGTATTTCTGCAAATGTCTCCCGAGTTTTGTCTTGTGACCCACTGCCGCTGCTGTGATGTAGTACATGTCCTGCTTAGCTGTCACCCATACTCTTGCCCTGGCCTCATAATATCCCCCCCTTCTCATCTCTCCAGACAACATCTCCAGAGAACATCCAAAGCACAGCTCAGAAATCCCCAGCAGCTCTCGACTTCCTACGGAATAAAACCCACACAACTTCGTTCAGCATCCGTGACCTCCATCCACAAACACCGTCCGATACAACGGCCACTGGCCACAAGTGGCCATTGAGCACCTGGAAACTGACTTACCTGAACTGAGATGTATGTAATTGAAATGTTCCTCATAAAGCCATCTCCTCCCATTCTAAGTGGCTTCTACCTATATTGCATCCATCCCAGAATTGTACTGTAGTTATTGAAGCATCCGTCTGTCTCTGAAATTGGGCAACATTCTCTTATACGTCAGGGACTATCTCATCCAGCTTTGGTTCCCCCTGCTAGAGCAGAGATCAGCAAAATTTTTTGTAAAGAACCAGATAGGAAATATTTTAGGCTTTGGAGGCCATATGGTCTCTGTTACAACTACTGAACTCTGCTGCGGCAGCATGAAAGCAGCCACAGACAATACATTAACAACGTGCGTGGCTGTGTGCCAATAAAACTTTATTTACAAAAACAGGTAGTGAGACAGATTTTGCCTGCGAGCTGTGGTTTCTCAATCCCTTGCCTTAAAGCTGGCGGCACAATGCCTTGCACAGAAAATGTTGGAGTCACCACGCCATATTTGAAGAGGAAGGCCCTTTCTTCTATGCTGAAGGCCCAGGAAAAGTTTAGGATGAAATCCCAGGGCCCCCGTCGCTATCACTTCCATCCTGACAGGGTGATGGACCCATGGTCCACAGGACTCTCATGTGGGAAGCCTTTGGGCAGAGCTGATTTTCCCCCTGGGGAGAGCAAGGAACACAGCCTGCTGGCTTGGCCTGGAGGATGTGGCTGGGACACTGGAAAGGAGAAAACCCCCAACTCCTCATGGTTGGCATCCCGGACCCTCCCACTCTATTGCCCAGAATCGCAGCAGTAAATGTAATGCCGTTTTCAGCTTCCTACCTAGAAAGAAGTGATGAAGAGTCAAACTCCCATTACATTTTCTGCCTCTCTCCTGACACCAGCCATTTGTTTTCCTCCCTGCATGAGAGAAACAAGACATATCTCCCCCGCCCCCAACTCACACACATAATTATAAGCTTCTAGAGGCAGGAACCATTCGTAATCAAGCTCTGGACTCTCCATGACCCCTGAGCACCGAGTGGTTGCTGAATGGTGGTGGAACAGTAACCCCCACCCCTACACACACACTGTAAATTAAACTCTCTCCTTCAGGATCCACAAACCAACCTAACTGGAGGAGGATGGTCCCTAGGATCATGGACTTCCTTGATCTGGCGTGTGTTTCCTGGGAGCACTATCACAACCATCTGGATCCCAAAGGAATTTCTCCCTTGGCACATTACTGACATGAAGGGTTCTAGAGGGTTCTGTCCCTCCCCCACCCCCGATTTAAATGTTGTCGGGGCACTGCTAAGTTGGCTTTTGGGAACTGGCTATCAGGCTGTGAACTGAGGGCTCCAAGTTGACTGGGGTGGGGGGTGGGTCTCAGCCTCAGCTGACAGCCACACCAGGAAGCGGCTGTCATTCGGATGCTGCTGACCAGGTCGGTGACACACTGGGACCAATCCTGCTTCCTGGGGCGCTGCAGGAGGGGTGATGTGGCAGCCAGCTGTCCTTATCACATCTCATTATGCTTTGGGGGGCATAAAGGGCAAAAAGGTTGACAACAATTTTGAAAATCTTCTCGCCTTCTAACTGGTTGAGATCCCATACCGACCAAATGACAGGAGTCTAAAATGCTGAGACTTTGTCAGAAAAGCGGTGAAGGGGGCGCCTGGGTGGCTCAGTTGGTTAAGCTCGGCTCAGGTCATGATCCTGGAGTCCCGGGATCGAGTCCCACATCGGGCTCCCTGCTGAGCAGGGAGTCGGCTTCTCCCTCTGACCCTCCCCCCTCTCATGCTCTCTTTCTCTCTCTCTCTAATATATAAATTAAAAAAAAAAAAAGCGGTGAAGGCCGCCCCTTTCTTGGCACCACGAAACTGGATGAGCCAACTTACCCTGCCCCACCTCCCTGCATCTAGAAACACTGATTCCAACTCTCCTTGGGGCCCAGAAATGACTGTTTCCCCTCATATAGCTTTGAGCAGCATTCAGAAATCATGTTGTAATGTATTTAAGGGACTCAGTAATGTTGTATCTGAGATGGACCACCACACAGCATGGGTGGGAGGAGATGGGGAAAATCCCAGGAAGGATGGATTTTTAATAAACTGCTAATCAGCTGACCTTGAGTTACCTTGTACTGAGCACTGCCATGTATTTTGTGGATGCTGGGAACCAGAGGCCTCAGATAAAATCCCCGCCCTCCAGAAATGAATCACCGAGCAGCAGAAGGCGCAGAGGGACATTTCAAGAAGCGGTGACAATGTCCATGAACAAAGCAGAGTGACCAACACCCCTAGCCTCGAAAGTGCAGCATTGATTGGGATTCTGGGCTCTACCCACACAGCAGGTGTCTCTGGGTAATATTCTCTATGAGTAAAGTCAGAGAGAGGAGGCATTGGGGTTGCCTCTCTCTGGCACGCTGAAGAAAAGCAAGGGCAGAGGGTTCACCTGCTATGTTTCCTTGAGTCCTGACAACATCCCATGGGGACAATGGAGCTCTTTTTTTTTTTTTAAAGATTTTTTTTTTTATTTATTTATTCATGACAGACAGAGAGAGAGAGAGAGAGAGAGAGAGAGAGAGAGGCAGAGGGAGAAGCAGGCTCCCAAGGAGCAGGGAGCCCGATGCGGGACCCGATCCCAGGACTCTGGGATCCTGACCTGAGCCGAAGGCAGGCGCTTAACCACCCGAGCCACCCAGGCACCCGGGGACAATGGAGCTCTTATCCGCACCACACAGCTGTGGAATCCAAGCTCAGGGAAGTGAGGGGACTTCTCCAGACCCAGACAGGGTCAATGGAGACACCGGGCTTCAAACCTGTTGGTGTGACTTGGAGAGAAGATTCCCAAACTCTACACCGCACCCCTCATGATGGGTCTGCTTGGGCTCTTCGGAAGTTCAAGGCTGGAAGACCCATGGTAGGTTCTATTTTATAGACACGTGCTGGATGGAAGGCAGGGAAGGAGGAGAAAAGGGAAGGAAAAATGGTGGAGCAGCTAGCTCTTCAAACCTAACTTTATGCGCAAGACGCAATTATCATTCTTCTTTGTCCTGGCTTCCTGTCCTCCCGCTCCTCAAATGCTCCTCCTGTAGCTCAGGACCAGCCAAACTGGGGCCTTGGCCATCAGGGACAAGCCCGTGCCCAGAGAGGACATGGTGCTGGGGAGCTGCCCAGACATAGAGGTAAATACTCAGGGCAGCAGTCTGCCGCCCCAGTGGAGGTGCGACAGTTTCCTGGGAACCTAAATGGCCAGAAATCACGGGTATGGGTTTGTTTCCTTTCAGGGGAGCAAGGCCCGTGTTGTGTGGCTCTCCATATCCACCTAGCTCTTCTTCCTAAACATTCAAAGCCTCTCGAAGGTGCCCTTTAAAGGCTGCTTTGCGTGGAGAGAGCAAAAACAAATTGAATATGGGGCCATTTATTGCACACACCCCTTGGAATAAATTACAAGGCTGTAAATGCCACTGACCTTCTGTGGCAGTCCTTGTTTCTGGCCTGCGAGTGTGGGGAAGGCTGTGGGCGGGGTTTGATGGAAGCTGATGATGGGTTTCTCAGAGGGCCAGGCTGGCTCTGCAGCCCTGTGGTTCACAGAAAGGGGGAGATCCACAGAGGGCTTGCTGCCTCACAGACTCCTGCTCCACGAGCCCTCTTGGGGTGAGCTGGGGTCTATGCGGGACCCGTGGGGGTGTTCCTCACGGGGCTCATGCCTCTCCCTGGGGGTAGGGCCCAAGCACTTGCTCCAAAGCAGAGAAACAATGCCAGAGGTGACCCTTGCCTCTAGGGTGTGGCAAGCGGATGCGGGGAACAGCTTCACATCCAAGCATTGCTCCGACTTACAGAGTGTCGGAGCTGAGAAAGACCTCAGGGGCCATCTGCTTTGACCCTGCTTTAAAAGGTAAAGAAATTGAGGACCCCAAATGTGAGGGATTTGCTCAGTCAGGATGGCAGGGGACCCTATTCAAACAGGGTAGCAGCACAGCCAGACTCAGGGGCCCTGTCTCCCTCCCTGGAGACCTTTCATTACATCCTGTTGAGTGTTTATTGCTGTGTAACTGTGTGTGTGTGTGTGTGTGTGTGCGTGTGTGTGTGTGAGTGTGTTGGGGTAGGGGAGGACGTTCTGAGATAGGCCCCACTAGAACCAGGACTTGGCTGTAATCAATCTTAGTCAATCTCAGCTGGGTCAGAGGAGGACCAGGTTATCAGGAGACCACCCATCCACTCAGCTACCATATCCTAGTAGGAACCTGGGGGCCAGTCCTACTGGCAAAAAGAAGTTGTTTTTTTTTTTTTTTATCATCTCTGGGTCAAAACCCTCAGCTTAACAATTAACAAGTGCTAACCTATGTGAGAAGTAGGAAAACAGATTCAACAGTAGAGGACATTACAGCCCCTTTGTGCTTGCAAGTGGTCCGTGCTGCCCATCTCCCTTCCTCGTTGGTGATGCTCATCCATCCCTTAACCTGCCCCAGGCTCCCCACTGAAACCATCCTCACCAAGGTCAGCTACAGCCTCCCGATGACCAGACCAGTCAACACTCCAATTCCCCACGGCCTTGGACCCTGTTGACTGCTCCATCCCAGACACCGGGCATTCCTTGCCTTGGTGGTCATCTCCTCACTGGCTTCATTCCTCTATAACCTGTCCTCCTCGGTCTCCTCCTTGACACCTTTTCCATCTTCTTCTCTGCTCCCTTATCACCCACACTCACTCTCTCTGGGTGATCTTGCCTAGCCTGTGACCACCTAGGAGGCTGAAGACCCCTACTTTGGCTTCAGGTGTATCCATCCCACATTCATATATTGAAATCCTAACCTCCACTACCTCATAATGGACTATATTTGGAGACAAGGACTTTAAAGAGGTAATCAAGGTTAAATGAGGTCATTGGGTGAGCCCTAATCCAGCATGACTAGTGTACTGATAAGAAGAGATTAGGACACAGATATGCACGGACGGACAGGAAACCATGCGAGGACACGCAAGACGACGGCCATCTATAAGCCAAGGGCAGAGTCCCCACAAGGAACCAATGCTGTAGACACCTTGATCAGTCTGTGCTATTTGTTACTGCAGCCCTAGCAGACTAATACAACCCCCCAATCTCTACCTCCAGCCTCTGCCTCCTGAGTTCCAAACGTGCAAAGCCAGCTGCCTTCCCATACCTCCACTCGAGGCACCTCAAACCCGAGTTCCCAAACTAAAATCATCTCTCTCCCCACACCTGTTGTGCCTCCTGGATGCTCCACCTCGGTGGTAGCGCCATTTCTGCCTCCTGCCTCTGACTCCCTCAAACCCACACTCAGCTGCCAAGTCTTACTGGTTCTTCATCTTAAGTATCTCTCGAACTTGTGCCCTAAAAAAAGTGGGCTTGGCTCTGTATTTCAGCCCCTTGAGTACCTCTCCAGTCTATACCCACTCTACCTCATTCTCTTCCAAATCTCCCTCCCAGAGCTCACTTTGGTCAAAGCGCTCTCTGCCAGGCTCCCTTGGGACTTGACAGTTGTTATGAACCATTTCTTTAGCTCCTGGCCGGGCCATCTGCACTACTGTCTTCAGTTTCAAGCCCTAGAGCAGGCTACCTAGTCTGTTGGCCCTGGAGCCCCACGTCCAACACTACTGTATCTTTGCTAGCCATGTCAGCATATATGGTTAATCTCAGAGTGGGGACCAAGATGATCTATCTTTGTAACATCCCCCTGCACACACTTCTGTAATTCCCTGTTAAAAATGCTTTGGCTGAGGAGACTGGAATGCTTGGTTCAGAAGCAGCATCAGAAGAGGGAAGTTGGAGCATCCGTGATCTCCTCTGCAGCCAGTCCAGGGGCAAGACAACCTGGAGGGTACAGAGGATGGATGGTGGCAAATGCCAAGGGTGGGGGGAGAAGCAGACGGCCCCTGGGTCCATAGGAAGGGGTACCAAGGCTTCCCAGCTGAAGCCTGAGGAGGATGTGTGGATTTTATCTCAGTGGGGGTCCCTGCCACATCTTGCTGCATGACCAGGATGGAGGGGTCACCCCTCTAAGAAGTACAGAAGGGAAAGACTGAGAATATTAGAGGCATGAGGGCTGAAGGGAAAATTGATCTTTGCAGTGGGTGCTCAGAATGTTATTCCATGGCCGTAGGAATTAGCCCTAGAGTCCCATGAGTCTCAAATGCTGACCCCACAGGAGGCCTCAATAGTATGTCTGGAACTGAACAGAATGTAGGATGCTTTTTGAACCCTACTTGGAGTGAACAAGGGGCCTAGACCTGCCCTCTAATACTGGTCCGGAAGATTGTAGCTGGTTTGAGGTGGGCCTAGGTGGCCCCAAAGAGCTCAGAGTCTGGTTCCAGGCAGCGTCATGTGGGCCTCCAGCCAGACCCTTATGGGATGCCCTAGCCACACCCTGTCCCTGCCAAACAATTCCATGAAATGTCCTTGTCCCAAACTAGTCCTACTTTCTTGGGCCAAGGCATCAGGCAGTTTGCTTGCCAATTACTGTCCCATTAGGCTCGCTGTTGGTACTCCAGGGATCGATGCTGCCTCCCCTAGAGCCACGGAATCACTTTCTTACCACCAACTGGGAGTTCTGGGGATAAATTCCCACCAAACACCATGCCTCTTAGTAGGGGACCGTCTGGATTTAAGGCCTTTGCCTTGTGGCTTCATGCATTAGAAATTTTGAGGTAAGGATTTTAGACCTGGTTCTAAGTAACAGTATTTTCTTTTTATCATTGACTAGGTGCCACTGGGGGCATATTTTAATACTGAACTAGATAATTTATGGGTATTATCTGATTTCATCCTCAGATTCACTACTTTAAGGTAGATATTTTTAAACTCTTGTTTTGGATGAGGAAACTAGGGCTTAACAAGGTTAAATGACGAGCTCACAGTCACAGCTGAAAAGTGGCAGAGCCAGCATTCAAGGCCAGATCAGTTGGATCGCCGACCCCACCTTACCCATTTAAGGGTAAGGTACTGGGTCAGTACTGCTTACATCATTGACTCTTCCAACTGTGCACAGGGTCTCCTCAACTTGAATGATGAGGTGACCATGGAGGAACTCAAAGACCAAGGAACTTGGAACCATAGATATGAGTCCCATAGCTTAGTGATTACCAGGCATTTCAGGACTGCTGCCTGCTACCCATCCATCCATGCACCCATCCATGCATCTGTGCATCCATGCATCCAATTATCCATCCATCCATGCATGCATCCATCTATCCAGTCATCCAGTCATCCAGCCAACCAACAAACATGCTTTTCATTCATTCCCAAAACATTGCTATGAGTCTGAAGTCATCCTTTCTGCCCTCCATCATCTAGATCCACATACACTGCATGTGACCTTAGGCAGCCAGCCAGACGGAAAGTTAGCTCACCCACTTGGCTGTGAAGAAGCCACTGTAAAGAGAATCCTAGGTACCTTGTATGTCTCAGTGCAGTTGAGAGTTAATGCCTTCTCGGGAGCAGTCAGCTCATGCCAGGACCGGATCTCCCCCGGCAAGTCTCTACCCAACCTCCCTTCTCGCCCAGACGTCTGCCAACCCCTTGCAGTTCCTCTGAGCTTCACTGACCTGCTCAGAAAGGGACCTGGCCACAGGATCCTTGGGCCAAGGAAGACCTACAGAGGTCAGCCCACTCCCTTATTCAGGGGGCCTACAGAGCGCCCCCCCCCCTCCCCCGGGGCCATCAGTGGAGCATGGCCTATTTGTCAGCATCCTCCATTTACTTTCTGAGGTTGAGCGGTGGCGAACAAGACACCTGTACCTCTTCCAGGGTTGAGGGGAAGGAGATCTCCTGCAAGTGGAACTGGGGCACACACTGCAGGGTGATGGTGAGGATCACTCCCAGGCAGCCCAGGTGCACCCGCGCCGCCTGGAACACCTCTGCGTTGCTGGACTCGGAGCACTCAAGAATGGTCCCGTCGGCCGTCAGCAGGGTCAGCGCCACCACCTAGCCATGGGAGAAGAGCACTCAGAACCCCAGGGGGCATTTCCTGTAGACGCCCTGCTCTCTTTATCCTGGGAAATGAGGCCACGTGGTGCCTATCCCCGAAGATCAATGCCATCTGGCCACAGCGCTACAGGGTAAGAAGGGTCTGTCTGGGCAGCATCAGCCCCCCGTCTCTTAGCCTTGGCCCCCATTTCTGGAGGAATCCTCTTTTAGGACCTGTGTCAGTACTTCTCCACATTCTGCTACCTGCTAATTCGGATGCAAATCGCTTTTGACATGTGTAGTTGGCGGCTGGGGGCTCGGGTGAGAGAACAGACACAGCTGAACAAATTCCAATTTACAGCGACCAAGACCAGAGGGGAGAAATTGGCAGAAATGGGGCACCATGGCCATCTGTAGGAGTGAGGGCATCAGAATGGTTTTTACAGAAACCAGATTCTGTCCATGATCCAGAGCCATTGAGAATTGGCCAGTGAAACCCCTCAGCAGGGTCCAGCAACAAATATAGGTAGGCACTGCTTTATTCGCTGTGTGACCTTGGGCACGTTACCCAACCTCTCTGATTCCTCATCTGTAAAATGAGGACAATAACCGTCTCAGAGACAGTGTGTGCAGTATCCAGCTGAGTCTCTGGTGTACAGTGGACATTGAAATGTCGGTCCCCTCCCCTCGCTCCCAGCCATTGGTATAGTATGTAAAACAAAACAGCGGAGCTCTCCAACTCCTTTCCAGGTGCTGGTCCTGCTCAGCTGAACTTCCCAAGAAAAGGGGCCAGTAAATCTCAGGCGCATTTTGATTTGTGGCCCCTCAGAATTATCCCATACTCTGCTGAACATTTTTGTAGCAACTGCCCTCAGCCCTGGATAGTAGACCAGGACTGTGGCCTAATCTTGGGGGGCGGCTATTGTGTTGTCCATCACCCCCAGTTACCACGGGGCTCTCTTGGGCAGTGAAGCCAGCTTTGAAGGGGTCATGGCATGTCCACAGAGGGCTCCAAGTACCTGGGAATCGGGTCCCACAAAGCGCAGCATGATCTGCTGCCGCAGCTCTTGCCTATGGGTGGGGTCTAGCATGATGAACACAGGTGCCCTAGGTCAGTTTCCCCTTACAGCACAGAGTGCGAGCTCCGGAAAGGGCCCTGTCTTCTTATAGGCAAAACCCATCATGAGTGTTTATTGAGCACTAACTGTGTACGCTCTTCTAAGCACCCCAGATGCATTGCTGTTGTGACCATCCCCATTTTCTGGGTGAGCAAACTGGGGTAGCCAGAGGTAGAGACTTTCCCCAGGTCACACAGACCATACTGGTAGAGCCGGGATGCAAAACCCAGGCCCCGGTGCTTAGCCGTAATGCTCCAGGGGCCAGAGGTCCCACGGCCCACAGTGCAGATGAGCCCCTGCAGGTGGAAACACAAGGCGAGCTGTGTGGTGCCGCCCGGGCACAGGGGCTCTCTCCTGGCCCTGATGGTGAGCAGCCAGGCTCCCCGTGTGCACAGCCGGGCCTGTTAGGAAGCCCCTCCAAAGGGAGGCTCCCGACACAGAAATCACGCACTGCCCTTTGCTCAGCCACGGAAGTAACATACGCCAGCTCCTTCGCTCCACCTGGGTTGAGGATTGTTCCCTCCAAGTTACAGATGAAAACACGGAGGTCCAGAGGAGTTAAAAACTTGCCTACAGGCTCATGCCTACTACACGTTGGAGGCAGTTTTGAACCCAGATCCGAGTCCAGAATCTGTGTTCATAACCGGTTTCCCAGACTGGGACTCTCATAAAGTTTAAGAAATGCTTTTCAGTGGCGATCAAGGGCAGATCCGGGCCCACATAGGCCGGACTCCACTCCAGGTGGCCCCCGCTCCGGTCCTGGCCCCTCCCCGACTTGCTACCCTGGGAAGACCTCTTGCCCTGTCTGGCTCCTGGCTCAGACCTTTCAAAGGGGCTGGAATCTTTCACCCTGCTTGCCCTTTTCCACAGGGTGGCCAGGACGCTCCTGAGAGGCAGGGGTGTCTTATCACTTGTGTCCGTTGCGGACGATGAGGCTTAGAGGAGAGTGGCTGGACGGCACCTGCCAAGTGTCTGTGAGAGGCAGGAACAAGGGTTGGCTTTGAGGCGTACGTGGAGCTGAGCCGACACTGCCCATGGAGCCCCCGATTTCCCGGGAGCTTCCGGGAGGTGGTGTCCGTCCCATCCCCCACCCCCTGGCAGTCGTGGAGCAGCCAAGCAGGGGGACTCACCTGGGTGGCCAGGATGCCGTGTTTGATCCCTGTGTTGTGCGTTCCGGACCCGATGACACCCCCTGCAGTCACGTCTGACACAGCGCCCAGGCTGGGCTCAACAGGAGGGAGGGATAGGGACACAAGGGACCGGTTAGGCTTCCCTGGGAGCATACCCACCCCCTCCACTGGGCTGCAGGACGAGGCCCCTCAGAGCAGAGTAATAGATTCATCTCTTGCCTCGGTTCTGACCCTGCAGGTACCATGACTTAGCTTGTCTGACTTGGTGGCCCTTCTCCTCTCTGAGCCTCTCAGCCTTATTTCAGTGGCCTGGTGGGGGGCATGGTTCAGCTCTGAGGGGGGCCTGTGTGTGCACAGGAGAACCAGAGTCCCGAGGGGAACAGGGGTCCCCCTAGAGGTGTGCTCTGGGGGCAGGAATTAGAAAGATGTGCCCAGAACTCAGGGTCAAGGGAAAAGAGTGATCAAAAATCTTACTTCCTGGCACACCTGGGTGGCTCAGTCGGTTAAGCGTCTGCCTTCGGCTCAGGTCATGATCCCAGTGTCCTGGGATCGAGTCCCGCCTCAGGGAGCGCTTTTCCCTCTCTCTCTGCCTGCCACTCTCCCTGCTTGTGCTCTCTCCCTCTCTCTGACAAATAAATAAAATCTAAAAAAACAAAAAACAAAAAACAAAACTTACTTCTTAGTTGAGTCCTCTGAGACATCCTAGGCCTAGCTTAAAGGAGAAGGAAACTGGTATTTTACTAAAGGCCCCCCGGGGTGCCCAGGGGGTGGGAGCATCATGTGCTACACAGTATCTTCACCGTAGCCCAGCCCACTTGAGAAATGGGCTCAGCAACTGACGCCGAGCGCCCACCCCCTCACACACCCTGGCTCCCAGCACGGACCGAGGGCCCCTGAGTAGAAGTTCAGCCTCAGACCTTCCTGTGGAGGCGGTGGGACATGGGGGCCGTCCTGGCAGAACAGAAGAACGGAGAAACCCAAGCCTCTCCAGCCTCCCCTTACTCACCCCGCTACCACCTTTGTGTCTTGTCTTGTCTCTCTGTCCACATGAGTTGGTTTACTTCATTTTTTTTTTAAATAAAGATTTTATTTACTTATTTGAGAGAGACAGAGCAGGAGCAGGGGGGAGGGGCAGGGGGAGGGGCAGAGGGAGAAGCAGGCTCCCCAATGAGTGCAGAGCCCAACACGGGGCTCCATCCCGGGACCCTGAGATCATGACCTGGGCCAAAATCATTCGCTTAACTGACTGAGACACTCAGGCACCTGGAAAATACCAGAATGTTAAAAGAGGATCATGGAATCCTGCCCTAGGGAAATTCTCCAACTTGAGGGAAGGCAAAGCACGAAGATGTTTGTCGCATTATGTAGAATCCTGACAACCTGAGAAGGACCTCAGTGCCCACAAAGGGGTGGTTAATGGAACTGCAATATGTCTCCTCCTTTCCACACAGCCTCCCAGACTCAGAAGCAATATGGAAACAGGCTTGTGACCACCCGTGTTCAAAGAAACAAATGATTACGGCGAGGCCCTGAGGGAGAAAAGTCAAAGAAGGAAGGATTACACTGGCCTCCAAGAGGCTGGAAATAACATGGTCAGGGGAAAGGTCATCTCCAAAACCTGCGGAGCGAGGCACTCCGCAGGTGCCTCACCAAAAGGTCAACGAGCACGGACATTTACTGAGCAGTTCTGTGGGCCATCTTTAACTCCTCCAGGCCTCTGCGCGCCCTGTTTTAAGACCCATTTTCCAGGCCTGAGGCCCAGACGGGTCAAGGAACTTGACTAACAGCGAATAGCAAGATTTGCACCCAGGCCGTCTGCTCCTGGAGCTGGGGTTCACACCACGCTGCTGTCCTGCCTCCTCTGGTCCACCACATGGTGGAGTGTTCCAGAACTTTCCAGCTGTGTGACTTTGGCAAGCCACTTAGCTTGAGACCCTCGTTTCTTCCTCTGTAACTAGGCTTCTATTCCTCACCTGCCAAGCAACCAGCATGGGGCCTGCCTCAGCTCTGTTCTTCTCTTCAGCAGCCCCAGCCACAGACGCTCCTGGAGTCCCCAGAGCATCCTTGGAGCTATCTATCCACCCAGGCTCCTCTACTATACACAGGACAGGACATCCTAACTCCCTCTGAGTAGCAGAAGGGCCCCATGCAGGCAGCCGCGTGAGGAGGACTGGGTCCCCGGGGGGGGAGACACACCATAAACAGGGCACAGAGATGCCCGAGTCCAGAAGCTAATGCCTGTCGTTAATAGAACATGTCTCTTCCTGTTGTCACTGGTCACAGATTCTGTCCCACGATCTGTTCATTGGCCCCCGGATGCCCCCCACTCTCTCCCCATCCTGGACTTTTACTCGTGCTGGTCCCTCTGCCTGAATCCCTTCTTTCCTCTTTTTTTTTTCTGGTTTAGGACTCAATCCAGAAGCCCCCTTCTGTGGGCTCCCGGATTCCTAGCCCCTCACATGGTCCCCTGCCTGCCAAGGCTGAACCCGGGGGCTTCCTGAGAGCCCCACAGTGCCCTGAACACTTGTCTGACATTGAACCTGTTGTCTTACATTAGGCTTATCATTTTGGAGGTTGGTCTGCCCGTTGCCAGGAGTTCCTTGGGCTTTATTCGTCTTTGCCTCTTAAGGGCCTGAACAAGACCTACACATGGCAGACACCTCATAAATGTTTGAGTTGCCATGATCTTTAGAGAAGTAGGAACAAGATAGGAGGGTTCCCAGAGTAAAAAGGCGCAGCAATACCTCTGGGCCTGTGCTAAGAGAGCAAAGGCAAACGGACCACTCACACTCAAAAGCAAACGACAGGCTTCCATGGGTGCAGTTTCCAGCTGCAAAGAGATTGCTACCCAACTATCCAAAACACCCATCTCCTTTTTCCAATGGTTGAAATTCTACAGTTGGACATTCAATCCTTTGGCTATATCTGATGCTTATTTCAACAGAAATCCCCTGATATTTAAACCTGAGCAATCACTGACACGTTTGGCCAGAGAGACGGGTACAGTCATAGGTAAGTACACCCCCAAGTCCTGTGGCTCAGTCAGCATGCCCTTCTCTTCCTCTGTGCTTGTTTTGCACACCCTTTTTTTTTTTAAGATTTTATTTATTTATGTGAGAGAGAGAATGAGAGAGAGAGAGAGCACATGAGTGGGGGGAGGGCCAGAGGGAGGGAGAAGCAGACTCCCCGCCGAGCAGGGAGCCCCATGCGGGACTCGATCCCGGGACTCCAGGATCATGACCCGAGCCGAAGGCAGTCGCTTAACCAACTGAGCCACCCGGGCGTTTTGCATGCCCTTCTGTCTGGGTCCATGCAGTTGGTTACTGCACGTTTGAAGAAAAATTTAATCCATAGTTTTTCCGCCCCTTTACAAGAACTTTACTTAAGGCTTGGCCCATCTCTGGCCTGTTTCTTTTTATTCTCACAGAACAGTCCCTGAACTCATGGGGGATGGGAGACAGGTACCCCATGGGGAAAGTACAGGGGTCCAGAGAAAGGGGATGTGCCCTGGGAAGTGCTTCTCTCTCTCCTGCCAGATCTTTGAGTGTCCAGCCGAGGCCAGGGCAAGGGGAGGTGGGCAGTATTGGCCCACCAGGAACGGGAGAGGTGGTTCTTACTTGGACAAGGCCAGGCCGTGCTTGCCCAGCTGTGGGTGCAGGTCAGCCAGGAGGATGCCGGCCTCCACAGTCACCTGCTTCTTCTCCGTGTCCACCTGCAAGAGACCAGCATAGGCTGGGATCAGCTAGGCTCTCACCCAGCCCCCACCCGGCAGCCACAGTCCCACGAATATGAACGTGTCTGTCCCAGCCTGTGGTCAGCTCAAGCCGAGTGTGGGCAGAGCCCTGGATTTGCTTGAGTTTTGGGCATACAGTCATCCCCCCTTATCTACAGGGGATACGTTCCAAGACCCCCAGTGGATGCCTGAAACCACAGGTAACACTGACCTTTACATATACCATGTTTTTCCCTATATACACATACCTGTGATCGTTTAATTTATAAATTATGCACAGAGGAACAACCATAACTAAAAATAAAATAGAACAATTATAACAATAAACTAATGTTACATCAATGTGGTCTCTCTTAAGATATCATACTGTGATCAGCCTTTTTTGTCTTGCAAGCATGTGAATGATAAAATACCCATGTGATGAGCTGAAGTGAGGTGAAGGATGTGGGAGTTGTGGGTTAGGCTACTGTTGACCTTCTGATGATAGTCTTCTTGTCCTATGATCCTTCTGATCATCTGCTTTCAGATGGTGGTTTACAGCGGGTCATTGAAACCACAGAGAGCAAAACCGTAGGTAAGGGGGGACTAGTGTTTTCTGTGGAACCCCTTCTTCCTGAAAGGGAAGGAAATGAGGTAGGAAGAGAAGGGGTTCGCTCAAAGTCACTGGCAGGGCTGGACTAGCATTCAGGTCTCCCAACTGCCACCACTGTGCTCCCCCCAATCCCACGGCCCCCCAGACTAGGAAAGTGGGATTCCTACAGCGCTATGCAAAGTCACCAACTAAGGAGGGTCTAATCCTGCAGGGGCTTGGGTTTGCTAGATGGAGTCCAAATTCTCCACTTGTTCTCACCCGGGGAAGTCTAGGGTGAAGACGGGGGCCTGGAAGGGGACGGGAGATTCCCACCATGTGCAAGAAGGGCCCTAGAAGATTCCCTGCAGCCCAGGGAGGTAGAGGCAGATTCTCTTCTTTCACAGGGAGGAATCTCAAGTTCAGGGACTTGAAGTCACTCGCCGAAGGTCACACGAGCACCGGGGGTGGAACGGAGAGGAGCATCCCCATCTGTGTGACTCCAAATCCCATCCTCATCAGCTCATTGCACTGACCCTGAGCACAGAGCTGGGCAAAATCAATTGTGGGAGCCAATCCTCACTAATTAGCCATCAGAGTTCATTACTGCCATGACCGACATCTTGACCAGAATATTTTCTACGGCATGGAGACTGTCAGCCTGAGCAAAGAAGGAAATAATAGAGAGGAACCCAGAACCTCTGCTAGCAGGGCTGCGGGGGAGAGGAGTTTATCCGGCAAAAACTATAGCTCGGGGGAGCTGGCCCTGTGAGGGGAGAATAGGAGTGCTCCCAATGTGCAGGGCCCCTGTCTGACCTCTACGCCCTGGCAGGTGCCTTCACCGAGTGCTAGCTGAATTGCACGGACACCATCTCAGCACCGTGCTGGTGTCCGACTCCTGAGTTTGTGCCCAGCTCTGCTACTGATTGGCTGTGCAACCCTAGGCAAGTCACTCACCCTCTCTGATCTTGTTTCCCCATATGTAAAACGAGATAAGCGTCAGGCCTTCTGGATTTGTCATTGCGAGTGCATCTTTGGGGGTCTGGCTTGTCATTTTTCTAGAGAAGCAGAGGGGGGCCCTGGCAGGAGGGGGTGAACATCCTGTGGCCACAAGGAAGCACCCACACCTGACAAGCAGCCCGAGGAGGCCCACAGAGGGCTCTGGGGAGGGTGAGATCATGGGGCCATCAGGAATTGGGGTGTCACTTTGGATTCAGGGGCAGGGAATAGGATGAGGCCTGAGGGCAAAGGCTGAGGCATTTCCTGGGGCCTGGGGTGGAGGCTGAGCCTGCCAGGCTGGGGGCCAGCAGAGGCGGGGAGCTGAGGGCCCTGAGTACCTGGAGAACACGGTTCATCTTGCCCATGTGGATCATGAAGCCATCGGTGCAGGCGATGTCGGAGGGCGAGTGGCCACCGCCCACCACCTTCACCCGCTTGTTCTGCTGCCTGGCCAGGGCCAGCACCTGCCAAGACCATACCAGAGTCAGCCCCAGCTCAGGCCTTTCTCTCCCTGAGGCAGCCGGAGACCTTGCAGGGCCCGCAGGGGGGTGGGCCGCCCAGGGGGGTGGGCAGCCCAGGCTTTGCACCCCCAGGCCTCCAAGGCCCCTGCCCGGCTGGAGGCTGCTGTGCAGTCCACTCTGGGAAAGGAACCAGACTGCAGGGCCAGGAAGTGAGCGGGATGGAGAACCAAGGGATCATCCTAAGGTGGGGCTCCCGTGTGCTCTCCCCACTGTGGCTGGGCACACCCGACCGCATTCTTCTCCAGCACAAAACCTTCCAAGGGCCCCCGAGTGCCTTCAGAATAAGGTCCCGGCTCCTCCTCTTGGCCTACTTGGGCTCAGCTGCCTCCTGAGCTGGAATGAAGGCTCCTGGGGGTGACAGTGGCTTAATTTGACTTGGTACCTGTGTCTGCCCAGCCCTACTAGTCTCTAGTGATCACTGAATGAATGCATAAATACATGCCTGGTATCACTTAAACAAATGCATTCCCTTTCACCCTCACGTCCCTGCTCAAAAAACCTCACACGTGGTCCAGGTGGTTTGACAGCAGGTACCACAAGGGGTTCCATGAGCAAGTGAGATTGGGAAGTGCTCTGTCTTCACTAGCTCCTTTCTCCACCCACAATGCCTGTGGCATGTTTAAGGCTACAGGCTCTACAACAAAGAAATCTGTTTATCATCATCTTCCGTGAGCCCCCTTGACCACACAACCCCGTTTTAGGACCCTACTAGGCCTCCGGGGAGATGTCGGCCCTCAGTGGACTCAGCCTATCAGGAACTCACAATTGTGCAGGCCAGCATGGCTGAGGGGCGGCCTTGGCCTACAGCCATCTCAGCATACCTCTAACTTTTCCCTCAGCTCAGAAGGAAGCCGAAAGGAAGCCCTCTGATGCTACCTTCCCAGCCTCCCTCTTCTGCCCTCTGCTCACTCATCCCCTCCAGGCATGTCTGTCCCCACCCGACCCGGCCACTGCGTCCCCAGGCATGCTCCTCACTTTCCCTTGCTCACGGTGCCCTTCCCCAGCCCCCTGTGGAGCTTTTATTCATTCTCCTGGGCCCAGCTCAACCACTTTTCCAGTGTGTAGCTTTTCCTGCCTAAGAAGGTGGGGGCTTTGAATCAGACACTCCCTGTGTGAATCCCGGCTCTGACACTTACTAATACGGGAAAATAACAAAGCCTCTATTAGTCTCAGTTTACCCATCTGTGAAAGAGCATAATTGTAAGTGATTATAAATATGCAGTGAAGGAAACATACAAGGGACAGGGACAGAGAACACTGGGGCCATACTGCATGCAGATAAGGTGGTGTGGGAATCCACTGAGGAGCTGAAGTTTACCCCGAGACCCAAAGGATGAAAAGGAGTTAGTTGTGTGAAAAGTGAAGGGACAGGCATTCCTGGCAGTGGGAATAGCAAGTACAAAGGCCCCGAGGTAGGAAAAGGTTTGGTTTGTCTTACGAACAAAGGGTGAACCAAGGCCAGGTGATACATGGCCTTGGGAGTCCAGTTACAGTTTTACTCCACAAACAATAGGGAGCCTCTGAAAGGGCTTGAGGCAGGGGAGTAGCCCCATCCAGATTACATTTTAAGAAAACTACTTCTACTGATGTGGAAATTACATTCCAAGGGTGTAAGAACTGAAGCAGGGAGACCAGGGACACGGCCACCACAGGTCATGGTGGGTGAGGAAGGGATGGCGCACTGGGCATGGAGAGCGGCAATGGTGCCGAAGAGAAGGGGAAGGACTCTGGAAGCTTCTGGGGCAAGACTTGCTGATGCCAGATAAGGGTAATGCCCCACTTCCTGGCCTCCAGTTTGAGCAAGCAGGTGCCCCACGCAGAGACAGGCATAGAAGGGTTTAAGTCAAAAACAGAGAGAGACTCAGAACACTGGAAGTGTACCTTGGGGCATGGAAGTCTGTGATGACCTTGAGGCACACAAGGAGAGCGCCCGGAGGAGAGGTCTGAGCTGGAAGTGCAAGGCCGGCCATCGCTGGTGGCCCAGACAGTTGTAATGGGGCGCTGAAGCAGGGGAGGCCAGGGCCCGGATTGCAGCCGGCTTCGTGGAGCTCTCGCCTAGCCAGCGGTTATGGGGTGGGGGGTCCGTGGGGGTGGGGGGTCCTAGCCGGGCACGTCCCCAGTTCCTGCCTCCTCTCCGGGGCAGGGCCTGGTCTCCAGCCGTAGATGCACACTCACCTCTCTGACCTCCTCCACGGATGTGGGCTGATAGTATATTTCTGGGCAACAGCCATAGGTCTTAGCCCAGTTCTGGAACTTGACTCCTTTGTACCCATGGACCTGTGAGGGCGAGAGAGCTGGGTGGCCACAGATACGTGGCTGCAGGCTGCCCGGACGCCCTCCCACGCTCCTGCCATCGTCGGATGGGAGGCTGGGGCCCGGGCGCCCAGCCAGGCTCCTCTGCCCTGGTCACCTCTCAGGGCCAGTGGGAAGATGCAACACACGTCGGAAGCTCTGAAGCTGAGCAGCTACGTGCGGGGCTTCCTGTGATCTCCCTTGACCCCTCGAGGCCACAGTGGCGGATCACACGGGAAACGTCCGCTCTCAGTAGAAGGGATGGGGTCGGGGGTGGAGCTGGGAAAGTAGGGCTCCTGTCCCCCCTCCGTCTGGGGCACCTCTCGGAGGGACCCAGCAGGTGGACTCCGGCTGAGCAGGGCGACTGGGGAAGGGGTGGCCCGAGCTGGCCTGGTGGCTCCAGAAGGACTCGGAGCCGGCCTTCAGCTCTCCCACCAGGCTCCTCCTGCCAGGAAGGGCCGAGGCTGGGAGACTCCACAGCAGCCTTCCTGGCCTCTAGACCAGAGCAGGGAGCCCCGGGGATAAGCCTCCCATTTGCTGGATGAGGCCCTGTGTACGGAGCACTGTATTGAGACCCTCTATACATCGTATCTTACAGACCTTATAATAATGTCACAAAATAGGTAATATTCCTCCCATATTCAGGAGCAGAAACGGAAGCTGAGAGAGGTGAAGTAACTTACCCAAGCACACACAACAATCAAGTGAAGACACTGGAGTCCAACCCAGGCGTTCCTCTCCCATGCTTTCCCCAACACCCCAGGGCCACCCTTAGAGCCTCAAGTCCAATTCAAGAGGGTCCCCGAGGCCTCCCCGAAGCCCCAGACGTGACCTAATTTTGTCCTCCCATGCCTGGTTCACGGGCCCAGCCTGCTGGGCTGACCGGCTGTGCCCTGTTACCCTACCATGGCTCCAGTGGTGGGTCGGTGGCCTCGGCTGACTGTGGCTTCCTCTGGGAGCCGAGCACTGGGCGTCAGGGTGCAGAGGTGAGGTGGAGCGAGGGTCTGGAGCAGGCAGCACGGCGACCTCTGAGCTCACAGCTGGCTCCGTATCCACTGTACACCAAGGGGATTTGGGATCCTGGCAAAGGTGGATAAACAGTGTTGCGACAAGCTCCACCCAGACAAATAGCAGCTCAGGCCTGCCCCCTGCCTCAGGGGCCCTTCTCAGCCTGCGAGGTGGAAGAGCAGAGTTTAAGAGGTGGCTGCTTTGTTGTTGGAAGCTGCTGGACCTCTGACCCCAACTCTAGGCATTCTGGAACCGAAGGACCCCGCCGCTTCAAACCTGGGTCCTTCATTCCATAGGTCAGGGGAGGCTGTGATGTGGGAGGCCCGTGGGGGTCTTAACGTAAGGGCTCCCTCGGTGCCTGCTTGGAGGAGGGGCCATGTGGCATGCTGGTACAGATAGACTCCGCATCTGTTAGTTAGCTCATTTGTCAGGCTTGGGGCATGGATACAGCAAGCCGCCCATCGCTTCAGGGAGACAGGACAGGAGGCTGGTGGCTTAGCCCAGGGTCGGGGAGGGGAGACAAGGGACACTCAGCCCAGGCAGTATTCTGGCAGAGGCCTTCCCTTCCCCAGGCTTTAAGGCAGACAGACCCGGGGTCCTCATCCACGCTTTGCCTGTTAACCTCTGCGAATCTCATTTTCCTCCTCAACAAATGTGGGGCACTTTTGCCTAATTCTCTGGGTCCACATAAAGTTTAGAGCAGATGGGTGAGGAGCATCGGGACACCATGGGGGCTTGAAATGGCAGCAAGCTCTTGCATCTGCCCCAGCGGTGAGCTTGCTGGTGGCAGGATTCTGGGGACACTACCCTCCTCTTGCCAACCCTTAGCTAGTGTCTGGCACAGAGCCAGCGCCCAAAGCACGTTTGTGCCATGAATAAACAAATCAGCCACTGAGGATCTCGGCTTATCAGATCCCCCCAAGCCAAGGGCTGGTGTGTAGCGGGAAGCATGACCAACAGCTCTGGAGTTGGGAGTGGAGGAAAGGCTGGGCTGAAGGAGTGGAACTGGGGTCAGAGATACGGGAGAAAAGTCCTGGAAAGGGGGAGTGTCAGAGTCACATCTGTACCCCCCCAAACCAGGATTCCCACCAAGCCGGCGAGTGCACATGGGCGTGAACGATGCACCCCAACCCCAGATACAAATGTCTGTGTAGGAGGTGGGGTGGCAGCCATGAGCTCACCACAGGGAAAGCCCACCCAGCCCAGGACGTGCTGCTTTCTATGGTAGCTCAGCACTCGGTTATAGAACGGGGAGTCCTGGGGCCACAGAACAGAGCTGACTTCCGGGGAAGGGCTGTTAGAGGCTGAACTGTGTTCCTCCCAAATTCCCATGGTGAAGCCTTAACCCCCAGCACCTTAGAATGTGACTGTATCTGGAGATCAGGCCTCTAAAGAGGTTCTTAAGTTAAAATGAGGTCTCTAGGATGGGCCCTGATCTAATAGGACTGGTGTCCTTATAAGGAGAGTAGGACGTAGGCACACAGAGGGAAGACCACGTAAGGACTCTGGGAAAAGGCGGCCGTCTGCAAGCCAAGGAGAGAGGCCTCAGGAGACCCCAACCCTGCTGACAGCTTGGTCTCGAACTTCCAGCCTCCAGGACTGTGAGAACATAAATCTCTGCTGCTGAAGTCACTCAGTCTGTGGTACTTTGTTAGGGCAGTCCAAGCAAATTAATGCCTGGTGGCTACTAGCTCCTGAGGCTGGGGGGTCTCCACCGAGACCTTCACGAGACAGAAGAGCAAGGCCTGGCTCTTGGACGGTCCCTGATGGAAGAGGTAGGGCCTGTGCCCTCTAGTGCGGAGGCTCCATTGTCTGGAGGGAAAAGAGATGGGGAGGGAGCTCCCCATCCCCACAGAACCTCAGACTCCCTGCCTGGGAAAGGCAGGGCCTGGTGAGGGACACAGTGGTTGGAGGCCTTGGGACTGAGGGGTGGAGAAAGCTCCTGGTTGCCTTGGCTACTGTCCCAAAGCCCTGGAAGGAGGCCCCGGAACTGTGGCCCACAGATGGGGTGACTATCAAGCCTGGGGGGGGGGGCGCAGAGAGGTCCATGGCAGGGAGGAGAGGGGAGGGCTGACGGTCAGCCTGGTGTCTCCCCACATAAATAACAACTCATTTCCCACCGTTAAGCCTTGTCCCCACAACTCAAGGCCATGTATGTCCTGTCCCCACCGCAAATGCCCCATTCAACCACAGTCAGACTCACGGTTTCTCCTTTTGGTGAATGCATTCTGCGCTGAGACATTCTGGAAGCCCGGTGCTGTGGGGAGCGGGTGGGCCTGGGCTATGCCCCTGAACTGCCCGAGGGGCTCCCGTCCCTCCCCTGTGGAGATTTCCCAGAGCCTGGAGTCACGCACTGTTTTCTTTCTTCACCTCCTGCTACTGCCCTTGGATGGAACGCTTTTCCCCCCAGCCCGCAAGCCAGTCACATCAATCTTAAAAACTGCCTTTATTGAGAAGCATAAAATGACATGAAAGGAATACAAAAATCAGCAAAAAACAGTGTGTGTATCAATTAATTCAATCTGCGCTGCCACCATCCTGGGGTTGAGGGTGATGGTTTATTGCTTATTTCCTCTTGCCTGAAGGGCTCAGCTAGTTCAATAATTGCTGAGTCTTAATTTTTTCAAACCTTTGTTGGCAAGGGAAATTAATGTGACTGCTTCAATGGTCACTGCAGCTTGTTTTGTGACCTTTTCTCCTCTCATACTTGTTCATCGATCTGAATGAGCTCCTTAATATACAATTTGTACGTGGTAACTGAACACTTCTTTGAAACAGTGTGAACATTTGGAAGAGTGTTTATTAGATTTCTGACCTGCAAATATTACTTCCTTGTCCCACTCATTCTCTTTAAAATGTGATGTAAGGCATAAAGTTCACTCAATACATAAGACAAAGAGGAATGGCACTGTCTAAAATGTCCCCTGCTTCTGAGTCCTTTTTCCCACTCGAATCCAGGATAACTGATCGATGAAAAGACCAAATATCCATCTCCTCAATCTATTCAAATGGCAAAAAAGACTACTATTTGGGGACTTTCTCTGGAACTTTCTGAGTTGCATAAGCCAAGAACTGTTTCTGTCTTTGAAATTCTGACATAAGCCAAATGGTCACACCTACTCTCCAATGCTGATATATCCAGCCCCATTCTGGGGGGGGTTGGCACAAACATCATGGAAAACAGTGATGAACTGCAGAAGAAACACAAGTTAGGTCTTAACCAAGGCCTTTTAGATATGGGAGTTATTTTATAATTGATTAAAAATGGGTCTATGACCCATGGAATGGGAGAAAATATTTGTAAATCGTGTATCTTACAAGGGATTAATATCCACAATATATAAAGAACTCCTACAACTCAACATGAAAACAAACACGAATTAAAATGGGCAAAGGACTTGAATAGACATTTCTCCAAAGGAGATACACAAATGGCCAACAAGCACATGAAAAGATGCTCAAGAACACCAAGTATTAGGGAAATGCAAATCAAAACTCTAGTGAGATATCCTTTCACCTCCATGAGGATGGCTATTATCAAAAACTCAGAAAATAACAAGTGTTGGTGATGATGTGAAAAAAATGAAACCCTCTGCATTGCTGATGGGAATGAAAAATGATGCAGCCACTCTGGAAAAACAGTATGGTGCGTTCTCAAAAAATTGAACACAGAATTACCACATGATCCAGCAATTCCACCTCTGGGTATATACTCAGAAGAACTGAAAGCAGGGACTCCAAGAGGTATTTGTACATCATATTCATAGCAGCCAAAATGTAGAAGCAACTCGTGTCAACCAAGAGATGAATGGATCAACAAAATGTGGCATATCCAGACAATGGAATATTATTCAGCCTTAAAAAGGAAGGAATATCTAACACAGGCTACAACATAAATGACCCTTAAGGATCTTATAGTGGGACACCTGGGTGGCTCAGTCAGTTAAGCGTCTGCCTTCGGCTCAGGTCATGATCCCAGGGTCCTGGGATGGAGTCCCACTTCGGGCTCCTTGCTCAGCGGGGAGCCAGCTTCTCCCTCTCCCTCTGCTTCTCCCTGCTTGTGTGCTCTCTCTGACAAATAAACATACAAAATTAAAAAAAAAAAAACCATACAAAAAAAGGATCTTATAGTAAGTGAAATAAGCCAGTCTCAAAAAGACAAATACTGTATGATTCCATTTGTGTGAATTAGCTAGAATAGTCATATTCATAGAGACAGAAAGCAGAATGGGGGTTGTGCAGGTTAGGGAGAGGGGGAACGTGGAGTTAGTGTTTAATGGGTATGGTCTATGTTTGGGACAATGGCAATGTTCTGGAGGCAAATGGTGTGATGGTTGCACAACAAAGTGAGTGTCCTTCATGCCACTGAACTTGTACACTTGAAAACAGGTAAAATGGTAAATTGTATGTATATTTTACCACAGTGAAAAAAAAGAGCGCTTATAGGAGTACAAACATCACTGATATTCTTTCAAAAGTAGGTACCAGCCTCAAAACCCTTGTATGTAAATATGACAAAGCATATTTAGGTAAACTGACAAAGTGATCCCACTCATAAATACTAAAACTGTAAGCATCTACAGTAGCCATAAATACTTCAGCCTGTGTTATTACAAAAATTATTGCCTTTCTATTCTATGCAGCAGAAACCCACTAATGCACCGTATCCAATTAATGCTAAGATTCGTAGAGGACTAGCATCTGGAGGTCTTCTTCTGAATTTAGCTCCATTCACAGATATGCTGGGAGTCATTTTAATAAGAGTCTTTTTTCTACACTTTATTTATTTGTTTATTCATTCATTCATGTTAAAGTAGGCTCCACGTCCAACATGGGGCTTGAACTCAACCCTGAGATCAAGGGTTGCACGCTCTACCGACTGAGCCAGCCGGGTGCCCCAAGAGTCTTGTTCCATCAAGGCTTTGTATGGTGGACACAGTCATGCGATTGGCCACCTACCTCACCCGGTAGGACATCAAAATCAAGAATTTGAAATGAACCCATTTATCTATCCATCCACCCATGCTTCCATTCTCTGATTCATCCAGCAAACATCTAATGAGCATCTGCAAAATGCCAGGCATCTGCTGGCTTAGGATCAAGGATGGATCACCTAGACAGGCGGCCGCCAATCTCACGGGCCTTACCGTCTCGCAGGGCAGACAGTTAACAACCGGGTGCGGTAGCCAACACTCGGGAGAAACTTCTACAGCTGCTAAGAAAATATTTTATCATGTGTGGCTAGGTGGATTCCTCTGAGCAGTGAGGCATGGGTATTTCCCACCCAAGTGCTGTGCGGCTCTGGGCAGATGATGAGGGCTTGAAGCCTCGGGGAGGGGGCCACACCTGGAGGAGACGTGGCTTCTGGACGTGGCTGGGGAAGGAACGGCTAGAGGGAAGGTTTGGGTCTGCCCTGAGCTACCTGGCAGCTATTGCCTGCCAGACAGGACCATTCAGATTTATATTAACTAAAATTAAATGATGGGTTCCAAGAGGAGCGCCCAACAGAAGAAGGGCTTGAAGGCCTGCTGGGGGCTGGCACGAGCCACACCCTAAAGCTTCAAGACCACCGGTGGGTCCCTGGCATCAGTCTCCAGCCACTCAGTGAGGATCTGATTCAACTCCGTGGGCCTGGAAAGGGAAGAAAGGGCAATTCACACCTGTCCGGACCCACTCACCCCACGCGAAAGCAGAGGTGAAGAGGGGAATGGCCAAGCCAGGAAAGGCCTTATTGGAGGTGAACAGGAAGTCCTGATCTCCTCCAACCAGGGGATTCCCCCCCCCCAACCCCGCTACCCTGCCACATCTCCTTACTTCTCCATCTGTGTCCAGTGTCCACAATCCTTAATGTGTCCCCTTTTCAGGTAGGGGATCTGCAAGAAAACCCCACCCAGAAAAGTCAATGGCAGAATGCAAATGATCTGGCTTTTGGTTAGTGCTCCCCACAGGCCACCCCCGAAGACCCTCCATTATTTAGGAAAGGAACGGGCATTTGTTGAGTTCCTACTATGTGCCAGGTACTCTACGTGCACTGCCTTCTCTAACCTTGACTGTAATCCTATGGGGTAAGATGAAGGCTCAGAGAAGTTAGGTAACCTGCCCGAGGCCACACAGCGCGTGGTGGAGCTAAGATTCAAATTCAGGGCTGCCTTATACTGATCACCACAAATTGCTTCTCTTTAGAATTATTAGGACACGGCTTGTTCACCAGCTGGAAAATGCCTGGTTGTTGTGTGGCTCCTGCCATGCAGACATGACTGAGTGCCCCCCTCTCAGGCTGCCTCCCTTCTCCCTGGTGGTCTGCACGCAGGGTTGTTCAGCCTCCCTTTTTGGACCCTGAATCCCCACAGCGGGTCAGAGCAACGAGCCCCAAGGATGGAGAGGGAGCAGCACTGCACTCGGCACATGCGGGCTCCCTCCTGACACAAGCCTTGAACTGAGCAACACGATGGAGAAAATGCTGGGGAAAAAAACGTGGCTTTCCTCCCAGAGGCAAGTGCGGCCCCTTCCAAGCACATACCTCAGCAAGGTTAGCAGTCAGTTGTCAGGGCTGGAAAGGGCCAGCTGAAGAACTGGAAATTCTACAGAAACCTTCGGAGGGTAGGGCCAGAGAGAATGAGCCCCACCCAGCCCCCCAACGGGCTCATGGCTTTCCGTAGCCCTCTGTCAGTGAGTTCTAGAGCCCACACCACATCCCACTTAACACACTGTCTACTGTGTCTGATGATGCTCACAAAGCCACAGCCAAGTGTGCACGGACTGCTCCCAGCAGCTAGGGAGGATAAATGAGCCAGCCCATGGTCACCCCACTTGCAAACCTCCCCACTTCCTACCAACCTCCACGTTTGTAGCAGAGTGAGCTTCCAACCCACAAGGCGGTCACCTGTCAATCCCCTTCAGTGGCTTATGCTCATGGATGGATGTACAAAGCTCAGCCTGGCCCCGTGGGCTCAGCAGAATCCTCCAGCCTTCTGGAATTCCTGCCATTCTCCCAGCATGCCCTGAATGTTCCCTGCCTCTCATCCTGTCTCCATTCTCTCTGCCAGGCAAGCCTTAGTTGTTCACCAAGGCCAGATGTTCGCCAAGGTCAGCACCTGTGCAAAGACCTCATTCCCAACCGTGTGCCCTCTCCATCACTCCCTCCTGGGTTCGGGATTAAATGCCGACAGTGGGCTCCCCAAGGATGGGCTCTGTATCTTATTCATCCTTCCCGTCCCAGAATCTAGCACTGTGCCAACACACTTACGTGCACGGTAAAAGCCCATGAAATGAATGAATGAATGAATGAACGAACGAATGCATGAGTGAGTGAGTGAGTGACAGGCCACACCGGTGCAGGGGAAGGCAGCATCGGTCATGACAGCAGCTCCCAAGAGATGACAGCGATGCTACGGCCGGAGAACCTTGTCGAGCAAGTGGTTCAAGGAGATCTCCCGCTCTGTGGCCTCAGCTGTCATCTTTCCTTGGCCGCCCATGCCTTCTGCTGGGAAGTGCCGATGACCCCAGGGCAGGACCGTTCCCTTACCCAGTCCTCCATATGCTTGGACATCTCAGGAACGAGCACGGGGTCCTTCTCCGCGGTTACCATCAGGGCCGGAACCAGGATCTGGGGAGGAGGGAGGAAACGTTCCCTTCTTGTGCCCCTCTCCCGGGGCAAGGACACAGTACTTCGTGTTCATGCTTCGTGCCTTCCTCCCTAACTAACACTGCCCCCCTCCACCCCACAAAGACCCACTATGGTTCTGCCGGTGGGGCCCTGATTTTGCTTCCCCAGGCTTTGAAGGGAGGAGGCATCGCTATTACTGGAGATCTGACAAGGACAGTGCGAGAGGAGAGAAAATATATATATTTGTGTCTGCCCCGGTTCCTGGAACAGAGCTCCTGAAACCCTTGTGATTTCCTAAGTGAGAAGGACATTGTGAGCATCTTGTGCTAATATTTGGGCTTTTGACCCCATCCCTGCCTGACACGGGGCTCCCAAAACCCTTGTAAATTCCAAAGAGATAGAGCACCGGGAGTATCGTTTGTTCTACTGAGGCATCTCTGGGCGGGCTCCTGGATGGGGGCTGGTCACCAGAAGGACCAAGCCATGATTAGAAGCTTGGAATTTTCAGCCCCACCCCCCATTCTCTAGAGAGGGCAGAGGGGCTGGAAATGGAGTTAATAATTGATTGTGCCTACATGAGTTAGCCTCCATAAAGCCCCCCCAAATACCAACAGGATGGGGTTCGGGAAGCTTCCACGTTGGCGAACACATCCACACTGGGAGGGAGATGCACCCCCAACTCCTGCGGGCACAGAAGCCCCTCTGCTTGGGACCCTCCCAGACTTCACCCTAATGTATCCCTTCCTCTGGCTATTCATCTCTATCCTTTGTCATCTCCTTTAGTAAACTGGCAACTGTGCTCCCTGAGTTCTGTGAGCCGCCCTAGCAAATTAGCCGAAACTGAGGAGGGAGTTGTGGGAACCTCAGATGTACCGCCGATCAGCGAGAAGCACAGGTGACAAGCTGGACTTGTGACTGGCATCTGAAGTGGGGGCAGTCTTGGGGGACCCTTGCCTGCGGGATCCGGCACTACCTCTGGGGAGACGGTGTCAGAATGGATTTGAATTGTAGGACACCAAACTGGTGTGGCAGAGAATTGCTTGGTGGGGGGGAACCCCCATATATCTGGTGACCAGAAATGTCAGCAGGGTGAAGCGTTTTGTGTAAAAGTAAAGGAGACACACACGAGGACAAGACTGGGTTTTTCTAATACAGATGGAGTCAACAGTATAGTGACCAATGCGGGTTTTGTGTGCGTGTGTGTGTACGTAAGAACATGCGTGCTGGCCCACCCTGTGTGACTGATACTCACAGAACTGTGAAAAAGAAACCCGTAGGCCCCAAATGATGTCACTTGGGGCAGGCCAAATTACTAAACTGGAGCTTAATACCTAACCTAATTGCACTTCCAACTTCCCCCAGAAATGTCTTAACTGGTAAGGCAGGAATTTTTTTTTTTTAAGATTTTATTTATGTATTTGAGAGAGAAAGAGTGATCGAGAGAGAGAGAGCGCGCGAGCGAGCACGAGCAGGGGGAGGGGCAGAGGGAGAAGCAGGCTCCCCACTGAGCAGCGAGTCTGACATGGGGCTCGATCCCAGCACCCTGGGATCATGACCTGAGCCGAAGGCAGGCGCTTAATCGACTGAGCCACCCAGGAGCCTTGAGGCAGGAATTTTTTGATTAGCACTGATGAGGTCATCCATCACACGGGCCCTCTCTATTCCCCACCCCATACGAAGGTGAGGGAATGTGCTTAAGACCCCTGCCCTTCCCCCTAAGGGAAGGTGACCTTGCCTGAAACAATCCTCTCTTTTCTTCCGCTTAGAACTTTCTAGCCACCCCCTCCTACCTATAAAAACCTTCCCCTTGGTACAGCTCCTCAGCGCCCCTCTCCGTGCTAGATGGGATGCTGCCCGATCCAGGAATCATTTAATAAAGCCAATTAGATCTTCAAATTTACTCAGTTGAATTTTGGTTGTTAACAGAACGGAAGAGATGACACCAGGAAGAAGGAAAGATGCCCTTGGATGGAGATCAATATTCCTTTTCTTCGAATTCAATGAATGCTTAAAAAGGTCAGCCAGGATTCCAGAATGAATGGGTCAGCCCATTCATTATCAATGTTAGCGGCGGCAGAAATGACTTTGCTTTCGCCTGCTGACATATACGACACTGTGGGCTGGAGAAAGCCTCCTCTAGCCTCTTGGTTCTCCCTCCACCGTTATAATTTTCAAACAGCATCGGTTTGTCCCTGCCTAAGGGACTCGCCCAACTGTTTCTTCCCTATGTGCAAAACCATGGGCTTCTCACTGCATCCCCTCCACCAGACCAGAAGAGCCAGGGGATGCTCAAGGGTGATGTTGTTGCAGAAACTCATCCTGAGGCTGTTGTAGACTCTAGAATATTCCAAGTCACAATGTAAACTGGTTGTGGGGGCATGAGAAGAGGTGGGGAGGAGGAAGATCCGGGAGGCAGCTGCAGAAGAATGGGGTTTCCAACGTTGGCACCCCTGGTGTCACCTTCCCAAAGACTCTGTCATTATGTCCCTCCATGCTGGGAGAGATTTTTGCCTATAACCGTGGTTTTGTCATTTTGGTCAGTCACAGATGAGAGAGACGAAGATAATGAGCCTTAACGGAACCACTCGTACGTGCTAGGCGCTGGTTTAAGCATTTTGTAGGCATCAACCCATTTTATCCTTACACACACCTATGAGGTAAGCACTATTCTTGTCATTCCCACAGTCCAGAGGCGGCAATGGAGAACAGAGTGGTTAGGTGCCTTACCCAAGGTCACACAGGGATTAGATCCCAGGCCGAGTTGCTGCCCAGCCTGCTCTTAATTACTGTGTTCCATGTTCTATTGCCTCAAGATATCACCCCATGAGGTCAGGACCTCATCTGTTTTAACCGCCATGGGATCCCTAAGGTCTAGCACAGTGCTTGGCATATAGAGGGTGCTCATGTCGTAGTGAATCGACGAGATAACCAGGGCGATTGAGTGAGCTGAGGAACGCGAAAATGAAATTTCCCATAGGTTTTTTTAACATTATGAATGTAACCTGGGGACCTGTTACAGGTTTCCCCCGCTCCCCAAGAGCGGAGCATTCCTGTGAGAACTCCCGTAAGCCAAAATTGTGTAAGGTGAAGAAACAGTCACCATTAATTTATATGAAAAAATTTTTGAACTTTCCCAGACCCTCTTTTCGGCTTTTCTAATACCTTAGGAAACATCTTGCTAACGGATACCCAAAAGAGAGCAATGTCAAGCCCAGATGCTCAGAGATGGTTCAAAGCTATGGCAGCTTGATGCGGAGACGTTGAGGGGAGTTCCTGGGAAGGGGCTTGGCAGGACCCCTCTGGCTTGTGAACCGCCTCTATAATGACTCACTGTGAAAGAAATGCTAAATGTTATTTCTGCTTTTTGCCTTTTTTTCTAAAAGCAAAAATCCTCTGGATTTCTTTCAGTTCGCGAAAACCCGCTGTTAACATAGGTCTTCTGTAAAAGCGAACTTTCAAAAAGCAGGGTCTACCTCTATTCCCTTTGCAGACCCAGAGACTGGAAACCCATCTTCTGCTTGGCAAACGAGGACACCGAGACTCAGGTTGACTCGGGTGAGGTGACACAGCCAGCGGCTAAAGCCTGTCTCTCTGAGAGCACCTCACGCTCCTCTGTGAAATGGGGGCTCCAAGATACCCTCCGCTTTGGGAGTCATCCTGGACTTTCTGCTGCCCTGAGCTGGGGCACGGTCAGCAGACCTGGGGCCTTCCATGGCGGCGCTGCGATCACCTGGCCAGACCCCTGTCCTGCCCCAATGCCACCCTCAACCATTCCAAGGAAAGCATCAGCAAAAGTCCTCTGAGAACCCCCTTGAGTGGAGGGAAAGGACAGAAAGGAGAAAGAGGGCAAGTCAGACTGGCCCGCCCATCCCCCCTACCCCAGCTCTGACCCAAGGGCAGATTCACTGGGCCAATGAGAAGCCCCGAGAGGGGCTCATAGTGGAGCGCAACCACACTGAACCACACTGAACCAGCACTCACCTTCCATCCCACGGCTTTGCAGCCCCACTGCCAGTTCAGCTCCATGTTTCGATACCAGTTTAGGGGACCTCTGGGGGTGGGGAAGATCAGGGAACAAAAACAAGAAAGCTTAGTAGAGGACTCTGCGGCAGACCTCCCAGGGAACCAGCTGCGCGCAGAGCCAGTCTTCCCAGGGGGAGCAAAGGTTGCTGCAGGGGGGGAAAGAGAACAGAGCCCAGGGTTCCCATCTGGTTGCCCAACACACCTGCTAGGCTTTAACGGGCGAGGCCTGGTGCAGGCATTCAGGGCTTGGCCGAGACAGCCTCTGAAGGGGGCTTCCCGAAACACACAGAAGCTGGCCCTACAGGGCTCGCCACGTTCTCTGAGGGCGGTCGTGTTAGATAATGGGGAGCTTTGTTTCGTTCCCTCACCATCTAGAAGCCACTCCCCGGCCCCGGAACCTACTGAAGAGCGACTTTGGGAGGTGGATGTAGCGCGGACGCACCCTCTTTCCAATGGGATATAGGGAGGGGGTTCAAAGAGGCCTCTCTGGACAGGTAAGGACAGCCAGGCTGGGACCTGAACACTCTCCCAGTCCTCAAAACCAACCAACCAACCAACCCACCAACCAACACCAAGAACAAGAGAGGTCGATAACCCTCCTCTGAAAATACATGTAACTTCTGAGTTCAGGTAGGCTTTTGTGTTTTTCTGAAGAAAGAACCCAGAGCTGTCCTCTGGTCCTCTCAGGGGTTATGACTGAAAAAAATGTTTTTAACCATCTGTTCTGAGGGGGCCCATCAGCACAAGGGGGAAGCAAGCTGAGTTATCCCACCCTAGAGCAGGCCGAGTAGCTCCAGGAGTGAGCCTCCTGACACCAGAGGTGTTCAAGCAGAAGCTGGCCACACATTCACAGGAGGGACAGCCAGGCCTCACCCTGTACCCTGAGAGCAGAAGAGCCCCTCTTGGCAGATGGGCTCTCTACTGTGTTTGGGGCACTGTTGTCTTTACCTGAAACCGGACTTCTGAAACTGCTGCACATAGACCCGGATGTCCTCCTCGGTGACGATCCTGCTGAGGCTGGGCTCTTCTGGGGCCCTCACTAAGAGTCCTCCTGCAAACAGCCACTTGTTTGCTCCCAGCCTGGGACCAGGCACCCAAGTCCTAACTCCGGCGTGCTCCCAACTGAGGCTGGGCACCTCTCAGTTGGGAACTGCCTCTCCTGTCACACCTGAACTCACAGGGAAGGGTCTCGCGTTCCCTCATTCATTCTCTTTTTCTCTCCACAATGAGCCCATCTCCTCTCAAGCTGCAAATCTGTGCCCTCGCTGTCGTTCTGGAACCCAGTAATACCACACACACAGACCTCCCCTTCCAGGACAAACTTTGGGACAAACCATATCCCCTTCCTCAGAAACTCACGACGTAATTCCAGGATGACACTGTTTACTATTTACCAGGTCCTACCAGCCCTCCAGCTACCCTCTCCCCCGCCACTAAACCTTTTCTAAATGGCCTAATAACGTCCCTCTTTAGATACCTCCACTGATTCTCAGGATTTTCAGAAGTGTGTGCTCTGATTTTTCTCTTAGCCTGGAGGAAAATCCAGGACAGGGAGCACGCGTTCCGTTGCCTTCTGATGCTCATGACCCTCTGCACACTGTGGAATCCTATCTTGTCCTCGGAGGTGCAGCCTGTGTCCTGGTAGTCCCCAGTCCCCTTGGTGGCCGGGCAGCCCGGGGACTGCTGCTATTTCACAGGGGACAGCCACAAGGGCCAGTAATGCTGGCGCTTGAACAGGGCTGACTCACCATTTTCAGGCTCTTGAAAGCTCAGAAGCATAGGAACTGGGTGATGCAGATTTTGTGAGATGTATCAATGGGGTATGTGATCAGGGCGCCTCCCTGACCTGGCGTGGGGCTCCTGGCTCGCTCAGCGCCTCTGTAAGAGCCCCCACCTGCTCTCCTCCTGTGACCACTGCTGTCTGCCACCCTAAGGCAGCGGCTGTGCTTTGTGCATCTAGCTATCTGCCCCTGCCTCGCATCAAGTGCGGGCTCCACATGCTCAGGGAATGAAGGAATGAACAAGTGACGCATGAAAGAGGAAAGACAGGGAGGGAGGGAGAGAGGGAGGGAAGGAGGGAGAAGGCGTTCTTGACCAGTGAGAGGAGTATGGCCTTTAGGGTAGGAGGAGTTTAAGACCAGCCGCACCCCTCTGAACAAATACCTTAACTCTTCCGAGATCCATTTTCCTCACCTGTAGAATAGCGGTAACAATGGGATTTTTGACGATAAAGAATAGATCTCTAGGGGGCCAGGCCCGTGTTTGATGCACACAGTAGGTGCTCAAACAAGAGGTAGCGATCGTCTTCATTAATGCGAGTGCATACTGGCAAGGCCACTGTGTGGGGGCAAAAGCAAGGTTCTGTGGGAGCAGTGCCGGATCTGGGCACCATAGGGATGAGCTCCTAACTGCTCTCGGCTTCGACTCTGCACTTATATCCAACCCAGGAGGGAGAACAAAGATGGTCTTCACGTGGGGGAACTGGAAATGACGGGAAAGCAAGACAGGGGTAGAGGAAAGGCCAGTGGATTATGACCAGAGGAGTTCTGGCTTGGGGTCTAGCCGACTTGGGCTCCATGTGCACCAGGTGATCCTGCAAAGGTCAGTCCCTATCTTAGGTCTTAGTCCTTATCAGCAGAGGGTGGGATTGCCCTGATGAGCTCTAAGATTCCTCTAAGCTCTTGTGGTTTAAGATCTTGGACCCAAAGTTCCCTGGGGCGGCAGGAACCAAGGCCGTGTGGTCAGCCCAGAGCTAGGGTGAGCACTATTCACCAGCGGGGGCCTATGTTAAGTCACAGTTCAGAGCTAGCTGGGGGGGTGGGGGCAGGGATGCTTCTGCTCAGAGCAGTCAGACGGACACTCGTTTAACCTTCAGCTGATTCCTGCCATGAGCCTCCTGCCCCCCTTCCCTCCTAAAAACCTCTCTTACCCATTTCACGGACTCGGCTCACGCTGAGAAAAGCCTGTAGGGAAAAGGAAGGTTAGAAAGGTCGTCATGGATGAAGTAAAGGAAAAAGTTGAAACAGGTCATGTGTAAACCCTGTCACAACCAAAGGCCTACGAGTGCCATCAGGTCACACAAACATGCTCAACTCCCAAGAGAGCTAGAGACATCTTCAGGGGTCAGAGCCGAGGTGGTTAACAACCAAAGCTCTGTACCAAGGCTGCTCCTGGGTGCTTGCAGGCCTTGGTCATGTAAGAACTTGGGCTGACGCAACCCATGGGAACAAGAGGTGAGACCTTAGACCAATGGCGGGTGGGAAGTTAAAACAGGAGATACTCTCCACCCCTCTACCGCACACCCAGGAAATCTGCAGTCCTTGGTGAAAGGGTGGGCTAGAAAAAAATCCACCCCTCATGCGGAGCAATGTCAAAGGACTTGTTCCATTTCAGTTTGGTATGGAGCGGAAACCACAAAAGCTCCCCTAGGAATTCATGGCTATAAGCCTGCCTTCACAGGTGCTCAGGTTCAAACGTACTCTAACTACGGGATCTGGAAACCCCCAAGATGTGAGGTAAACAACAACAAGAAAAGTGGGCCCGGGCTGGTGATGCGCCCGGGACACCTGGCAGAGGCAGCAAATGCTAAAAGCACAGGAGGGTCTTTTCTCAAGCCCAGTGGAAGCAGATTGGTGCAGTTTCAGTGCTGCTCAAGATGAGTTCACAAAGCAAAATTTCAGAACACTCTGCCACACCCCCACACCCTTCATGCACACACACAGGCCCCCTTGCAAGAGACAGCAGAGACAGCAAACACAGCAAACAGTAAAATCAGAGTCTCCAACAATATCAAGTAATAGAACTTTCAGAGAAAGAGAGAGAGAGAATGAAAAAAATAAGTATGCTTAACTTGATTAAAGACATAAAAGAAGGAACTAGAACACAAGAATACAACAAGACTCTCTCACCAAAGATTAGAACAATTTGAAGAAGAGCCAAATACAACTTTCATACAGAAACAAAAACCCTGTTTGTGGAAATTAAAAAGAAAACTTCGAAGATGTATTCAACTGCCGATTAGACATCACGACAGAAAGGAGGGCAGAGCTCGGGCTGATTTTTAATAAGCAACGACAGAAGCTTCTACCTAGAATTCCATCCTTGGATGAACTAGTCTACAGGACTGAAGATCAAAATAAAAATATTCTCAGGCCAAAAATTATAAGTTTATTATTAACAGACTCTTAGGGAGAGAACTACCAAAGAAGGTACTTCGGGGAGGAAGAAATTGCACGAAATAGAAAGCGAAATGCCAGGGGCGACCAGCAAAGGCGCTGGCAAACACGGGAACGTCTCAGCAGCACTGACTATATGAACAACGGCAGTGACAGGACGACCCACACACAAGATAGTGGGCTGGGGTGGGGGTGGGGCGCGTGGGTGGCTCAGTCGGTTAAGCAGCTCAGGTCATGATCCCAGGGTCCTGGGATCGAGCCCTGCATCGGGCTCCCTGCTCAGTGGGGAGTCTGCTTCTCCCTCTCTGTGCTCTCCCTCCCTCTCAAATAAATAAAATCTTAAAAAAAAAAAAAGACAGCCGCCTAGGGTTATGGAGTTAAAAGTGTTCTAGGCTCCTTTTCAAGACAAGGGTTAGTGATATCAATTGATTTGGGACTTGGACGAACAATTCTGCGTGTGAAAATGGTAGCGGCAGTCATGGCACAACTTCTCAACTGTTGCTATTAAAATCCTTTGTAATCCTTCTCTGATCTTCATTCCAAAGCCCTACTGGTGTGGGGCAGGGAGGCTGTAACCTTTCCCCATGACGAGGGGAGCGGTCGAGTGGAGGACCTCGATGACCCTGACTACAGAAGTCAAAGAAAAGAAGGCCATGTTGCTCATTTCCAGACCCTGCCACACGCCAGGACCCTTCCCTCTCAGGGAAGCCTTCCAGAGGCCTTCAAACCTCTGCAGCTCCCATTCCTCCCCTCCCGCCCCCCCACCCCGCCTTCCCACCCCCTGCAACACTCACCATGTCATCACTTGCTCTGAAGAAGCTTTTGAAAGTCCGACTCAGGTTCTGTTCCAGTTCGGCCTCAGCCACTCCCTAAAACAAATGAAGAAAGCAAGAGGAAGGACTCTGCAGAAATCTTGGGAACCAGAGCCCTCCCCGATCTGACTAAAAGCCGGAAGCCCCCAACCTCTGTCCCATCCAGCCCACGTTTCATTAGAAGTGCATTAGTTTGGATTTTCCATTGAAAACTCGTTTTAAAAGCTTCAAATAAAACACAAGATGCTAACAGCGGTCCCCCGCGGGAAGTGGGTTTAGGATGTTGCTTTCTTCTGTTTTTCAAAATTCCTACAGTGAGTATGTCTTACTTGTAATAAGCCCTTTAAGGGACTGGGGGAGGGCTGCACAGGAGTAGTTGCTGGTGAGGGAACGGTTCCAAGGATTCCAAGAAGCCAAGTGGAAAGGCCAAAAGTTGTTCCATTCACGCATCTTATTTTGCTATGGTAACTTCAAACCCAACCTCTTTGAGTTGGGCCTAAATTATTATAGACCGATTACTATTCCATGCCCATGGATTGTCTCCCAAAGGTCAGGGCAGCAAGGTTGCCTTGGGAAGAGCTGGGACCCATATCCTTTGTGGTGACAGATTACCAGGTCTCCCCGCTCATGGGAGTGTTGTTACATATGATGCCTAACCTAACACATGGTTCTTTGGTCATTTCCAGGTCTCTGACTGGAACCTGCTTCATCCATCCCATAGATAACTGGGCCCCTTCTCTTGCTGGAAACTCAGGGTCTGGATTCCTCAGCTCCCCACCTCCTTTTCTTCTTACCCAAATCCTCCATCCAGGAGCACGTACAGACACTAAGACGGGGTGACAAGGGGCTTTGAAATCCATCAGTGGATGTTAATCTACTGGCTAGTCTCACGGGACGTGGTTTTTTAGGGCATAAAAGGAACATTTTAATCCAGTCTTTCTTTTCTGGAAATTGAAAGCCCTTGGACCTGAAAGCTGTTATAAAATCTGTGCAAAGAAAGACAGCTGTCCCCGAGGCAGAGAACCCCCCACCCCCACCCTAGGGGCAACTGCTCGGAAAGAATCAAGATCCTTCCCCAACACAGTCCTGAGGAGACCAGCGCTATGGCAGGACACTGAGAATGAGTATGGCCGTGTCTTAGTCCATTCCGGCTGCTGGAACGAAATCCTATACATCTGGGAGCTGGTAAACAGACATTCATTTCTCAGGCTGGAGGCTAGGAAGTCTGAGATCAAGGAGCCTTCAGACTCCCTGTCTTCTGACCGTGCCTTCACATGCCAGAAGGGGCGAGGGAGCTCTCCTCTGGAGAGGACGCTCCTCCCATTCACAAGGGCACTACTCTCATGACCTAATCACCCCCCAAAGGTCCCATCTCCTGACACCCTCACAGTGAGGATCAGGATTTCAATATGTCACTTGGGGGGGGATACATTCAGTCTATGGCACAGTGCCAATCTACTTCTTTCTCCTGCTTTCCAGGGGCTCACCTGAACGCACCCAGACACCGGCTGAAATGGACCACAGAATGTTTTCTGAGTGGGCGCCCTTACTTTCTCAGCTCCCTGGTTTAGCAGACTGGAACTTCCATCAAGAACACCTAGCTCCCAGGGCGCCTGGGGGGCGCAGTCGGTAAAGCTTCAGACTCTTGGGTTTGGCTCAGGTCATGATCTCGGGGTCCTGAGACTGAGCCCCCATCACGCTCAACGGGGGTGGGGGGGTCTGCTTGAGATTCTCTCCCTCTCCCCCTCCCCCCATGCTCTCTAAAATAAATGAATCTTAAAAAAAAAAAAAAAAAGGACACCTAGTTCCCTCACTGTGGCCTTCAAAGAACCTTCAACACCTGTCCCCAAAACTGCCTTGTCCACGGAGTCCTGCCTTCAGCCATCCCAATAAAACAACTGTATTCTTGTTGGATCCCACAGAGCTTTAGCGTGGCCCCCTCAGGCCACCCTGAGGGCAGGGAAGCATCCACTTGGGAGCATCTGTGACCGGTCGTAGGACAGAGCAGGGGCTGCACCTGTATGTTGGTTCCTCTCCTCCCCTTCATGTTCTCAGAGAGGAGGGTGCTATAGGCCAGGTCTCTAAAGCGTTCTAGCGACCCGCGGCCCTCTCCGTCCTGCACACATTAAGAGGCCCCACGATACAACACTTCGTTTGTTCTGCACATCGACATGGTGAGGGCTCTGGATCTATGAGAAGGCAGCAGGCCCGAAAGGAAAACATTTATCTTCCGCAGCGTTGGGTCTGCAGTTTGAGATTTTCTCAGGTGAGCAATGTCGATGTGTTCATTACAACCTCCCTCCCATTTGTCAGATTCAATTATGATGGAGATGCGGTCGTGACTTTCTGCTCTGCGATCAAACGCCACGGCAAGAAAAAAAGCCATGGAAGGAAGTCTATTTTAAGTGATCGATAAAAGCCCCGGTCAGCCCTGCCTGTCACATGGGTCATCGCTTTTATTTACTGGGAGCCGTCCTCAGCCCCGAAACTGCTGCTGTTCACGAGCCCAGGGTCCGAAGCAGTCTCCCCAGGCGCAGAGGTCTGGACAGGGCTTTGACCCGCAAACGGTCCTGAGAAGAGCAGATGGATGCCAAATGGGTCAGTAAAAAATAAAAGAGATCAAAGGGATCAACAAGGTAAATAAGTCTGTCCACCCACATGAAAGTAGATCAGATCAACAGGGAGAATGAGGACAAAGGTGAAGGCCAGAAAGGGGAGAAAATGATAACATTTGTACTCTGCTCATGCGCCCTGCTGGTAGCATCTGACTCTGTAGGTTTTTAGAAGGCGATGCCATGTTTTAAGGCCCACAGACCAATGACAAGATTCCTGCCTGCCCCGAGGGACGGGGCTCCTCCCTCTGTGCTCCCGAGTGGAGCCCTTAGGGGATGGACTTTGGAATCCAGCAAACAGGGCTGCAAGCCCCTGTCCTGATACTTAACTGAGCAACTTAATATTAAGTCTCGTGATTGGGAGGGTGGGTGAAGAGGGAAAGGGACTAGGGCCTACGGAACCCCGGGTTCAGGGGGCCCGGGCACCTGCCCACCCCACCCCCGCAGCAGGATGACAGTTGTGCTGAGCACAGGGCGCGGGATCTGGCTCCCAAGAGCTCAGCACGTGGCCCCCCGCCCAGCTTCCTCCCCAGGCACACGTTTCACTCACTGTTAGAGGAACCCCAGACACATCGCATACAATGAAGGAGACCAAGTGTTGTCCCCACTCTTCACCCAGAGTGCTGACGGGGGGGGGGCTCTCGATCACCTCATCTGCCAGGGAGGTTCCGACAGCTGGGAGGGCATAGCAGCATCTTCAAGAACTCAGACCCCCTCCCGGAGACATCACGCTCCCGCGTCCCTACCCAGTGGTCTCCCCTTTGCTCCTTCCAAGATGTACAACAGGTCTCTGCCTCAGAAGATGAACTTAATTGGGTCTATGGCTTCATTGCCAAGACAGTGGGGACAGCAAGAGGCAGGTCCATCAAAGCAGAAGCTCGGGCAGCCTGGCTAAATAAATGATGGCCCACCATCATTTCTGGAGCACCAAGCAGCCGTTGCGACAGATGAGGTAAGTCTACATGTACTGGCAGGAAGATCTGTCCACGCTCTAGTAAATGAAAAAGCAGCACGATTTCAGTTCTATAAAAATTACATGTACGCTCATATGCACATACGCATGCCCCCCGCCCCGTCACACTTAAAAGCATCTTTTAAAAAACCGTCTGGGAAATACTCACTGAACTATTCATAGTAGCTACTTCTAGATGAGGGAAAGCGGAGCCAACTTTTTATTTTATACAACTCAGTACTTTTTTTTTTAAAGTACCAAGCATAAATCATCTACAAAATACAGGCAGTAACAAGTCACCAGCTGTCCCCGTAGCCTGGTGCCTGGTGGGGGACAGGATGGGGGGGGGCATTACTATGGGTGTTCTGGGGATGAAGGGAGACTCTGAACACCGTGAGGGAGAAGGAGGAAAATCGTTTGTGGATGTCAGGGTGCCCTTCCACTTGGCGAAGCCGTCTCTTCTTGACTGCCACCTATAATTTCTTTTCTCCACATTTGCTCTCTATTATCTAGTTTCTCAGCTGGTTAAATACTTAAAAGTGGGCTTTGGCTTGCTCTGGTATATACAGCCTATAGCTGGTTGTACGGTGCCAGACACCCATACCACACACACAAAGGTGCACGCCCCACACCCTTCTTCCAAAAAATAAAAATACACATATACTATTAAGGAGGAGTAAAGAAGAGTCCAGTGTTGGCAGCAGGAAGAGGGCATGCACTAACCGTGTTCTGATTTCTGGGGCAGAGGGGCTATTAAATATCCCCAGGCTAAGCAAGGACGTGAAGAATCTTAAGAATTAAAACATGGAACTTGTCACTTTCAAATTGCCCAGCCGATTCTATTTACCTTTGCTGCCCGGGGCTGCCTCCCCCTCTTTCTTACTATACACATGCAAAGCCTGCCATCTCTTCACTGAGAACAACAAAAAAAAAACCCCCACACAAACCTTTTAATTTTAGTTTCCACCAGACTTGGCAAATTTGCAGGATGAGACAGTAAATACATTGGCTCAGGGTTCAAAGAGCTGGAGGAACTGAATCTAAACTTGGGGTTTACCTAAGCCACACCCTGTCTGGCTCAGCAAATGTGAACGAGAGGTAGGACGGATGGGCACCGGGGCCCAGTCTGAAGCCTTTCTCAGGCTGAAGGCATCCACTGTGACCTTGAGTGCTCATGGTGACTCCTCCTGGCTGGGGCGTGGTGGGGGCAAGTTTGGAAGGAGAGAGGCAGGAGGGAGGGGGTTCCAGCACCCACCCCTGAATGAAACAGGTGCTCTCCTCGTTATGCTTTATTTACTGGCCTGAATTCGGCTTCAGTTTGAAGCAGTTACCTATTTTGAAAATCATCCAACTAGACCACCCTCTTGCAGTGGAGGAAACTGCGGGCCCAAGGTAGGAAGGGACTTCCCTGTTGCTGAGTGAGGAGCAGACATGCTGGCAGGACCCCTGTGCATGGTTTCTCCTCGAGACCCAGCTCTGTGCCCATCCAGACCAGCCTCAGCAGCTGAATTCGCCCCAGACCCACACCCCCCACCAAGCCTTCACTCATTTGAATATTTAACATTTCCCTACCAAGAGGCTTTGTTCTTCTTCTTCTTCTTTTTTGAGAACAAAACCGGTCTCCAAACTCTTCCTGTGATTTAAAACACAGCAGCTACAACATAACAATAGGGGCACTGGTTTTTCCACAGTGACTATAATAACCTTTGAAACCAAAAAACGTTGCCTTGCTGGGGGGGCAGTTAATAAGCATATCCCCCCCCCCCAGGTCACTTTTGTCCATGGGGCTTTGAGCTTATCTTGGTTTGCTCCTGCCTACCCTGTTTGGATGAGCACACACAACAAAGTCCAAGCTCCCTCCCAGCGGGGCTTGGAGGGAGGCACGTAGGCTTTGAAGTCAACGCTAGGTCAAACCCAGTCAGTACCTGGTCTTGGGCCAGTGAGTGAACCCCCCAGAGCCCCTGTCTGCTCAGTTGAAAGACAGGAGAACACCAGAGTGCGCTCATGAATAGAGCCACTTGGCATACCATGCTCAAAAAAAAAGTAGTAGCTACAGGGCGCCTGGGTGGCTTAGTCCATTAAATGTCTGCCTTTGGCTCAGGTCCTGATCCCAGGGTGCTGGGATCAAGCCCTGCGATCAGCCTCTCAGCTCAGTGAGGAGCCTGCTTCTCCCTCTCCCTGCCACTCCCTCTGCTTGTGTTCTCTCTCCCTTTGTCAAATAAATAGATAAATAATCTTTAAAAAGAAAATAAAGTAGTAGCTACAACCCAAGTGTCCATGAAGGATGGCCAGATAAACCAAATATGTTCTACACGTACAATGGAATATCATTCAGTCCTAAAAAGGATGTAAATTCAGACACATGCTACAACATGGAATAGCCCTGAGGATGTTGTATAAAGTGAAATAATCCAGACCCAAAAAGACAAATCCTGTATGACTCCACTTCTATGAGGTTCCTGGCGTAGTCGGATTCAGAGATGGAAAGTGGCACGCTGGGTGCCAGGGGCTGGAGGAAAGAGGCAATGGGGAGTTCGTGTTTACTGGGCACAGTTTTGGATCTGCATGATGAAAAAGTTCTGGGGACAGATGGTGGTGATGGCTGTATGGTAAAGTGAATGTACTTAATGCCACTGAACTGTAGTCTTAAAAATGGTTCACATGGTAAATTTTATGTTATGTGTGTTGTTAAACAACAAAAATTCAACCAAGTATGTTTTGAAGATCTATTTGGCTTTATGAATCAGACAGCATCCCGTTTGGCCAGTAGAGGGCGCTCAAAAAGGGCTGCAGAAAAGGAAAGGTTTTTAAGGGTAGAGAGAGCGGAAATAAGGAAATGATCAGCAGAGAATCCATTGTTTTAGGCAAGGTCACCCTTCTGAGGGGAACGGAGGGGGCCTCTCAGTGATTTCCTTGTGCTGACCAGGAAATTCCCATGTTGACTGCTTAGAGGTTATGTTTGTGGGGCTGAAACTGCACTCAGGTTGGGGACTGACTGTTGGTTTACTGATTTGGGGCCTTCACCTAAGTGATGCCATTTTGGGCCCGTGGCTTTCTTTTTCTTTTCTTTTCTTTTTTATTTATTTATTTACTTACCTACTGAGAGAGAAAGAAGGAGAGAGAGAATATGCCTGGGGGAGAGGGAGAGAGAGAATCTCAGGCAGGCTCCACACTCAGCGCAGAGCCCGACACGGGACTCGATCTCACAACCCTGAGATTATGATGACCTGAGCTGAAACCAAGAGTTGGACGCTTAACTGACTAAGCTACCCAGGTGCCCCCTCATTAAATTTTTTAAGGAAAATATTATCTAAAAAAAATGTGTTATTTACATTAACATGGGCACATTATTAAGTGAAATAATAAATATTTAAAAAATTTAATATCTAGTATGGTAAATACCAGTAGACATAACCCACATTAACTAAAGCTCTTTGAGGTCCTGACCCTCAGCTCCAACTGCTCCTAGCTTGTACTGAATTCTCACAGTTGTAATAGAAATGAGGAAGGAACTCCTGCCCTGGGAAAATGCATGCATACAGTACATTGTGCAGGCAATTTCAAGATGTTCCAGACCTTCTGAAACCCACCTTCAGGATCACTGAGTATTTTGTTTGGAACTCTCTTATGTCCCATGATATTTATGGGAGATAAATAACTTGTCTGCGTGAAGCAAGTTTCCTATGCGTTTTCAGCCATTTGTCCCCTCAGGCTGGAATGCCCTTCCCTCTCCTAGTCACCCACACAGATCCTATTATTCATCTTCCGAGGGTCAGTTCAAATGTCTCTCCTCTGGTAAGAGTGACCTGTGTTTTCTTACGAGCTCCCAGAGTAAGCTGTGTCTTCAGGCCGGTCCTGCATGGCTGCCTTATTATCCAGGCAGGTGTCACCTGCTTGCTTCTCCAAGAACTGTTTCAATACTTTTTTTTTTTTTAAGATTTTATTTATGTATTTGACAGGGAGAGACACAGCGAGAGAGGGAACACAAGCAGGGGGAGTGGGAGAGGGAGAAGCAGGCACCCTGCCGAGCAGGGAGCCCGATGCGGGGCTCGATCCCAGGACCCTGGGATCCTGACCTGAGCCGAAGGCAGACGCTTAACGACTGAGCCACCCAGGCGCCCCCTCCAAGAACTGTTTCAACCCGTATATGTTGTTACTCAGCCCTGACACTGGCACACAAGAGAAGATGCAGAAGCATTTGCTAGATGAATTCATGGATATTAATTCTTCCTAAGAAACACCAGTCAAAACATTCTGACATTTAAATGTATTTGTAATGCTCAACCCCTCTCCCCCATCAGGGGGCACCTCCGTTCTTATGAATGGGGAATCCAAAGGGATGAGAAAGAAAAAGGAAGAAAGGTGGAAGAGAAAGGAGTGGGCATGAAAGTGCATGGCCTCCCTCGCGCTCTGCGTCCCCCATCTGGTGCAGCCTGGCAGCTGGGGCCTGAGTGTGGAGGGCCTGTTGCCCATGCCTGGGGCATGGGGGCTTGGTGAGGGTGGAGGGAAGAGGGTGAGAGATAACTATGAAGCACGGGGCACCAGTGATGGAAAGGTCTGTGGCGGTCGGAGGGGGCGTCCTCTGCAAGGGCGTACTCTGGGCACAGCGTGCGGCGGGAGGGCGTTGGGCTCTTGGAGGGTGGGGGCCAAGCAGAGCCAGAGATTGAGAAAGGGCCAGATAAGAGGTGAGAGGAATCCAGACACCAGCTTCCCAGCTTTGGGTGGGGCCCTATTCCCTCCCCAATTCCCAAAGGCCAAGGCAGCTGCCACCAAGACACCTGCCACCAAGACTTTGTTTCTCTCCCCACCACCAGAGCCTTCTCCAGTGTGAGACGCACAGGGGCGAAGCAAACACCTGGGAAAGGGTGGCAGGCAGTACGTCACACCTGACATTGGGATTCTGACTTCCAATCCAGCTGGAAGAATTTTCATGGGGCCATCTTTGACCGGGCAATGAGCCTACAAGGATTCTTCTCTCCTACTTTTGACATCAACTACAGGCGCAGGGCTTAGTGTCCAGGCCACAGGGACGCTTACCTCCTTCCTCTCCCACTTGCCCAAGCCTTCCAAGGAGGCCACTTCTCATCGTCCCTACCCTCTCCCCTCACTGTCCCCATCCTCCCATTTCTCTCACCAGGGGCACTTTCCTTTCCTCCTTACCCACCTGTTACAGGCTGAACTGTGTGTCCTCCTAATTCCTAGGAAGTCCTAACCCCTAGGACCTCAGAATGTAATGATATTCGGAGATGAGGTCTTTAAAGAGGTAATTAAAATAAGGTCTTTAGAGTAGACCCTCATCCACTATGACTGGTGTCCTTATAAGAAGAGGAAATTTGGACACAGAAACACACAGGCACAGAGGAAATGCCATGGGGGGACACACCTGTGAGCAGCAAGGGCAAGGTCTGGGTGAGAGAAGTGGGGGGATGTTCTTGTGTTATTAATTCAATCCATCCTTCTCTCTTGGGAGTGCTAAGGAAACATCTCTTATCCTCCCTGGAATTACCCAGATGTAGCTGGACACTGGGGTCCAGAGTCCACGAATGGACGAGTGGCAGGTGCCCCTTACAGATGAGGCCAGATGATGCTGACTCACAGTGCTGCTCTCAGTGACTCCCCCTGAAGGTGGCAGTGACACCCCATCACTGGTGTCAACCCAAGGTCCAAGGGGCATCTTTGAAGGGCACCTTTGGCTTTGTGGCGTATGAGGTGATACCCAGAAACCTCCTACATATCTCAAAGCACACTTGGGGCCTGTTGTAGGGCTTTTAGGCTCTGGTGCTCCTGTAATCACAAACCACATTCCTCAGCAAGTGAGGGACTAGGTCCCTAGCAAGAGCCGAGGCGCGGTCCCCAACCAGAAGTGGGCTTCACCAGCCTCTCAGCCACAGAACTGAGAGAGGGCAGCTCCAAACCAGCACTCAGCCCCACCCCACTCCATAATTTTGGAGAAACAGGAGAATCCACTGCACCATCACTCCCACTCCCTTCCCCTCACCACCCCAAATACGCACCCACAGAAACGTGTTGTCACCTGGGAAGGACCAGCTGAGCTACAGAGCCAGTTTCACCTGAGCCTATGTATAAAATCATTTCTGACTAATGCCATGGAAAATTAAAGGGCAGAGAGAAAATCAAGCCAATGGGGAGGAGGGGAGACAAAGGAGAAAGAAGAACAAAAACCTTGCTGGGATCATTGCTCTCAGGGTCCCAAACTTACTGGTTCTTGGAAGTAGAGCTGGTAATCAAAAACAGGATTGGCTTTGATCCTCTCCATTGGGGACACATTGGGATTTGCCGGTATGAAGGGAGTATTCAAGCTGGCCACTGCCCTGTGGAAAAAAAGACACCAAGATACAGACCCTGTAAGAAGATAGTCCGTAAGAACCAGAAAGGACCTTACACATCAAAACGGAACCTCAGAGCAGGAAAGGGATGTGCACAAGATCTCACATTAGCCATGTGTGTGAGAATGGGGTCAGCACTCTGATTTCTTGACTCCCAGCCCAGTGGTTTTTTCCCCACGAAACTGCAGTATTTCTCACCTTCTTGCCAGAGACAAAGACATACGGACACACACATACACATTATGTACAGTATATCAACCTTAATTAGATTATAGTTTCTAAAAATGCATTCATTTTTTTCCTTCCTTCCTTCCTTCCTTCTTTCCTTCCTTCCTTCCTTCCCTCCTTCCTTCCTTCCTTCCCTCCCTCCCTCCCTCATTTAACTCTGTGTTGAGTTAATTCCATGCTATATTCTAGGGGAGAGAGGATATAAAATCATACTCAAAGAGCTTATTATAATTTAAAAAGGCTAGACAAATATACCCATGACAAGACAGACTATGATATGAGCCATAAGAATAGCATAAGCACCATGGGAGTTCAAAGAGACAAAGAGTTTCTAGATTTGGGCATCATGGAAAAGAGAGCATGTGAACTTGGCTTTTAGGAGTGGAAGAGTGTACGGAAGGAGAGACGATATGTAAGGGCAACATCATGGGGTCGTATGAGCAAATTCTAGAAGGGGGCAGAGCTTGTGGCTGAGTTTGATGTAACAAAGAATCTATGTGGCCAGAGGCCAAGTGTTTAATGGGGCCTCTTGTGAAATAAAGCCAGCAAGGCAAGTGGGAGCCTGGACATGAAGGGCCCCGAGTAGATCCGATGAGGCAGACAACCAAGGAAACCATGAGGGCTTCTGAGAAGAAGGGAGGAACAGAATGAAGTTGCAGTCAGGAAGTGATGTATCAAGCAGCGATACATGACATGGGGGCAGAGAAGGACACCAGAAGCAGGGAGAGGGCCAGCACACTACTGCATTTAGTCACCCAAGAGCAGGGAGAGGGCCAGCACACCACTGCATTAGTCACCCAAGAGCAGCAGGATGGCAGCGAGAGGAAAAACAGAGAGGGGTAGATCTGAGCAACCACACGAAGGCAGGGCTGACAGAAGGCAGCAGGACCACGGTGAGCTTGGTTCATCAGTAAGGGATCCCATGCCCACTCTGATCCTAGGGAAACTCCTTCCCAAAAGAGAAATATGGAGAAGAGAATATCTGGGGGAGAGTTAAACTAGGAGGAAGGGGGTAACTAGGACAAATGAAATTATCAGGGAAAGCAGAGCTGAGGTTTAATTAGTGCCAACCAAGCATAATGAGAGCCACACATACCATTTAAAGTTTTCTATCAGCCAATTAAAACAAGTAAAAAGAAACACGTGAGATTAATCTAAAATAGTACTTAATATCAATTATATGTTAATTAATATTAACTTACAATCTAATGTTGATTTAAATAATTTAATATCCAACATGATATATCTAAAATATTAATAATTTCAACAAGTAATAAATTAAAAAATTATTAATAAGATATTTTACTTTTTTTTTGGTATTAAGTCTTTGAAATCTGGAAGGTATTTCCCACTTACAGTCATCTCAGTTTGAACCGGCCACATTTCAAATGTCCAGTGGCCACCATGAGACACTGCAGCTTAGGCTATAAAATAAGTTATACCAAAGTCGAAAGGTTTCTAATGTTACCAGAGTGAACCTATTTTAAGCATTACTTAAATCACAAGTCAAGAAATTCTAGCTTTTTCTAAATATTCTGAGCCGACTAAAGTTTTCTTTTCAATCGCCTTGACACACAGTTTATTCCATATATAAGAAAATTATCATCACCACATGAGATGTTAGCATATCAATGCTGCTGCCAACCACATTAAGATTGGAAAACGCTAAACCACAGCCTCCTTTTGGGTACAGAATCTCTAGATGATTATCAAAGAAAGGATATAAAAAGGTATTCTTGGTCAAACACGTGAGTAGACCCTTACGTTAAATAGGTCCCTGCAGTTTATCTCAATAGAATGCCAAAACCAAGGATTTAAAGAGGTATTTCATTTTAAAGGTGGGCTTCCCCCAACCCCCTTTCCTTCATTTTCTAGCCAGAAAGGTGAAGATCAATGTCAACAATATTCTTAAAATCAGCTTTGCCCAGGCCCAGATATGCTGTGTCCCACCACGGACAGCCCTTGGAAGGGGGTCTTGGCTTCCTCCTGCCCCGCAGGAAGCGAGTAATAGGGCCCGTTTTGATGAGCACAGAAAGAGCAACTACTACCGAACCAACGCCAGATGGGATGGAAGCAGAACAATGAGAGGAGGGATGGGAATGCACAGCATGCTTGCCTGTCTCAGACCTAATGTTATTCTGGCTACAACTTCACTGGGCTCATGTTAAATATTCTCAAATTCTCGCGGGAGAGAGAGAGACTAAGTTTAATAAAACAGCAAGAAGGCGTTTCACTTCCTTCAAGGTAGAGATCATAAGCCTGTTGCTCTATTTCCTTCTGTCCCCTTTAAGAAGCATCTACTACAGTCTGTACAGTAACTTTCTAGTGACCCGATTCCTAAGAGCTGAGCTCTTATTTCAACTCTGAATGAGAGGACAGAGAGAGAAGCTAAAGAGATCAGATACACAAGAGTGCAACAACTTTTACAATATTTCAGGCAGTGGGGCGCCTGGGTGGCTCAGTCGTTAAGTGTCTGCCTTGGGCTCAGGTCAGGATCCCGGGGTCCTGGAATCGAGCCCCGCATCGGGCTCCCTGCTCCACAGGAAGCCTGCTTCTCCCTCTCCCGCTCCTCCTGCTTATGTTCCCTCTCTCGCTGTCTCTCTCTCTGTCAAATAAATAAGTAAAATCTTAAAAAGATATTTCAGGAAGTGTTTGAGTCTTTTTGGTCTCTGATATCATCCTGCCATTTGAGCTGATGTTGGGCCGCACAAAGTTCTCCAGTGTTTCCGTTCTTATAAATGCCACCAAAGAAAAAGTGACCAGATTAGTTAGGGAGATACAGGTGGCTGTGAAAGATGGTGTTTATTTAATTTGCTAAGATCCCAGGCTGAAATGGGAGGCCACGCAGGCTTTCACTACAGTTGCCAGCTCAACAGGGGCGTGGCCACAAAGACCACCTGCCTCTCTGGGTTCAAAACCTGTCCTCCGAAAGCTGCTGCCAGAGCCCTGATGCCATTCTAAGAATGATTATGAGTGATGTGATGGTCGTCACCAAGTGCCATTCTAACCTGACACCCGCACAGCATTTTGCAGGTTGTAGAGTCAAAAGGAGTTACCATTACTGCTCTGTGGTTGAGGAAACCAAGGCCTAACAAGTGAAGTGATTTGTCACACAGCCAGTTCACAGGGCAAAATTGAAAGCCATGTTTCCTAACTCCCAGTCCAGGACTGAAGTTTCTTCTGACACTCTGTTCTGTGACCCTGCCACCCTCGATGCCTCACCCACTCCCCCCGAAGTCTACCACCATTCTCCTGCATTCCCACTGGGCTACCCAGGCCCTGAGTTAGCTGTCCTGGGACAGGCCTTGCTTCCTAAGACATGAGCTCCTTAAGTCCTCCTTATTAATGGGTCAATGGGCACTAGGAAGCTAGATGTTTGGTGCCTTCCCAGACAACCTATCTGTTTTCACAAAGTCTACTGGAGTTCAAGACCTGAGGAAGGATTCTAATGGGAATTCAAATCCAAATTCTAGGTGCCTGAGGCCTAATTACCTCACTCTCTCTGGGTAGAAGAGAGCCATGTTCCACACCAGCATGCCTCCCCAGTCGTGGCCGATGAACACCGCTTGAGGGATGCCCTAGAGGACAAAGATGGGAGCTGAATGTGAGTGGGCTACCGGGTTGGGGTGCTGAGAGCCCTGAGGCCTTGTGCTCCCTGCAGGCCCAAAAAACCCTCAGTGCTGGCAGGGACTCCCCCTCCACTGACCCCACAGTGTCTACTCCAACGTCCACCCTCTTCAAGCCTCCCTTCCCACACATAACGGCCCCACAGAACCTCCACAGCTGACTGATCTTTTATATTTTCTCAGAAGCCTAAGGCCACAGGCTCCAAATTCCCTCTCCCTCTCTACTTCCCCTCAAATTGAAATTTGTTTCACCTCTTTTTTACTTTTTGTCTTAAAGTTAGTATGACTCACCTCCCTGTGCTCCATGTTCATCTTTCATTGAGTGATTATGATTCTACTCCCCACTCTTTTGGGATCTTTCCTCCCTTAACTAACCACTGAAACCTCAAAGTCATCTTTAATCCCTCCCTCTCTACCGGCAGCTTCCTTCCTTCTGCTGCTACCGACAGTGAATGACAGCAGCTCCCTTTTGTGGAGGACCTACTATGTCAAAGGCACTGTGCTAAGTGCCTACACCTCTTGTCTGGAACTCCTCCATAACCTTCTCATGCACAATAGGGAGACAGGCCCACAGTGGTTAGGCGACCTGCCCAAGGCCACATAGATGGTCATCCAGACCCAGGCCTCCCCAACTTAAAATAGGACTCTCCCCCCCTATACCCCCTGCTGGCCACATTCTTCGCCACTCCCGTGAAAAGTGGCTCCCTGACTCAGCTCCCTGCCACGCTTCTGTCTTCACTGTGTCCAGCTTCTCACAATGATCTACCCCAGTGGCCTCCCTGGCAACCTTCTAAGTCCCTGCATGCTGACTTCTTCCCTGTGACCACTGAGTCCACTGAAACTTCCCTCTTAAAGGCTATTTAATCACTTCTAATAGTCTTTTTTTTTTCCTCTTGGCTCTCACTCTTATGACTCTTCTGCGGCATCAGACATTTCCTTTGAAATGTTCTTCCCTGGGCTTCTGTGACACTATGCTTTCTAGACTGTTTTCTCACGTCATGGAGTCTACTCCTTCCTCTTTTGTCACACGGAAGTGCTTCACGGCTCAGTCCTCAGTCCTGTCTGGGGAACTCCTCTGCTCCTATGGTTTCAGCCACCACCTCCAGGTGGAAGACGACCACCTCACCTGCAATGGGCCCAGCTTCCTTCCCCTGCAACCCAGGAATGACGGGGCCAGGGAGGGACACCTAGCCCGCCAGCAACCCCACAGGGGCTCTCTTTCAACAGAGTCAGAGACTGTCTCAGCCAGCTAGAAATCTTCTAGATAGGAGGTCACTCTAGAGTCAGAACTGGGGTGGCCACATTGGGCCATGTCCTCTTAGATGTCCCTATCATTCTCAAAAGGTCCAAAGCGAATTCTGTGGGACTGAGAATTTCGAGAGGGCAGGGACCGTGACATCTTTGCCTCATTTCCTACGGGGTCTGCCGCCAGTCATCCCAAATTCTCCTCCCGACTCTCATATCCAACGAACAGGCACTAAAGCGCTGTTTTCAGATTCTCTCTCAGCTGTCCCTCCCCTGTCACTGTCCTGGCTTAACCCTTCTCCCCCTCAGTCCAGGCTGTGTGACCTAGCTCAGGGTGGGAGAAGGGTATTACCTAATTGCAATCTCAAACTTCTGTAAGTAAAAAGCAAAAGTATAGTCTCTGATCACCATCGCTGATCTGCTTTTTGTTTGGCATTGCCATTCCAAACAAGGTTACCTGAAGGCACTTGATTCGAGGTATTTCTAAAGGGATGTCAATCTTAAAAAGTTGTAAAATGTTAGCCTACAGGATAGTTTCCAAACTTCCTGATGCAAGCAAAGCTCTTTACCCTGACTTAAAGCCAACACAGGGATCCTGTTCCCTGGAAAATGCTTTCCGTGAAACAAACAAACAAACAAACAAAACCAAAACAAACTTGGCTCTACACTGTTCTCCACACACTTTGCCACCTCTGTGCTTGTAATTCCTCCTGACCACTGACCCTGCCTCCCACGGCCCCAAAGTGGGCCGTTCCTGCCCTCGCCACTCTCCTCGGGGGCTCTAACAGTGGAAACCTTCAAAGGCTGCATCTTTAACTGCCCACCCAAACGGAAGTCTCCAAGGATCAGTTCAAAATAATTACTTACCAACTTATCCAGGAAGGTTGCCATCTCCTAAGAAAGAAGACACACCAAAAATCAGAAATTGTACGCACCCACCTCAGCTGCTTCCAGTTGAGAATTCCTGTGTCCGCTTTGTTAGGGGCTGCACTGTATTCACATGCTCAAGCCCTAACCTCTCCCCTCCAGGACCTTGGAATCTGGCTGTATTTGGAGGTAGGGTCCTTAAAGGTGATCAAGTTAAAATGAGGTCATTAGAGTGGGCCAGGATCCAAGCTGACTAGAGTCCTTATGAGAACAAAAGATTTGGACACAGACCCACATAGAGGGAAACCCATGTGAAGACACAGGGAACAGGGAGAAATGGCCATCTACAAGCCTCAGATGAAACTGCTGTCACCTTGATCTCGGACTTCCGCCTCCAGAACTGTGAGAGAAGAAATACCTGTTGCTGAAGCCCCCCAGTCTGTGGTCCTCTGTTATGGGGGCCCGAGCGCACTAATACAGTGTCCAGTCATTTCCCGAGCTCGTGAGCTCTCTCCCTTCCCTTTCCAGCACCCTCTCAGGAACCAGGTAGACCCCAGGCACACACAGGAAATTTTCCAGGGTCTGTCACTGCACATCCCTAACTGGGCCAGATCCATTGTAAGACAGAAATCGTGGCTTCTTCCTGGGACAAAGAGGGGAAGAAAACTGCTATGGAGAGGTCTGGCTGCTTTCTTGCCCCAGGACAGCAAGCACCTGCCCCTTGATCCGCAGCACAGACACGGATGCCTGGCCACACTCGTCAGCAAGCATGGGGTCTAGAAAAGGTGTCTAAAATGTGTGGAGGTGTTGGAGATGAGGGTCCTCCAGAATCGGGGCTGGGGCTATCATACTGGGCGAGGTACAAAATGAGCAAGTAGGGGAGTCCTGCTGGGAACGGGGTGGCGGGGAGGGCAGAGCAGAGGTGTGGAGAAAATGAACCAGAGACGCGACAGGCCATTCAGGCCCTCCAGAAAGCCACATTGGCTTCCTGTTTCCCAGCCTCACGCCTCCTGAACGATCGCGTCTCATTTGTCGACACTTCCCCTATTCACCTGAGCCCGTGTGAGAAGCTTCTGCGTGCTGTAATAAAGAAGTCTATGGAGCTGCTCATCTGTGGAGCCCTAGCTTGGCCCTAGGTGTAGTGCGATGCCCCTCACACTCATCACTTCCTTTTCCCTCACGCGGGCCTGCGGGGAGGAAGGGGTAGCTCCACTTTACAGATGAGTAAACTGAGGCTCACACGGGTCAAATGATGGGGCCACGGCCAGGTAGCTAGTAGTGGCAGAACTGGGACTGATTCCAGGTCTGTCTGATTTCGGAAATTCAACATCGGAACATTCAAAGCCATTCTCTTTCACCACGTAGACCAACAGTGTTATTTTAAATCGTTTCCAGTCCCTTGACTCCTCCCCTCGGGCTACCAATTGAGAAGTAATCCTAATTTCCTTTCGATTGCCCAGACCAATGCCTTCATTGGGGGCTGCAGAGATTGCACCATGAGACGCCGAAGACTTAAAAAATATACGTGATTGTATTTCCAACATCTACTCTTGTGTTTCCAAAATGAAAGGCGACTTTCTTCTCCTTCTCTAGGCTGGGCCTATTTCTTGTTCTACATTAAGCAAGGAGATGGAAATTTCAGGACAGTAGGGGGCAGGGAGAAGACACAGGGCTTCCCACAGCCCTTGTATTCACTGCCCTAAGAGCATTAAAAAGTGTTCGGATGTTCTCCCCTCTGGTCTCAGTTCTGCTGGGGAAACCCACCAAATATGGGCACCCTTTTCTGGGGGTGCCAGGGGGGGACACAGAGTTCTGCCTATAGCCAGTGCCAGCTTCACAGAGAAAGAATTGTAAAGGTGTTCTGATTCCTTTTGCTACCCCGGCTCCCCACTGCTCCCCAGTAGAACATGAGAAGGCAAGAGCAGATGACAAGTTCCACTGGTTAAAATACACACCATCTATTATTTTTCCAAGATGTAGATACACAGTATTGATGTAATTACCTAGTTTATTATTTTAGCAGTTTTTATTTTCACTCTTCCCCCCAAAGATAGGGAGAAAATTACCAGATGGTGTCAGGAAGACCTTTCCACCCAAAGATAGGGTGACAATCACTGGATGGTATCAGGAAGTCTTGTTCTGGACTGAATGTCTTTGTCCCTCAAAATTCACAGGTCAAAGCCCTAATCCCCAGTGTGACTGCATTTGAAGACAGGGTCTTTGCAGAAGTCATTAAGGTTCAATGAGGTCATGAGGGTGGGGTCGCGATCAGATAGGATTAGTGTCCCTTCCTTAGAAGAGACACCAGAGAGTTGCTTTTCACTTTGCAATTAACCACAGAGACTGAAGATTAGCTCAGTGTGATTTCCACATCCTACTGTTAAAAAAGAAAGCCGCCGGCCCAAAATGACATCACTCAGGTGAAGGCCCCAATCAGTAAACCAACACTCAGTACCCAACCTGAGTGCAGTTTTCAGGCCCCCACAAACGTAACCTCTAAGCAGTCAACGTGGGAATTTCCTGGTCAGCACGAGAAAATCACTGAGGGGGCCCCTCCATTCCCCTCAGAAGGGCGACTTTGCCTAAAACAATGGATTCTCTGCTGATCATTCCCTTCTTTCTACTCCCTTTCTACCTTTAAAACCCTTCCCTTTTCTGCAGCCCTTTGGAGCTCCCCTCTATTGCTAGATGGGATGTTGCCCGATTTATGAACTGATTGATAAAACCATTTAGATCTTTACAATTTACTTGCTTGAATTTTCACACTCAGGGCTGGAGGGGTCTAGGAGAACACTAAGTCCATCCATCCACCTGCTGCATCTGATACTTGATGGCATGACCTGAAAAGGTTAAATGACTTACCAAGGTCACACTCAATGACAGAGACAACTGGGTGTAAATAAGCCTCCCTACGCTAATGAACTTGAGAAGATACCATTATTGCTACGTTGCATTCCAACACCCCTAATTTGGAATCCTAAGACTATAGACATACAGAGAACAGGTTCATGGTTCCTTAAAGGTACCTATTCTAAAACAAATAACAGTTGTATGATGAACTGGCACACAACGTTAAGGAACTGTGGTTGAGAAAAAAGAGGTTTCAATATATTTGGGGGGATGTAGTTGAGAAAAGGGTTTTTGTGGGCACTGAGGGTAAGCAGTATTATGGATCTTCATTCAGTTTCCTATAATCCTCTATTTCAAGATTACACAGGTTATTTTTTTTTAAAGATTATGCAGGGTATTTTAAATAAAATTTTACACTAAAAGTATTGTGCTAATTTTTCAAATGACAGCTCTACTGAGATATGATTCACATACCATAAAACTCACCCTTGAAAAATGTATAATTCAGAGGATTTTTAGTGTGGTCAGACTGTGAGGTCATCACTGTTACATGGTTAGAGAACATTTCATCACGCCAAAAAGAAACCCTATACCCATTAACAGTGTCTCCTGTTCCCCATTACCCCTAGCCCTTGGCAACCACTAATTTCATTTCTGTCTCTATGGATTGACCTCTTCTGGAAACTTCGTATCAATGCAATTATACAATGTGTGGCCCTTTGAGACTGGCTTATTTTAGCATAAGGTTTGCAAGGTTCATTCATGTTGAAGCATGCACCATGATTTCATGCCTGCTTATGGTGAATAATATTCCATTGTATGGATATGCCGCACATTTTTAATCCATTTATCACTTGATGAACACTGGGATAGTTTCCACTTTTTGGCTTTTGTGAATAATGCTGCTGTGAACATTCATGTCCCAGTTTTTGGTGGACATACTTTTTAAAATTCTTTTAGGTGAAGACCTAGTAGCAGATGTACTAATGACCTTAAAGGGTAGAGTTGGAGGACTGGAGCATCACATTTTATCTTGCTTGTCTTAGTAAAAGGACCTTCTTCACAAGGGCAGTTAGGTCAAGTGACCCGATTTATCTGTCTTGAGAACCGATTTCGACAGAAACAAGCAGGGGTCCAGTGAAGGGACATTAGGGGGATGGGGAGAGGCCCCCCACAGGGTCGCTAGTGAGATCTTGGTAGGATTTTGGCGGGGGCGGGGGGGACATGAGCAAGATCAGAAGTGGCAGAGTGGAAGAAGTAAAGACTTGGACACCGAGGAAGGAAGGACAACCCTAACTGGAAAGTCCGGTTTTATCAAGGCTCCTCTCATGAGTCGCCAAAGCCTGCGTGCGAGCCTGGCTGGAGGGCAGTCCGAGCAGAGCTGTGACTCCTACATGGAGCCTTTTTGTAAATTTAGCATAATTAGCAGCATCGCCAGTTTTTTTTTTAGATTTTTTCAAAACTTATTTATTTGACAGAGAGAGAGAGCACAAGCAGGGCGAGTGGGAGAGGGAGAAGCAGGCTCTGCACTGAGCAGGGAGTCCGACACAGGACTCGATCCCAGGACCCTCGGATCATGACCGGAGCCGAGGGCAGATGCCCAACTGAGCCACCCAGCCGTCCCTAGCGTCGCCTGTTTTATGGCCAACCAGGACGCTGTTTCTTTCCCTCGGCCCCTCCAGCCTTGGTTTCTGCCCTAGGGCTGATGGAGGCTTGGTACCCAGTCTCCTCACCTCAGCCTTGGCAAGGTCTGAGATGAGGGCCCCTCCCCGATGGTGCTCATGCTTCACTTAGAATAGGAGCACCATTACATCCGCCAAGCCACACACTGACTCCCTCGGTCTGGCCAACAACATCTCTACCAAAATAAGGTGATTTTTTTTTAAATTCTCAGGACAGAAAGGCGAGATGGTGGAGTGGCCACGAGGAGGGACGTGGGAGCTATTTCAGGGTTCAGACTTGGCTCTACCCGCTGCTGACCTCCAGCAATTACTTTACCTCCTCATGACTCAGTTTCCTCTTCTATCAAATGGTTTAGAACAGTAACTGATAGACAGTAAATGTTGGCTATCATTTTTAAAATACCATCTTAACTTTCAGTAAGATTTTTATACCCAAATGCTGTGAAATGCTTTCCTAGGATTTTAAATGAATACCCATACTTCTGTCTTGTATCAGTAAAAACACCAGGATGGAAAAAATGTTACAAATGTTACCCAAAGATCTTTCTTACCTGGCATAACACTTCCATGGAATATTCTTTTATTTCTGCAATTAAAAAGAAATACAGTTAATTCACATGACTGAAAATTACCAACAAACTAAAAGGGCCCCTTTGCCCCAAAATAGATATCTTATTAAATCTTTAGATTGATGTAGTCTACTTGTTTATTTTTGTTTTTGTTGCCTATGCTTTTGGTATCATGTCCATGAAATCATCGCCAAAATCAGTATGTTTTCTTCTAAAAGTTTTAGTTTCAGGTCTTATATGTCTTTAATCCATTTTGAGTTGATTTTTGGGTATGGTGCAAGGTAAGGGTCCACTTTTATCCTTTTGCATGTGGATATCCAATTTCCCTAGCATCATTTATTGAAGAGACTGTCCTTTCCCTAGTGTATGTCCTAGGCACCTATGTCAAAGATCAGCTGACCATACATGTGTGGATTTATTTCTGGGCTCTCTATTCTGTTCTATTGGCTATATGTCTGCCTTTATACCAATACCACATTGTTTTGATTACTGTGGCTTTGTAATATATTTTGAAATCAGGAAGTGTGAGTCCTTCCAGCTTTGCTCTTTCTAAAGATTGATTTGACTACCTGGGGTCTTTTGTGGGTCCATATTAATTATAGAATTGTTTTTTCTGTTTCTGTAAAAAAAAACATCATTGGGATTTTGATAGGGATTGCACTGAATCATACCAAAGATCACTTTGGGTAGTATGAAAATTTTAACAAAAACAGCAATTCCAGGGGGCAAAAAAGAAAAGAGAAAACAGAAGAAAAAAATTATCAAAGAAATAATTCAAGAAACTTCCAAGAACTAAAAGATAAATGTACCCAGAAAAGTGGATGAAAAGAGACCCACATCATGGCACAATATCATAAAATTTTATAACACAAGAAGATAAAGATCCTAAAGGTTATTAAGGGTAAGAGAAAAAAAAAACAGGCACATAGAAAGCCTCGTGGATCTGAATGGCATGGGATTTTTTAATAGCAACAAGGGAAGATAGAAAATAGTGGGACAACAGCTTCACAGTTTTAAGGGAAAACAATTTGTTACTTAAAATCTATTGCCAAATGTATGAAATTTATACACAAATGATTTGCAATGTGTATGTATGATTCCAAATCATCATGCTTGGCTTTAGAACTCATGTTATATATAATCTTCAGCAATAGTTAACATGTAAATTATTGTTTTCTCTTTTTTTGAAGATTTTATTTATTTATTTTAGCAAGGGGGAGAGGGAGAGAGAACTCGAGCACGGGGTGGGTGGAGGCGCAGAGGGAGAGGGAGAATGAGAATCTCAAGCAGACTCTGCGCTGAGCATGGAACCTGACACGGGGCTTGATCTCACAACCCTGAGATCATGACCTTAGCCGAAACCAAGAGTCAGTCGCTCAACCGACTGAGGCACCCAGGCACCCCGTAAATTATTGTTTTCTTAAAAAGTAGTTATAATCAGAGTATGTATAACCATAAGTCCCAGTTCGTCCAGAACAGTTCTGTTTATGTGTGTTATTACTAATAGTGTTTCTTTTACTTTCAAAGGTGTTCTAGTATGAATGATAAATTAATTACTAAGTTATCCCTAGGGAATTCAGGGAAGATCATAGTCTAGATGAATGAAAATAGACATTTTAATAATTAAATTGGAAAAAAAAAAAACCCTTCAATGTCTTTCCGAGATGTCTGGACTAGAAGTTTTCTTTTTGTCTAAAAGGTAGACCATGCAAGAGGTAGTAAGCAGCCGCTGAGTCGGTACCATGACATTTAGGGAACAATCATGGCGGCACTCCCTAGTCATGACAGGCTGGATGGCCTCGTTGGTGGTCACCTGAGTGATAGTTCATGTCAGCTGGCTTCAAACTCGACAGGCTTGATGTGAACATGGGGAAGCAGCTCAGAGAAGGGTGGTGAGCAGCTGGTTTGGCTCACTGAGCCACTGCTGTCAGCAGCATGGCTGACACTAGGAGGGACAGGGATTCTGCTACATGTCTGACTGCATCACGTTCCTATCTCTACCTGGGGAGCTGAACAGTGTGGGACTTGAGAACCCCTCTGAAACCCATAAAAGCAGTAGACTCCCTCGCCCCAGGAAGGCGCTCATAAACCCACGCATGGACTTGTGTTCATAGGCCCCCAATGCCCATCCTTGGATAGATGCCAAATGGGATCCACAGACACTGGCTTAAGAATCTGGCCTACCAATTACCATACGATCCAGCAACTCCACTTCTGGGTATACACCCCAAAGAATTGAAAGGAGGAACTCAAGCAGATATTTGCACACCCACGTTCACAGAGCATTATTCACATTAACCAGAAGGTGGAGGAAACCCAAATGTCCATCAATGGATGGATGGATAAACAAACCGTGGTCTATACATACAATGAAACACTATTCAGCTTTAAAAAGGAAGAAACTGTGATATATGCTACAACACGAAGGAATCTTGAAGACGTTATGCTAAGTGAAATCAGCCAGTCACTGAAGGATAAATATTGTATGATCCACTTAGAGATGCCTGGAGTAGTCAAATTCATAGATAGAGAGCAGAAGGGTAGTTGCCAGAGGCTAGGGAAGGGAGAACGGGGAATTAGTGCTTAATGGTACAGAGTTCTGCAAGATAGAAAAAGTTCTGTAGCTGGATGGTACTTCCTATACCCTACATCCAGCACGAGACTTCCTCAGGCCACTGGGTTTCTTGTATTCATTCAGAGTATGGGGAGCAGAGACATCTGAGCCCAAAGTGTATAGACAAGGGTCACTGCAGGAGAGGGGAAGGGCAAAGTCAGACCCCCCTCAAGGGCTGTCTGCTCTGACCTGGGACCAGGGGGAGACGGTGCAGTTGGGAGAGCTCAGGCAGTCAGAAGGCATTGACAGCTGTGAGACAGCTAACCTACCAGGAGGAGCAGATGACTCTCCATAGCCTTTCATGTCCAGAGCTAGTACCCGGAAACCTGCCTGAGCCAGAGCAGGGATCTGGAAAACAAACAGTTCGGGAACACTCAAGTGTGGTCTCAACAGTCTTTTGCAGATACTCCTTCTTCGCTTCGCTTCCTTCTATCCACGTTCTTATAAATGGTTCAACTCAAAGTGCCATGTGGCACTATCTGGGATCCTTGCCATGAGGCTGGAATGAGCCCATCTGGATAGGGCTGCCACGGACAGTGGTAGGGTCTGTGTACTGCATCTAATACTACATCTAAGACAGCACTTTTCCTAGCAAAGACTTTGCAGATTTCTATATTCATTACAAAGACCTCCCAGCAGGTGGCATAAAGTGTCCTGAAGAATCTGTCTTCTTCTAATCTGCAAAGATGCTATGTGGGCTAGCACAGCCCTGAGGCCTGCACCCATCTCTGGCTCCAACACTGCTGAGGTATCATGGTCATCGTTGGAGACAATGCTCCACTATAAGGTTTCAGCTTCTTTTTAAGATAGATAGATAGATAGGGCGCCTGGGTGGCTCAGTTGGTTAAGCGACTGCCTTCGGCTCAGGTCATGATCCTGGAGTCCTGGGATCGAGTCCCGCATCGGGCTCCCTGCTCAGCAGGGAGTCTGCTTCTCCCTCTGACCCTCTTCCCTCTCGTGCTCTCTATCTCTCATTCTCTCTCTCTAATAAATAAATAAAATCTTTAAAAAAAAAAGATAGATAGATAGATAGATTTATTTATTTATTTATTTATTTATTTATTTGAGAGAGAGAGAGAGAGAGAGAGACAGAGGGCATGAGAGACAGTGAGCATGAGCGGGGCGAAGGGCAGAGGGAGAGGGAGAAGTAGGCTTCCCTGCTGAGCAAGGAGCCCAATGCGGGTCTTGATCCCAGGACCCCGGGATCATGACCTGAGCCGAAGGCAGACACTTAACGGACTGAGCCACCCAGGAGACCCAAGGTTTCAGCTTCTTAATGGCATTCTACACTGGGACACAACATTTAGACCTCCCTCTCCCTTCAACTTGACTGGGGCAGACCTCCCCCCAGTTTCCTTTACCTGGTACCGCCAAGAGAACCAGCTCTCGGGAAATCCATGGCAGAGACACACAGCAGGTCCGGAGCCCAGCTCCACAAAATGCAGACGCACCCCAGGCTGTAGAAAAGAGAGGTGAACAGAAAGTGACCACAGCGCCAGGCTGGACAGAACCAGCTCGTCTTCTGCAGACCGCGCTGGGCCATCTCTGGGTACTGCCGGACCTCACAATTTCTCAGCCCAAGACCCCGATGCCAGGAGGAGATGTTCAAGAAGACACAACTGGCCAAACTGCAATAAAACTGGCAGCTTCTATAGGAACATAGGAGGCCTGAAAAGAAGGTTATAATGTTGGAAAAAAAACCCCAAAAAACAAAAGCAAAACAACTTTGCCTTCCTCCCTAAGAGGCCCTAATAGTGTCAGAGTTTCCGGTACTGTCTGACTGGTCTGTGTTCCATATTTTAAACTGGGGCTGATTTTGTGCACAGCATAATATTCATGTTAACATGCAGAATACCAGGATTATTATGTTAAAAATTGTTTCTCTCTTGAATGCAAAATCTTTTCCAAGCTTTCCTACACTTCCGAGTGCTTTCTGGGCTGTGTCAGAGCCTGCTAGAGCTCCATGTCTGTGTTCTCTCCTTGGCACATGACAACATTTTCCAGACCTCCCCCCAACACTTCCTTGCAATGGGTGCAGCCATGGGACCGAGTTCTGGCCAAATGGCCTAGGAGAATGAAGAAATGTGTGCTACATCCTGGGCCCATAGAAACCTCCCTCGCGTGGTCCTCCCTCTTTCCCTATCTGCCCCTGAACAGTTTGGGCCTTGGGCGAGGTAGAGCCAGCAGAAAGGAGATGGGTTACTTGATGACTGCATGGAGAGAGCCCACTCCTACCCCACACTGGACTGTCTGGCAAGCAAGGAATAAACCTGATGTTGAGCCACCGGAAGCTTGGGATGGTTTGTTTTGGTACTTAACCTATTCCAATTATTACCATGTGGTCTAAGCACATGAACTAAAGCAATATCCAATCAGAGTGCTCCATTTCCCTCAAAAGTATGTATCTTCAACTTTCTAATGGAGATAAATGGGAAAAATAAGCTTTACGTATGGAAATTCACTTGGAACAATTCTATGTAGCTGCATCTCAGATTACTCCAAGCTCGTGTTCTAAACCAGAAGTTTCATTCATGATTCCCAGCGAGTTATTCTGCTCAAGAAAACATTAGGCTGACATTTCACAAACTCTTTCATGGTCTACAATCTTATCAGAATATGTCCCACAGTCTTCTCATTAATACTTGGCAAAGGAAGGGATTTAACTTGAAATTCTATTCCTTATATTGAAAAGTGTTGCAGTACTGATGTCCAGGGAAATGATCCTAACCTGCCCCAGATCTAAATGGATCCTAAACTAAGAGTCTCCCTTTTGCTGCTCAGCATATGCATATACTTTCCCATCCTTTAAATGATATGTTAATAAAATTGCCATAAAGCCAGAAACCAGAAAGACCTAACCCAGCTTGGGTGGCATTAGTATTTAGTGGAGATCGATGGAGTAGCGCCCCGCAGAGTGGGGCTCGGCTGGGACTCCCCAGAGGTCGCTGCCCCAGGCCTTTAATTTGGGATGAAGACAGAGGGGGTGATAAAGCAGTTCTGATCACCCTCCTTCAAGGTCAAATGAGAAAGGTATTGAAACTGACTGGACCTGTGAGCCTCAAGAGGATTATGAGAATAACCCTGTCCATGGGGTTGAATACACCAGGTCACAGCCCAGATCCCAGGCCGAGAGCCCCTCGCTCCTCATTGATACTGGAGACAAGGTCTGAAGGGACCTCATGAAGCATTCACCCCTTCAGGAGCACCCAGGGTTACCGGAGGGGCTGGGTTGACCCTCACAGTAACTTTAGCCCTTTCTTACTACCCAGCTCACACTCATCCTTTCATGCCCACTTCACCATCACCGCTAAACATTCCCCGATGCAGCCTCCACCCTCACAGAGCCCATCCCCAGTGTGCTGGGGCACCACCATCAGACAAGGACCCCATCCTGGGTTGTAACTGCAGGGGCTGGGGATGTGTATCTCACTAGACTGCAAAATTCCTTAAGTCTTAGGTTCTAGAGGGTAGGGGGGTGGGGGGATGGGTTAGCCTGGTGATGGGTAGTGAGGAGGGCACGTTTTGCATGGTGCACTGGGTGTTATGAACAAACAATTAATCATGGAACACTGCATCAAAAACTAATGATGTAATATATGGTGATTAACATAACAATAAAAAAAATTAAAAAAAAATTCCTTAAGTCTTAGAAGACACTCCATTCATCTCGGTATTTCTCTCTGTGCCCCGAAAACAACAAATACTCAATAAATCCTTGAGGGGCTGTCCTCCAAGCAGCAGGACTTCCCCTGGGTCTGCAGACCTGCCCCATTCGTGCCACCAGCTCTCCTCTTCATTAGCTACAGTTTATGGAGCACGGAGGTGCCAGGTACAATGCCCCATGGTCTGCATACAGTATTTCAATGACAGTTGACCCTTGCACAATGTGGGGATAAGGGGCACTGACCCCCACCCGCATAGTCAAAAATAGCATATAACTTTTGACTCCTCTCAAAACTTAACTCCTACTAGCTTCCTATTGACTGGAAGCCTTACCAATAGCAGTTGATGAACACCTATTTTGCATTATGTATATTATATACTATAATCTTATAAAGTGAGATAAGAGAAAAGAAAATGTTCTTAAGACAACCCTAAGGAAGAGAAAATACATCTATAGCACTGTACCGTACAAAATCCTCAGATAAGTGGACCCACACTGTTCAAACCCATATTGTTCAAGGGTCAAGTGTAATCCATACATGACCACTGAAGGGAGGTATTAGCATCACCTCATCATAAAGCTGTGTACACTGAGATTCAGAGTGATAAAAAAAAGTACCTAAATTTGCAAACTTAGTGCCGAAGCCAGGATTCACATTGGTTCTGTCTGGCCCAAAGCAACTGTCCCATCTTGTTTGCTTATAAGCTGACCCGTAGCTCTAGGTCTCTTCCCATTTAAATGGGACCAATGACAAATGAATCCATGAAGACATCCTAACACCCTGCTCTGTATCCTGGCTGGCTCGGGAGTCGGGGCCACTCTGCACATGGCCTTGGCCTTGCTGTAGCCCTGACCACAGCTGTTTTAATGACTAATTCTGTCTCTTTATCCTCATCCTGAGGATGGGTCTGTCTTGTTCCTCACTGCATCCCTTGTATCTGGCCCATGGCTGACACCAAGGCAGTGCTTGATAAATACCTGTTGGATGAAAACAGGTTCTCCCCAGATCACCCAGGCCAGACACAGATGCACATTAGCACCCCCGGGCTACTCAAGGCCCCGTGTGACCTGTTTTTCCATGGGAGTCTGACCACATCTGTACACTGCTTTGTATATCCTAAGGCATGATCCATGTCTTGTGATTTTGGAGGAATGATTATATGGAGAAATATTATTTCCCTATGAACAGCGGATGTTCAGCTACCCTTGATATTTAACAAATGTCTCTGCAGGCCATTGTAGGTGGGCTGGTCAGGGAGGACTCGGCTGACTGGGAGGGAGTGCTCACATACCTTTATCGGCACGTATCCGTGGCTTGCATCGCTCAGATTGCACGGGACTGACAGAGGGGCTGTGCCTCCGAGAAGCTGGAAGGAAAAGGGGACAGGAAGAGAGGGAGCAGCCTCCTTCTGTGAAAAGTTCTCACACAGAGTTTCCCAAAGTCCAGAGTGCTGGCTCCAGGCACCCGTGTCAGGGGCTCCTGAGTCCTCCAGGGGACTGCCCAGCCCCGTCCCTCTCCTGCAAGCACAGAGTTGTACTCATCTCCTCCTCTGTTTCAGTTCAGTGCAGCCCATGACCGGGTCCTTCGGACAGAAGAGCGTGGCCTGTCAGGCTGACCCCTTAAAATCCCCACGCCATTCTCTACATTCTCTACTGCCCCCCCCCCCCGCCGCCCCGCTTCCAGCTGAGAGCCTGGTGTGACTGGGGAGAACACAGCGGGGAAAGACGGTGGGTCCTCGGGCGCCTGGGTGGCTCAGTTGGTTAAGACGGTGGGTCCTCTGTCAAACCCAGGTCCTTGAATGGCTGCATGAAGCAAAGCCCCTGGCCACCACCACCTGAACTTAACATCAGCAGGAAAGAAATACCACCTGCTCTAAAACGCTGAGCTTTCGTACTTCAAGGACTACAATCCTTCTCTATGGCAGTTCCTCAGGTGGTCACCCAGGCTCACGTTGGATACCACCAGGAATGCCAAGTTCACACAGCAGCCATCCCATCACTGTATGGCTCCGCTGAGGGGTCTCTCCTTCACGCTGGCCAAAATCAGATTCTCTGGGCCTTTGGATTCGTCTGCTCCAGCTGCCATTACCATGTGCCACAGACTGGGTGACTGACACAACAGACATTTATGTCTCTCAGTTCTGGAAGCTGGGAGTCCAACACCTTGGTTGGTTCAGGCTTGGCTCCTCCTGAGTCCTCTCTTTGGCTTTGCACCTCCGCCCTGGGCCCTCACATGGTCTTTAAGGGGCTTCTTTACCTATTCATGTCAGGTTTCTTGAGACGGAAATGACAAAGGACTGGATGCTGACACATGTAAGTGAACTTATTCACAGGAAGAGACATATTAGCGACTCCTACTGCTAGATCACTCATCTTTAGTCCCAAATGTGCGACCTAAGGAAGAAGTGGCTCCGACCTCGAAAGTGGGAGAAGTAAACCACGAAATTTATCTTCCTTTTTTAAACATGGAAGAGTCTGCCTGGGTGTCCTCAGCGGGGGAACCAGAAGGCAAGCCCCCCATCCCCATCGCACCTGGAGAGGATTCAAGGTGTGGTGGGAGGGATGGGCAGCTGGGTGCCCTCTGATGGCAATGAGCCTTGCCTGGCCTGAGGGAGCCAAGACGCTGACCAAGGACCAGGGTCCCTTGGGGCCCTTCTGCTGAGGTATCCCTGGCTTCATAGGGGATGTGCTACTCTTTCCAGGGGTGAGGGGGTGGGGGTTTCCTGCTCTCACCGTTCTGCTGTTTTTACAATTTACAAACCCTGTTCAGGACTGAGTCCCATAGCCTTCCTGAGAGAGAAGAGGTAAGTCTCCTCCATTTAAAAAGGAATAGTTCCCATTCTTCCCTGTATCTTCCTCCTACTCCGGAGAAGACAGGGGAGGCATGGCTTACTTTCCCGATTACGGGACAGTTTTCTGTGACTTGTATGTGACAAGGGGACAACTAGTAAGTGGGACAAGCAGGTGGATGCTGGGATTCCAAGTCTGGGTGTTTTCCCCTCTGCTGCATGAGACTTCCAGGCTTGCTGCAGGACAGCTCAAGTTTGGGCAAGACAGGTTATGGCTGTGGAGTCATTAGATAGATTTTATTTATTCATTAAAGATGGAAAGCCAGGGGCACCTGGGTGACTCAGCCGGTTAAGCGTCTGCCTTCAGCTCAGGTCATGATCTCAGGGTCCTGGGATCGAGCCCTGCATTGGGCTCCCTGCTCAGCGGGGAGTCTGCTTCTCCCTCTCCTTCTGTCCCTCCCCCCACTCATGCTCACTCTCTCTCAAATAAATAAAATCTTAAAAAAAAAAAAGATGAGATGGGTTAGCCCACTGATGGGTATTAATGAGGGCACATATTGCATGGAGCACTGGGTGTTATATGAAAACAATGAATCGTGGATCACTACATCAAAACCTAATGATGTATTGTATGGTGACTAACATAATAAAATAAAACTAAATAAAAAAGGTGAAAAGTCAATTGTCCCTATCGTGGGGGGCTAAATTGTGTCCCCTCCAAATTCATCGGTTGAAGTCTTAACCTCCAGGGCCTCAGAATGTGACTGTGTTTGGAGATAAGGTCTTTAAAGAGGTCATTATGGTTAGAGGAGGTCACTGGAGTCAGAATCCAATCTGGCCGGTGTCCTTGTAAAAGAAGAGGACATTTGGACACACCCAGGGGAAGACCATGTGGAGACACAGGGAGAATGTGGCCATCTACAAGCCAAGGAGAGAGGTCTTGGAAGGAACCGCCCTTGCCAACACCTTAATCTTGGACTTCTGGCCTCCTGGTAAGACTGTTGTCTCGACCATCCAGTCTGTGTATTTTATGGCAGCTCAGGGAAATGGACACAGTGCCCTTTGAGAAAAGGTTGGAATGGCTGTGCCGTCCAGCTAGCTCAGTCAGGTGTATGGCCCCCCCGCCCCCCGCCACCCCAACACAAGCATTGCATTCCTGCAAAAGCCTTGTGTAACTGGCCCTGGGACTCTGGGGCTCAGTGGGATGGAGATCTTAGGTAAACTCAAAATAACAAAAGGGACCTCAGCTCTGGCACCACAGGCTAATCCCCAGGCAGCCCCCAGGCAGCCCCCTTGGGGCATTATTAAGGGCATCCCATCCTCTCTGAGGGATGGTTTAAACTACCCTACTGAGTCCCAGCAGTATAACCAGGCAGACCAGGTGAGGACTGTGCTCCCTACCCCCACTGGGGCAGACCTAATAGCTAAATTCTCGATATTTACTCTAAAAAGTCAAGTCTAAAAATAAAAATATTTTTTAACTTAAAAAATTAAAATACATACATACATACATACATACATACATACATACATACAGTGAAATCTGGTGGCTTTGAAAGCTTCGCTCCTGCCTTGGGTCTTGGTTCCTCCAACTCTGAATGGTATGGATTCTTGCTCTCAGAGCATCATTTCTCTGCTCATGACGGCAGAGAAAGAAACAAGAAGTTCTTCAAGGACAGCATGCTGACGGCCGAGCGGGGAGCAGGGAACTCCCTGAACCGGTCGCCCTCTCACCTGCTGTGTCTCCTGCAGCCCTAACACAGAGAAGGGGCAGGAAACCCGACCCAGCGCAGCCCAGAGAGTTACCTGCACCCCAGTTACTTTCTCCAGTTCTGCCAGAGCTGTGTCTGTGTCACGGACGAGGATGGTGACCATCCCCAAGTCACGGGCCGGCTTCAGATTAGTCCCGACGTCATCCAAGAACACAACCTGAATCCAAATAGCAGAGACACTAGCATCACTTTAATCCAAAGCAAAACTCATCCATGAGGGACAGCATCGGAAAGACACACATTAAAACATGAATAGTGGTTATTTTATGACGACAAGGTGAAGAATTATGTTTTCCTCCACATATTTGTTTACCCTTAAAATTAAAAATATTGAATTACATCAGCATACCCATAAACATGCAGAAATGTACAGATTCCCACAGACACTTGTGGGTTTCAGCCTGAATTCTGAAACTTAAGAAAATTAAGGAAGGATATAAAGTTACAGGGTGATATTAAAATTCATCTAGGAAATCAGCATGTATGAATAGATTTAAAAAAATCTGGAAAAGAACTGTAATAAGGGCAGATACTAAAACAAATTATGAAGCTACAAAAGGTAAAATAAAAAAAAAGTGGGGAGCTAGAAGAGATATAGACGATATCAAATGAAATAGAAGAGAGTCGAGGAATGAACCCAAATATAAATGACAATTTGTGTTGTTCACCTCGTGAGGAAAAATAGTACTTAAAAGATTATATAATTATTTTAACTGTTTGGGGGAAAACAGTGGATGCTTCCTTCACATCTTTGCCCAAAATAAATTCTGAATGGATCAAATATTTAAATTTTAAAATAAAAAAAATCTTTAAAGTTGTTGAAGAAAGCATAAGCGCATTATCATCTTGGATTAGGGCAGGCCCAGACTTCTAAGCAGCTCATCCAACCCAAAAGCCAGAAATGAGAAGACATTTATTTATAGGTACACTCAAATTCAGAGCACTATTACAAGGCTTGATCCAGGGGTTGAAAGGGGCAGGAGCAAAGTTTAAGAGGAAGAGGAAGGGTTCTGGGATTGAGCCTGGTAAGGATTCCCTGTGAGGAGGTTCAGGGTTTCATCTGATCAGCTTGTGGATGAGGTGGGGCCAACAAGGAAGGGTCAAAAATCAGGGAAAGGTATTTAATCTTGCTCTAATTGCCTTTTTGAAAATTAGAGGTGGGGAATACAAGGGAAACAGAATTTTAGAATAGATACTTAGAGACAGTATGAAGACAGAATTTAGGGGTTCCTAGAGGAGATGGCTCTAATATTGGAGCCCACTTCCGCTCACCCTTTGGTAGGGTGACCGTGACCCTTATGAGCCTTGTGGTCTTGGGAAAATCCTCCCAGGGTCTATATTTCTTTATAGGCAAACTGAGGCAGCTGGTCTAGCAGTTTTGACAATACCTGTTTTGACCTATAAAAGCCACAGAGAGGGGCCACATGCCCATCTCTTGTAGAATGTTCTAGACTGAAGGGACAGGTAAAGTCCTTCAGAAGTCCTGGCCTGGGATAATGGGAACCTGCCACTGGACCTAGAATCAAACCACCAGGCCCCAGATGTCCTCCATCTGCTCACTCCTTCTCAATTTTTCTTATTTGCAATATCTCTAGAACATTCTTTTTCACTAAAGGAAGTGTCTACATACCTCACTGGGGCTGGCCTCCATGGTGTCCAGCACGAACCTGTAGATCTGTGGATCAGGCTTGGCCATTCTGATCCTGCACGACTCTATCAGGAAGTCGAAGTGCGGCCTCAGCTGACACAGCAGCTGGGCCAGGCTGCCCCTCTTAGCACTGTCATCCAGCCAGTTGTTGGTGAGGATGCAGGTTGTATATCCTGAGTGAGAAGTCACCAGTGACCAGACCAGATACAGAACTTTGCTCCAAGAAGCTCAGGGTAACCCCACAGGGAACCCCAAAGAAGGGGCCACGCAGGGTTCTTCTTTGCATCAATCTCTTGATGCCCAGCTTCTAAATTGACAGATGGTACAAGAATCATCTTTACCCATAAGCACCTCCTGGCACAGAGACAGGAGAGTAAGCAAACCGGGTACATGAAGGGCTTTCAGAAGCACTGATATAAAACACTACATCCCTTAATTCCTTGCAATTGTAGAGCAAGAGGTTGTGATCTTCATCAGCTCATGTGATCCCCACCACTTCTGGAATAGGCAGAACAGATCTTACCAGATGAGCAAACAGAAGCTCAGACAAATGTGAAGCTTCCCAGAGCCACACAGTGAAGGCAGAACTGGGCCAGGCCCAGAATCCTGCCTTTGGACTGCCCCCCCAGTGCTCCTTCCAAGTCTATCTTACTGAAAGCTCTGCTCGACTATCTTTCAAAATTCTTGCCTTGGCTGTCGGAGACTGCATTCCCCTTTCAAAACTAGAGGAATGTCAGCAGAAATGGCATTATCCCTGGCTTTCTCTCCCTAACCAAGAAGGGCAAGAAGCAGGGGGTGCTGGAAACAAGGCACTGATGAGTCAGTGGTGAGACCCTTTCCATGGAACATGAGTGAGAAACATGGACATGGGATGGTTTAGCCGTGACCAGGTAAGTCTGCTGAGAAGTGGATAGAATGATTTCGAATATACCTGTGAAGAAGAGCTGGGCTCCAAAACTACATAAATCCCTACTGGATGAACATGATCTCATGTCCCAGACCATTGGATACCATCTGAATTCATGTCAGCCAGCTCAGAACTCAGTCACTTTGACATTCAGAGGCTGAGACAATCACAGTTGCTTAAAAGGCCTTGATTTTCAATCACTGTGACAAGAGGTTGGGTCATTCTGGTCACTACTAGTGTCACTGGAGGGAGAGAACCTTGCTCACAAGGCAGTCTCTGGCACACATTGCTTTATTAAATAAAGTGCTTTCATTTCTTTCCCCCAGCTATTCTGATAGTGCTATTTTTTTGCCATTTGATAAAACTTACTTCAGGGCTATATTTTTAAGAATGGCTTTCCATCAAGGTCCAGCAGATCTGTGCTCTTGGAACACATACAGATGTATTCTGACCTAACCCTCCCAAGGGCTCTAGTGTGGTTGGTTCAGAGAATGGCAAGTATTGGATCCTTACCCTTCTTTCTGAGGGCAAGAGCTGCCTGAAGCATGGGGTGGTTGATCTTTCTTGCTGCAGCCACCTTGCCAAAGATCTGACTTACAGAGAAATTCTCAGGGAGGCGGATTCCAGAGTCCTCAGAACACTTCCTGCAGTCTTCTTCCATGAGTGGCACCCACTGTAAGAGTGAATTGATGACAGACAATCAATAGGTACCATCCTTTGGAAAGCTTTTGGCAGCATTTACTAAATCTGACCGTATGCATTCTGAGCCAGCAATTCCGCTCCTAGACCCACACCCAATGGAAATGTCTACATATGTTCACCAAAAAAGACATGTTTGTGTATGCACTTACAGCAGCATTATTTCCAAGAGCCCCCAAACTACAAGCTACACAAATGCCCCTGTTTATGGGCTGAATGGGGTTCCCCCAAAATTCGTGTTGAAGTCTTAAGCCCTCACACCTCAGAAAGTGATTGTCCCTGAAGGTAGGGTCTTTAAAGAGGTGATTAAGGTAAAATGAGGTCATGAGTGGGCCCTAATCTAATCTGACTGGTGTCCTTGTAAGAACAGGAGATGAGGACACACATACACACACACACAGAGGAAAGACTGCAAAGACACCGAAGATGGCCACTACAAGACAAGAAGAGAGACCTCAGAAAAAAACCAACCCTGCCAATACTTTGATCTTGGGCTTCTAGGCTCCAGAGCTATGAGAAAATAAATTTCTATTGTTTAAACCACCCAGTCTGTGGTATTTTGTTATGGCGGCCCTGGGTAACTAATAACACTTGTTAGCAGCAGAATGGATTGTGATATGTTTACACACTATCATAGCAACACTATTTGTAATAGTTCAAACTGAAAACTACCCAAACCCCAATAGCAGAATGATAGAGAGCTCATAAATAAACCCATGCATACATATATGGTCAATTAATCTATGACAAAGAAACCAAGAATATACAATGGGGAAAGGACAATCTCTTCAATAAATGGTGTTGGGAAATCTGGACAGCCACATGCAAAACAATGAAACTTGACCGCTTCACCATACACAAAAATCAGCTGAAAATGGATGAAAGACTTCAACACAAGACCTGACACCATAAAATCCCTAAAAGAAAACGTAGGTAGTAAGTTCCTTGACATAGGTTTTGGTGATGATTTTTTGAATCTGACAACAAAAGCAAAGCAACAAAAGCAAAAATAAACTATTAGGACTACATCAAAATAAAAAGATTCTGCACAGCGATGGAAGCCATCAACAAAACAAAAAGGCAACCTGCTGAACGGGAGAAGATATTTGCAAATGATATATCCGATAAGGGGCTGATATCCAAAATATATAAAGAACTCATACAACCCAACGGCAAAAAAAGCAAACAACCTGACTAAAAAATGTACAGAAGACCTGAAAAGACATTTTTTCCAAAGAAGACATATAGGTGGCCAACAGACACATGAAAAGATGAAAACATGACTAATCGTCAGGGAAATGCAAATCAAAACCACCGTGAGGTATCACCTCACACCTATTAGAAAGGCTGTTATCAAAAAGACAAGAAATAACAAATGTTGGTGAAGACGTAGGGAAAAGGGAACACTCGCACACTGTTGGTGGGAATGTAATTTGGTGCAGCCACTAGGGAAAACAGTTTGGAGGTTCCTCAAAAAATTAAAACTAGAACTACCCTATGATCCAGTAATTCCACTTTGGTATTTATCCAAAGAAAACAACACTAACTCGAAAAGATATCTGCACCCCCCCACCATGTTCACTGCAGCATTATTTATAATAGCCAAGATGTGGAAACAACCTAGGTGCCCATCCATGGATGAATGAGTGGATAAAGAAAATGTTGTATATAACTTTAACGGAATATTATTCAGCCATAAAAAAGAACAAAATCTTGCCATTTGTGACAATCTAGATGAACATCGAAGGCATTATGCCAAGTGAAATAAGTCTGACAGAGAAAGACAAATACTGCCTGATCTCTCTTATATGTGGAAATTAAATTAAAAACGGAAACAAAAACAAAAAACACAAAAAAAGCCAAACTCATAGATACAGAGAATGTGGTCGCCAGAGGCAGGTGGTGGAGGACGGGGTGGGAGAAAAGGGTGAAGGGGGCCAAAAGATAAAAAGAAAAAAAAAAAGATACAAATGCCAAAACTGATGCAAGATAAAATATAAAATGTGAGTAGACTAAAACCGTTAATGAGATTGGAAAAATAATGGAAGTCTTCACCTTTCCATAAAAATAATACAACTCTTGCAGCCTTAGACTGTTACAAAAGTAAAAAAAAAAAAAAAAAAATATATATATATATATATATATAGTTAAGTGGGAGAGTTACATAAGTAGATTTGCATTTTAGGGAGGTCATCCCAGAAACAGCGAGGAGGAGTGGAGGAAGGGAGAATAATTAGAAGAGAATTTTCACAAGTTCTCACCATCACTATCCACCTACCAGCATTAGTGGCCAAGAACTCTATCTTCCCTTCTGTTGCCATGGATAATGGTCCATTGCTCTTATCAAAGCTCACCCCTCCAACCAGATTCCATCCCTGTGTGTTTCAAGGACGTGGCTCCAGTGGGTCTCCCTTCCTTATTCCTTTATCAGCAATCCCCCTCCCTACGGGATCATCGCCATCAGCATGCAAGCATATTGTTACCATAAAGAATACCTCTTTCTTGACCCTGTCCCCTCCTTCTACTGTCCCATTTTTCTACCCCACTTCGTATCAAAACTTCACATAGTCTTCAAACTGTTTCTCTCATTCTTTCTTGAACATAGTCTGATCAGGCTTTTCACCTCTACATTCCACATTCTACCATCTCTCGTCAAGGTTATCAGTGACCTCCACGTTGTGTTGTTGTATCTAATGGGCACTTGCCAGCCTCCATTTTGCCTGACTCATCAGCTGCATCAGCACGGATGGCCACTCTCTTCATCTGAAACTTAATAAATCCTTGGCTTTCAGGACTCCACACCCTCCTAATTTTTCTCTTATCGGTGGAGATTCATTCTCCATCTCTCAATCCTGGGCCCCCTCATCAACCTGACCTTTAATACTAGAGTACCTGGGATTCTGGGTTCTCCATTTATACTCCCTTTCTCAGTGATCACACTGAGTCCAATGGCATTAAAAATGCCATCTATATGCTGTGTGTGTGTGTGTGTCTGTATTCAGCCTGGACATCTTCCTTCAACTCTGGGTTTGTATATGCAACTGCCTCTCGCACGCTCTATTTGGAGATCAATAGGCATTTCAAATTAAAATATCCCAAATCGGGCACCTGATTTCCCAGCCCCAGAGCAGCGAACAGCAACTGATAACTGTCAGTTGGTTCTGGTCAGAAACCTTCGTTATCCTTCATTCCTCTCTCATACTCATACTCAATCCATCAGGAAAGCCTATGGAATCTACTGTCAAAATATTCCAGACTTGGATCACTTTTTACCGCTTCCACCAATATTACCTTAGTCCAAGCTACCACCATCTCTCACCCAGATCTTCCAATAGCTTCCTTAATTAGTCTATAATGATCCTTGCCCTTTTGGTCTATTTATGCAGCAGCAAGAATGAGGTTTTAAAAATATCAGTCAGGAGCTGGATTTGAGGCTTGCCTTTCCATCTCCTTGTCTGGCTGCCTCTCAAATAAACCTTTTCCTTGGGATGCATGGGTGGCTCAGTGGGTTGAGCGTCTGCCTTTGGCTCGGGTCATGATCCCAGGGTCCTGGGATTGAGTCCTGCATGGGGCTCCTTGCTCAGCAGGAAGCCTGCTTCTCCCATTGCCTGCTACTCCCCCACTTGTGCTTGCTTGTGCTTGCTCGTGCGTGCGCTCTCTCTCTCCCCCTGACAAATAAATAAATAAAATAAAATAAAATAAACTTTTCCTTGCTGCAAATATATATACATAATGTCACTTCACTGCTCCAAACCTCCCAATGCCTTTCCATCTCAGGGTGAAAAAAAAAATGGATAAACAGATCAGAGTATCTTCATACAATGGAATATCATGCAGCAATGAGAATAAAACTATCTATGCCTGCACACAATGACATCTATGATTCTCACAAATACAATGTTGAGGAAAAGATGCCAGATACAAAAGATTTATCGGTGTGGTTCCATTCGCATAAAGTACAAAATAGATAAAAGTGATCTCTAAGGTTGGAAGTCAGGATGGTTAGTTACTCTTGGAGGGGTGGTGTTAGAAGGTGCATAAGTGGGGTGCCCATGGTGCTGATTATGTTTTATGTCTTAATCTGGGTGCCGGTGACATGGGTGCATTCAGTTTGTGTGAAAATTCATTAAACTGTATACTTTGTGTACTTTTCTGTTTGTATCGTATACGCAAGTGAGAAAAAATTTCTCACCCAGGTGCCCATATACACAAATGAAAAATTAAAAGACATTCATTTTTAAGATATGATTTCTGAAGACAAATTGAACCTAAGTAGCCTTTGTCATAATATATAGTTGGCCCTTGAATAATGTGGGGGTTGAGAGCCCTAACCCCCACATTGTTGAAAATCCACATATAATTTTTGACTCCCCAAAAGCTTAACTATTAATAGCCTACTGTTGACCAGAAGCCTTACCGATCAGAGTTAATATATATTTTATATGTTATATGTATTATACACTGTGTTTTCATAATAAAGTAAGCCAGAGAAAAGAAAATGTTATTAAGAAAATCAAATGGAAGAGGAAAATGCATTTACAGCACTGTATGTGCATTTATTGAAAAAAAAAATCCATGGATAGGTGGACCTGTGAGTTCAAATTCATGTTGTTCAAGGATCAACTGCAATTTGCTATTTCAGACCTCATCTGCTAACCATTCAAGTTACCTAGAAGCTACACATACGGACGAAAGAAGTCAGAATGGGTGCAGGGTTTTCATAGCAATTACTAGAATTTCACTCTATAATCCTATGTTCATTGAAAACACATCGTACTTCCTTCTTTCCTTCTCTTCCAACAATATTACTGCAGATTTCTTATTGACTTCACATTTATTCTCAGCAGTATCATTAGTTTTTCATTCACCAGCAGCCACTGTGTCTTCACAGAAAAGGCGGACTCCTGCTTTCTCCTACAGTGGGCCCTAAGTTCTCTGACAGACTGATAGGTGGCTGTAATTCATAAAAAGTGTTAACATATAGACCATGTTCTCTGTGCGCTTATAGATTCTCAATAGCCTTTCTTCTTCCAGACACTGAGAATTAAAATGGTTCAGATCCTGATTACTTTGTTAAAAGCCAGTGGAGGTTGTAGTCACAATGGTAACTGTTATTTATTGAGCACTTGCTATGCGCCAGGCACCTTGTGAGACACTTTCCTAGCTTCCTAACAATCCATGAAGTAGATAGTAGACCACCCTCATTTTACAGATGGCAAGACTGGGCCTCTCGGAGGTTAAGCAACTTGCTGGAGGGACACGGTCTGTAAGTGGGAGCTGTGATTCAAATCCTGCTCTCTGACTCCAAAGCCCACCCATTATCCAGGTAACAACCTCTCCCCGCGATTGGCCCCGTCTGAAAACAGCTACTCTAAAGATGACAATTATCAACAACAACAGAACAAATAAACAACAAAACAAAGACTAACGAGGATTGGCGAAGATGTGGATGAACTGGAAATCCTGTGCACTGCTCAGAGGAATGCAAACTGGAGTAGCCACTCTGGACAACAGGATGGAGGGTCCTTAAAAAAAAAACTGAAAACAGAACTACCCTATGATCCAGCAAACCCACTTCTGGGTCTATACCCAGAAGAACTGAAAGCGAGGTGTCACGCAGATATTCGCACACCCATATTCACAGTGGTATTATTCACAATAACCAAAAGATGGAAGCCACCCCGGTGTCCATGGACAGACGAATGGAAAAACAAAATGTGGTCTATCCATATAATGGAAAACTATCCATCCTTAAAAAGGAAAGAAAGCCTTTCACATGCCACAACATGGATGAACTTTGAAGACATCATGCCAAGGGAAATAAGCAAGGCACAAAAGGACAAATATGGCATGATCCTACCTCTCTAATGTGGCTAGAGTAGCCACACACATGGAGACAGGAAGGTTGCCAAGGGCTGGGAGAAAAGAAGCATGGAGTTTTTGTTTAAGGGGTACAGGATTTCAGTTTTGCAAGATGGAGAGTTCTAGAAATGGATGGTGATGATGGCCTCACAATGTGAATATACTTTACATTACACAACTATATACTTGAAAGTGATCAAGGTGACAAATTTTGTGTGACGTGTATTTTACCACCATTTAAGAAGAAGAAAAAAAAAAGCTACTCTGCCTGGCCTAGATTTTTCAAGGGGTTGGCAATTTTCCACTCATGGGGTGGATCCTGCAAAGAGACAATAAAGCAGTCTTAACCATCTCCCTGTGGGTCTCTAAGCCCCCATCCCAGTCCTACGATGGAAGTGCTAGGTGGGGTCCATGGGTGAAGCAAACATGGGTCTGCCCTCAGAGAGCTTCTAGTCAGTGTGGGAGATGGGCACGTGGGCATAGAATGCCTTCTTGAGGGGGTCTATGAAGTGTCCCCTTACCTGGGAAAACGTGATCTCTCCCCTCATGAGGCGGGCACCGGAGCCATCTGGGCCTCCTCTCCTGAAAGCTTCTTTCAGAAAGCCTCTGGAAGACACAAAGGAACAACAGCATGGATGTTCAGAAGACTTCATCACAGCAGCATGTAGGGTTCAGACACTATCCCTATCCATAGACAAACTGCTGTTAGAAAGGCATTCTGCCGTGGAGGGGGAAAGGCAATGTTCAAGTTGGGAGCTTAGCCTGAAAGAGCAATCTAACCGGGACGTGAGACCATAAACTAAATGACGACCATGCTGGCAGGTGAAGCAGCTCACAGGGGACCACCTAGCAGAGACTCTTCAACTGTTAGTACTTCTGGCTTGCCACTTAAGCGACAAACTCAAGACTGGGTATGCATTCACTCCCATCTTCAGCTCATTTGCACAAGGCACTGCTCCAAAGGACTGCTTTATTAATACATATTCTTCAAAGGGAATGAAATACCTTTTTCTCGTTTTGATTCTGAACATATAGTTTCTATTTCATTGTAATTTTATTTAATTTTTAAAAAGTTTCCCATGTTATGAGCTAAATTGTACCCCCCCACCTCCAATTCATATGTCGAAGTCCTAATCCCCAGCACTTCAGAATGCGACTGTATTTGGAGACAGGGCCTTTAAAGAGGTGATTACATTAAAATGAGGTCATTAAGGTGGGCCCTGTGTAATGAGTGCCGTCCCGAGGAGGAAATCAGGACTCAGACCTGAACAGAGGGAAGACCACGTGAGGACACAGGTAGAAGGCGGCCGTCTACAAGCCAAGGAGAGAGGCCTCAGGAAAAACCAACCCTGCCGCCATCTTGATCTTGGACCTCTAGCCTCTGGAACTACTGTCGAAGCCACCCAGTCTGTGGTGCTTGGTTACGGCAGCCCTAGCCATCTAACACGCCTCAGCTCATATTCATCCCTTGTACACAGACCCAAGGAGGAGCAGACACAGAGGGAGAGAGACCAGCTCATTACCCTCTCACCTCCTTACATTAGGAAATACAAGTTTCCATTCCATTCTCTTGATAATGTCCCCCCACCCCCACCCCCGTGGTGGATCTGCTACCTTCACATGGCCAGCTGGGTGTCATCGGACAGATAAAGGGTGGTACGTATGTGGCGCGCACACACACACACACACACACCCCTCCACCCCCTTGCACCCCCCGCAGATGTTGATAATCCATCACCACATCCTATTCCCCTGAGCCTAGATGCTCACGGGCAATCCTTAATACAGTGCCCCAGGCAAATATTTACAATGCACGGGAATTGGTGAGCCAGTTAAAATTATTTACCGTTCCCAAGTAAGACAATAAATATCTCTGACCTGGGAGTTTCATTTCTGAAAACAGTCAACTCCCTTCTATCCCACTAACCGTCTTGCAGGTAACAATGACCGACTTCGCACGAAATGTGGAAAGATATATTCCTACTATAGTAGCCTTGCTCAACTTTCCAGTAACAGCAATGGCTTTGCCACACCTTTGCCACCAGTTGTTATTTATTTATTTATTTGAAAGATTTTTATCTTTAAGTAATCTCTACACCCAATGTAGGGCTCGAGCTTACAACCCTGAGATCAAGAGCCACATGTTCCATTGACTGAGCCAGCCAGGCACTGCCCTGCCAGTTGTCTTTTTTTTTTTTTTTAACAGAGTTATTAAATTGTAATTACATACCATCAAATCCATGTTTTAAGAGTATGATTCAATGATTTGTAGTAAATTTACAGTTGTGCAAACATCAGCACATGCCAGTTTTAGAACATTCATCACCTCAAAGGATCCCTCATACCTTTCTGCAGCTGACCTCCAGTTTGAAGAATCAATACACAATTCAACTCAACTATCTTGTATTGAGCACCTAGGCATGCAAGACATTGTGCTGGGTGCTGTGATATAAAAATGGAAAAGTGTGACTGCATTCTTAGGGAGCTCACAGGAGACAAGGGAGTCAACATATAAGCAAGTAACTATAACACACTGGATGAGTAGGATGGAAAGCAAAGGGAAAATTATTTTTTCTGCCTGGAGAATGGGGGCTGATAGAAGAACAGGAGCTGAGGGAAGAATCTAACTATAGAGAAAGGAGATACCAATGTATCTATAAGACAAATCAGGCAGTAATAATAATAAAGGAAGCAATTTGAAATATGAACATTGTTGGATTGGAAAACATGAATTCCAAATTTTAAGGATGGCTAATAAAAGCAGTGAACAGTGAAATGGCCATCACACAAAGTGAAATTAGTGAATAAAAAGACACGATACAGTTTTCAAGAACAAAGAGTAAAACGATGAAGCAACTGAAGTTAATGAGCAAAACGAAAAGACCTAGGGGGGCCAAATTCCTTTAATAAGCAAACAATAAGAATTCCAGAAGGATTGGGGTGCCTGGATGGCTCAGTCAGTTGAGTGTCAGACTCTTCGTATCCCCTCAGGTCATGATCTCATGGGCCGTGGAATTGAGCCCTGCATGACACTCCTTGCTCACTGGAGAGTCTGCTTGAAATATTCTCTCTCTCCCCCTCTGCCCCTCCTCCTGCACGTGCGCACGCCTGTGTGTGCGCACGCTCTCTCCTTCTCTCAAATAAATAAATCTTAAAAAAAAAAATCCACTAGGATTGATCAGAGAAGCAGTAGGAATAACAGGAGAACACTTCTCTGTACTGAAGAAAGATTTGAGTCCTTAGATCAAAAGTATACCAATTACCAAGGCAAAACTAATAACAAACAAACAAACAAACAAGACCCCCACAATAGGCATATGTGGGGGAACTATGTCAATTCCTAGAATAAGAAAGAGTAACAACCTTTTATGTAAAAACAGATTATACACAAAAGAAAAACAATTTAGAGTGACATTAGTCTTTTATCTGTAACTTTCGATGTCAGAAGATTGTGGAAAAATATTCACTAGACATTGAGATAAAAAGAAACAATGGCCCCAAAATTCTATCCCCAGACAATTTATTATACATTTTGGAAGGCAACAGAAAATCCCAGCATGTAAAACTAATGTTTACCATCACATGCATTTCCTGAAAAAAAAAAAAATTCAAGGAAGATTTCCAGTCAACTTAAAGATAGATCAAAATAGAAAGTTGAGAATAGGACAAATGTGGTTTAAAGGAAATTGGAAATGAAATTTCTCAAAATACCACTTGCCATAGCATTAGAAAAAACCAGAAATAAACCTAATGAAAGAGGTTTAAGACCTCTCTCTGGAAAACTACAAAACTAAGAGAAATTAAAGACCTCAATAGATGGAGAGATCTATATCAAGTTTATGAATGAGGAGACTTAATATGGTTTGGGCAAAAATTCTCACCAAACTGATATAAAGATTTAATTCACTCCAATCGTAATCCCAGCAGATTTTGTGTGTAAGTGTGAAAATTGACACACCGATTACAAAATTTATCTGGAAACTAAAGGACACAGAATAGCCAAACAAATCTTTAAGAATAAATATGAAGGATTTATATTACATGATTTTAAAATTTACTATAAATTAAGACAATGTAGTATTATTGCACAGACCTACATATCAACTAGGCATAATAGGGAGTCCAGAAATAGACCTCTACATATATGGTCATTTGATTTTTTCAACAAAGGCACCACTAAAATTTAATGTGGGGAAGGTTTTTTTCAATAAATGACTTTAGAGCAACTGGATATCCATAGGGGGTGGGGAGGCTTCACACCATACACAAAATTTGTTTTGAAGTGGATCATACACCTAAATGTGAAAGTTAAAACAATCTAGCTTCTAGAAGAAAGTGGGGTATCTTCATGACCTTTAAGTAAGCAATAATTTCATAAAAGGACACCAAAAGCAGGGGCGCCTGGGTGGCTCAGTCAGTTAAGCATCCGACTCTTTTTTTTTTCTTTAAAGATCTTATTTATTTATTTGAGAGAGAGAGTGTGAGAGAGAGAGCATGAGAGCAGGGTGAGGGGCAGAGGGAGAAGCAAACTCCCCGCTGAGCAGGGAGCCTGATGCAGGGCTTGATCCCAGGACCGCAGGATCATGACCTGAGCTGAAGGCAGATGCTTAACCGACTGAGCCACCCAGGTGTCCCAAGCATCCAACTCTTGATCTCAGTTCAGGTCTTGATCTTGGGGTCGTGGGTTCAAGCCCATTTGGAAAAAAAAAAAAAAAAAAGGACACAAAAAGCACTAACATAAAACAACAACAAAAAAGATAACTTAGTTGTAATAAAAATCAAGACTTTCTGTTCATCGAAGATATCACTGAGAAAGTGAATGAGTTAAGTCATATACATGGATATGCCTGCAATACATATGACAAAGGACTAGTATCAAGAATATCCCACTCCCCCTGCTTGTGTTCCCTCTCTCTCTGTGTCTCTCTCTTTCAAATAAATAAAATCTTTTTAAAACAAACAAACAAACAAACAAAAAAGAATATACAAAGAACTCCTAATATCAATAAGAGAAAGACAACCCAATTGAAAAATGGGCAAACAACTTGAACAAGAGTTTCACTCAAGAGAATTATCAAATGGCCTATAAGCATATAAAAAGAAGCCCAGTATCATTATTCATCAGGGAAATACAACTTAAAAACCACAATGAGATGCCACTATATACCCACCAGAATCACTACATTTAAACACCCTAAGAATATCAAAGACTAAAGACCATGTGGAGAAAGTGGACCTCTCTTCTACTCCTGGTAGGAGTATAATTTGATACCAGTTTAGAAAATGGCAATCTCTATTAAGCACTTTTATATCGACAGGGGGCACAAACCTTTGTGTAATAAAGTTATAAGGCACACACCTTTATGCAACAATTAAGATAGCATCAAAAAATGCAAAACGAAGGGAGTGGGGATTATATCAGGACAGCACACTGAGCATGTATCTATTTCTCTCTGCCTAAAATCCCACTGAGATCATACAAAAGCTATCCTTAACAGATTTAAAAAGAAAAACACCTTCAGTAGTTCAGAAAACCAAGAAAATGTAAATTATTGGACGAAAAGACACGAGAAAATCTTGGAAGACAGATGTAGCCTGGAACATATTAATTTAAAAAAGAGAGAAAGGAGGAAAACAAGAGCCCAAACATGTGAAAAGAAGTCCACTGTTGCTCTTGCTCCACTAAGCCCAAGAGCAGGTTCAAAGTCACTTCAATAAACTCCACAAGTAGAAAGTGGACTTGGGGGCTTCCGACAGCTGATCTGCTCTCTCCCCTTCCTTCTACCATTTCATTTATTCATTAGCAAACATTCATTGTGCACCTTCTATGTGCCAGGCACTGTTGTAGGCAATGTGAAGGAAAGATTGAACAAAGCTCTCTTTCAGGAGCTCACATTCTAGTGGGGGGAGAGGGGGGAGAAAGAATAAGCTGGTAAATTATATAGTATTTTAGTGAGAAATATTGAGAAAAATTAATCTGTAAAGGAGACAGTGTTCCAGTTATTATTGCTACATAAAACATCAACCCAAAATCCGTGGCTTAAAACAACCACAGTCATTTTATTATCTCTCAAGGTTTCTGTGGGTCAGGAGTTAGAGAAGGGCTCAGCTGGGCAGGTTCTGACTCAGGATCTCTCCTGTGTCTGCAATCAGATGGCAGCCAGAACAGGATGGGGGAAGGGGAGAGCTGAAGCAGCTGGGGACTGACCAGGCATGTCTTTCTCTCCCAAATAGTCTCAGGGCCTCTCCATGTGGTCTTTCCAGGTCAGTTGGCATTAAAAAGAAAACCACATCTCAAAATGGAGTCACTTATGTTAAGGCCCCACATCAGTTAAGACTTCACACTTAACTAACTGCAGTTTCAAACCCCCCCTCCACTGCCCCGCCCTCACCACGTAATCTTTAACAGGGCAAACTGGAATTTCCTGGCCAACACTAGGAAGTAAGCCCCTGATAGACCACTTCCATTCCCCTTAGGAGGGTGAGTTGTCGGAAAAAATGCATTCCTTGCTAGTAAATTCCCCTTTTCTGCCCCCTTTACCTTTAAAAACCTACTTTGGACAGCTCTTCTACTTAGTAGATGGAATGCTGCCTGACTTATGAATCATTTAATAAAGCCAATTAGATCTTCAAATTTACTTGGTTGAATTTAGGGTTTTTTTTAAGCACTAGTTGGGGATTTCTCCCAGCATGGAAGCCTCAGGGCAGTCAGACTGCTTATCCAGTGGCTGAAGGCTTCAAGAGTGATATTTCAGTGAGCAAAGAGAAAGCTGCAACACATTTATAACCGAAACTCAAAATCACAGGGCAGGGTATCACTTCTGCCATACTCTGTTGGTCATAAAAGTCCACCCCACTTCTAGCAGAGGGAGTAAGGAGTGCACCTCAATGGGAAGTGTCAGAATCACAGGTAAAAAGTGCACATGGGTGGGAGATACTGCTGCGGCCGTCTTTAGAAAATATAACGTTAGGGGTAGAAGGTCATCTCTCTTAATTAACAACTAAAATACAATTATTCCAATCACTTTATTTTTAAAGATGGGGCTGGGAGAGCTTAACTGGCTAGTCCCAAGTCACACGGCTAGTGGTGGGGAGGCCATTACATAATGGCTTCCATTCCAGATTTAAATATTCTACTGTATGGAGACTGTAGAAGACTCAGAGCCCTATGAGTATAGTTACATACAATTTAAATTTAAAATTCTGATTCCAATTTTTTTTAAAGATTTTATCTATGAGAGAGAGAGCGTGCGCGTATGTGCGCACACGCGGGAGGGGGGGCAGAGGGAGAAGCAGACTCCCCGCTCGGCAGGGAGCCCGACGTGGGACTCAATCCTGGGACTCCAGGGTCATGACCTGAGCCGAAGGCAGAGGCCTAACTGACTGAGCCACCCAGACGCCCCTAATGATTCCCATTTTTAATAACATTGGAAATTCAGCAATCATCCTCTTTGTTTCAGTAAAATACACATAACATAAGATTGACCATTTTAACCATTTTTAAGTGTACAGTTCAGTGCCATTAAGTACATTCCCATTGTTGTGCCACCACCACGGCCATCCATCTCCAGAACCTCTTCATCTTCCCATCTTTGCAAAACTCTGTGCCATTAAACAATAATTCCCCATTTCCCTTCCCGGCAATCATTTTAAACCAGATTATATTTTATATATGTTCTCACCTCCTCAATCTTCCACAAAATATCAACTATATAGGAAATTTAATCTTATACCATTAACTACGAGAATCTTTGTTAGTGGTTTTCATACAATGGAACCCTTGAAACCTCCCACTATGTCTAGAATTCATTTGCTGTCCCCCAAAGGGATTCTTCTTCACGTGCTGAAAACACACATCCATAGCTAATAATGAATGAGTCAGAGCAGCTGGAAGCAGATGTGTCCCATGATAAAACTGGAGTGGAAGTGATCCACCTGCCTGGGGAAAGTTCCGGTGTGAGTGAGCACCAGGACAGCTAAGCTGGCCTGGGCATGGCAGCGTGGGGTGTACTGCAGTTGAGTTCCGATGCTAACTACGCAGAGTTTGCACAGACCCCACAGGTTGAGGGCAAGTCCTACACAGAATGAGCTCACTTCAGATACCAGCCACAAGTCTCGGGGAGGGGGGTCTCCAGTCCACCCATACTTCTGACCTACTGGATATAAATTTGGAGGTTCCCACAACCCTCTAGGTCTGATAATTCACTAGAACAACTCAAAGAATTCAGAAAAGTGCTATACTTACTATGATCACAGTTTTATTTTATTTTTTTAAAGATTTTATTTTCAAGTAATCTCCACACCCAACGTGGGGTTTGAACTCACAACCCTGAGATCAAGAGTCACACACTCTACCGACTGGGCCAGCCAGGTGCCCCTGCAGTTTTATTTGAAAGACACATGAGACAAGTTCTGGGAGGGCATGCGGAACATCTGTGCCCTCTCCCTGTGAAATCAGAGCATGTCACCCTCCAGGCAAATCAGCGTTCACTAAATAGGAAGCTCCAGTGAGCTAGAGTGTGCAGAGATTTTATTAGGGTTTCATTATGTGGGCACGGTTGAGTAAATCATTGGCTATCTGATTCAACTCAATTCTCTGCTTCCTCCCTAGAGGTCTGGCTGGCCCAAAGTCCCAAACCTCTAATCACTCAGTTGGCCTTGCTGGTGACCAGTCCCAATCATGAAGATTAGTAAGCGCCCCCATGAGCCATCTCACTGTAACAATGGCATTCCTCTCCCTCAGGAAATCCCAACGGTCTTTAGAAGCTCTGTGCTAGGGGCGCCTGGGTGGCTCAGTCGTTACATGTCTGCCTTCGACTCAGGTCATGATCCCAGCGTCCTGGGATAGAGTCCCGCATGGGGAGCCTGCTTCTCCCTCTCCAGCTCCCCCCTTCTTGTGTTCCCTCTCTCACAGTTTCTCTCTGTCAAATAAATAAATAAAATCTTAAAAAAAAAAAAAAAGAAGCTCTGTGCTAGGACAAACAGCAGACAAATTCTTCATTACACAAAAAATAAAGATACCAATAATTATGCATGCTGACAGAAAAGGTTGTGTTAATAGACTAAGTTACTGTCTATGCACATTAAAAAATCATAGGTAATCGTAAAGAAACTAGAAACAAAATGTACCCATACAAAGACGAGAAATGTTTCCCCAAGAGAAAACCGGAGAAAAAGAAAACTTGATCAATACAACTATAGACAGGAAAAAGAAGAGGAATAAAAGGGGCACCTGGTGGCTCAGACGGTTAAGCATCTGCCTTCAGCTCAAGAGTCCTGGGATCGAGCCCCACGTCAGGCTCCCTGCTCAGCAGAGAATCTGCTTCTCCCTCTGCCTCTCCTCTCCACTTGTGCCCCCCACCCCAAATAAATAAATAAAATCTTAAAAAAAAAAAAAGAAGAGGAATAAAAGAAGGAACACAAAACACAAAACATCATGGTAGGAATCAAGAGTTCAGAGAAATTAAGAAGAAAATGACAAACAATCCAGTACCAAACCAGGCACCATCCTGTTGTGGAATACCATGGAGCGGTTAAAAAAGGAAAGGTAGATATATAAATAGACAGAGACACAGGAAGATGTCCCATTGTTAAGTGAAGTAAAATAATTAAAATGAAGTAAATGAAGTAAAAAAAAATTAAGACCTAGAATAGCATGTGTACTATGATCCTATTGTTTTTTTTTAAATCTATCTTTCAAACTACCTACCTACCAAACTGTGCATAAACGTGCCTGCAAATTCCTATAAGCAGGTGACAGAATGACAATCCCTTATCTGAAGCCTCAGAACCAAATGAGTTTCAAAAGTCAGGCTTGTTCAGACCGTAAAGGTAAAGGGGGACTATACCAGATAGTCAGTAACACCTCCAGGAGGGTCTGGGGCAGCCCTCTTAATCAAACCCATTCGTATTTCTCTCGGGAAATGCGTGACTCCTCACCGTAGTGGGACAGATAAAGATGACAAATAGCCCCACACTTGTTCAGATCATGTTTACTACCCAAATGAGGTCAAGTCAGATTTTGTGGTGAAATGAAGTCAGGTCAGGTTTTGCTATAAAGAATTATGGGGAGGGGGAACCTAAAATACCCCTTGGTTCTGGATCAACCAGGATTATATGTGGGGTGGCGAGAGGAAGAAGGAAGGGTGAAGAGGGTCTGACATTCCTATTCCACATTATTCTGTTAGTTTGAATATTTTCATAGTAAGAATGGATTTGTGTCTTAGTTGTGGAATTAAAACCCATGTGTAAAAAAAAAAAAAAAAAAAGATGGCTTCAGAGATGATATAAAATCCCAGAGGTGGTAAATAAGAGGCAAAAGGCCACTACAAATCTGGGGACTGCCCCAGGAGCTCCTGGAAGCATCCAGTAAATACTTCCTGAAATAGTACACACGACATGGATAAGAAGTCCTGATTCTCAGATACTCTTCCTGTATTTGCTGACCGCGTGTCTGTCTCCCTACGAAAACATTTACTGAGCTTTGCATAGGACAAGCACCTGAGGTTCTAGAGCACACATTTTTTGATAGAACTGACGCTCTGCCTATCCCTGTTGTTCGGTCCAGTGGCCCCGGGCACACCTTCCACAGTGAGGCTGTGTGAGAAGGTATTAAACGAAGCACACAACTGTCTACACCCTGCTACCCTCACAGCTTCAGCACCAGGCTCACAGGCTTCCTCTGTCCTCCCCGGCTGGGCCCCTACCTAGGTTCTTCACCTTCATGTCACATTACGGAGCCGGCCCCCTGCTTCTGTCTCACGACGCTCCTCCTCTCTGGCCACACTGGGATAGTCAGTGTTCTAGTGCGCACTCCATGCTCTCCAACCCCAAGCCTTTGCTCATGCTGCTCCCTTCACCTGGAATGTTCTCCCTTCACATCTCTTCCCACCAATCTCTTAACCATCTTCTCAGGCTCTGCCTCCATTAAAGCTTTTCTGGTTCTCCCATCAGCCCTAATCCCTCCCTCCTTTGAGCCACCTAAGAACTTTGTTCCTTTTATGACACTGCCTTCACCTTGAACTCTGGCTATCTGTGGATGCCTGAATTCACATACCAGATGCCAAGCCTGGTGAAAATGCCCCGTGCAAGGCAGGCCCTTCAGGGTCACCTGCTGAACCAACACCTTCACAGTTCGTTCACAGACTCCAAAGGCTAACAAGGTCAAGGTCTTGGAATCAGCCAGCTTTACTATGACCCCGTTTTATGGCTGCTGGGAACAATCCTAACCATGGTCATGGAGGGAGTGCATCGTCTGTGCAACACTAGATAAACAGAGTGTGCCCAGTGCATCTCGTGCATACGCACGGGACTTATATAAAGAAAGAAATGTGTTGGAATACAGCTGCCCATCCACCTTACATGTTACCTAATGTAACCCTCACAAAAATGTCTAGGGGAAGGCATTTTCCTATTTTAAAACGAAGACTACGGTTTTAGATGAGTTGGCTAAGACTGAAACGGATTAAGCGAGGTTACCCAGCAGTCAGTGTTAGGACTGAGATTTTTAATCTGGGTCTGACTCAGAGACCAGTGCTCTTTTAATTACCCCACATTTGCAAACTTGTATACTTGTGACTTTTATTCTTACAGTCACGTTCCCCCCCACATTGATGAGGTCACAGGCACAATTACACCTCTTTCCCAGAACAGTAATAGCCAAGGGAGGTGGGAAGTCTCAATGAATCAGAGAGGAAATAATCCTAAACTGGGAGTAAAAAAAAAAACTGGTTCCATAGCTCCCATAATTACTATGTGAATTTCAAGTTAATCTCCTGCTAGGCTTCAGTTTCTGTATCCGTAAAAGTTAAGGGTGGCTCTAGATTCTGAGACGCCTTTTGGCTCGGCATGCTTGCAGACACCAGTCTTTTATAATATATAGTATAATAGGTTAGACAGCCTGTTGGCCTTTGGTATCACAAGAATTCTAGAATGGGGCATGTGCTGTATTGGTTTGATGTGATTTGAAATCCACTTGTTCTTGACAAAGGCTAATAAAGTAAAGCTGTTGTTAGAAGTAGTTGTTTTGCTGGAAGAGTGAGGTAAACTGTACTGTAACAGCACGTCAATATCTGGTCATCTGCTCCTTCGCCCCTGATACTCAGTAGCTCAATTGCTGAGGGCCTCTCTGGGTGTCTATCAATAAAAACATGGAGCAGCAATACCGAAAGTTTGAGAACACCATCCAATGGGTGAGGGGACTCGGCCCATTAAAACAGCACTCTGAAGCCCTTGGGGCAAGTAGCTTTTGCTTCAGTAAAGGCGACTCTACTCTTTCCAGAGCAGCCACCAGCTGGGGAATAAAGAGTACACTTCAGGGGCGCCTGGGTGGCTCAGTCGTTAAGCGTCTGCCTTCGGCTCAGGTCATGATCCCAGGACCCTGGGATCGAGCCCCGGTCAGGTTCCCCGCTCAGCGGGGAGTCTGCTTCTCCCTCTCCCACTGCCCCTCCCCCCCCAAGCTCGTGTGCTCTCTCTCTCACTCTCAAATAAATAAATAAAATCTTTAAAAAAAATAAGTGAAAGTACATCTCAACTGAATTTGGGCTTTATTTCTTTCAGATCCCCCTTGACTGGAACAATAATGGGATTAATCTACCATTGTTTGGGAGTATGTTGTGTATTGGTTTATGAAGGGGCATTATCCTGTATGCTACAGGCTTGTGAAATACCCCTAGTGAATCTGGGTTAAAGAAATTGCTGCCAAAAGAAACAGTCTCTGAGCATTAATTTGCCATGAAACAAAACAAGACCAAACTCTCAAAGCTTCCACCCTGCTCCTTATCCTTGCCAGTAGTTTAGAATTTAGTCTTCCTTGGGTGTTGCCAGGGTGATCTATCTATCTTTCTTTCTTAAATCTTTTTTATTTATTTGAGAGAGAGAGAGAGTAAGAGAGCACATGAGAGGGGGGAGGGTCAGAGGGAGAAGCAGACTCCCCGCTGCGCAGGGAGCCCAATGCGGGACTCGATCCAGAATCAAAACCTGAGCCAAAGGCAGTCGCTTAACCAACTGAGCCACCCAGGCGCCCCTGTTTCTTAATTTTTTTTAATTATTTATTTGTTAGAGAGAGAGAGAGGCAGAGATGGCGAGCGCACAAGTGGGGGGAGGGGCAGAGGGACAGGGAGAAGCAGACTCCCCAATGAGCAGGGAGCTCCCTGCGGGGCTTGATCCCAGGACCTGAGCCAATGGAAGGCAGACGCTTAACCAAGTGAGCCACCCTGGCGCTCCCTTCTTAACTTTGTAAACAAATATGCTTTCCTTCCTTCTGACTATAGAAGAAACATATGTTCATAAGCAGATAAACTGGAAAATGCAAAAAAGTAGAAAAATGAAGACAATCATTCATAATCTCATCTGGGATTAATAATCCCAAACACATTCTGGGATATTTCTTCCATACATTTTTCTACATGTAGCTCCCCCCCCCCCCCGCCCCATAATTGAAACCATGTTGTATAAATTGTTTTACATTCTGGTGGGTTTGTTTTTTTTCAAATATCATTAACAGGTCTTTCCCGATCTGAAAATTCATCCTGTTTCCTGGTTTACTGGTGACGCTTCCTAGTTCATTTCTCAGTGATTAGGCTTTGGGGCTGTTTCTCTAGTTTGCTATTATAGTTAAGTAAACCCGCAAGGCACAGAACTTTTTTTTCTTTTCCCAACTTCAGCGCGGCTTTAAAGACCCATTCCATTACACAGAATTAAGGGGCAGCAGCGCGGAGAGCAATTCCTCTCACTTTAGGAAAAGAATCCAATATAGAGGGCAATTTTGGAGTCTTTAGAGACATCTAATTACTTAGCATTTAGAAAGACAATGGGTCTAGTCGCATACATGGGTATTTTTAGGGCCGGGTAATTGTTTTAACCTTCGCAGGGCTCTCACCCTACAGCAATGTGAAGTGCCCAGAGGCAGCTTCTCAGCGGGGGCGGCCGCCCCCCTGCGGCGCCGACTCTCCCGCTCCGACCCCGGCGCCGGCTCCCTTACCTGGGCAGCGCCGACTCCTCCGTGCGGTCCAACGCGCCGGCCACCGAGGGCAGCGCCAGGACCCCGTCCAGGTCGAACACGGCCGCACGCAGCGCCATGGCGGCCCACCGAGGCAGACAGCGCCCGGAGCTGCACGGAGGCGGGGAGCTGGCTTGGAGCGGCTGGCCGCCGGGCCTCGCCTCGCACTGGTCCACCCGGGCCCCGCCCCGCCCCGCCCCGCCCCCTGGCCTGGTCCCGCAGGGGTGGCGACCGACGGGGTGAGCCCGGGCTCTATCTCCACCGCCTCCAGGCATCGAGTTCCCGGGCTCGAGTCCCGTGATGGCTGACCGCTTCACACGAATTTGCCAGACTTTCACTGGTCGGGGGCAGGCCTCAGAGAAGGGGTCTGAGAAAGAGCCAGGGGCCACAGACCCTTTAAAGTATATGTGTGTGTGTGTGTGTGTGTGTGTGTGTGTGTGTGTGTGTGTGCGCTTCATTCAGTGTTTGGATCCTTCCATGTTCCTTTCCATTGGCATATCCACTAAACTAATAGCTTTGTTGCCCCTCCTTTTGGTGCATATATTTACGGATGCCTCACTATCCTGACCACGCTCCCCTCATCACACACTTATCTGTCGAGGCAAAATGTGTTTCAAGAATAAAATATGCTCCAGGGCACCTGGGTGGCTCAGATGGTTAAGCGTCTGCCTTCGGCTCAGGTCATGATCCCGGAGTCCCGGGATCGAGTCCCGCATCGGGCTCCCTACTCAGCGGGGAGCCTGCTTCTCCCTCTGCTTCTCTCTCTCTCTTTCTCTCTCTCTGTCTCTCATGAATAAATAAATAAAATCTTAAAAAAAAAAAAGAATAAAATATGCTCCAGATACCGTATGCCAACTCAGAATACATCTACACCAATCTCTTTTTGGGATGAGGCTTAGAAGTAAAGTTGGAGTACTTATTACCTCTTGGAACATTCTCCTTGTACTAATGCTGCCTAAAAATGTTCCAGCTTTGTTTTAAATCACAGATTCCACACTATTGGCTCCTTTTTTTCTGGACTTTGCTTAAGAGTGTCTGAGTTGTACTTGCCTGAGGATTGCTGGACTCCTCATGCCTGTAGTGTAGCTCTGTGAATTAAAACATGCTTTGGGCCCAGTGTCCCAGCTTGCCAGGAGCATGCCTCAAGACACAAACACCGGAGACCTCTCTGTTGAATGTGTCATCTCTGAATTTATCCAAGATATTCTGCCCCATTTAGCTGGAAGAATGTTGTGAAAGATCATCAGATACCTTACTGAAATCAAGAGGTATTCATCTACAACATTCTTTGTATCTACCAATTATCAATCTGTGGAAGAAGAAAAATGAGTCCACTTTGGGTGTTTTGCTCTGGTGAACTTTGACCATGCTTACGTCTCTTGCCTTATAACCTCATCTGGGATCTGTCTGAGGCTGTTATTAGTGCTTTCTGAAATCCACCCCTACAAAGTAGGAAGTAGGAAGTATGTAGTCAACAATGCCAAATTTAGCAGAGGGAACTGGAAAAAGCCATTCGATTTTGGATTTGGATGACACTGGGTGACCTCCTTCAGAACACTTTTAGTGGTTTTGGAGATAGGAGCTGGATTACCTGGGTTTGAGAGAGGTAAAGAAGTGACTACAACAATCTCTCATGAAGTTGGTGATCTCAAAAGCAAAACTGAGCCTTAAAAAAATAATAATTAAATAAACAAATTGTAACATGGCTTGTAGAGTATGAACCCTCTTAAATTAAATCTCCAACTTAGACTTTCCTTTGGTCTCCAAACTTGCATATCCAACCTCCTACTCCACATCTCTTGAATGTCCAACAGGTATCTCGAATTTATCATGACCAAAACAGAACTCTTGCTGCATTCCCACCTCTCAAACCTGTTCTCCCCAGTACGTTCCTAGTCTTACTCAATGGCACCCCCATTCACTTAATTACTTAGCCCAAAGAACTTGGAGTCGCCTCTGGATTCCCCGTTCCCCTTTAAGCTGTGTGCTCTTGAACTCAGTCCCAGTGATGTCCGGATGATTAGGGCAAAGGTAATAGCTTCAGGTTCAGTGGTGTTTTTTGGCAGTCTTTCTTAAAGGCTCACCCGGGAGCTGACTTCTCCACTACTTTCAAAGGTTTTGTAGGTTCCTAATATCCCGTATTAAAGCTCTCTCTATTTAATAACTAGAGTGATTTCTGCTGCCTCACAGGTGTACCATTTAGGAATACATATCCATATATGTTTGTAAACATAACAAAGCAAAGAGGAAGGACACATTAACAGAATTGGATTTTATAAATCCCCCTTTTGAGAAGGAAAGTAAGAAACACAGAACACGAGACCCCATTTTAAGATGGGGATCATTGCGGGTTAAGAGGAAACTATGAAGCTCTTACAGGGACCTTTGTTTATTCAGGAGCGTTTACGCTGATAAAGTGATCTGGTCTGGAATATTTTGTAATACCTTATGAGTTGCAGAACTTCCTGGCTGAACTGCTTAGCCAAGGTTTAGTGGTCTCAATCCTTTTACTGTGCTCTGCTCTTTCTCATGGGTCACACTTCCCCTAGGTTTTCTGCCAGCCAACATAGAGGAAGGTAAGAGCTCACTCAGCTGGGCTCTGGAAACAGGGTATCTTTTTAAAATGTAAATCACAACCCTTTTGTCTGCTAATTTTAATATTTATAAAATGCATTTGAGGTGATAGCATGAAATCATAAAAACATGACGAATGTGGTAGTGCAAATGCAGAAGTTACACCTCATGCTAATCACTAGATTCACAATGAACTTACAGTAAACTTATATCTGGTTTTGTTTTGGATTTCCTGCCACCGCACCCTTTCCCACCACCTGCTAGACCTTGGTTTTCCAACCCTATTTTAACACTCTATTTAATTCCTGCTGGTTGAGAAAGGATCTCACACTGCTGCTGCTCCTACTGTAGGTGTTTGAATCAAGCTAAATTAAAGTTGTCTCTGGTAGTTTTCTGAACCCACATTCCACCTGATGCTTTGTCTTTCTTTAGTGCAGCAAATGAATTTCTTTAATTCATTCAGAAAATTATGTATTAAGCATTTTCTGGGCACTTGGGATTCATTGGAAAATACAACAGACAAAATTAGGGACTAAGAAGCTTCCATTGTAGTGGAATGATGAATTCAAGGAATTTCTAGTTGCTTCTGGGGCAATGAGAATGACATTAGTAATATTTATCGAGGCTACTTGTCATTTTTCTTAGTTGGTTTTTTGTTTTGACTGCCAAACATCTATAACCTCTTCCTGGTAAAAGGAACAGGGACAGAGGAGAAGGTTGGGTTGGCAGTTTTGGGACAGCAGCAGTATCCAGGGGTCCCAGCTGGCAGGAATGATGCAGGCCTCAGCATTCAGCAACAGAACAGCGGTGTGTTCCCAAGGCCGGTTCTGCTGTGTGAATTTGGTATTGGCCCTCTCTACTGCTGGTTTTCCAAGTTTGGTTCTCCAGGCTTCCTGAGAGCCTCACCAATAGCTTATCATTAAATATATTCTCTGCCTAAATCAGCCAGCGTAGGCACTTCTCACCCCTTACCAATTCCCAAAACCCTTCTTACTGTGCCTTCTGGAACCTTCTGGAACTCACCATGCCCTCTGGAACTTCAGGGTCATTATCAGCAAGATCCACTCTTTCCCTCAACCTCTTTTCTATTCTCTTGCTCTTCTTGCTTGATCTCAAATGTTGCTCTCCTCTGAGGCACCTACTTTCCCTCTTCTCTCTTCCTCCCCTTGTGTGCCACTGACAGGGGGAGAGGGGGAAGACCTTTTTAGTCCTTATCGCTGCTCCCAAATCCTCCCTAAGACCCATAACATTAACCTCACCTCAGCCGATTGTACCACCCTGGACCGAACGACTCTACTACTCTTCCCTAGTCAGCTCTCTCTCCTGATCTCCTGGGAGACCAAAGGACACATTCCTTTCTCCCCTCAGTCTCCAGTGCTTTCCATCCATCCTTACTCTCAGCCAGTCTCTTTGCTTCCCATTTCACTGAGAAAATTGGAGCAATCAGAAAACTTCCACAAACCCCCACCTCTCTATTGATTCATCTACCTGTACCTTCTCTCCAGCTGCCCTGAACAGCTGCCTCTGCTCCTGCCTAAGCTTGACTCTTCCACTGAGGCATTGAATTTGGTACCCTTGTAGGCAGAAGGACAACTTCTCACTCCATCATCCATGATCTGCTCTCCTGGATCATCCCATTCACATGCCAAATGTTATGGACTGGATGTATTTATGTGTCTAATCCCCCCCCCCCCCCCGCCCAGATCTGTATGTTGAAGCCCCAGTGCCCAATATGATGGTATTTGGAGGTAGGGCTTTTGGGAGGAAATTGGGGTTAGATGAGGTCATGTGGATGGGCCTCATGATGAGATTAGTGTCCTTATAAAAAAAGACACCAGGGCGCCTGGGTGGCTCAGTCGGTTAAGCGACTGCCTTCGGCTCAGGTCATGATCCTGGAGTCCCGGGATCGAGTCCCGCATCGGGCTCCCTGCTCAGTGGGGAGTCTGCTTCTCCCTCTGACCCTCCCCCCCCATGCTCTCTCTCTCAAATAAATAAATAAATAAATAAATAAAATCTTTTAAAAAAATAAATAAAAATAAAAAAAGACACCAGAAAGCTTGCTCTCTTGTTCTGTGCAGACACAGAAGAGGTCATGTAAGCGCAAAGCCAGATGACGGCCGGCTACATGCCAAGAGGCCTCAGAATGAAACCGCCCCCTGCTGGCACCTTGATCTTGGACTTCCAGACCGCAGAACTGTGAGAGAGAAATTTCTGTACTTTAAGCCACCCAGTCTTCGGTATTTTGTTATGGCAACTCAAGTAGACTAAGACACCAACAGTCTGTAACTTCACTTATTTAAAAAAATGAATAAATCTATGGAGAGCCCACATTTCTCTCCCACTACCATCTTCTTTCCTTCTTTTCCAGCAAAAGTCTTTCAGAGTTGTTGAGGCTCATTGACTCTAAGCCTTCTTGGCTCCTTCTTCCGCGAACTCATTTGAATCATGCTTTCGTCTTTATCCCTTCCTTGAAAATCCTCTTCCCAGCATCACAGAAAACCTCTGCATTGCCAGAACTGTAGGTCATTCTATACCTTAACCACGTCTGATTTGGCATTAGCATTTGGCCTGATTGCTCATTCCTCTTCCTGATGACGCTCTCTGTACTTGGCCTCTGGCACCCTCTCTTGCAGGGGGTGGTCTCACTTGCTCGGCAAACTGCTCTTGCTTGGTTTCCTCTGCTAGCTCCTCCTCGTTTTCCTCATCTCTAGATTAAAGTCAGTCCTTGGACCCTTTCTCTTCTTTATTTACAACTGCTCTCTTGCTGATCTCAACTGGCCTTCTCTAAATTATTTGTCCTGCAGTCTTCCTCACATGGGACCCTCTGGCCACAGTCAGCTGCATGTAGCCCTTGCAGGGGCTTGCCAGGGGGATCTGGACAGGTGGCTCCACGCAGCCTCCGGGGGCTCTGGTTTGTGTGTCAAAACGGCTGCAGAGACGTGACCGCCAGGCTGAAGCTGAAAGGTGCCCCCACATGTGCTAGAAATTGCAGGAAACCTTTCTCTCATCCTCCTGCAATCCCTCTGGAGCTCTTCACTGAGAAAGCTTACTATTGTGTACACTTTAAAGAAGAAATGCTTTAAAAAGCATATATTGAAGGTACATTCAGCGATGACAGGCAATAAATGGATAACTGACAAGATGGCTACAATCCAAGTTCAAAAGAATTTGATTTCAAAATCCTGTGATTTGCCTAATTATTGCATCAGTTTAATTCATAGCACTGATGGAAAAGAAGTGAGACTCTAAGAACTGGGAAGAGTCCCATGAAAAAGCCAGGAAGCAGGGGAAGATATCTTTCTTTCTCGAGCTGATGAACTTGTTCCTACCTTAGCTGAAATTCCTACAACAACTTCACCTGAAGGATTTATCACGGGCCAGCTAAGCCAACTTTCTACATGCCCCACCCTACCCCTCCTCATTGCCTCTGGACTTGAACCAGGTTTAGGTCCCCACATGTCCCAGCAGACAGGTTCCAAGGACAAACCTGGGAGGAGACACAAACACACCCCAAAACTGCAGGATTCTGACCCCTGATATTCACAATTTGGTGATCATGCATAAAAATGTATTATCAGGGGCACCTGGGGGCTCAGTAGGTTCAGCGACTGCCTTGAGCTCAGGTCATGATTTCAGGGTCCTGCGATAGAGCCCCATGTCGGGCTCCCTGCTCAGCGGGGAGTCTGCTTCTCCCTCTCCCTCTTCCCCCCCACTCATGCTTACTCTCTCTCAGATAAATAAATAAAATCTTAAAAAAAAAAGATTAACCATCACAGGGTGGTATTCACAGTTTGTTCAATGGCAGCCCATGCAAAGTTACTATGAGATACCAGAAATTAGTATAGTGGAAGGGAAGACTTGGCGAAACAGAAACATTGGAATGGATTTTTTTTATGTATGACCTTCTTCCTAATGTGAGAACTCATGAGACACTCCTCCAAGGCCTTGAGAAAAACACTGGTGTGGGAGGACTATTAGCTTCTTATAGGAGCCGTGGGAAGTGGTTTGACCTTAGGTGACAAGACTTGAGTTAAGGAAACTTCTCAGTACATGGCACATCATTGTCAGTCTAGAGAGGAAGAACCAAGATGAAGCCTCTATAACAAAGTAATAAATAAAATCCGCAACATGTCTCTGGGAGAATCCTAAGGGTTAGAACCACCATCAAAGACCAGAATTATGCAGGGACTTTTGATTACCACCAAACTTTACCTAAGATGGATGCATCTTGCAGAGTGTCAATTCATCGTTGTAAACTTAATTAGGTGATGCTAATGGCAGATGCCATTCCCTATGTGATCCGTACTGCTGCCATTGCCAAATGCCCAGCTCCCCAGCAGCAGTGACAAATCCCGAGCTCTAGATAGGGTGCCTGAGCCCAGAGGCTCAAATTAGCCACCTGGTGGCAAGCTGATTACAATGAACTCCTTCCATAATGGAGGGGGTAGCAATTCGTCTTTTATGGAATAGATGCTTCTTCTGGAGAATGGGTGAAGGGGAAAGCTGTAAACGCCAACTCTAACCTAATGATCTTTGATAACAATGAGGGCTGTACCAGCCAATATTTTCTTCCTTACTTGGTTAATTTATTTCATTTTCTGCCCACCCCATTACTTTATACGCAGTACGCTTTTGATGAACTTTATGATTTACTCCACTGGAGACAGAATTTCAAGATGACATTGTGTCAGGATGAGAGCAAGTTTGGGCTTTGCTCAGAGAGGCTAGATATGGAGTTGGAGGGAGTAACTGATGAGCCCTAGGGATACGGGGTGAGGACGAGCACTTTTATTTCTGTAAGGAATGGCTGTCTCATGCTAGCGCTCTAAATGTGTTTTCTTAGATTCTGTGTTTGTCTAGTTGGCAACCATTACTCATGAGGCCAAACTAATGGCCACACTTGTTCACATCATCCCTGTGATCCAGTTTCCATGGAGGCACAAAAATCATATTACAAACTCTCCAAACAGTCCTGAGTCAACATCTCCAACCACTTCCTTTATCTCTCGCACACCAAGCCAACATTGCCCTGCACAAAAGCACCCACGGCCAGGTACTGGACAACTAGAGACTTGTCCCTATACCCACAGCCTTCCAAAATTATTCAAACCATCCAGTTCTAAGCTACTTACCCTGGCCTGCCTTGCCTCTCTTGCAGAAACTCCAATAAATACTCTGGGCCATGGGGACGCCTGGGCGGCTCAGTCGGTTGAGTGTCTGCCTTCAGCTCAGGTCATGATCCCAGGGTCCTGGGATCGAGCCCCACATTGGGCTCCCTGCTCAGAGCCTCAGCTCTCCCTCTGCCTGCCCCTCCCCCTGCTTGTGCTCTCTCTCTCTCTGACAAATAAATAAATAAAATCTTTTTAAAAAATGCTCTGGGCCATGCTTTCTCCTTTGCCTTTTCTGCCCCCTGGCTGAGCCCTGGTTCTTCCCTGTGTGGCCCTGCATGGCACATTGTGATTATTTCCAGGGATCCGTGAGTATAAACTTCTTCCTTCACGACAATCATTCTTGTGTCTGCATGTCTTGCCATACCGAATTAAAACAAATTCTGGGGACAACTTTTTGAACAGTTCGATGTAGGCATTCTGTTTTTGAAGTGAAATTATGGAAAGTTGGGTGTGCACTGATGTTAGGAGCCAAAAAGCTAGATTTGGGGGAGCTTTCCGGCATTTAAAACGCCTATCAAATATTTTGGGAATGTTCTCACCTTGAAGGAGGCAGAGCCCACTTTTCACAAGGAGCTCAAAACCCCAGATTCCTGCTTCCTCAACATTCCTTGCACCTCGTTCATGGGCACATGCTTAATCAGATGCATCTGTCCCCACCCTTGTGTTGGGAGCTAGTGCCACAAGGAAGCAGGGACAGGGGAGGATTAATTCTGGCAGCAGCAGGAGAGACTTGTTTCCAGGGACAGCAGTGACCTCAGTCCTAGTGACAGACGTTGTGAGGCTTTGCATCCAGTCCCACAGCAGCACAAGGCCCATCGTGCAGGTGAATGGCTTGTGAGCTCGGCTGTGGTCTGGTTGATGTTTCCCTTGTTCTCACCTGTGCCCTGAGTGGGTTCTCCAGCTTTCTAAGTCCTGCTATGAACTACCCATTGTCCTTTAATAAAATCCATTTCTGCTTAAATTCATTAATAGGTTTTTATTACTTGCAGCCAAGAACCCTAGTTGATATAAGCTATGATTCTTTCCTTCCTTACACACACACACACACACACACCCTCAATAAGCAAGTACATGTGGTGAAATATTAACATTTGTTCATTATGGGCAGTGAGAATATAGATGTTTAGTGAATTCTTTTGTATTTCATGTCTTTTAATTTTCTTAGAGGATAATACTAGCAATCATGTACATATGTGTAAATATATATGTATATTTATACACATATACGTCCCATGTATTTACACACATAGCTATATATAGCATACATTATTTCACTATCCTAAGCCCTTTATTTATGCTAACTCATTCACTCTTCACGTCCAGCCTGTGAAGTGGGAACCAATATTCACATCCTCATTTTACGTATAAGGAAACTGAGGCACAGAAAGCTCTAGAGACCTATCAAAAACTACACAGCTTTATCTTTCTGAAGTATATTTGACACATAGTATTATACTGGTTTTAGGTGAAGCACATAATGATTTGACCATTATATACATTTTAAAGTGCTCACCACGATAAGTGTAGTTACCATCTGTCACCATAAAAGGTATTACAAAATTATTGACTATATGCCCTATGTTGTACCTTGTGACTTACTTATTTTATCTCTGGAATCTTGTCCCTCTTAATGCCTTTCACCTATTTTGCCCATCCCCCATCCCACCCCTCCGTCAACCACCAGTTTCTTCTCTGTATTTATGAGTCTGTTTCTGTTTTGTTTTCTGTTTGCTTGTTCATCTGTTTTGATTTTAGGTTCCACATATAAGTGTAATCATTTGGTGTTTGTCTTTCTCTGTCTGACTTATTTCACTTAGCATAATACCCTCTAGCTCCATCGACGTTGTTGTGAATGGCGAGATTTCATTCCTTTTTATGGCTGAGTAATATTCCATCGTATGTATATATCACATCTTCTTTATCCATTTATCCGTTAATGGACACTGAGATTGCTTCCATTTCTTGGCTGTCGTAAATAATGCTGCATAGGGGTGCATGTATTTTCTCCAATTAGTGTTTTCATTTTTTTCCCGTAAATACCCGGAAGTAGAATTGCTGGGTTGTAAGGTATTTCTATTTTTAATTTTTTGAGAAAACTCCATACTCTTTTTCACAGTGGCTGCACCAATTTACATTCTCACCAACAGTGCACAAGGTTTCCGTTTTCTCCACATCCGTGCCAACACTTCTTATTTCTTGTCTTTTTGATTCTAGCCATTCTGACAGGTGTGAGGTGGTATCTCATTGTGGCTTTGATTTGCATTTCCCTGATCACGAGTGATATTGAGCATCTTTGTTGGCCATTTATATATCTTCTTTGAAAATATTTCTATTTGATTCCTCTGCCTATTTTTAATCAGATTATTTGTGGGGTTTTTTGCTATTAGTTGTATGAGTTCTTTATATATCTTGGATACCCTTATCAGATATATCATTTGTAAATATCTTCTCTCATTCAGTAAGTTGCCTTTTCATTTTGTTGATGGTTTCCTTCACTGTGCAAAAACCCACACAGCTTTTAAGAAGCAAATCAGAAATCAAACCCTGGAGGTTATTTAGGTCCCCCCCCTTTTTTTAAAAAAAGATCTTATTTACGTCTTTGTCAGAGAGAGAGAGAGCACAAGCAGGGGGAGTGGCAGGCAGAGGGAGAAGCAGATTCCCCACTGAGCAGAGAGCCTGACGTGGGGCTCGATCCCAGGACCCTGGGAACATGACCTGAGCCGAAGGCAGCACTTAACCGACTGAGCCACCCAGGTGCCCCTAGGGCCCTTTGCTTTTAAACAAAGTAAGGGAGATGAGATAACAAGGGGCTTGAGGGGGAGGCAGACCTCAAAGCGTGTTTTTAGGATGGAGGATGAGCTTATTTATGGGCTGAGGAAAAGGTTCCAGCAGTAGGAGCGGTGAAGATAGGAGAAAGCCTGGGGATATTGAATAGATGGGGACTCCATCAAGATCACAGGGGCCAAGCTTCCCCGTGCAGGAAGGAGAGGAGGACCAGACTCCTGGTGAGAGAAGGAGGCAAGTGTCGGTTTACAGTTTGGAAGATGACCTTGACCTTGCTTCTCTGGGGAATTGAAGGCAAAGTCACAGGCAGGGAGGCTAAGGAGGTGACAGGCAAGCTGCAGCCAAACCAGCTGGCAGCATGGGGGAGCTGATGGTCCTGCAGACAGCAGGCTGGGGAGAGAGGGGTTTTCCTCCAGAGGAGAAGGGGAAGGAGAGATCATAGGCTGGCTGACTGAGGGCTCTGTCCTCAGTCCTATTCTACTTGCAATTATACTGATCTCTTGACACCCAGACCCAGGACCCAGGACCCAGGACCCAGGAGATCTCCCACTTGTGAGGTCTGGGGGTCCAGGCAGTGATCCCAGAACACAGGATCCTTCAGAGCAAAGAGAGAAGCATCTTAATAACTGGACAGAGGGAAAGCAAATCTGTTGTCTGTCTCCCACTGGACACAGACTGAATAGTCACAGGCTCCTCCTTCTCCCCTCCAGAGAGGGTGTGTGTGTGTGTGTGTGTGTGTGTGTATGTGTGTGTTAGAGAGGGAGAGAGAGAGAGAATGCGAGCATGAGTCTGTGTGCTGGTCAAGCCAGCAGTCCCTCCTGTGGACTGGCTTTGGCTGTTACCTGCAGAAGCCTTTGTGCCGGGCTCTCCATGACGCCCTCCCCCTTAGCACCTGCAGGAAGCCTCTCTGGCCGCCAGAGCTGGGAGCCCCAGGCAAACCGATCAGCTGGCAGAACTTGCCCAGCCCTCTCCAGGAAGCCAACTTGACTCTCAGAGTCAGGTCGCCCTCATCCACCAAGGTGTGTCCTGCTCCAGCATTGGGGTGACGATAAAATGAAGTCACCCCGCTCTGCTTTGCACCTGCCTTTCCATTTGGGGGAGACTTTTGTCGGCTGACCAGGACTTCCAAGCCAGGCTGCTTCCGTGTTCTCTCGAAGGCCTTTCTTCTTCTGTCGCCACAGGTAAGAAAGGTGCCTCCAAAGCTTGCGTCGGGGGATGTGGGGGTAGGGGCATTGTGGGGGTGGGGACAAGGGGGATATCGGCAGATTAGTGGCTTCTGGGTACTTTGGGAAGGGAGTATGTCAGAATGCTGGAAGTCACCTGCTCCTAGAAGAATTTTCATCTTCTGGTTGTCCCTGCGAGGGCTGTTCAAAGCCCAGTGACAGTCAACCCCTTCTACTGGGGTAGCTCAGTCTCAGGCGTTAGTGGCGTTCCTATATCAAATCTGCTTCTGTGTACTATTCTTTCATTTATTTACTCATGAAGTAAATATTCTATATCTTTTAGTAAAGACTGACAGACATCAATGGTATTCACTGACTTGGAAGGTTAGCAAGTTCTTCATTGCCGGGGTTTTTCTGAGGCTGGAATTTGTCAGAGAGGTTTCCTACATCAGCTGATGGGCTAATCCAGATGACCTTTAAGAGTCCTTCTGACCTTGAGATATTAGGCTTCTCTGATTGAGCAGGGTATGGAGCAGAGCAGATATACAAGCTAGAAATATAGGCTCTCTCCCCTAAGCACCTGGCATGAAATTATTTGGAAGAAGAAACAATATCATTTCCTCTAATCAAGGGGCTTTCTTTGGGGTATTGACAGTTGGGAGAGAGATGGGACTCTCATGTGGGGAGATGGGGTGCTGGATGGCAGAGAGGAGCTGGTGGAATCTAAGCAGGCTTCCAGAAGAAGGTGATGTTTGTGAAAAGACTAGAAAGTGACCTGGTGGGCGGGAAGCCGAAAATCAGCTGCAGTAGGAAGATGGACAAAGAGGCCAAATTACCTTGACTTCAGGGAACCAGGACTCAGGAGGTCGGCATGGGGGTGGGGGGTGGTCTGGTCATCCAAGTGCGTCAGCAGCAATAGTGGGGATCTTGGTGTCTGAGCCTTTTACATACACAGTGTCCTTTATGTAGATTTCCCTGTGCGTCCCATTCACCCAGACCCACTTTACAAGCAGGGACGTCACCCCACAGCCATTCCCTCCCCCAAAGCTGCCAATCCAGCCGCTTAAAGATCAAAGGGTCCAGGGCTCTTTCGCTTTTAATATCTTCCTTAGGCAGAAGGTAACTCCAATTATGTCAATTACCTGGGATAATTCTCCTTTGGTTTCCAGTGACAGAGTAAGGAAATTATCTTCGCAGGCTAATTACAAAGGATGCAAACTTGAGGGTTCTTGTAGGACTATATCCTCTAGGATCGATTGACTTTTATTTGCACATTCTTCCGGAGGGTCCAGCCGATCTCTGGTTGGTTCTTTATATGATGCAATTTCAGCATGCCTGGATTTTTTTTCCTCCTATTGTCACTAATGGGGAAAAAAACCTTTTATTTAGTGCGCTTGGTTGAAAGGTGAAACAGGTCATAGCCTTGGGATTTGTGGCCATGGTAGGGGTTGGTAGGAGGAGTGAATGAATCTGCACATAGTGGAAACTCCTAGAACCCTGGATCCAGGCAAACATGGCTGTGGGGTGGGACACCTTTCTCTTCTCATCACCCATCTGCCACCGACCTCAGTCCTGACAGTGGCTCAGCAGTGACAGTCAATAGAGCGAGGATCTGCAAATGTAGGTATAGGCATAAGTTGCCCATACAAATTGCCCTTCTAGTCAGTGGCACTGGGTAGCACTTTACCAGATTATAGTTTAGAAGCTGAAGACCTGAGTATGAATCCCAAATGTATCGATTCTGAACTACACATCCCTGAGCAAATCTTTTCTAAGCATCAGTATTTCTTTTATTTATATAAAAGAGATAATAAAATCTCTCCCCCTTTCCCTTCTAGAGATGATATGAGGCTCAAATGAGGTCAAAGGTGTGAAAGTGCCTTGTAAGCCTTAAAACTACACAAGTGTAAATTGTTCTTAGAAAGATCTAGGCGTTAACATCAAAGGGGACCCTGGCAACCTCTTTCCCTGTGCTTGTCCGCCCTGTTCTCTCATAGCTAACTGAAAACAAAGCAGTGCATCTTCATGGATATGTCCTGGTGGAGAGGAACAATTCCATTTTCTAGCTCCCCTTCATTTTAACAAGCAAATGAAACTTCTCAATGGTAGAGATGGTGTCAGGTAATAATTTGTCACTGACAACCCAGGTCAATTAGGGAGACATGGGACACATGAGAATCCTAAAGCATCTGGGGTAGAGAATGAAAGAGAAAAGGAACCAGAAAAGGAGCCCTGTGATTGTCAGGTTTTGAATGAGTGTAGAAGGATAAAAAACCAACCACCCACCACCACCAACAACAAAAAACAAAGAAACCAATGTGCTCTGCAGTTTCCCCTGGATGTCAATGAAATTTGTCTCTGTTGGCAACACCAGGATCTCTAAAATCAACTCAACTCAACGCAACTCAAGCATTTCTCAGGTGCTTACACAACATCAGACTCAGGGAAGAGCTTCCCAGTGTGAGGAGTTGTAAAGAGCTCCGAAGGAACATCTCGGGGAATTTGAGGTCTCTCCGCATGGCTTTGAAACCAATGGGACTAAATGAATAAAGTCATGACTTACAGCAGGGGTGGATGAGCAGATGAGATTCCAGAATTTTTCTTCTGTCCTTTCTTCTCTACTGTGTCCCCCTCAGGGCCACACATTCTTGATTCTTCATCCCTAATGCCTGACACATTTTTGGCCCCATCATGGAAGAGGAAGTGGAAAGATGAATGAGTAAAGAGAAGAATAAATAATCAGATTATGGAGGAAGTGTTCAATGTTATCTTGCTCCCTAAACTAAGCCATAAGCCTGGGTCTCCTTCATAGATTCTTCCAGAACCCTCTTCCACTCCTGGGTCCCATTCATGGGTGACCCGACATACCTAGAACGCACAAAGCAAACCCGTGTTATAAGGGCTGTGCTTGGGGCTGAGATAGCCGGTGAATGAGACACAGTTTGCATCCACAAGGAGCTCATAATAGTGACTTCTGCTTCTCTTCCCAAGCCCCTGTCAGCTTTTGTTTCACCTTCGGAGCCCATTGTAGGAGTTCAGTGCTAGGATCTATTTCCTGTTCTCGTTTTTTGTCTCAGCCCTAAGGTGATTCCCAGGAACACAGCTGACTCTTTTTTTTTTTTTATGAGTTTTGAGTATTTATTACCTGTTTTTCTTCCCCAAGTATTTTTTTATTGTGGCAAAATATGCGTAATTTATTGTTTTAACCATGTTTAAGTGTACGGTTCAGTGTCATGAAGAACATTCACTTCATTGTGCAATCATCATCACCATCCATCTCCACAGCTTTCCATCTTCCTCAACTGAAACTCTGCCCCCATTAAACAGTAGCTCCCCACTCCCCGCCTCTTCCCAGCTGCTCTATCAATTTCACTCCTCTAGGTAAGTCAAATAAGTGAATCATACGATATTTGTCCTTTGGCATTTGGCTTATTTCACTTAGCCTAACATTTTCAAGGTTCATCCATGTCCATAGACATGTCAGATTTTTTTTCTTTTTTAAGGCTAAATAATACTTCACTGTATGTATACAACATAGTCATTTATCCATCCATCCACAGATCGACATTTGGGTTGCTTCCACATTTTTCATAGATGACTTTGATGACTTGCACTCCATTCAGATGGAGGAATGGAGTCTTTTTTTTTTAATTTAAATTTTAGGTAGTTAACAGTAGTGCTAGAGAAATGGAGTCTTAACTCTACACATATTTTGGGGATGAGAGTCACTTCCCCACTCCCTCCCATGAGATGGGGGGAGGGCACATAAAACACCCAGCAGACGTCACCACCCAATTCAGAGTACTTTATAATATTCAATAGCTAGTACATACTTATGGTAGGAAATTTGGAAAATATAGCAAAGTGTCAAAAAGAAGTAAAAATTACCTCTAATTTCTGTACCCAGAGATAACACGGGTGATCTGTATATATACAGAAAAAAAGATTGGAAAAGAGCAATTTTGTTTTCTTAGTCCACGGGGGTGCCATAACAAAAACACCACAGATTGGGTGGCTTGTAAACAACAGACATTTATTTCTCACAGTTTTGGAGCCTGGAAAGTCCAACACCAAGGTGCTGGCAGGTTTGGTGTCTGATAGGAATCTGCTTCCAGGTTCACAGATGATGCTTTCTTGCTGTGTCCTCACACGGTGGAAGGGGAGAGAGAGCACTCTAGGATCTCTTTTGTAAGAGCACTGATCCCATTCATGAAGGCACCACCCTTTTCTCCGACTCCCCCTGTGACAAAACATTCAACACTTCACTCCCATCTTTGGCTTCAGCGTCCTTCTCACCACTGGAACCATATCCATGTTCTGGCCTTTATCATTGTCTGAAAAGTTGGCTATTTATTTATTTTTTTTTACTAATCCACAAGGTGTCTGTTTATTTTTTTAATAACAGCTCTTTTGAGATATAGTACTCATTACTATAAAATTCATCCTTTGAAAATGTTCATTTTGGTGAATTTTAGTATATTCGCAGAGTTGTACAACGAACACTGCAACATCACTGCAGAACATTTTGAGCACCCCAAAAAGAAACCCTGTACCATTAACGATCACTCCCTCTTCTCCCTTCCCCCCATCCCCCCCAACAACCGTTAATCTGCTCTCTGCCCCCACAGATTTACCTATTCTGGATATTTCATATATATCGAATCCCACAATGTGTAGTTTTTGTGTGTCTGGCGTCTTTCGTTTTGCATGTTTTCAGGGTTCATCCATGCTGTAGCAGGTGACAGCACTTTGTTCCTTTTTATGACCTAGGCTTCCATTGTATGAACATACCGTCTGTTTTGTGTGTGTTCATCAGCTGACCGGCATTTGGGTGCTTCCACATTTGGGCTATTGTGAATAGCACCGGCATTCTTCTCTTGACCACCCTCTGTGGTATGATCATCTCTCTTCTAGAGATGTAGCGCTGAGGCCAGAACAAAGGGGACTTCATTCCCACCTTGCACCCTCCTCTGTCCAGTGGGTCAGGGCAGAGTGACCGGTTGACACCAGAGGAAGAGAAGATGCTAGTTCCTCAGTGAAGCCAGGGAGAGCCCAAAGCCCTCGACTCCTGGGAGGCCTGTTTGCTCACCTTTCTCGGCTCTGTAAAGTATGAGGAACAAAAGCACATGTGTGTCAAGGATGCACGACCCCAAGACCCTTTCCATGGCTTGCTCAGGTTCCACAGTGAGAGGGGCTGTGTGGAATCCAGTGGGAGCTCTGCCACGTCAGCACCTGGAAGCCTTCCTGGGGAAGCAGATCCGAGCCTCCAGCCACAGCACAGCCCTGGCCTGCCCTCCTTCTGATGTCCAGGGGAAGCCAGCCCCCGTCCTCTGAAGCCATGGGCCCCTCCCACTCTGCGGTCCTGTCCATGACAAAGCTCAGTCTGTGGTGGCTCCTTCTGATCCCAGCAGGTGAGTGGGTGTCATCACTACGACATCATGTCACACCTGTAGGCTCCCATGCAGCATGGAAGATTTTGTGGTTAGCATTAGCCGGCGGGTCATTGACCCCAACCACTTTCCTTCCCGTCCACAGGGTTGGCACAGCGAGCCCCACATACCCAAGCTGAGGACCGCCTCTTCAAACACCTCTTTAGGGGCTACAACCGCTGGGCACGGCCAGTGCCCAACACCTCGGACGTGGTGATCGTGCGCTTCGGGCTGTCTATTGCCCAGCTCATCGATGTGGTGCGCCTGTCCCCCCATGCTTCTCCCCCTTGGGATCAGCCCCCAGATCACGGGTCCCTTTCCCGGGGTCCTTCTTCCCTCCCTTCCCAGCTCCAGCCCTTCTCCGTTCCACTCTGCCAGCCCTGGAGCCCCTGAGAGGGCACTGATCGGCAGCAATGGGTTGTCTAGGTGCCCTGTTTGTTTTACTAGACACAAACCCAGAGGACCCAAGTAGCCAGTGTGCTCCTGAAGGATCTGAGGAAGGGTGACAGTGTCAGGAGGGGATGGAAGGTTAGGCTGGGCTTGGGGTGCCATGTGAGAGGTTCTTCTGGGGAGTAGGGGGTCTGTATTAGCCCATCCCACTCCACTCTGTTTTGGGGGGCTGGCTCCATCACTCTATTGTTCTTACTCTCTCCACCGGTCAGGATGAGAAGAACCAAATGATGACCACCAACGTCTGGCTTAAGCAGGTGAGAGCCTCTTCCCTGGCTGAGGCAAGAGTGAAGGTGGGAACCCACTGACCCCAGACCCCTCCCAGGACTCTCTCACAAACAGAGGGATTCTGAATTCACATTTCACAGGAGAGTTGCCACTGGTGATATTCCCAAAGCTGGCCAATTGTGGGCTGCTTCTCGGAGGGGCTGTGCTCTGAGATTCTGAGTCCAGTCCTCGAGAAGGTCGCCTACAAGAACCTAGTCATCCCCTTTCTGGGAGTGGGCATTTCCTGCATGCCGGCCATTGTTTGCAGATCAGCTCATTCTGAGTAGTCACTGAAAACCCAGGGGAGGTTTCATTCTGCCCATTTTACAGCTGAGGAAAGCCTGAAGCAGAGTGCAGTTCAGCTAGAAAGGGGGAACCCAGGTGTGCTCAACTCAGAACCCCAGGCTCCTTCTGCAGGAGAATGCTGGGTGTTCCACATCTATGCTGCTTAACAAACGACCCCAATACTTAATGGCCTAAAGCAGCAGTTTATCATACTTCATAGTTTTATGGCCAGGAGTTTGGGTGGTTTCTTCTGCTTTGCATGGCAACTACTGGTGTTACTTGGTGCTATTTAACCTGTGGCTGGTTTGCTCTGGAGGGTCTAAGAGAGCTTCACTCATGTCCATTCCTTAGCAGGGATGTCTGGAAGGCTCTGGAAGGTTCTGGAAGTTTCTGGAAGCTGGGCCCACCTCAGGGTCTTTCTCTAGCAGGGGAGTTGGTTGCCTTACCTGGAGGTTCAGAGACCCCTGAGTAAGGGTCCCCAAGAGACAGGAAATGAAGCTGCTGGTTTCTTAAGGTCTGGAAACTGGCCCAGCATCACTTCTGGCAAAGAATGTGTGGCCCATTTTGATGTACCCTTCTTGGGGGCAGCACTTGGGGGCACAGGCTTTATTAGAGCCTGAATAGATTCCTTTCCACTTCACCCCTTCCTGCTCTGCCCAGCCCCTCCCCAGGCCCAGAAGTGGAGATGGTGGAGAACATGAGAAAGAGGACCTAGCCCTCTGCCTCCTTTCCTCCCGCTACTCCCTTTTCCTGCCCCACTGGTAACCTGACCATCTCCTATCTCAGAGGTTGGCACTCAGAAAAACCACGACAATCAGCATTGTGATTGGCAACTCTATTTTGAGTCTTTTGAATGAATGTCTCACTTTGCATGACCCCAGGGCTGTATACGGGCCATTTAGTTTATAACTGAATGCTGAGGTGAGAGGCATAGAGCAGACCCCTCTGACACTGTTCATCCTGCAGCTGCCAGGGGGTCATGCAGCTCCTCTTTACAGATGTACAAATTGAGGCCCAGAGCGGTGAGGGACTTGGGAAACCACACAGTCCTGCAGTGCAGGGACCAGCTCTAGGACCTGGGTTACCATCACTGTCCCCATGAGCCGGTCTCCTTGGCTTCAGGGGCTGGGGTGGGGATCGGAGCAAGGGGTGCCAGAGCAGGAGTCCGGCCGACCAGCACTGCCTCTGACTAACCTGTGATACTCTGCAGGTTACTTAACCTATCAGAGTCTTATTTCCTCACCTGTTAAATGGGGATAGTATCATCTGTTGCCTGCATTGGCAACTGATTGCCAGTTACTATAACCCATGGGTGTAGATGCCCTCCAAATGTTGGTTGAGCCCGAAAGCTTGAGAAATGATGGACTAGGGGGAGGGGGCTAAATTAATGAGTACCAATCCCTTTCAAAATTGTTCATCAATGTCCTGAGAAGTCCTGACAATTTTACGAATTTTTTTAACCTTCCTTATTTTGCATGGCCTGGCTCCTTTGTTCACCTAAGCCTCCCCCTCCAGGTGAGCAGTCAATATCTCCAGGAGGCCAGTGTCTTCTCTTCAAGCGTGGGTTGGGCATCAACAGCGGTGTTTCGTGAAATGATTTTACTTGCCTTGCTAATATTCTTGTAATAGTCTTATATTTATATGTTAGTGGATATTCTCAAATGCTCTTGATTTTCTAGTTAAGTCAGCGATGTAAAGTTTCAAAATTTAGGTAATTTTAAAAATAGTGAACTAGTTTAGAGGAAAATACTAAGTACATGATGATACAGGCAGTATACAGGTATATTGGCAAAAATTATGAAATTGGGACTTGGGTGCTTGAAGTTTGGGGACCACTGAGCTAGACCAGTGCTCTTCTTCTCATGTACCTGCTTCCTGAAAATGCTATTTCCCTTCACTCCTTCCTGGATCTCTACCAGCCGGATGCTTTGTGTAAACGTTACACAACTATCCTTAGAGGGGAAAAGGCATCATTCATGGGACCCTTTCCAATGGTGCATTACTGCACTATTTTAGTGAAGATGTGCAAAAGCAAAATGGCCCCTGGAATGAGGGCAGGCTCAGAGTCGGGGAGGCCAGGATTCAAGTACCAGTGCTGCCACCTACTAGCAACGTGCCCTCCACACCTCACTTTCTTCACCCTAACCCATAAGCTTGTTGGGAAGATTAGAAAGAACCATCTAAAGGCCCTGTAAAAAAAACTGGGTTTCTAAATGGTAGTGGCTATTATTTTAATTATGAAAAGCCCCCGGGAGGCAAAGGACAGCCTTGTGGGTAGACCCAAGTCATTATCTGTTGGGGGTGGTTGTTTCTTTCAGGTCCAGAAGGGATGTGGCCAGCCCTCCCAGAAATGGAACCAGACAACTTCAGAGGGAGGAGGCATTGTTTTCATTGCTCAGCTACACATTTACTGAGCATTTCCCCGGGGCTTGGTGTTAGGGAGCCAGAGTGAACCAGTGGTCTTCCCTGGCCTGTAGAACTTACATAGGCATTAAATAAATACATATGCAAATCCACATTGATCACCACTTGTGATGATGCTCAAGAGGAGAATTTCAGCAAGTGAATAATACTAACCTTGTTCTGGGGAGGAAGATTCACTTGGCCCTGCTCCTGGAATCAAAGTTGGGGCCCAGAGCATCCCCTCCCTGCTGGGACTCCCAAGGGGCGGCGCTCTGGAGCACGGTTTGGAGGTCACTGTGGACTCCCTGGTCTCAGCAGCATAACCCTGGTGCGACGTTTTCACTTCCCTGGTTCTCAGTTTCCTTACCAGTTAAAATGGGGAAATTCTTTCACTTCCCCAGCTCTCCCACGGAGGCTCTTCCTAGACAGAAGGCGTACAGATCCTTGGTAAACTGTGAGGCGCTGACAATGTTGTTCCTACAGATGAGTGAGGTGGCTCTCCAGGGTCATCTCGCTAGGGGGGGCGAAATGAGATCAGAGGAGGGACTAGGGTGACCTATCGTCCAGCTGTGCCCAGGACTTTGAGTACTAGAGCTGGGGCAAAGCAGCGTTGGTTATCACAGGCTGGACTCCCGACCCTCAGCTCAGAGCCCTGTCCCAGCCTCACAGCCCTTTCTCTTCTGGGGCTTAGGGGAGGCACTTGGGGGTGCTCCCGAGGCCAGCTGCTGGGGCGTCCCCAGGCCCCTCCCCGGGCAGTGCCGGGTGATGCGACGCCCCTCCCTGTGCACAGGAGTGGAATGACTACAAGTTGCACTGGAACCCGGCTGATTTCAGCAACATCACATCCCTCCGGGTCCCTTCGGAGATGATCTGGATTCCTGACATTGTCCTCTACAACAAGTAGGAAGCCGGGGGGAGCGGTCCTGGAGGCCCCTGGGAGCCCCTGGGAGGGGCGGGTACAGTGAGGCTCACCTGGGTTGGACTTGGGAAGTCCCCCTTGTGTCTCAGCTGCCTTGCCTTCCTCTCAACTCCTCCTGCTTTGCTCATTCTCACCCCTCCACCTTTCCTCTTGATTCTTTCTTTTCTTTCACTTTGTTCTCTCACTTGTACACCAAAACTCACTGAGCACCCACTCTAAAATCGTGCATGGTGCTGTGTGCATGGGACACGATTTACCAATACCGAACAGTATTTGAAAAATTGGCTGATGTAGGCTCTGAAAACAATGCCGAAGAGTTGGCAGTTTGCAGGATGGCGGGACTCTTGGAACCGGTAAGCGGCATCCCCGGGGAGCACCCTCAAGGGGGCACACTCACTTGGCATGGGCATTTTGTAAAACTCACATTATTTATAGTTGCCTTGCATTCAAGACCAAAAAAGGAGCCATCTTTGAGCATAATGACAAGAAGCTAATAAAAGGCAGGGGAGTTGAAAGAGAGTCCCAGTGAACACCAACAAGGCAATTTTTTAAAAAAGAAGATAGATCTAGTTTTTTATCTGTGTGCTTGGTGTCAGGTAATTCTTCACTTAGAAATCAAAACTTAAAAGATGTTCGGCATTATGCTTGTCTGACGGTGTTTTCTAATGTGGGGCTCTAAGGAGCACCCGTTCTCGGAGATATGAATAAGTATGAAAGGCAGTCATGCAGTCAAATAATCTTGGATAACTCTGTATGTTGTTAACTCCCCCACCCTGGCCCAGTCCTTAGGAAAATGTTAGCACAAGGCAGCATTTTCCGTGTTGTTGGAAGTTGCGCGGCCAAGAAACCCATGTAGTCTAGGTTTTCCCAAATCATTTGACCCGAATTGGGAAGAACTATCTTTAAACATAAAATAAAAGGAGACAGATCCATTTTTGAGTTTTGGTGTCTTCAGAGAAAGTCATGACAAATGACTCCTTTATACCACCCCGTCCTGGTCAGACCCAAAGCCCTTGTCCCTGAGCCATGTCCATAAACACACATTCAGCACAGATTACCGCAAGGTCTAACTGCAGGTGCCTGGTGTTGGCGGCTGTCACTGGACTCATGGGCCCCTTCCTCCATATCTTTATGCCCCGGAGCCAGCACTCAAGATCCTTCTAGTTACTGCTCCCTTTGCACCTGGCAGAAAAGTCAGGCGAAAGGTCCTAGCATCAGATATGACCTGAAGTTTGGGATCGTCAATAAAGCTCCAACCAGTGGTCCTTGATAATAACAGGAAATTCTTTGGATAGGACGAAAGTCCAAACCAGATTCTTGCAGACATTTAAAGAAGGGTCTCCTCTAGCCAGACATTCCACTCCAGGTGAAACAGGAGGATGGAGGAAATTGCGCCTTTCCTTCCTCCAAATGGGGCACATGTTGCCATCTAGTGGTAGTTCTGTGTGGTGACAAAAATGCCTTTAAAAAAAAGTTAAACTTCGGACTGATCTGGTCGTTATTGTTTATCAAAGTTCCTGTTTCCAACCTTCTAAGTCTCCCGTTTTCCAATCCCTAGCCTGGGATTTCTCCATAGGAAAGAAGTCTGTCTTCCTGTGTATTCTTCTGGTTCCCTTGACTTTAAGGAATTGGAGGGAGAAGGAAGGCTCCTTGAACACCAGGGCACAGAGCCCACAGCACCATCCCCCCAGAGGAGTCAGGGACTCAGGCTCTCAGGAAGCCCCAGCAAATGGTCACTGTTCCTCCACTGTTCCCAGAGCCCTGGTGGGCCCTTGGATGCCTAGCCCCATGATGCCACAGGGGTCATTTCCCACCACCCTTTCTTATGCCCTGCCCCCCCAGCCTGAGCACACACTGTGAGTTTTGTCCTTCCCTTCCTCTGTTCCTTGTTCCCCACCTTTATTCCGCTAGTATGCTCTCCACCCCAACTCTCCACCAATCCTACTGGCAACCTTCAGGGTGAACCTGCTCACTCCAGCCAGAAGGGAGGCCCATCCTCCCCGCCCACCCCCAGTGGGCTACCCCTGTGATGCTGTTGCCAAACCACCTCCCTTGTGTTATAGGTGTTTAGGGCTGCATCGCATTTCCTTGTGGTTCCTCACGGTTCCTTAAGGGCAGGCCTATGTCACATTCCATCCCCCACAGCTCCTCTAAAGGGCCTAGCGGTTGGGGCTGAGTGCAGAAATGCCCAGTACATGGACGGGGCCAAGGAGGTATCTTCCAGCACCAGCAAAGGTGTTAGGTCTCTTCTGAGCCAGGAACTAAGGATCCCGGGTGGAAAAGACGTGACCCTAGATGAGGGCCTTGCTCACCATCTGCTGTGGGGAGAAAATATAAATAATCACCCTAAAATATTAAATAAACACAAACAGGCCGTAAGACTGTCTGTCCCATGTGTTTATAAATATGTAAAAAGTTATATATATGATCTGTACGTCAATCAAATATGTATGATATATATAACATCAGAAGGTTAATAGTGATTGTTTTTAAAATTCTTGGTCTTGTCCTATATTCTTCAGTATTCCTACTTTTGTCATTAAAAAGATAGTGTCTGAAAGACAACTCGGGTAGCTCTAAATGTAGGTGTGCTGGGGGAGTCTCTCGCACACTTGCATAGATCCCAGCAACTGAGCCAGGCCCGGCTTTGTTACTGGGGTTCCCTATTGCAGGCTGTCTGGAGCAGCCTGGCATGGCAGGTGGGCTGAGCCGGGTCCCCCAGCTCCTCTCCTCTCCCCAGTGCAGATGGCGAGTTTGCGGTGACCCACATGACCAAGGCCCACCTCTTCTCCACGGGCACCGTGCACTGGGTGCCCCCCGCCATCTACAAGAGCTCCTGCAGCATCGACGTTACCTTCTTCCCCTTCGACCAGCAGAACTGCAAGATGAAGTTTGGCTCCTGGACCTACGACAAGGCCAAGATCGACCTGGAGCAGATGGAGCCGACGGTGGACCTGAAGGACTACTGGGAGAGCGGCGAGTGGGCCATCATCAAGGCCACGGGCACCTACAACACCAAGAAGTATGACTGCTGTGCCGAGATCTACCCCGACGTCACCTACTACTTCGTCATCCGGCGCCTGCCCCTCTTCTACACCATCAACCTCATCATCCCCTGCCTGCTCATCTCCTGCCTCACCGTGCTCGTCTTCTACCTGCCCTCAGACTGCGGCGAGAAGATCACGCTCTGCATCTCCGTACTGCTCTCGCTCACCGTCTTCCTCCTGCTCATCACCGACATCATCCCCTCCACCTCCCTGGTCATCCCGCTCATCGGCGAGTACCTGCTCTTCACCATGATCTTCGTCACGCTCTCCATCGTCATCACGGTCTTTGTCCTCAACGTCCACCACCGCTCCCCCAGCACCCACACGATGCCCCACTGGGTGCGGGTGGCCTTTCTGGGCTGTGTGCCCCGGTGGCTTCTGATGAACCGGCCCCTGCCCTCCCTGGAGCCCCATGACCCCCCAGATCTGAAGCCCAGCTCCTCTTGCCACTGGCTGGAGACTAACGTGGATGCGGAGGAGAGGGAAGAGGAAGAGGAGGAAGAAGACAGATGGGTGTGGGCGGCTCAGTCGTCCCCCTCCCTGGGTGTCCTCTGCAGCCATGGTGGTCTGCACCAAGGGGCCTCAGGTCCCAAGGCGGAGGCCGGGTTGCAGGAGGGTGGGCTTCTGCTGTCACCTCGCATACAGAAGGCACTGGAAGGTGTGCACTATATTGCTGATCACCTGCGATCTGAGGATGCTGACTCTTCGGTGAGTTGGGGCCGGGAGAGGGGCTCTTCCTCTGGGTGACTACCCCTCATCCCAAGGTGTTCGTTTAGACCACCTAGTCTCCTCCACGAGGACCCATTTCCTTCAGTTGTGGCCCTTGGGAGTCTGGACTAAAGTGTGATAAAGAATGTCTGGCTGGCTGGTGGCAGAGTAGCAATCAAGAATGCCCCAGCTAAGGCTAACTGGAAGACAGCAAGCCAGAGGGGGAGGCACCTCAGATGCTGAAATTCCCCATACCATCCTTGTCACCATTACCCTGTAGGTGGTGGAGGAAGGAGACAGAGGGAGGCAAAGTGGATATCATCAGATGATAAATCAGATAAATCAGGCTGCTGCTTCCTCAGCCTTCCTCCTTTGTCCTGGTGGTTTCCTCCCAGTTCTATTTGTTTCGTGGGCTCTGGGCATGTTGTGGAATTCACTATTCACCCACAAACCTTGAGGAACCTTGGTTGTACCAGGTGGGCTCCCCTCCCCGCCCCTGCCATGCTCAGCATTAGTAGGTCAGCAGGCCACTGCTCGGGATCACAGACTTCTTACCAGCCTAGGGAAGGATGAAAGGCCAGGTGGTTATTAGGGGGTGGCCTTGTTGAGTGGATTAGAAAAATTAATCATTATCTAATCTGAGAGCAGGTGGGAATCCAGACCTGCTTGCTTGGGCTGAAAGCCCAAATTCCACAAAGCTCTGCCCCCCACCCTCCCCCATGACCCTCCCACCTTTCCCTGGGCCACACCTACCTCACCTAGCTCCTCCTCTCCACCTCGTGCAGCGGGTGGGGGGTTGGGTGGGGAGGCAACATGGGGGCAGCACGGTCTTCACCATTTTGTAACTGCCGGGTGTCGGGTTTAAATCACTGCAGCCCCCTGGGAAGGTCCATGCCCCTTGGTGGTTCTAGAACGATCTAGTCTCCCTTATCTGGAAATTGAGAGTCGATGGAAAGGCTCTGGGTCATGCCATAGGGGTGGGATAGGGTTGGGATCACTAGAAGAGGCTTGTTTGAGTCTTGAGACAACCTTAACTTCCCCAGGTCTCAGTGGGGTCACGGCTGCCCCATGTCATCCGTACAGAGGCTGTTCATGGGTGGGACACTTCCCCTCTCCCAAGGCCTGGCCTCTGTCACAGTGAGCCCATTTCCACCTGCAGGTGAAGGAAGACTGGAAGTATGTGGCCATGGTCATTGATAGGATATTCCTCTGGTTGTTTGTCATCGTCTGCTTTCTGGGGACCATTGGACTCTTTCTTCCTCCGTTCCTGGCTGGGATGATCTGACTTCCTGTCCCTTGCTTTCACCCAGTGGTGGCACTGCTGACCATCTTTAACCACTGCCCCATCTAGTACACCTTTGGGGTCAACGCCATCCGACTGCAGTCACTCTCCGTCAAGTCCCTACACGGGCCTGATCATCGAAGGCTCCTTGGGTCAATTCATTGGACGTTATTGTACTGTGTGCTGAGACTCTGCTGGGCACAGAGCCCGGTTTTGGATGCTGAGGAACTCAGAATTAAGGATCTTGCTCTGCAGAAGGTTATAATATGGTGGTGACAATGCGAAGCCATGTAAGATTTTCCTGTAGGAGCCATGAAGACACTGAGCAACAGGAGGGGCAATCCAGCGGGTAGAGGCACAGACCTCAAAGGATGGGTTTGTGGTGGAGAGGGGAGAGGGTGTTTTAGGGGGTGGAAGGGTTGTGAACAATATTTTGCATTCAGGAATGAGCCCAAGCTGTCTAGGAGAACAGGCAGACTGAGATGGGGCTTCAGTGTGGGAGCTGTGGGAGGAGGTTGGAAAGGCAGGTTAGGGTGTCTTGAGTCTGATCCTACAGGTCTAACGATGGCCAAGACTCTCCTGGAAGGAGAGAAAGGGGGAAGCAGGGCCATGGGTGGGGTAAAGGTACGGGTCAGACCTTCTGGGTGGCAGGGGGATGTGTGGTTGGATGCAGGTAGCTGGGCCATCCCACCCACCTGGAAGCTCATTTGAACCCCTGGCTTCCCCTCACCTTTAGCAACACCCCCTCACCTTCCTGCTGCAAACTGGCTCAGCACCAGCCAGCCCCAGGAGGCTTGGCCGCACTGCAGTTCCTGCCATCTGTCCTTGAATGCACCTTGACAAACCGGGAAGGTATCCTGGGCCATCCTTGACTCAACTCAAGCTTGCAGCTTGCTCCTCCCACCCATTGGCGGGGCAAGTGGTGGGCAGCCCGCAGGACAGTTTGCTCAGAGTGACTGACAGGAGTGAGCTGGGTTGCTTTGCACTTCGACTGCTGTGGAAATGCAGAAGCTGCAGGACAGCTTCCCTTCCCAGCCTGGCCTCCTGGTCCTTCCTGAAGCCCCGCAATGGCTTCTGAGCCACTCTGTGCAGCCCGAGAATCCTCGCACCTCACAATCCAGCAATCCACAGCCCTCAGCCGCATGCTGGAGCCCGGAGGAGCTCCTGCCCCAGGGTCAGGCCTCCCCCTGCCTGTCCAGCCCTCAGAGGGCAGAACCTCAGCAGCTAACAGAAGTGGACACCGGCTCTCCGGACCATATGGGGACACTGGATAGGAAGTTGAGCAGGGCGAACTTCCGGTTTCCCTTTGGCCTTTGAGGTACCCCACTCACCTCTCTCTGACGATCACAGAGGAAACCTGCAACACCCCGGCCCAGACCCTCACTCCTCAGTTCTTCCCAAGAACCCCCACTCGGCGGCCCATCTGGTTTCTGGCTTCCCCCGGCTCCTGTGTGGGGGCAGCCTCCCAGCCTCCCTTCTCCGTCCATTCTGGTGCAGTGATGTTCCCTCATGCTATTCCATCTCCCATCCACCTCGCATGTGAGTAAAGAGATGAAATAAAGCTATGGCCAGTGTTCATTCAGCTGTACGACCCCTCCTCAGCAGCCCCAGGACCACTGAAGCTCCACTGGAGCCCCAGTTGCTTGCACAACAGCTGGGAGAGTGCCATTGGCGTTGCTCATGTGGCGCAGGAGGGGGCTGCCCTGGGTCCCTGCTGGAAAGTCACCCTTGGGTCAGGCGCAGGGGTGAAGGGGCTGGAGCACGCACCTCACCCTACTGCCCCGGTGTCACCACACACTGCTCTGTGCTCATGCTCGAGCCTGGCGTCGGCTCTTGATCTACACGCACCAGAGCACAATCGATTTCTTCCAGGGCGGTGGCCCGAGGTCAGTGTCGCCCTCCCTACAAAGAGCAGGTCAAGCAAACAAAACAATCAAACCACAAAGCAAATGGTACAATTTTAATTCATCCACAAGTCAAATAGAAAGAAGGTAAAAGAGTGTTTTGCACAAACACAAGGGAGGGGTGGGGCAGATGGGAAAGGGGGGCGGAGAAAAGGAGAAGTAAGAAAAGAGGGAGAGAAGGAAGGGGCAGAGTCAGGGAAGAGAGAGAAAGGGCACAGGGAAGAGAGCAGATTGTGGTCCAAGTCCTGTTTTGGCCTCCTCTCTCCCCTTCTCCCTGACGCTTGGTGTGTTGACAACACAGCGTCTTGTGCCCGGACTCCCAGTAGCTTGTTCCTGGACTGGGTCCCAGGTCCCCCCTCAGGGGGGCACATGGCTGTCAGTCCAGCCCACACTCACATTAAATAAATTCCAATATACACTGTACAAGAAAGCCAGGCCCATCCCTCATCTCACCAGCCGCCCACCCCCAAAAGGAAAGCCCCTCCCCAGCCCCTCTGTGCATCAGGGGACCTCCATGGGCGGAAGAAGAAGGAATAGCTTGGCTCCAATAGAGAGGCCTGCCATGTCCACGCATAAAGCCATCGTGACCACTAGGGGCACCAGTGTGACCCCCCCCCTCTCCCCAGTGGGGCAGGCAGGTGTGAGGAGGGAGCGGCCAGCAGCAGCAGGGCTCCCTCTGAGCCCTCTTGGTCACCCCCTGGCATCTATAGCCCTGAGTCCCCTCTGTCCAGCTGCAGCCTGAGCAGCACAGTCCGGGGGTTGGGGTGGGGAGAGGGGGTCGTGCAAAGTGGCAAGGGAAGAAGGACTCCCCGCAGCCTTCCCCCTGAGAAGACCCACATGACCGAAGACAAGGCAGGGGCCGGGGGGGGCAGGGGAGGGAACACTACAGGCAGGGGCAGAAGACACAGGCAGGTGGCGCCCACCCTCCATCACTCTGCAGGCGGGTGGGCCAGATTGGCCAGAACTTTGGCCTGGTCTACGGCATCGAGCAGGTTCTTGGCGTCCACCGCCAGGGTGTGGGAGGCTGTGAGCATCTGCCGCTTGCACTCCTCACTCAGGGAGGTCACGGCGTTTTGCTGGGCCAGGCGCATCTTATTGATGAGCTCTGCTAGGTCCTTGTTGAGCAGTTTCTGGGTCCCCTCGATCTGTAAGAAAAGCACACAGGAGAGGCTGGGAGCCTGAGGGGCTGCAAAGTTTAAGCCTGGAGAATTGGGGAAGCCGTGCAAGTATCCCCTTTGGTGTTGGCCGAGGCAGGCGGAAATTCTCTTGGGGGACAGATCTGATCCAAGCCTGGACTGAGCCTAAGGCCCCATGGGGGCTGGAGCCAGGTCAGCAAGGACACACATTGCAGACGCTGCGGACCCCAGCCCATCCCATGTTAGCTCAGTCTGACGCAGCCCCACAGACTGTCCCCTTCACGGCTGCATCCCTCGTGCTGGCCCAAGGTCAGAGTGAATGGTCAGGGGACAAGGGCGCTCATTCATGTGTTAACTGTCTACCTTCAAATCAAGAGACCAGGGACCATGGCTTGAGCTGTAAGGTTTGTTTGACCACCATATCCCAGTGCCTAGCACAACGCTGAGCGCATACTCGGCCCTCGAGATATTTACCAAGTGAAATGAATGACGGAGCCTTCACGTGGAGGGTAAGGACCTCTCACATCAGAAGGGACAGCTCCAGCTGGGGCTCCTCTATGGGCTGTTGCTGCCACCCAGAGGGAGGCTGGGAAATGCCCAAGCCCTCCTGCATTGTCTTGTCTCCAACAGTCACAGGCTGTGGGGACAGCGGTGTGAGGCGGCCGTCCCTGTGCTGTGTTGCTGGCTCACAGCCTGGTGGGGGGCATGGGGTTCTGCTGAGCTCCATGGCTGGTTTGCAGGCAGACAACCAACACACTTTCAGAGGCTCAACACACTGTTCAACGTCCGACTATGTTCAGCGTCTCCCACAGCTGCGGTAACAACCCAGGACCAGGGCGGGGAGGGGTGGTGGTGGCTCGAAACAACAGAGTAGTCTCTTCCACTCCTGGAGGTCAGAAGGCTGGAATGGGTCCTCTGGGGCTAAAGTCAAGGCGACAGCCGGGCCATGCTCCTTCTACAGGCTCTAGGGGAGAGAATCTGTTCCCTGCCTTTTCCAGCTTCTAGAGGCTGCTGCCTTCCTTGGCTTCTGGATCCTTCCAGCAGTGACATTATCCCAACCTCTGCTTCTGTCATCCCATCTCCTTCTCTGACTCTTACAGGATGTCTGCTTCCAACACCCTCTTACAAGGACCCTTGTGCCTCATTGCACCCACTTGGATAATGCAGCACAATCGCCCCATCTCAAGATCCTTAACTTAATCACACCTGCAAAGTACGGTACCACAGTACTTTAGTACACTTAGCCTTAGTGTGGCAGGTAATTAGATAAAGAGTCACGGGGAGGGAAAAGGGAAAGGGAAAGGGAAAAGGAAGGTCTGTCCTCCCTTGCACACCCTCGTGCATTATGAAATCACCGCAACTCTCTAAGACTTAAACGGGGAGACTCCCCCTAGGAGGCTGGTCGGGTCCCTGGGCACCCACTCAGCCCCCCTGTGGTCCCGCTCAGATCTGTTGTGGAGAGCCACATGTGGAAGGCTCAGCAGACAGACATGAGGCTGCCCATGTGGTCCTTCTGAGTCTCCTGTGTGAAGCGCAGCTTTGGATGGGTGAAGGTGAAGGGCAGAAGTGACAGCTGATGAACTGTCTTCAGCTTCAGGAGTATACCCACCTCTGTCCGGGAGGACGACGGCAAGGAGGGCAGGAGATCATCCACACTCCCAATGAGCTTCCGCAGGGTCAGGCCCACGTTCTGCGAGAGAGAGGGGTAGGGTGACTATCACCCCTTGCTTTTTGGAGAAAGCCGTGTTTCCCTGGGGAAGAGCCCTCCTGGGATGGCATCTGTCCTCCACGACTCCCTGGCACTAAATTCCCACCAACCACTTTGCACTAAAGGGAGTCTTTCTGGGAAAGGCACCTGTTGGGCAGACAAGGAAGCCCACCTCCACCCCCTTCCACCCAGGGCCAGAATGAGCAGCCTCCACCTGCCCTGTCCACGGCTCTCACCTTGACCACCACCACGTAGCCCTCGGGAGGGAGCTGACAGATCTCATTCTTGAGGTCCAGCACAGCCCGCACTAGCTCCATGACATTGAGGTATACCAGATCATCGGTCCGGTCCAGGTTGGCTGTGGGCTGGATGGACTGTGGGCGGCGGGGGGGGGAGTGGAAGCAAGTGGCCAGAGGGGAGGGTCGTGAGTCTGGGGGACACTGTGATTCTTTCTTTGGCAGGCACTATTGTGCCAACACAGCCTCTAGTCCAATTTGAAAAGACTCTTCCAGAATAATGGTGCCCCGTCCTTGGGGGGTGCATCCCCCCTTTCTGCTTTCAGGGCAGTGGTTCTCAGATAAGAATCAGCCTGGGTTTGGGGGCCGGGTGGTTTTCTAAGCTCCTCGGATGATTCTAACAGGAGCCAAGGCTCATAACCACTGTTCCAGAGTGAGGAAAGCGAGCACCTGGCCCCAGGCTACTGTGAGAACAGTGTGCGTGCAGGAAGCCAAGGGGGCAGCTTGAGAGAGGAAGGGGGTCCACACTTCCTGCTCCTAGGCCTGGGTCAATGAGCTTTCTTCCAAGTCAGGGAGCGGGGCACAGGAGATGAAGAGACTGGGTTTCCCCCTGCTTTCTCACGAATTCACTATGTGGCCTTAAACAAGGTACTCTTCTCTCTGAGCCTCAGCTGTATAATGATGCAGGACTGGATTCTCTCTGAGGGCCTCTGAAGGTTTCACAGCCCATGGCCTTGTGTCTTGTATAGCCCTGACTCAAACTCACTACCAGCTTTGGCACCGCCAACACATACCTGCGCACCCAGCCGTGGTGGCTTCTGTGGGGGGCCCGTGAACTCCGCTGCAAGGGGGAGGGAGAGTGAGTCAGGGGGAGGTCTCGGCACCCTGGCCCTTCCCCTCACACCTGCTGATAACCAAGCCAACCCCCTCTCCTCTGCTATCAGGAGACTCAGGGAAGCCAAGGTCGAAGGTGTTTCCGGGAAGGTGGCTGGGAAAATAACCTCTGGGCTCCCTGGCCCTCCCACAGTCAGGCACTGCTGTCCATGTGATAGAAAGACAAATCCAAAGTTGCAGTGGAGTTGGAGTGATTACAGCAGGTGCTCCAGATTCTGCCGGTTGCACGCTGGCCCCCGAGCAGACACTCTGGCCTTGACATTCATGGGGAAGAATCTTCAGCCTGGTGCCAGAGCAGTTAATGGGGTAGCTTTGTGAGGATCCCCTGATGGTCTGCCTTGAGCATTCGGGGGTCCAGGAAGTGAAACAGCCGAGGAACTACACTATTCACTCCACACTTTGAAAAGCAAAGACATGTGCGAGGCGTGTGGAGTTGCTGGAAGAGTGAGCAGGAATGGAAGCCAGAAGACTGGTTGGTTCTACTCTCTAACCTTCTGCCACCAGATAGCTGTGTGACCCGGGGCAGCTCACTTACACTCCCTGGCCCTTACTTTTCATCTGTTAAATAGGAGGGTTCTTTCAGAAGGGACCCCGAAGCCGGACTGCCCGGGCTCCAATCAGAGCTCTGCTATTTACTAGCTGTGTGACTTTGGATGAGTTACTTGACCTCTCTGTGCCTCAGTTTCACGTCCTTTGTAAAATGGACATAATGATTCATTGTATCTACTGATAGGGTTTCCGTGAGGTTAGACCTGACATTTGCAAGCAACTTGGGCCCACGCTTGGCTAGTATTCCGTTTCCAGTGACTGTTGTCATTGGTCGCTGTGATTGTCATCATTGTCATCATCCCCATCGCCATCCTCACCAGCCACACCCTCCCTAGTGGGATGATGATGAGCCTGGCTCACTGCTGGCTCTTCCTGCCCCCCCCCCCCCCGCCCTTCAGCAGCAGTTTCTGGAAAGGCCCCGTGGCCTCAGCTGGCCCTGCCTGCCCTCTCCCTTCCATCCCCTGGGCCTAGCGAAGAGAGGCATCAGCTGAGAGAGGCGCGCAGAGCTACTGTCCCCCACAGACAGCCTCCCACAGAGTGAGGGGGAGACAGGACGGAAGAACCACCAAGGCCTCCAAATACGTGCAAGAGGAGATCAGTGAAGTGAGGGCTGAGGACCCCGCAAGAGCGAGAGACGAGAGAGACCGGCCAAGGCAGGAAGAGGGCGGGGGTGGTAGATGGAGGAGAGGGTAGGTATCAGTTCCCAAACGGATACGACACGCTCCGAATTGAAACAGGCAGAGTTTCTGAAAACGGCGAACAGACTCTGCGGCCTCTGCGGTGGGCAACGAGCATGAGCGAGCGCTCCCCACGCAAGGTCAAGCGGAAGCTGCCGCCCAAAGGAAGGGCACGAACACTTACTGTAGCCGGCCTCCTTCTCTGGGGTCTGGAAGGGAGGAAAGAGAACATGTCACCAGCGCGGTTCTGGGCACACCCCGCTCCCCACCTTGACCTGTTCCCTGCTGTGCACACGGAGGTCAGAGGTGCAGGGGGCCGCCGGGGAGCTCCCGTCTCAGAGCCCGAGGGCCCGGCGGCAGAGGCGGGGGATGCGCTATGGGTATAGATCCAGCGGGAGCCAAGGTACCACAAGCGGAGCTTCAGAGTTTCGTGATGATCAAGGTGAAGGGAGGAGTCGAGCTCCCAGAGGGAGAGGCAGGAAGGGAAGGAATGGGCAGGCAGGGGGCCTGGCGCTGGGGTCCCGCTGTCTCCAACGCCTTCCCAGGCCTTGACTTTAAGACAGAGATCTCTCCCGGTGACTTACCAGCGGGGACTTGTCGTTCATGTACACCATGGGGTCCTGCAGAGGAGGAAATGGAAGCAAACGACTTAGGATTCTAGAACCGAAAACCCTAAGGACGCATGGAGAGCATTCCTCCTGGTCAGCTGGTGACGCACGAGGACCCAAGTGGACACGGTGGTGTGGATATCTCTCCCATTCAAGCACTTTTATCACTGTGTTCAGCAGCCCTGCAGAGAGTGGGGTCCCCTCCCACCCACGGCTCAGAGGCTGCTCACCAAGGATTTCTCCTCCTGCCTCAGCCACTGGTAATCTTCCACCATCTGCTTCTGCTGCTTGTCCAGGATCTGTCGCATCTTGAGCCTCTCGGCCTCCCAGAGTTGCTGGGCCTCTTCTCGGCTGCTGGGTCGGATGAAGTCCTCCTCCTGAGAGGACAGCTGGGAGAGAGGAGAGGACATGAGGAGTCCAGCGCCCAGACCCAGGCAGGGCAATCCTCCGAAGAGCCTGTGGGAGCCACAGACCTTGGCCTCGCCTGCTGCTTTGTTTCTTGCAAGGTTTGTTCTTAAATCCTTAGCCATGGATGCAGACAGTTATTGGCTATGTTGCAGTGTCATGTCAAACCCGAGAGCGCAGCACTGAACATGCATCGTATTTGAACAATTAGAGGATCTGTTCGTACAATTTCATTTTCAAATTACTGCCCTAATAATATTTTCTCAGTTGGCATTTCTCATGGTTGTGGTCATGTCATACATTTAAAAATGCAAAGCCAGCCCTCTGGAAAGCCTTGGGTGCTTATCACCACCATCGGAACACTGTGGCAGGGGGCCTGGGAGCTTTGAGGAGCGCGGTGCCGCCTCTAGGCTCACGGTGTGCAGTCCTGCAAAGCTGACCATGGAGGGATGCAGGCTGAGGGAAGGAGCGACAGTATGCACCCATGTGATTGTGCCTTTTTATGAAAACATACTCTTTATTAAGCTAGTAGTAGCTTGGGTTATCGAACCAAAGGCTAAAAGAAATGCATGAGCTGAGAGAAAAGTGAAGAACAAAATTTAAAGCAATATGGATCTATAGATATGCAGTACATGCTTGCTCTCCCTAGCTTTATTAATCTAACCCTCCTTTTAACTCGTCTGAAGGGCTCTGGAACTATAGTTTCACTTGGGAGTTCTTAAACAGAAGGTGTTACATGTTTTCTTACTCCTTCCTTCCCCTCAGTCTTCCCCAGGGTTCATTTATATCAGTATCTTCTCGTCCCTTCAAACTCTGGCTTTTTTCTGCTCCACACGATCACCTTGGCCTCCCGAACTCATGTGTGCTATTGTCATTCTTTTGACTGCAGAAAGCCCAGGGTGACCTTTGTCAGGAGCAGGACACTTCTGTGACATCCAGACCAGCAGCCTCTTCAGATCCTTGCTTTTAAAGTGGCCATTTTACATACAAGTCACTAGCATAGAATGCTAAAAATTATTCTCTATCTACTTTAGCAAGCCATAATCACTGCCAAGCCTCTAAAAAAGATTTTCCCCACCAAACCCTTTAAAACACACTTGAATATAACCACACAGTTTCAGATTAGTTATATTGGTGTTTTTCCTAGTGCTCACTGAGTTTCAATCACGGCTCTTGATTTCTAAAATACTTCCCGCCTGACACCCCCCGCAAGTTAGATTTCTTGCTGAAATATTCTTTGTTACTCTATTCAGCACCTACTTATTAAGGAGCTACTATGTGGCAGGCATAGGGCTGGGTGCTGGGAGGGCAGTGATAATAAAATATACAATGTCCCTGTTCTCATAGGGTGAAGTAAGCAACAGTTAGACCAGGTTTCTCAACCTCAGCACCATGAATTTGTGGGGTGAGATCATTCTTTATTGGGGGAGATTTCCTGCAAATTGGAGGATGCTCAACAGCAAGTCCATAAAATAGATGCTTTTAGCATCTCCCCAGTTGTAACAAAATGCCTCCTGACATCTCCAAATGTCCTCTCGGAGGCAAGACCATCTCAGCTGAAGGCTACCGAGTTAGACCTTACTTTAAGAAAATAAATTTCAGGTCATAAGAGTATTTTACAATCACAGAATTGATAAAATAAGATTTTTTTCCCAGATACTGATGCTCCAAAATGAGGGTATTTGAAGGCTATAAATATCTGCAGTTAAATGTCAATACCTACAAACACAATGGTATGGCTACCCCAGGCTATTGACAAATAGTGACACACAGGAACAAAGTGTCAAATATTCTGAATATTGAATCTCTAGGTGAGATTAGACTAGTCTAGACTAGACTAGACTGAGAAAGACTAAATACTGGTAGAGGAAGTTAGTAGACTCAAGAAAACACTGTATAGTTTTGTAAGTGTTAAAGGAAAATTCCCACTACTCAACTGTCTAGGTGTCCCAGGCCCGACCACCATCTCACCAAATATTTTAACATGTATTGGAAAATGTTCCTATGTCTTACAATTTCATAATGAAACCCAAGGAGAAAATAAGATTTTAAAAAATTGATCACTTTAGGGCTTACTTGTCTGCAAGGTACCTCAGATATTCTTATCAGGCAATAGCAACTTAGATTGCTGGTCACTTTTAAAAGGAATCAGGCTCTCGTGGTGTCTTAAAATGACTCTCGCAAGCTGTAACTCCTTCCAAATTTGACTACCCCCTCCCATCTTGCCAGCTTTATTTCCACCTCCAAATGCATCCTCCTGTGTTCTAGCCAAACAGGTCCTGCACTTGCCCTGTGGCTTCCCATTACTCAGTCTTGGATCCTACCTATGCATCTGCCTCTTTTATCTCCCATACCCCAGTTTCTTCCTGTCCAAATTTTCCCCATCCTTCAAGGCCCAGCTGAAAAAAAAGAAAGAGCTGTTCTTTTCTCTAAACTCCTAGTGCACCTTTCCATTATCTCTGTGTGCCACTCACAGCTTTATGGCTTGCATTACAGGTAAGTGTGCATCTGCCATATTCCTTCTGGCTGCCTGAAGCTCACCGAAAGCAGAACGCCCTTGTTCTCCCTTCAGCACCTAGGACAGTGCCTGGCAAAGCGTTCCTGCACAAGGTAGTTCATTGAATTTTATTATAATTTTAAACCTCAATTGCGAGGTCTTCAAGAGGGAGATTGCTGCCATCCTGACTCTTGTGTGGAATGCCAGATTCCCAGATGAGTCAGGCAAGAGAGTCAGTCAGTAGAAAAATTGTTTTTGTGGGGAAACCATCTCTGATTTTTGTTAAATGCTTTCAGATGCTTTGCAGGAAGCCTATTATACCTTTCCAGCATTCTCCCTAAAAGAGGTTTTCTCAGTCTTTCTGATGTATATCATAAAATGGATTTTATATTTTTTACTTTTTTTGTTTACTTAAAGAAACATCCATTATATTCTTTTACATAGACCTTCCTTATGACAAGTACTTCTAAACCCCTAACACAAAAAGTCTTTTCTTCCCTGCTGCACAGTATGTCTTTATGGAACTGAACAAAGTCTTATGGTGAAGGGGGATTAGACAAAGGCAGTGCCACCCCGGAAATGTGCAAAATAGCTTTTTTCTAAAAGGACACATTTTAAAGCAAAACTCAATTACGAATAGAGTCAAGGACAGGAAGGTGGAGGAACTGAGCGTTGCCTAAATTATAGTTTATACTTAAAAATGCAGTTTTATTATTGTTAAGTATGTGTTAAGATATAAATTGGTTAAATTAATTTAAAAGAGGAAAATGAGCTAGGTCAGGGGAAAATTTAGTCCACAATAGATCTTACTGCCTAGAATTCTAAGTTACCTTATGCATTTCAAAATTTTGCTAAATTAAAAATAATGGTACAGAATATACCAACATAACTTTCCTATGTTTTTCAAATCTGTTGTAATAAACATGGAGTTTTTCCAAAAACTTTTAGAGTCATGTATCCTGAGCCTGAAATATCATGCATGTATACAGAGTTAGAACTAAAATAATGCCTTTGGTTTGTTTTGTCACATACCAAGACTCAGTTTAGTAAAGTATATCAAATATTCATGCCAGATGATCACACCTCCATTGAAGGAGAAGATGGGTGCTGAGAAGTTACAAGTGCATATCTCTTTTACAAGCAAAGCTGCTTCCCCCCCCACCGCCACAAAACTTGACGATTAGAAGCTAGTCCATGAAGTACTCAGGGCCCCATTGGCGGTTACACAAAGACGTGACTGGGAAGGGTGGCTTAGCCCCACACTAACCCCCAAGCTCCTTCCTGTACAACATCAACTTTGACAAAAGCAGCAGGAGTATAGCCACAAGGAAACTTTTCCTTTGACTGAGGAGAGATTTAGCAACTGAAGCAACCAGGCAGGAAGGGCAGAACTGGGCAGAGCCTCCAGGATCTTTTATTCTCTGGCACCATCAAGCTTGGTTACCCTCTGCCCACAAGCCACCACACTATCCCCCCTGCCCCCAGGGCTCAGGAAACATAGCACCAAAGTATGGACAGGGGCAGGTTGAGGTCCAGCTGTGTCCTTGGGAGTAGAGCCTGACTTGGCCCCCAGCTTCCAATGTGTTTGCAAAAGCGAGGAAGTTACAGAGCCCCTTGATGGACTGACTGGTGCATTAAAGCATGGAGGGCCCCTCCTGAGCTGGAGGATGTGGGGTTCCTGGTGTCCCAGACACCTCCCTCTTCCAGCTTTCTGAGTTCGGGCTAGGACCCAGCATGCAGAGCCCTCTTACCCGCATGCTGTGGCGCTTGAAGACATTGTGCCGGTGGAGAGGTGGGGTGTGCAGTGAGTTTACAGGAGATGGATACTCCATAGGGCTGGTGAGCGTAGGTGAGCTGGCACACAGACCCTCAGGGACCTATTCAGGAGAAGTAAAGAAGCACCAGCACAGGGACAACACAAGAAGGTGGACAATTAGCTGCTACAAATGTGAGCACAAAGAAGCAATAATGGGCACCACAGGAGACATCGGACTTGCTCTTCAGGAGCTAAGAATGTGGTGTGGGCATTTCGTTGGTCTTGTTTGGGAGACATGGCAGGGCGATACACACGGCTCTTGGCTGGGAGTCAGCGCAGCCCCTGTGGCCTCATTCATCTGACAGCCAACCATATGACGCTCTGCGTACAATGGGGTCCACATTATGTTACTGACCTACTGAGTCCATGTCTCCTCCTTCAGGACTCTTCAGAAAGGAGTTCTGTTTCATAAACATGTCGCAAACTCGCAGGTATGATTAGCCCACAGAAATATGTATGTGTGTTTGTATTTAATCACTATTTTAAACATCACAAAAAGGTATGATTCTTTTTAGGAATATTGCTTCTATCTTCTGCATCAAGGTTTTCTTCTTCACACAACAAGGATTTAGCTGTTAGTTCTTGGTTAGCCTTGTTTTGGTACCAGAGTGTTTCCTTGAGAAATATATGACCATGGGACACCACCTTTCTGTAAGGAGCACTAGATAAACAGACATTGTTTCTATTGGTTGAGATGCTCCACTGCTGAACAGTGACTCCGAGCTGAGGGATGTAAGAGAAGAAAAGAGATGGGCCTTGGCTCCCTGTGACTGAGATGCAGGACACAGACACAAGACAGAGACATTCTCAGACAGGGATCGACATCTTGGGAAGATCCCATGGTTGGTAATGGTGGAGGCATGAGGAAAGCGCCAATGGAACCTTGCTCTCAGCTTCTGGCCACCTGGGTTCTGCCTAAGGTCTCCATGGGGAGCCCTAGGGAGCAACTCCATCCTCTGGGAGCATCAACTATCCCCAACTGCCTGAAATTCCTTCTCAGAAAGCTCTGCTCTGGGTAGGGGGCCAGGAAGGCCTTGGGCATAGAGAAGTAGCTATAGGCAGGCACACAGAGCAACAAGCACTATGGACAGATGGACTGAGCTTAAGGCAAGTCTTAGCTGAGGAGAGCCTGGTGGAATTGCATTTTGATTCTTTTGATCTCTGGGCACTCTGAGTTCAAATTTTCTTGTGGGTACCAAAGAATAGTCAATGCAGGCCAACTCCATAACCCAAGCAGGTAATTGCTAGTCCTCCAAGGCACGAGAATGGAATTTCAGGAAGGTCCGAGTTGAGGAATGGCCCCAAATTTCCCAGCCCTCTGGTTACATGTTTACCTGGAACTGCAGCTTGGGAGCCAGAAGGTTGGTTTGTGGAGGGGGTCTATACTTGGGCCGGCTGGGCTGGAGAGAAAACACAGAGATGAGTCAGTCCATGCCTCTCTCCTTGAGTGAGCATAGCTCACCAAGGGGAATATTGGGCTGGACACAGGTCAGGCTTATTCAGAATAAAGGAGAGATGAGGGGCAAAGTTATCATTAAAATCATTTGCATTCACTTACTGAGCACCCATTATGTGCTGAGTGATGAGAAGGTACAAAGAAGCCAGTCTCTCTGCCCTCCTGGGGGACATCACTAATTGAAGGGTTTACTGATCTCTGGTGTGTAACCTCTTTAGATATGGGAACACCTGTCAAATCAGCTGTCAAAAGCCACATGCTTCCAGAGGTAACGAGTTACCGAGGGCTCAGGCACGTGCAGAGGCTTCATGGAGGAGATGAAAACTGCCTGAGGGAAGGATCAGGGCATGCCAGGCAAGGGGGGACAGTGAGAAAAGGCCTTGGACCAGACAGGCCTTTGTTATGGACTGTTTGTGCCCCCCGCCCCCACAGATTCATATGTTGAAGCCCCAGCCCTTAGCGTGATGGCATATGGATGTAGGACCTTTGCCAGATAATTCGGGTTAGATGAGGTCATGAGGCTGGGGCCCTCATGATGGGATTAGTGTCCTTATAAGAAGAGACACCAGAGCTCTTGCTCTCTCTGTTGTGCTAAGACACAGTGGGAAGGTGGCCATCTGCAAGCAAAGAAGAGAGTCCTCACCAGACAGTGAATCTGCCAGCACCTTGATCTCGGACTTCCCAGCCTCCACACTCAGTCTATGGTATTTTGTTATGGCAGTCTGAGCTGACTAATATGGATATGGTCCCTCAAAACCCACCCACATAATGGCATGGTAGCAGGGCACTGGATTCTGAGTCCAGAGATGCCATGGAGGGTGTGGACATGGAGGCTGGACATAAGGGACCCAGACCACTCCCCATTCATATGCCCTCAGGGACATCTAATTTGCCCCTAAAAATTACCAGAGACAAAAGTGCTCCAGCCCCTCAAGGGAAGAGTGTCCAGGGTGATTCCCTGCCCGAGATTCCCTCTGAGGGGTGTGCTCCCCTGGGGCCTCAGATCACACCTGCCAGGGTACCCATGTGATGGGGGCTAAATTTGGTGCTGGCGGACAGTTGGGTTGAGGGCCAAGAGGACCACAGGAGCACATCCTGCCTATGCTGGAGGAAGAGGGAGGAGTTACACAGTCAGGCCAGGAGTGGGCTAGATGGAGACCCAGCTCTGCTTGATTCACAGGATCCATGAGACCAGGGCTTGGTTTACCTTGGGTGGGGGTTCCTGGTAGGCTGCGGGCTCCAAGATTTTGGGAGGTCGGTAGCGAGCATTCCTCTCCTGCTCTATAGCGATGTCTTTCTCCATCTGATAAATGTCACTGCCAAGGAGTCAGGTCCGATAAAGAAAGAGGAACAAAGTTAAAGACGCTCCTGGGGCCTCTTTTCTGCAGTCCTTCCTCTGAAGCCTGGAGAGGCCCAAAGAAGGACCTCTGGGTCCCATTTCTGTCTCCTCAGAAGAGTGGCTGGGGAGACCCCTCTGAGAAGGCTGGAAGATGGACCCTGGGGCTGCTTCCCCAACAGTGAAGTTGGGAGGATCACAGGAATGGATCCATGGTGGGAAAAGCCCTTGGAGAGCCAGTCCTACAGGGCAGTATAAGTGTGTCTCCCGCCCACCTCATCCTTGCATCTTGCCTTCCTGTGCTTGCTACTGGCACCAACCCCCTATGCAGATTTCTGATATCCCAGCCAACTTCATGACCAAGGCCTGTGTTCTGCATCTCCTATTTTTCATTAAGCCACCCACCAACACATTCCTGGTGTATACTAATGAGAAATGGCTGTGGATTCAACTCCTGGGTTAGCTATGTGCATGCTTCTTGCCCTTCTTACTCAATCCACTGTTTCCCAACTTGGGAATCACAGATCCTAGAGGACTCTGGAATGGTCACAGGGGGTCCCTGAATTCACATGTTCATTGTCTGTATTCATTGTATTCGCATGTATTCATTGTCTGTAGACCAAGTATTATGTGCTACCAGATACATAATATTTGTATTGTATTTTCAAGTGTACATGAATTATACTGTACATTATATAAATAATTCATTAGATAGCGTAGCACATTTTGCCAATCAATAAATTCTGAAAATGTAACTATTGTTACAGGGAGAAATTTTCAGAATTTGACATTAAAAGGGCCCCTCTTATGCCCACAAGATCAGGAAATTTTCATCTAATCCTTTCTTAACTCTCATGGAGAACTGCCAGGCTGTAGCTTGAGGGGCGTATCCCGGGCTCCTTGGGGTCTTTGGATATCCTTCCAGTTCCACAGAAAGCCTGCTCCTAACTCCATCCATGGTGGGGGCTGGCCTGGGTCCTCTAATGGGGTATCCTTCTCAGCCCACAGAGAAGCACCTGTCACAACTCCCCAGGGTTCTTAAGCCCCCAGAATGAATTAAGATCTCCCCTCTTACCCTCATCACCTCAGAACTTTGGTCCTTTCAAATTACATCTTTCAAATACTTTTCCTGGAACTCTTTTGCTTCTCAAATTTCCCATATGAAGGACCAAAAGATGAGACTAGAATTAATCAGGGGTGTCAACAAAGGGATAGACAGGAACAGAGATGTCTTTTAAGCTGGAGGCCTTGCGACTGTGTTGGAACCCCTGGCCCCACAAGCAAACTCAGTGTCATTCCCACTGCCCCAGCATGGGCAGTCCCAGCTTGCCCGTTGGGGTACCTCCCTGCAAAGCAGTTTCCAGGGGCACCTTTCTTTCTCTAAAAAATGCCAACACATTGACTGCAGTGCTTAAAGTCAGTTGTTTTTAACATTAATTAAGCACTAGATTCCCTAACGCAGGGGTCAGCACACTGTTGCCCACAGGCCAAATCCAGCCCTCTCCTATTTTTATATGGCTCCAAACTAAGAATATTTTTTACATTTTTAATGACTGAAGAAAATAAAAAGAAGAAACTTCATGACATGTGAACATTATATAAAATTCAAATTTCTGTTCCCCCATATAGTCTTCCTGAAACCCAGCTACCCACATTGATTTTTTACGTATTTTCTATGGCTGCTTTTGAGCTATTATGGCAGAGCTGAGTCGTTTTAACAGAGGCCATATACGGCTTGCAAAGCCCAAAATGTTTACTGTCCGGCCTGTTACATAACGTTTGCTGATCCCTGCCCTAAAGGAGGCCAAAAAAAAAGTCAGACCACCCAAGGAGAAGCTGTTGGCACGCAAGCCACCCAGGAAACAGGGGGACAATCTAAAATGTGATCTGACAGCACCCTTCACCAGGAGAGAATAATGGCTCTTGGATGAAACATCAGACGTTCAGGCTGCCAATGCTCCATTCAGAAGGGAGAGGCTACCCCCCGGGTCGCTGTCTTAATGGTCAAAAATCAGTCACTCTCTTCCCCACTATCTGGGAGGAACAATCAAAGGCACAGAGGCTCAAGGGTGTTGCTGGAAATGCAGGTCCCATGCCCGAGCTGGGCCTCCTGTAAAGAGCAATCTCTGCAAAGAGCCTAGGCACATCAGTGAAAGTCTGGTTTAGACTTTGTGCTCAAACCTGCAAAATATTTTTTGGAATGCATACTAGGAGCAACATCTCGTGCTCGGGGTTGACAGATACCAAGATGGTGAGGCTTACGCAGGCTCACTCTCTGTGAGTTCCTGTCTGACAGTGAACTTGGTTTCAGTCCCCTGTCCTCTGACTGAGCTGCTGAGCCTCTGTGACATGTAGGGCACTGTGCTTCTGCTGGGAGGACCAGCCAATTCCGCCTGGACACATGGCTCCGTGTTGGTCAGAGGGGAGGTCCTGGTGCAAGTCCCAACCCCACCCGTCACGGCCACAGCTCTGAGCCTGAATTCTCTCATCCTTAAGGTGGTCATGGCCAACTGCATCTTGTTTCGGGAAGTACGTTCGTTTTAAGCCCCTAAGAGCAGCTGGAGAGTAGACTTGCTATCTGGGGTCCCTGCACCTGCAGCCCCCCCACCCCTGCTCCATGGTCACCTGAGGTTGCACACGAGCTCGGTGAAGCGGGGCCGCTCACTGGGGTCGTAGTCCCAGCAGCGAGTCATGAGGGTGTAGAGGACAGGTGGGCAGAGGTCGGGCTTGGGCAGCCGGTCCCCTTTCTCGAGCACCCCGATGACGTCCTTGTTCTCCAGCCAGAAGAAGGGCTGCTTGCCAAAGCTCAGGATCTCCCACATGCAGACAGCTGAAGGCAGGTAGAGAGGGCTCAGGACCTGCACTGGGGAGGACGCATGCCCGGAGAGGCCAGTCCACCTTCCTCAGGAAAAACTGTGGGACCTTCTGAGTTCACCAGCCTCCCCCTCTAGCATCCCTGAGGGCTTGCCCAGTGTGGTGGTCCACTGAGGGACCAATCACCTGCATCTGCAAGTGAACTAAGGCTCCCTCCCTAGAGCCCTTCCACATGGAGTTATTAGATTTTGTGGGACAAGGAAGAGGGGCCAGTCAAAGGGCATGTTGTTGGGACCACCAGTGCCTTCCCTTAAGAGGGAGTGCAGACTATTGGAAAGCTGGGGTTTGAAGCCTAGCACCAACACTTGCTGCCAACACAAGCCCCTGGCCTGCTTGAGCCTCAGTTTCCTTATCTGAAAAATGGGAATAATAATAATGAGCTTTTATTGGGCTGGCCATGGAGAACTGAGAGGGATAATCTGCGTGGCTGTGTGCTCTGTAAGGGGCTGTCCATCTATCACCTGGTCTCGTTCTCACCTCTCCTTATACCTGCTTCTCAGAACAAACTTCAGAGTTTGATCCCCTCTAGGGGATCACGTCAGTCCCTGGGACTGGTTGGTGGAGGGCATGCTCCCCTCAGGAGCCTTTTCCAGGAAGATTAACCAATACTGCCCAGGCAGGCCTTTAGCCCATATCATCCCCAACCCACCACGGCCCCCCCCCCCGCCCCATTTCTGGGACTTCTCAGTGGCCACAGCAAAACAGAACCCTTGCAACCCAGGGATGGGGGGCCAGACCTCTACCCCCTGGACCCCCTCTTAGCCTGGTCGTGGAGGGGAGAATCAGAACCCTTTCCCATGCTCTTCTGAAACTCCACTGACCAAACATCCAGACGTCACTGGCTGTTGTAAAGCGGCGGAAGTTGATGGACTCAGGGGACATCCACTTGATGGGGAGACGGGTCACAGAGGCTTGGGGTGGGCAAAGAGATTTACAGGGGTTATTTTGTGAAGAAAGATCCAGAAAAATCCAGAATTACAGCCTATTCTCCAGAGACCCTTGGCCTGGGCTTTGACCAACTGTAGCCTTTTTTCCTTTCTTTTTTTGGGGTGGGGTGGGGCTGCAGCGACCCCTCCAGGGACAAGTCCGGGGCCAAACATCCCTCACCTTTGTAATACTCCTCATCCTCAATGTACCGGGAAAGGCCAAAGTCCCCCAGCTTCACACACTCAGTGGAGGCCACCAGGACGTTTCGGACAGCGATGTCCCTGGGAGAGAGATGTGGAGGTTCAGAATGTTTCATTCTGACAGACAGATGGACAGAGAGGTAAAGGAGGAGAGTGCCGGCCAGGGCCCCAGGAGGCTGGGCTGGCCAACCAGGTCCCCCCCCCACACGAGGCCCTCGGCCACCTCCTTCTACCTCCCCGAGGAGCTTTATCTCCCATTACCCTTCCTCACGTGGCTCCAGTGTGAAGCCAACTTCAGGTTCCCAGGACTTGCTCCGCACACTTGCCCTGAAGGCTATATCCTCCCCTCTGCCAGGGATGCTGTCACCCTGCTGATTCTTCAAGGGAGAGCCCTAGCAACTTTCCTGGTCACTATTCTCCCCTGCTTCTGCAACTCCATTGGACTGTAGGCTTCTGTCGTGGCTAAGAGCAACAGCTCCCAGATACCCTCTAAGGAGCACTAGCATGGTCAGGACCACCAAAATTCTGTACATACCCTGCCTTGTGACAGAGAGACCCTCAGATGCCCCTCACCAGCCCCAGCACAGAGGAGGAGACGGGGGTGGGGGGCACAGAGAGCCGAAGGAGCTTGCCCAGTAGGTTCTCTGGGCGGGGAAAGGGGTCAGCCCAGGCGGCCTAACTCCAGAGCTGAGCTCTCACCCCTCTCTGGGAAGCACCCACTGACTCAGTGTACCTCATGTTCCTGGCATCGTTTCTAACCCAGGGTCGTCTGCTCGCTTCTCACAGGCAGGCTCCATTCCCTGTCATTTGTCTTTATAACTGAAAAGCTGACCTCAAAGCAGGACAGCTTCACCCAAACAAGGGAAACAGATCTATTATCCCACCACCTTCCCCTCATGACTATTTACATCTCAAATTTTACCCTCATGCTAGAAGGTAAGCTCCACAAGGAAAGGGAGTTTGGGTCTGTTTTGACTACAACTTTATCCCAGAGCCGAGGACAGCACTTGGAGACACAGGGTGGAAGTTCCAGAGGTGCTGAATGAGTGAATGGAACGAATGAATGAATGTTTATATCCCCACACATTGCTTTGCATAGTATCACCCACAAGACCACATACCCCACGTCCATGGTGTTGGATTGAAGAATTCATCTGCTCACCCCAATATTCTGGGAGCACCCCCTTTGTTTCCTCCAGGGGATCACATCCCTTGTGGCTGGAACCTCCTTTCAGGGACTGGGAACAAAGCCAGGTGGAGAAGGGGCCCACCCCCCAGCCAGAGGGAGGAGAGGACTTGGCAGCTGGGTTGCTGAGGACCGGGGGCGGGGGCGGGCAGCTGCTCAGGCTGGGAAGGGCCCAGACCCCAGGATCTTCCTGGTGCTGCCCCAGTCCCATCCCCCTGCCTGGGCCGCATGCCGCCAAATGGGTGAGCCAGCTCCGTGCAAGTGGGGGAGCAACTTCCTAGACCCCTCCGGGAAACGGGCTAGACGGCGCTGAGCTACAATCAGATGCTCCGCACTTTAGATTTAGTCTTAATAACAATGCCATGAGGCACGTATGGCGATTCCACCTTTCAGATGAGGCAATGGGTTCCTAGCAGGTGCTCGACTCGTCACATGAGGCAGGACTAATGCTGGGGTCTCAGTACTCGTCTGTGTGGCTCCAAAGCCCTGCATGGCCCCAACCCCTCCAACGGTCAGGTCGAGGAGCCCAGCTTCCTCCCCAGCCCCACCTATGGACACAGTTGATGCTCTCCAGGTAGGCCATGGCCTTGCAAATCTGCAGCGAGTACAGGACAAGAGTGAGCACCTTCAAGGAGTTCTTGTTTCTCTCCAGGTAGTGGCCCAGCTGTAGGAAGAGGGAAGATGCCATCAGGACCCCAGCACAGACGCCGCAGGCAGCCACCAAGCCCTGCCCCGGCAAACCCAGGTTGGCAAGATGTTCCGGAAATTTCCCCTACACACAATCTCTGGGTTGTCTGGGCTGAATACAGACGGCAGGAAGCTGGGAGTGAAGGGCCCATGCTCCAAATGCATCCCACCCGGAGGCCCGGCTCAACAGGGTTCCACCCCTGCCATCCCCAGCTCACCTCACCGTAGGGATACAATTCCATGATGATCCAGGTGGGCTCCTCTTCAATGATACCGATCAATTTCACGATATGTGGGTGGTCGAGATTCTTCATGATCACTGAAGTTGGGGGTAGGAGGGATGGGCCAGAGTGGCCCTAAGTTCCAATACGGGGAAACAGGCTGGGCTGTCCCAACTGGGAGAAACGGGGAGGGAAACCCCTCCTCCCGATGGAGGTCCCTGCACTGTGCGAACCCTCCCCATCCCCGGTTCCAGGCCCCTCTCCCATCTTGGACATCCAGGTCCATGTCATCCCAGGGGGTCTCTTCCCACTCACGGGGGCTGTGTCACTTCCCAGGGAACATGTACCTGCTTCACTCAGGAACTTCTCCTTGTTGTCCAGAGTGCAGTCCTTCTTACAGGTCTTTACGGCGACATTGATTTTCTCCCCTTTCTGCAACGAAAGTCTGTTCAGAGCCCCTTGGGCCAGCCCAGGACTCAAAGGAAAGTGTCCCCTCCCTGGCGCCACCATGGTCATCCCACAGGCTTGGCTGGCAGCTGAGGGAAGACAGGCAACATCTGGGCCTCCCGGTCTCTGCCAGGCACCTCCCTCCCTTACTTCCTTCTTCCCCCCACTCTCCTCCACTCCTCTCCAAGTCCTGACTTCACTGCCTTTTTTTTTTTAAGATTTATTTATTTATTTGAGAGAGAGAGAGTGCATGAGCAGGAGGGGCAGAGGGAGAGGGAGAGAGAATCTCAAGCAGACTCCATGCTGAGTGTGGAGCCCGACGTGGGGCTCGATCCCACGACCTTCAGATCAGGACCTGAGGCGAAACCAAGAGTCGGACGCTTAACCGACTGTGTCACCCAGGCGCCCCCTGACTTCATTGCTTCTTGATTAGGGTATGTCAGGACTAGAAAGGACCTTTGAGACTAAAGCCTCTGGCCGTCCAGATCAGGACACTGAGGCTCAGGGCCAATGCTCTGCCCTTTGTTCGTGGGTGTGTGTGGAGTGCATGCAAAGCCATCCGACGCAGTGTTCCAGTCTCTTTCTCTCTTTTTATTGTTGGCTTTTGCATTTTTGCTGCCTCTTTTCCTTGGCTCTACCCTTTCTGCACGGTCCCACCCCACTGGGGCCTCAAAACTAGCCCCTGCCTCAGATCCTGCTCTTCCTCTTCCCAGAGCTACGTTTTCTCACACTTCCCCATGTTCTTGCCCGTCAAGATTCAGCCAACTCTTCCCCAGGTCCTGCCTCCATTTTACTCCCCGGGCTTGCTATCCTTCTGGGAAATGACCCTAGCTTCCATCACTCCCTGGGTATTTCATAGATACTGCAAATGCCAAGTGGAGGAAGAGCCACATATCATGGTGGCCGCTCCAACCCCAGAATATATGAACTCCCCTTTCGTTCTATGGAAAGGTGGGAGAGGAGTGTCCGCGAAGAGTCTGGAACTCACGTGATTTGTGTAGACACCTTCATAGACCTCCCCAAAAAAGCCTTCACCAAGAATCCGATTCAGGACCACATCTTCCCGTGTGACGCCATACCGCGGCCCTGGGCAGGTGGAAAGAGCAGATAGTCTCACTATCCACTGGTGCCCCTGGGAATCTGAGTACCTGTAGGCCCCAACGCCAGGCTCTGCTCCCCTCCTGCCCAGGCATCACCAAACCCCTCAACAACATCTCAGCTAAGATGCAGGAGTTGGCCTGGAAAAGGGGTTCTAGAAGGTTCCATCATCTCAGACTTGGAGAAAAACCACCACCCTGTTCCCTCTGAAGGCCAGGTCGCATATTCACACTCTTGGGACCCCCACACACATCACAGGCACACACAAGGTCAATAGTGTGGGCATAAGAGAATGATCTCAGCTTTCAAATCAAAGGTGTTTCACTTCGGTTTGTCCCTGTCTGCGGCACACATGGGAGGGGACGAAGGAAGGAAATAAAGTCCCCCCGGGGTGTCACAGGTGTCCCCACAATGTCGCTTCATAGGGCCCTGGCTCTGGCCATTGTGGTGGGGCCAGAGATCTACCTCCGGGCCTTCGCAGGGTCTCATCGGGAATCTCAGCATAGATGTCTGATTCTGGAATGATAGAAAGAGAACATCCTATGGGTAAGACGCCCTCAGCGGGCACCACCGGGAACTGGGCATGGGGCTCCCACATGCAGGCCAGCAAAACCAAGGCTGACATCCCGGGGAGGCGAGTGATGGAGGGAAGGGGAGCCAGGCAAGAACTGGGGCTCCCGTCGCACGTTTTGGCGTGGCCACAGAGCCTAGGGCACCTTGACGTGAATCCCTGCTCACTACTGCCTGGTTGCATCATTTAGGGCAAGTTACTCTCCCTCAATCTCAGTTTTTCTTTCTGTGAAATGAATGTTTCCAGGGAATGTCATAAAGATCAAATAAAATAATACCCATGATAGATTTAACGCTGCTGGGGGCTGAATGTTTGTCTCTCCCCCAAATTCATATGTTGAGATCCCGACACCCCAGTGGGAAGGTATTTGGAGGCGGGGCCTTTGGGGGGCAGTGATTAGGCTTAGGGGAGGTCAGGAGTATGGCGCCCCCCCGCTGTGGTGTTTGTTATGGCGGCCCAAGCTTAGACAAACATGGCGCCCTGTATTAACTGGTGAATACATGTTAGCTATTAGGATTCATGATGCTTTAAGCTGTCACTGAGAAGTCAGAGGGGAAGTGTGCTTTTCTGCAACTTTGAGGGAATCCGTGGCAATGCACAAGAGCAGGCAGAAGAGAGGCTCTGGACACAGGCAGAGGACTGCAGATGGGCAGGCTCACCTATGCTGCAGCTGTCTGAGAGGTGGGGCCGCTGTGCCTCCAGGCTGCTGTAGGAGGAGAAGAGAGGGCAGGAGCCCAGTGAACTCAGAGCCTGGCAACACGGCCCGGGGGCAGCCTCGGCCCACCCTCTCCCGGCCGCCCCTCCTGGAGGCCAGCTGCCCCTGTCCCTCTGCCTGCCTGGCGGAGGAACACCCTGTCCTGGCGACACCAGCCTGGGAGCATGGCCCCCGCTGTCGGGGGGCAGGAAAGAGGGGACAGCGCCATTCTCCGTACGATGAGGCCAGAGGGCATTAGGACACGGGACTACCCTTGCAGGGACTGATGGGGTGAAATTTACTGGTGAGAAATTGCCACTTAGGAAATGCTGGGGTTCCTGTGTTCTCCCCTGGGGCCTGGAAACCAGAAACCATGGCGGTGGGGGCTCCCTATTCGTTCTGCCTCCTCCCAGGAAGACACAGGCTGAGTGCAGACCTTGTTCCCTGTCTTCCCGTTGTACTCACAGCATGGGGATCTGGGGCAGGCTGTTCCGCTTCTCACCATCTGGGGAGAGGGCAGAAAGGGGGAGCTGGAGCCAGGAACACAGGGTCCTGGATGGATGGCTGACCTCACTGCTCCCCTATGAACCAACACAAGGGGGATCCCTTCCCACCATTCTGTATCCTCCGAAAGTCGGAGTGGAAGCTGGCCTGAAATAGAGTCCTCTTAGTAGAAGAAATTCTCGAGTTTCTTTCTGCCACCACCCACATGTTCCAACCTGGACCCCTGCTTCCTGATCCCATCCCCAAATAGACACATGTTCACAGGAGGGACCAATCGTGTTCTAACACTAGCTTTGCTCTTTCTGGGGCTACAAACACCTCCGCTCCAGAAGCCAGCCCCCAAACTGCCTTTGGCCGGGGCCTGCAGCTAAGGACCCAGGATGGGTCCACAAGGAGCATCCTTGTGATGGAAGGACTCGGCAAGCACCTGGTCCCACTTCCCGAGGCTCTTCGTTCACATCTTGGTCAGTGGTTTCACTTCTCCTGCTCTGCCTCTGGGGGCTTGTGCCACATCTGCTCATTGGGCCAGTTTGCCTTTAAATGGAAACTCACCTTTTTTGGGATGAATGATGAGAGAGCCTTTGTGCTCCCCCTGCAGCCGGCAGTAACCGTCCACCAGGTCAGCCATGTTCTCGGCCTCTGCCAGAGAGGAGGTTTTGATGGACAAGGTCTGCAGAGAAGAGACCAGCCAAGGATGAGACTCAAAATCCTTGGCTAGAGTCTGCCCCACAGGACTGGAGAAGAAACTGCATACTCGGAAGGAGGAGACGACACCACCCATCTCCGGCCTGGAATCCATCAGCACCTGTCCTGGGGCTCGGCTTGCATTCCCCCATGGCCACCAGGGGGCGCACTCGTCATCCCTCCCCACTGGTGACCCTAAACCCTAGGAAGGCCAGTTCCAGTTAGGACTTATTTTGGTCTCTGAGTGCATAGCACAATGCCTTGTACCTAGTAGGTGCTCCATAGGTAAGAGCAGAAACTAGGAGAAGAAGGAGTGGGCAGGCACAGACAGATGAAATGGGAGAGAGACAATCAGTTTGCAGTCTGAGTTCTCTCTGATTCTTCCACCCACAAAAAGCCCAGGTCCCCGGAAGTCCTGTTACTGAGTCATCATTCACTTGTTCAAAGTTAGACCTCTCATATGTACCTTAATTTCTGGTCACTTCACCCACTTTAAAAACTCCCCCAACTTATTTCTTAACATTTTTAAACAGCTTTGCTTCCTGATACATTTCCCTTAAAATTTTTTTGTCAACCCAGTACCTTGTCTGAGAAATAGGTGCGGTTTTCTTAGCAAGATCCCAGAAGCCAGGCTGACCTACACAAGGAATCCCACCCTGCGGTTGCATGCCCTTGTTTCAGAGCTGCCAGGGGCCCAGAGATGCTCACCTGGGGGGCGCCTTCGATGCCCAACTGCAGTACCGCCTGGCCCTCCTCCAGGGGGAGGCACCTGATGGACTTGATCTGCTTGAATTCGGCCAGGCAGGTGGGCTGTAAGAAAGGAGGGACCCTTCAGACCATCCCACTCCTGGGGTCGGGCCATGAAGATTGGTCAGTCTGGGGGGAGGGGTTGTAAGGAAGCACCGAGAGCCTCCCTGTGGGATGAAGAGAAAATCGAAGACAATGAAGACTGAAAGGATCATCTGGTCTAAGCTCCTCTCTTTGCAGAAGAGAAGATGGGTCTAGAGAGCCGGGACTGGCCCAAAGTCATAAGCCACATTGGTGATAGAGCCAGGACTGGATGCCCGCCCCCCCCCGCTTCCCCAGGTCTTTTGACTTCCAGGGGAATGATTGTCCCATGTTGCCATTTCCACAGCAACTGTTTTATCTAAGCCAGAGGAACAGTGATGGTGCCCTTCTGTCTTCTCTTCCCCCCAAACCACCCCTGCCGCCCAGCCTCTGCGCAGGGGATAGCACAGAGAGGGAAAGAGCCATCTGCCCCATGTTCCAAACACTCTCTCTATGGCTATTCCTATCAAGGACCTCTCTGATCTCAGCCAGGGGAAGGAACAACTGAAAAGCCGGACAAGGTAGGCGGCAGCAGAGAGGGGAAGGCCACTTAGCCTGGGGCCGGGTGCAGCCTGCCCTTCTCTCTCTCTACCTTTGCATCCTGACTGGTCAGCTGGCGGATGCCCTTAGGGCCAATGACTAGGTCCACAGTGATGTTCCATCCTTGCTGGAATGAAAGGAAGAGAGGACTGTTGCTTCAGTTCTGTTTCCCTCCTACTTCAGAAATTTGAGAAGAAGCTCACTAAGTTAGACTGAGGCCACTGTCTCCTGGGCCCTCCAGCTCCTTCAGTCTTCCAACCCTGCCAGACAGATTACTCTCCTCCCAACACCCTGCTGCTCTGCCCACCTCCAAGATCCGTAGCCAAGATCAGTTCCCTTCCTCAGGCAAGGGAACTTGGCTGCGTTTGACAGTACGTTGGTGAGGCCCGGCTGCCCAAGGGTCTTGGCTTATGTGGGTTGCCACAAGCAAGCACACCCCTTCTTGGTCCCCCATGTTGGCCTCATGGGTCTGTTCCCCGAGAGGCCTGGAATTCAGGTCAGGGAGAGAATAAAAAGGACGTGGCATTACAATGAGTTCACAGCGATAGGTCTCCTGGTCGATGTTGGCAAAGCCCGCGAGGGTGTTGAAGAACTTCATGACACACTCCTCCTCCTTGAGCGAGGCGTACTGCTGGAATGTCTGCTGGATCATCTTCCGGAACTGCTTGGGCTGGGGTGGGGGGCATGGTCAGTGATGAGCGGGCCTTGCTCCTCCAAGCTCTGGCTCCTTCCCTGATCTCACCAAAAGCCTCTCTGCTGCTGGAGGATGGTTCCCAGGCCTTTGCCACGAGAGCAGCAGTGAGCTGTTACCTAAAGCACACACCTGCTGTCTCAAGGGAGGCTCACCATAGCCCTGGCAGGGAAGCATGGGAAGTAGCATCCCTAGGCCAAGAAGCTAATTGGCCTCTGATGTGGAAATGGAGCCAGGTTTCCTAACTGCAAGCCACAGAAAGGGCTCACTAGATGCTTTTAGTGGTCCTATGCCCACAGATACCCTGGCTTTCCCAAGTACCCCCAGCCCAATGCCATTAGCTCCAGTCTTGGAGGCCAACACAAAGGGGGTCTCTCTGGCCCCTTGCCCAGTGGTTTCCTCACCTTTAAGTTCTCCTGCATCTGCTTTGGGAAAAACAGGTCCAGCCCCACTTCCTTCCTGAAAGAAGAGGGGGGGAAAGTGACATTTGACTCCCCCTTACCCCTAATCCAGGACTTCAGGCCAATCAGGAAGAGGCAAGATGGCTTGAGGACCAGGGGAATGGGTCCTGCCTGGCTCTGGTCTGGGGATGAACAAGGTAGGGAGTGAATAGGAAAAGCAGGGCAGCAAGGAAGGAAGGCAGGAGAGGCGAGGGCCAGTGTCAAAACTTACTCCAGGAGCTCGAAGTTGGACTTTTTGTCAAGTGCATTGTGGGGCATGTCTTTGAAGAACCGCCTGGAGAAAGAGAGAAGTCATGGACAGGTTGATGGTTGGAGAACAAGGCCATTAGAATGCCACACACTGGTCTAGAAGCTCCCTTTCTCCTTCCAAATGTAGTCACCAATGGAAAGGAGAACATTACGATTACGAGAGTTAAAAAAAAAAAAAAAATATATATATATATATATATATATATATATATTTATACTCCTGTGCTTTGGGAGGCCCAGCTCTGGCCCAGTTTTGGGGCAGAGGAGGAAGATGGCGGTTCTATCTGTGACCTCTAAAAACAAATGACCCAAGGCAGCCAATAATGATCGTTGGAAGGCCTAGCATTCAGTGGCTCGAGTATATGGCCCTCTAATGGCCCAATTCAGTGGTTCTCAACCAGGGGCAATTTTACACCTCCCTCTCCAGCCTGGAAACATTTGGCAATGTCTGGAAATCTTTGGTTGTCACATCTGGTTAGGAGAAGGGTGGTCCCACCAGCATCTAGTGTGTAGAGGCCAGGGATGCTGTTAAATATTCTACAATTCACAGGATGGCCCCCCAACCAAAGAATTATCCAGCCCCAAATGTCCCTATTGCTGAGATGGAGAAACCCTGCAAGCTTGATCCAAGGAGAGAACTCAGGGATCTGGGAAGAATGCTCTTCCTTGACCCATTTCTCTCTACTGGGTGTCTGACAGAATGGGATAGCAGATCCTGGAGGAGCAGGCCAGCTGATTAAAGCAGGCCCAAACTCTGGAAACCAAACAATAGGTCAGTAGGAATGATATTCGCTTGTAGGACATGAGGAGCCTATCCAGGGTTCTCCCCTGGATGGACGGTCATTCTCCTCCTACTTCTACCTGAAAATGTTTATGGTTAAGAGCCCAAATTTCCACACAGCCCCTCATGGAGGCTTTAGAAAGTTTTCTGAACCAGTGTTACCCGCTTGCCCCCCAGGTTCACAGAAAACCTCAGAGCATGCCTGTGCAGTGCTGGTCATAGACAGCATGGCCTCCAGCCATTCCTGCTGGCTCGAGGGAGCTGCAAAATGTACTCCTAGGTAACTAAACACATTGGCTTGCTGTACGCACTTACTTAATTCTAACAGAATAAGTGTTGGCAAATGCCCATCACAGAAGAGGGTTTTAGATCTTTCAGGGTTATCCATTCATTCAAATACATACTGCACTCTCAGTCTGTGCCAGGCAATGAGATGCCAATGCCGACTTTTAGGATTTGATAGGATTTCACAATCTAGTGCATGGGAGCCAATCAGGGCCTGGTAGAGTGAAGCATGAGTACAGCAGATCTACGTAGGGTAGGGGAGGTGGGGTGGGCATGAGGAAGGGGAGCCTTCAAGATGCTAAGACCCTGGAGCCGGCTCAGTGGGAAGAACCTATGGCCACCATATTGCTTGTGATGGACACTTCACAGGCATGCTCTGAGGTTTTCTATGAGTGTAGAGTGCGAGCAGACAATGCTGGCTCAGAAAACTTTCTAAAGCTGCAGAATAAAATGAGCTCACCAGGTTGAAAAGGGAACGAGAAGAGTATGACACACAGCAGGGTCTGCTTCCCAGCAACCCCCCCCCCCCAGTGACAGCGGTCTCCTTACGTCACTCCTGGCTTAAGGCAATTGAATGAATGAATGAGCTTTGAGACTATGGATGGATGAAAGAGTTCCAAGGATGGGGATATTTAAATAAGTCTTAGTAAAAAAAAAAAAATTGGGGTTGGCTAAATGGAAGGGGAAACAAATTTTCAAATGAACACTGAGGAATTAAAGTACGTGAAAATAACAGCAATGTTAGACTGTTGGAGGAGATGGTATGTAAAAATGTTTTCTTAGAAAAGGGAAGCTCAGGGGCGCTTGGGTGGTGCAGACAGTTGAGCATCTGGCTCAGGTTGTGATCTCAGGGTCGTGGGATCAAGCCCTCTGTCGGGCTCCATGCTCAGTGCAGAGTTGGCTTAAAAAATTCTCTTTCCCATTCCTGCCTCTCCAGCCTCTCTCTCTCTCTCTCTCTCCCTCTCTCTGGAATAAATAAATAAATCTTAAAAAAAAAAAGGTGGGGGGAAGCTCAGGGAGTACACCTAGGTCATTTCCATCTCCTGAAATCCAGCCCACTCCCTCTATCATTGGCTGCCCTTGAAGATCAGTTACAGTGTTACTTTTGATAAAGTTACCCAATCACTCGATGTGTCATGATCTGTGTGTTTCTAACGTTTGGAGCAGTGGAACATCTTTGGGATGTCTGGGAGAACCAGTCACCATCATTTATCGGATGTACCAGTTTGCCCAGAGACTGGGCTTCACAGTCTTCTGTACCTCAGCTATTGTCAGTGGACACCCGATGATCCCCAACCTGCCCGAATGCCCTCACTGAATGAGGCTGCACCTGCTAGGAGAGTCCCCTGGGGTCTGACTGGCTCTATGAAGCCCAGGTCTGCCATTCTGACTGGCTAACACTAGGTGGAAAGCAGGGCACGGGCAGGCATAGGCCCATGACTGATGCCCAGGTAAAATCAGCAGAAGGTAAAGAAGCATCTATGCAAAATCCAGTTGGCTGTGTTTATAGTCTAAAAAGTAACAGAAATATTAACTCATTACCAACATTTATAAATTAACTATGAGACAAAATGCCTTCTGAAGCAAGCTGAATGCTCTTTCTCTAATCTTTACTTATTATCAGTTACTACTCAACTACTCTTGGGGTACACATTCACTCTGAGTTTTTAGGTCAGACTGTTCTGGGACTCTACTGGGAGTGGGCAGTGGTCTTGGGTGCCTCAGGTGAAAGGGGGGGCTACTTGGTTCTTCACACTGGGAAGGTAGCATGTGGCCCATGAATTTCACATTTTAACTTAGAGGGGGGCATATAGATAAAATATTTGGCATTTACAGAGCACTTCCAAGAAACCAATAAAAAATTAATTAGGTATGATTCCAACTCTATGACGTTCTGAAAAAGGCAAATTATGGCAATAGTAAAAATGTGAGTGGTTGCCAGGAATTGGGAGAGGGAGGGATGAATAGGTGGGGCCCAGAGGATTTTAGAGCAGTGAAGCTATTCCACATGACGCTGTAATGGTGGGGGGGGGGTGGATAAAGGACAACATACCCTTACCAAACTCCATAGAATGCACAAGATCAAGAATGAATCCCAATGTAAACTATGGACTTTGGGTAATAATCATGTGTCAATGTAGGTTCATCGATTACAAATATACCACGCTGGTGGGGGATGCTTATAGCGGGGAGACCATGTGTGTGTGTGGGCAGGCAGCGTATGGGCAAGTTCTGTACCTTCCTCTCAACTTTGCTTCGAATTTAAAACTGTTCTTAAAAAAAGGTCTATTAAAAATAAATAAATAATAAATAAGGGTAAAGAGAAAAAAGTCATACAAACAATAAATAATTACTGAATATTCTGTCCCTACATTAACTCATTAATTCCTTATAACAATCCTATAGGGTCACTACTATTATCATCATTCCCATTTTACAGATGAAAGAATGGATGGATATGACCAATGGTGAAACTGAATGGTCTGCTCTGGTCAAGAGAGTGCTAGGCACAGCTTTAACCACGCCACGCTCCTCGGCCCCGAATGCTTCCACAGCCAAGAATAAAGACTATTTCTTAGTCTGTCACTCAAAGTCTTCCATAATCAGGTCTGACTGACCTCCTCCGTTCATCTCCCACTACCTTCTAGTCTGTTCTCTTCTTTCCACTGATCCCTGGACCAGGAGTGCACTCTCTCCCACCCCCAATTTCCCCCATTGTCTCTGGATGGGATGTATCTTCCTTCCTCGAAAGTTCAGATCCCCTCTTCCTGATCCCTGAGGCAGGATTAAGGGCTTCTGTATGTGTGTATGTTTGGCACATGTTTCATTCTGCCTTATATTATAAGCAACCGTGGACACACCTGTCACCTCCCAGACCAGACCCGGAAGTTTGAGGGCATCTCTGCATGACTTACTAATTCTATACATATTTCTCGGCGCCTACTGCAGCTGAGGACATAGCAGTGAATGACACAGATGGAAACCCAACCTTCGAACATCTCCCAGGACCTTGCCTGGTGCTCAAAGACACATTTACTGAATCACTCGAATGGCAGATAGATGGAAGAAGTAGGCAGCCTGGAGGGAAAAGCAGCGGCAGCCAAAGGAAGCGGGGGGCACTGACCCGAGATGGGGCTGGCGAGCACCTTACCCTCTGTCAGCCACCATTTGTCACCCCCCACCATGTACCCACTCTTGTTTCCCACCCTGGAGGCAAGACAGAGCTGGCCAAGAACTCCAGTCCCTGGAGGGTCCTTGAGGCCACATACCTGAGCTCCAGACAGCCTAGCTGCAGGGCCATGCCCTCACTGACCTTGCTGGCGTAGCGTTGCATATAGTCATTCCGGAGCTGGTGAGGAGAAAGGCCAAGGTTGAGAATCACACACTCCTTCCCTGTTTCCCTGAACAGAGGCCCCAGGAGATGGCGGGTGCTTTGAATACAATCCTGCAGCCCCAAGCCGTCTCTCTCTCTCTCTCTCTCTCTCTCTCTCACCCCACCAGGCACAAATGTGTAGCCTCTGCCTCACTCCAGAACCCTCTAGACTCATGCCTCCATAGGCCGAGGCCCTCAGATTTTTGGAAGCGCTTCCAGACACCGAGGCTTATGAGGCTGGAGTTCAGATTCTCCTCTCCACTCTTCACTTTAGAGATAAAGAACCTAGAATTTGGGCATGAGCCAGTCATTTATTCAAAGTCTTGTTGGTTAAGTAGTGACAGATGTCATCCACTCTACATTCAGAGTCTCGCTTTGTGTCCAGCAAATCAGGAGGGAGATACAGTTGGGAGCAGGGACCAGACAGACAACAGGGGCAGCAGGTTCACACGTCCTCAGCGCCCACTGTGCCCCGTCCCGGGCCAGGCACACTACCTGCCTTATTATAGCCAGTGGTGTGTCACAGCAGCTCTGAACAGCTCATGAAAGCAAGGTATTAAAGCTTCTGAAGTTTTGCAAGCTGTATGATATCATACTGGTAGCTTGAAAAATGCCATGGTGGGGGAATATTTACACCATGGAAATTGGCATGTGCTGTACCTCAGAGATTCTTTTCTTCAGAGAGCTGGTTCACCAGCCCCTGCTAATGATACCATTTGGTCCTCACCACAACCCTATAAAGTAAATGTGATTATTATCGCCTCCATCTTCTAGGAAAGGAAACAGCTTCAGGCAGGTAAGTTAAGCCCTTAGAAGATCCTGGGTTAGGAGGTGGCCGAGCTGGGATGGAAACCAGGTATGTGAGAGTCTGTGTGCTAAGACTACCACTTCTCTTTGGACCTGCTGTGTCTGCTCACCACCAGGTCTCCTGGGCCGTAAACGGCCACCAGCAAAGTCCAAAAGGAGCTGTGCACATGGGGCGGGGTGAGCCAGCACTCAATGAGCCGTGAGAGAACCAGGGGTGGAACCGTTGACCGGGGACCAAGGCATGTATATCCCCAAGGTAAGTTTCCGAGACTGGGATCTCCCAAATCTGGGCTTCGTCATTCTATCTCCCCAGGTAAGGATGAGAAATAGGACCCTGGGGACAGGAAGATAAAATACTTACCTGTTGGTAAAAATAAAGTAGCGTTGTCCTGTCTTCTTTTAGGCTTTCCATGAAGTCCTCTGGCAAGTAGCGGATTTGAAGGTCGTACCTGGGACAGGAAGTTCAGACTCTCTGGTTGACACAGGGAAGCTGGTCATGTAAGGGTCTGCCCATGAGGCCGATGGCCACCCATTCAGGGCTTGCTTCTTCTTTCCCTCCTCTGTGGTCGGGCGGAGGACCGTGGAGGACCGTGGAGGACCGTGGAGGACCGTGGAGGACCATGGAGGCCAGCAGGTGGTAGTCAGCGCTAGTCCTGACTCTCCAACTCTTCCCCCTCATGGCAATTGTTTTCCTTAGGTTTGCAGATCACCACGTGACCTGGTTCTCTATCCTCCCTGCCCTACTGTTCCTCCTTCTCCATAGTACCAGGAGCATCCTGCCTAGGGATGTTCCTGATATCTGCCCCGGGGAGGGGGATGTGCTATGAGCCCATGTTAGGCTTTGGCCAACACATGCACTGGATGCTGCAAGAGGACTAGGCTTAAAATGCCACCCAGATTTTCTAGGAGGTTCTCAGAAGTTGGGAAGTGCTCCGAGGAAGGACTTCCCACGGCCTCCCCATTCCATACTCATCTCCCCCCATTCGAGAACCCAGGGCCCTTCTCCTACCTCCACTCGGCTTCCACGTGCAGACACTCATACTTGTCCTGCACCTCCCCCACCGTCATCTGCGGGTGCAGCCAGTGGATCTCATCCGACTTCATGTGCTTCAGCCTTAGCCCATAGCACTCAGCCAGCTGGATGTTGGGCCCGATCCGTCCGCTCATCAGGATGGAGGCAATGACATCCTGGGGAGGAGAATAGAGAGACAGGATTCAGGGATGCCCCCTTCTAGGTTCCCACAGTCCTCATGCAGCCCCCAGAAGTATGATTCTCTAGGGTGGGGTTCCGTCTTAACTTCTCATTTATCTCTGGTACTCTAGCACTTAGTGCAAGGCTTAGTGCACAGTGGGCTCTATCTGATGAATGAATAATTTGGTAAAATGAGACAGAGAAATGGAGAGGAGAGAGTAGGAGCAAAGGAGAAAAGGCAGCGGAGGCCAAGAGCACAGAATCTGTGCTTCTGCAGCCCACTCCAACCAAACCGATGAAGAATCACTGGGCATCCGCCATGTAAAATCACCCTCTGAATGGCTTCCAATTTAGCCAGCATAATCGAGGGTCTGTGGTAGGCACTCCAGGCCCCTTGCATACATTATTATTTCATGGAATCCATACAACACAGGGAAGTAGGTGTTACATCCCCATTTGGCTGATGACCAACTGATGTGGGTTACACAGCTCATGGACCCGGGGCCAGTGGACTCTGAAGATTTCTCCTAGGCCAAGCTGCTTCATGGGGTGCTGGGGCTGGACAAGGCAGAAGGATGAGATTCACATTAATGGATTAAGTGGCCCAGTTTCCACATAAGAAGCATGGCCACGGGAAACAGAGTGTTGACAAGAAATTAGGAACCCTCCTATTCCGGCTTTCTTGTTGATGAGAAGCCAGCCTGCCCATAGCCTGATGCCATTGTTTCCTGGCCTCGAGCCAGAGCCGGATCAAGAAGAGGCCCAGTGGGCAGCTGCCTGGAAGCCCATCTATAAGGTCTTGCCTCATTCTGAAATCACATTAGTTTCAGTTTAATTCAGGTTTCTCATATGGTTGCACACGTAATTGGTGAATTGAGCCCACTCCCAACAGAGTAGAAAGTACCATCAAAGGCAAATTTTTAAAACTCTTCTTATTTTCACTAATAAAATATTAAACCCATATTTAAATAGCACTGTTTTAAAGGAATGCCAAATTATTGGTCTGCCTGGGCACCCACATACATTGGTCCCGCTCTGCTTCCTGCCAGCCCTCTTCAATTCTATGCAGTGGGAAAGCTAAAAGACCCTAAGCCTAAAAGATCCCTTCCCGATTAGGGAAGCAAATGCCCATTAGAGCCATCAACTCTTGCTCTGTGGGATAGATAGGGAAACTGAGGCACAGAAAGCACACTTTAACAGTTGTAACTAATCAGTGCAGGAATCGGAACTGTGGTCTTGGGATGGGGAAGAAGGCTATGATCAATGGGACCTACAGCAAGAGGGACACAGACAAAAGGAGAGCTCACAGCTGTGAAGTTGACCATTTTGTCATTATTTCTACCCATTTCTCCTGCCACTGAACCTCTGTACTGCTCTGTCCACTCATGATTATATTATCCAGAGCCCCATGTTACTCCCAAGCCCCACCTGGAGTCCCAGTCTCTGGTGCTTTTAAATGTAGAGCCTTCCCTGCCCCAAATGAAACTTATTGTCCTATGTCTAATTTCTCCAGGACTGGGACCCCTGTAATTATTGGAAATTTCAAACATATATGAAGTACACTGAAGTCAAAAGAAGAGTATAATAAACCCCGATGTACACATCACCCAGCTTCAAAAATTACCAACATTCAACCATTCTTGCTTCATCCATCCTGCCACTGAGCTCCCCCAACCACCACTTAACTACTACCACTTTTTACAGTTCCTTTAAGGTAAAATTTATAGACATTAAAAAGCACATGTCAGTTATACAGTTTATGTGTAATCCACACGCCAAAAATTAAGATACAGAACTTTTCGGGGCACTTGGGTGGCTCGGATGGTTAAACGTCTGCCTTTGGCTCAGGTCATGATCCCGGGGTCTTGGGATC
>NW_027397066.1:154157443-154282554 GCF_003265705.2 Callorhinus ursinus
GGGTGGGTCAGTCTGTTAATTGTCTGCCTTTGGCTCAGGTCATGATCTCAGAGTCCTGGGATCGAGCCCTGCATCAGGCTCCCTGCTTGAGGGGAGCCTGCTTCTCCCTCTCCTCCCCACTCAAGCTCTCTCTCACTATCTCTCTCAAATAAATAAATAATCTTAAAAAAAAATACAGAACTTTTCAAGACACCCAGAAAGTTCCCTCATATCCCTTCTCAGTCAACTCTCATGCCCATGTCCACCCCAACTCCAGGCAACCAATTTTTCCTCCCATTTTTGCTTAGTTTCATCTGTTCTAGAACTTCATATGATGGAAACATCTAGTATATATAAATCATTCCCCTGTTTCTAGATACCTGGGCTATTTCTTATTTTTTGCTACTGTGAACAAAAATACTATGAACATCATTGTACAGGTCTTTTTGTGTACATATGTTGTCATTTCCTTTGGACAAATACCTAGGATTGGAAATTACTGTGTCAAAGGTAAATGTATATGTTTAACTTTCTAAGAAGCTGTTGAGATCATTCCATTTTGTACTTCCACTATGATATATGAGATGTCCATTACACTATGTCCTCACCAACATTTGGTGTTAGAAGTCTTTTTAATATTAGTCATTTTGATGGTTATGTATAGTATCTCATTGTGCTTTTAATTTGCATCTCCCTGACTAATGATATTGAGCATGTTTTCATCTGGCCATTCATGTATCTTCCTTTGTGAAGGATTTGTTCCAATCCTTTGCCCATTTTTCTGTGTTGACTTTTTATTATTGAGTTGTAGGTGATCTTATAGATTCTAGATAAAAGTACTCTTTTTATGTGTTTTATAAATACTTTCTCCAGGTCTGTACTGTGCCTATTATCAATTTCCCTGTCAGTTTCTTTTGGTAAAAGTCTTATTTATCAAATTTTTCTTTTATGTCAGTGCTTTCTGCGTACTAAGAAATCTTTGCCTGCCTCCAAATCATGAAGATATTCTCCTTTTCTCTTTGATAAACTTTGTAGTTTTCACTTTTCCTTTTAGGTCTGTGATCCATCTTGAATTGATTTTTGTGTGTGGTGTGAGGTAGGGGTCAAAAAAAATTTTTTTTTTTCTCTTAAAGATCTATGGTTGTTCAGCAGTGGTTGTTGACTTTCATTTTTCAATTGAATTGTCTTACTGCCTTTGTCAAAATCAATTGGCCATATAAGTTTAGGTTTATTTTTGGACTCTCATCACTCCTGATCTATTGATCTTTATTTTTACTCTGCTGGTACCACACTGTCTGCATTACTGTAGCTTTACAGGAGATCTTAAAGTCAAATAGCATCAACCTTTTACCATCTCCTTTCCAAGATTACTGTGCTATTCTGGGTCTCTGCATTTCCATATACATTTTTGAACCAGCTTGTCACTTTCTATTTAAAATGCCTGCTGGATCATGATTGAGATTGTGTTAAATCCATAGCTTAGTGGGGGAGAATTGACAACAGCGTGGAATCTTCCAATCTGCAAACACGTTATATCTCTCCACTTAATTTTACTCTTCTTTAATTTTTCTCAGCAGTGTTTTGCACTCTTCAGTGTATAGTTTTGCAGGTCTTTTGTTAAATTTATCCCTAAATAGTTTATGTATTTTTATGCTTCTGAAAATTAAAAAAAAATTAAAATTAATTTTCTATTTCAGGGTCCACTCCTTTGGTGGCTCCCTTTTCTCCGGGATTTTCTTCAATCTTCAATCTGAGCTCAGTCAGCCCTAAATTCTATCCTCTGATCCCTCAAGCCAGTAAAGCTGCAGCTCTCTGCCCCTCCCACCCCTCCCAGATAGGAAAGTGCCCTCAGGCAAAAAACCAGAAATTTGCAAATCTCATTCCTTGCAGTTCTGCTCTTAAGAGCAGATTTCCCTCAAGTCTCTGCTAGTTCTGGTCACTCTCCAGGGTTTTAAAGATAATTTCCTTGTTATTTTGTCATCTGCAGGAAGATCAGTCCAGCCAAGTGATTCCACTATATTTGAAATCTCCATACAAAATAGTGAATAAATGAATAACAAAATAAATGAATAAAAAAAATAAATGAATAAATCTGTATTTTCTGCAAATGGAAGAGGGTTAGAAGGCAAGAAAGCTCCCTTTAGAGCTCGACTGGAGATTCTGGTGCTTTCGTAAAAACAAAAAAAGCTTTGAAACACAAAACAAAATCCTGATGTCCTCTTACACCTTTTCGTCTCTTACTTTTTCCTCCCCTTGGAGCACATGGTATGACCAAGGCCGAAGTCCAGAGGTAGAGGGGTTGGCATTGGCTGCAAAGCCAGGAATAGAGCAGAGGAGGAGGTGGGGCCAGGGGAAGGGATGCTGGTGCGGTGAAGACAATGTTCACCTACAGGGGGATCCAGCAAAAGAGTAAATATATTAAAGATAATGGGAAATGGGCTTCTTAATTATGGAGAAAGTACTCGAAATATGGAGAGGAGAGGGCTAGAGTGGACGCTTAGGTGAGGGATTGAAATTGAAAGAATTGGTGAGAACTCATGGTTTTCGAGGCCTGGAGAGAGAGAGCATGGGAGCCCAGGTGCACACAGGAGGGTAAGCATGAACCATTGAGAGTCCTATGTGTACTTACATGTACTGAAAGACACCCAGATGGTCATTTGCATACCAAACTTTGAGTCTTAGTTTCCAAATACCCTTATCCACTAAAAGGACCCAGGGGGTGCTCCTGGGTGGCTCAGCTGGTTAAGCATCTGACTCTGGATCTTGGCTCAGGCCATGATCTCAGGGTAATGAGATAGAGCCAAGTGTCAGGCTCTACACTCAGTGGGGAGTGTGCCCCTCCCCTCTGTGTGTTCTCTCTCTCTCTTTCTCAAATAAATAAATAAATCTTTTTTTTTTTTTTTTTTTTTTTTTTTTTTTTAAAGAGGATCCAGGGATCCTTGGAGCAATGGCTGATTCTAGGGCTGGGGCAAAGAAAGTACAAGATAAGCCTGGAATATCTTTTTGTCCTAGGGAAAAAAAGGGAAGTGTTCAGAGAATGTTGGGATATATAACAAGGAAGCAGTATTAGCTTAAAGCGTCTGGCATAGGACAGATCTGGGACACCTAAGTATAAAAATATCTAATGATAAGAATATATAGGAAACAAACCGAGGGTTGCTGGAGGGGAAGGGGGTGGGGGAATGGGGCAACTGCATGATGGGCATTAAGAAGAGCACGTGATATAATGAGCATTGGGTGTTATATGCAACAGATGAATCACTGAACTCTCTGAAACTAATAATACACTATATGTTACATTAATTGAATTTAAATAAAGAATAGTAAAAAATAAAAATAACTAAAAACAAAAATATATAATATAATATAATGATAGGAATGGATTACATCCCACTGAATAAAACAGAATCTGAGACAGACAAATAAATAAATGAGGCAGAAGGGAATATTCTTTATTACAGTAGAATGCCAACTAGTAAATGTAGTAGAAGAAATGATGGAAATGGGAAATCACCATTTGGCAACAAACTCAGTGTTGGTTGGTTCAGGCATGATTCATCAATGGATGACAGAGCTGGAGGGTGGAGGTCTGATGATGAATTGGATATTGACATAGTCTCAGTGTATCTTCCCTCAGACTCTAGTCATACACACACACACACACACACCTGGCAGACACAAATGATCAGGTTATCAAGGTTAACAGCATCAGTCGTAGAACAGGTAAACAAAGCATGCCTCCCACCTTGATGCACCAAGAAGAGCGCAGCATCATTTCTGAGATTCCTGCCAAGAGTTCCTGGCCAAGACTAGTTATACGACCCAGGGTGAGGGGTCTTCCAGAGACCTATAGAATAAAAGGTCTGTATTCTTTTTTTTTTTTTTTGTAACTGTTACCTTTTTTTTTTAACTCAGGTGTAATTAACATAACATTATATTAGTTTCAGGCATATAACATGATTCAGTACTTGTTCACACTGCGAAATTATCACCATAATAACTCTAGTTACCATCTAACACCACACATCATTACAAATTTTTTTCTTGTGATCAGAACTTTTAAGATTTAATCTCTTAGCAACTTTCAAATATATAGCAGCATATTATGGACTATAGTCATCATGCTGTACCTTACATCCTATGACTTACTTATTTTATAGCTGGAAGTTTGTACCTTTTGACCCCCTTCACCCATTTTGCCCACTCCCCACTGCACCTCCCCTCTGGCACCCATCATTCTGTTCTCTGTATCTATAAGCTTGCCGTTTTGTTTTGTTTTGATTTGTTAGCTTTGTTAGATTCTACATATGAGTGGAACCATACCAGTATTTGTCTTTCTCTGACTTATTTCACTCAGCATAATACACTCTAGCTCCATCCATGTCATTGCAAATGGCAAGGTTCCTTTTTTTTTTTTTTTTTTTACAGCTGAGTAATATTCCATTGTGTATGTACCACCTCTTCTTTATCCATTCATCTATGGATGGGCACTTGGGTTGCTTCCATATCTCGACCATTGTAAATAATGCTGCCATGAACACGGGGATGAATATATCTTTTTGAATTAGTGTTTTCATTTTCTTCTGATAAATACCCAGAAGTGTAATTGCTGGATCATAGGGTAGTTCTATTTTTAACTTTTTGAGGAAGCTCCATACTGTTTTTTCCAGAATGGCCTCACCAGTTTGCATTCCCGCCAACAGTGCAGAGGGTGGGGGGGGGTTCCCTTTGCTCCATCTCCTTGAAAAGGCCTGCCGTCTTTCAGACCGAGGAACTCTTCTACATTGGAGGAGACCACAGAGACATGACGACTAAATGCAGCGTGGGCTCCTGGGCCAGATAGAAAAAATAGACACTGGAAGGACAGTTGGTGAAATGTGAATGGATATTCTGGTTCAGAGGCAAGTGTCCCAGCAGTTTTGGCTTTCTCCTTTGGATGGCTGCAGGCTAGTTCTGTAGGAGAGTGTCCTTGTGGGGGAATAAACACTGCAGTATTTCGGGTGATGGAGTAGTATTGCTGCAACTTGCTTTCAAATAAATCCGAAAAAGAATAATGACAATGGGCATGTGTGTGTCCAAAAAGACAGAGCTACTAAATATGGCATGTGATAGATCTGAACTTAGAGAGGACTTAACTACCTCCTTTTCGACTTCAAACTTTCTAATTAAGTCCTTCTTCCCAGCTGATCTCATTCCCCCCCACCCCAGCTTATCTCTTAACTCAGGAAAAAGACCCTGTGGGCAAAGCATCCCGTGATGGGAACAGAAACTACCCCCCTTAAGCAATAGGACCTGCCCTGAGCCAGCCACACCCTGTGACTGACCCCAAGACAGTGATCCACTTGACCACTGCCCACCTGCACGGTACCCACCCACCTTGCCCCACATTTCTCCTTACATCAACCAAGAAGTATTTTCACCACTTTGGAGGCAGTCTTTGAGATGCCAGTCCGCCGTCTTCCCAGTGTTGGCCTCACTGAAATAAATCCCTTCGCTTGTTTCTCTGCCTTTGGATTTTGTTGGAGGGCGACGAGTGACCGACTGAACCTGGTCCGCTCCCCTGCACACCGGCTACACAGCTCCTGGGGGATCTGAGTGAAGGCGCTATGGGAGTTCTTGCAACATTTTTATAAGTTTAAAATAATTTCAAAATAAATGGAGAGGTTCTGGTGAGGGAGACTCGCAGCACATAAGAAGTAAAGAGTAAGATTTCTCTCAGGCCAGACAAGGTCTTGCCCCTTCTCTTCCACTCACAGTCTCTGTGAGGGGCCAGACTGCATCCCGCTCTTTGCTCTGTGGTGGGTGAAACTCTCCAGGGCACGGCTTGTGGAGACATTTTCCTAGGTTGCTTTCTAAAAAGCAGCCAATTTCTGTTGTAAGAGTGGTGGGGTAATTTTAGGTCCTTGGGGTAGAAATTCATTGAGGCTCCGTCCAACAGATTTTCACAGGAAGATAGATTCCGTCTTGCGGTAAGGAAGAAGTTGGGTGTTTTCTAAACATAAAGTGCATTATTTGGTAGGCTGCCCGGTGCTGGCAGATTCCTACGGGGTCAGGGGGAGCATTTTTCCCAGAGGGGCAGACCGGAAGTTCCTGGAGAGGGGCACCTCCATCTACCACCACCATCACCTCCCTGGTTACTAATGAAAGTATGTCTTATAATAAAGAATTTGGCTGGTCTTTGTCCTCGTGTCTGGGGTGGGAGCCTCTAAACCCTTGGGATTTCCTCAGTGGTAGTGTCTTTGTAGTTCATGGTGCCTCTTGGACCACATCTGAGTTTATGCTAATGAGGTGAGTGGTGGGGGGGCTAGATAGTCTCAGGATGGGGGCCCACTGTGGTGGAAGGACCAACTGTGTGATTAGAGGTTCAGAACTTTGAGCCATATGATATCAGCCTGGTTTTCAAGGACAGGAAGAGAGCTGGAGAGTCCAATGGTTCAACCAATCAATCCATCAACCAATTGCCTACATAATAAAACCCCAATAAAAACTCCAGTTCACATGAGCTTCCTGGTTTGTGATGCACATCGACGTGCCCCGAGGGTGACGTGTCCTTAAGGACACGGAAACTCAATGTTTGGGGCCCTTTTACACTTTGTCCCATGCATCTCTTCATTTAGCTGGTCCTGATTTGCATCTTTTATAATAGAGCTGTCATCATCTGGATAGCACTTTCCTTAGTTCCACCAGTCATTCTAGCAAATTAATAAAACTGGGGGGTGGGTAGCAGGAACCCCCAAATTGGTAGCCAGTTGGTCAAGAATTGCAGGTGGTCTGGGGAGCCTGGAGCTTGTGAATGGGTTTTGAGGAGGGGTGCCTGGTGGGAGCACTGGGCTCTCAACCTGCCAAGTCTGTGCCAGGTCCAGAATTACCAGGTGTCAGAACTGCACCGCAAAGTGTGCAGATCCGTCAGGCGCACGTGGGGAGAAACAAGGCTGCCCATCACGGGGGACACAGAGCATGCACTTTGGAGTCACACCAGCCTGGTTCTGACATACACTTTAGTAGGATGACAAGCTCCCCAAGCCGGTCCCCTCCCTGCTGTTCATTACCCTTGTCATATGAAGCCACAGAAGGCTTCTTTCACTCAAACCATCAGCAATTTCCTATGACGTACTCACTTTGCAAAGCACTGTGGGGAGCCCCGGGGCACACATAGAGGCCCCCGGACTCAAAGAGCTTCTATTTAGGGTAGAAGGAAGAAAGTGGCTTCACTTGAGGGGCCCCAGAGTGGGGGCGGGTAATCAGTTTAAAAGAAGAGGAACTAGAAGGTTTGACAGGATCTCATGGAGGGGGCTTTTTTATCAGCCCTGCCCCCCTCCCTTTACTACCTCTCTTCTGCTCTTCATAGGGCTTCTCAAGCAAATGGTGGGAACAGCAAAACCAGCCCTCTGCCCACGGCTCATAAACTGTCATTAATGACTCAGTACTCCTTTCTCTATTAGTAAATCACTTTTTAGGAACAACAGTTTGAGATGTTTGCCTAGTCACTAAATTGCCATATGTAACATAAGAGAAAAAAAAAAGCTGTCTTAATTTTATCACTTACTATTTAGATAAGCCCAGGATGTATTTTTTTATTTTATTTTATTTTATTTTATTTTATTTTATTTTATTTTATTTTATTTTTTGCGATAGGGAAACTGTTAGCTCTGCCCTTGTGAGAGTGACTGAGAAACAAGCCCTCAGACAGCCCCTGGCCCACACCTTCTTGCATGCAGTGGAATTCCTATGGCTTTTCTTCCTGCTTGGCTACCATTGACTCATTTGCTTTATCAAATATCGTGAAGACCCCAAACCACCTTTGTCTCTCGATTCTCTGGCATTTCCTGTTGTAAGAAGTCAGAAACAACGAAGGGACAGGACTAAATGCTGTCCCATGTCCAGGATCATTTATTTTCCCAAAGAAAGAGGTCACCCAAGCAATCAAGTACTCAGGCCACTTTCTCTCTCCTTTATTGGTACTTGGTCACATTTTTTTCTTTTTTTTTTTAAAGGTTGTCTTTTTTTTTTTTAAGATTTTATTTATTTGACAGAGAAAGAGACACAGCGAGAGAGGGAACACAGGAGTGGGAGTGGGAGAGGGAGAAGCAGGCTTCCGGCTGAGCAGCGAGCCCGATGCGGGGCTAGATCCCAGGACCCTGGGATCATGACCTGAGCCGAAGGCAGATGCTTAACAACTGAGCCACCCAGGCGCCCCACATTTTTTCTTTTTCTATCTGAAATAGATTTTTGTATATAGTGTAAGGTACAGCTTAAAGTTAACTTGTTTTCACAAGGGTGTCTAACATTAAGTGATTATATGTGTTGGGCTGTTTCTGGTGTCTTTTTCTGTTCCTTTGATCTAAAGGTCTATCTTTATACCTCAGTCATGGTTTTTATCACTTCTTTAGTAGTCTCATGATTTTCTCAGGTTCACCTATTTTTTTTTTTAAACAAAACACCTACTTTTGTTGTTGTTGTTGTTTGAGCTTATTAAATATATTCATATCAGTGGCTGGCTAGTTTTTAGAAACTGAGTTCACAGCCTGGTGCCCCCACCCAAATCGCCCATGCTTCGACTCGGGTCACAGCCCTTACTGGGGGCAGTCTGCATGTGGTGACCGGTCACTTCAGGGGCTTCAAGGCCCTGTCTTTTCATCTGAGCACCAGAGCTCCCTGTGGCCACTGGCCACATCGTAGCCCACGCTTCCCCTCTGCCCAGTCCAGTTTTGGTCACTTCCCCAGGTTAATTTCACGAGAGTACGCACGGATGCACTTCCGCCGTGCAAATCCACAGTGCACGGTTGGCTTCATGGGAGCCCACCCAGGGCACTGGCCTTCAGATTGCTTTCCCGGCTTGATCTCACTCATTCTCCTTACTCTTTGTTCTAAGGAAGGCACAATGCTCCTCTTTTTTTTTTTTTTTTTAAGATTTTATTTATTTATTTGAGAGAAAGAGAGAGAGAGAGCTCGAATGGGCGGGCGGGGGGAGGGAGAGGGAGAAGCAGGCTCCCCACTGAGCAGGGAGCCCAACCTGGGGCTCGATCCCAGGACCCTGATCAATCCTGGGGTCGAGGTCATGACCTGATCATCAGATCATGACCTGAGCCAAAGGCAGATGCTTAACCAACTGAGACACCCAGGCGTCCCCTAAGGAAGGCACAATGCTCCTCTTCCTCTTTTTAAAGATGACTGAATTTACAGTTTTTAATAAATTAAAGCCTTAGTTTGAAAAAGTCCTGCTTAAATTCTATCTATAAAGGCTCCATTTTGAGAGTGAGGGCAAATATAAACAGATGACTTTTGCTGAAAACCACACTGGCTCTCATTTGCTGTGTGCTAGGATAGGATGCAAACACTTTAGCCTGAGGCACAGAAGTTTCATCTCCCACTCTCACCCATGATGTGCTGTCAGCTCCATGCTCCCTCGCCAAGCATAGCATGCTCTTCCTACCTAGAGGACCCCCGGCTCCCCTCTCTCTGTGCTCTCCTCCTGGAGAGATTTTGGGGCCAGTCAGCACCATGAGGTTGGCCCTGACTTGGATTGATAGGGTTTGTTTTCTGCTCTGGGTCCCCAAAGAACTGTGCACCCACATCTGGTCAGACACAGTTATGGGCTGAATTGTGTGCCCCCAAAAAGATATGTTAAAATCCTAACTGCCATACCTTAGAATGTGATCTTATTTGGCAATAGGGTCTTTACAGACTAATCAGGTTAAAATGAGGTCATTAGGGTGGGCCCTAATCCAATATGACTGATGTCCTTATAAGAAGGGGAAATTTGGATATAGAAGGAGACATGCTCACAGGGAGAAGGTGCTGGGATTTGAGTGATAATGTCTATGGGCCAAGGAAGGCCAAAAGATGGCCTGCAAACCTCTAGAAACTAAAAAGAGGCACCTACAAGTTTCAGAGGGAGCATGGCTCTGCCAACACCTTGATCTTGGACTTCTAGCCTCCAAAACTGTGAGACAATAACTTTTTGATGTTTTCAGTTACCACACTTGTGGTACTCTGTTATGGCAGTCCTAAGAAACTGACACAGACATTTACTAGCTACAACGAAGACATTTGTCTTTGTTGGCCTTTCTAGCCTTTCAAGTCCAAGGTCAGAAGCCAAATCCGACATGCAATATCATCCCCTACTCTGAGCACAGTGCTTGGCACAGATATTTGAAGAAAGGATGAATGAGTAAATGAACAGAAGTCGGCTCTCTGGATAACAACCTGGGGTTACAAAGGACAGTGACCCATGGTCAAAAATGCTCAAGAGATCAGGAGTGTGGTGATTAACAACACCACAGGCTTTGGTGTCTACTGGATGCAGCCATGGCTGTGTGGTCTTGGCCAGGTCACCTAACCTCATTTCCTTATCTATAAAAAGGGAAAAATACCCCTTCCAGTGTGGGATTTTTTGGCAGGATTAGATAAGATGGCATGTGGTGTAAATAAAAAGAGCAGATGTTAAATGATAAACATGCTAACTATCTCGTCTTTCATCTTCTAAGAGGGTTTCTGTGCACCACCCAACTCTTGCACCCCTGTAGCATAAACTTGGCGATGGAGAGGGCAAAATTGGAGAGGTCTCAATCCAGTTGGATTTAACTTACACTGAAAGAAGCAAAGAATGACCTGCAGGAAGAACAAGAATAGGTCTTGAAAAGAACAATATGGGGAGAAAGAGAAGAGCCTGCACCGGCCAGAATTCAAGAATCTGAAAATGCAAGTAAAGATGTTTCTGGACAGCAGCCAACCCAAGTGGATATTAAGAAGTAAGTATGAGAATCTTAAAAAATTTTGCGATCTTGAAAGTGAAGCCCCAGTGGTGTTTTTCTTCTGAAGAGAATAAAATTTTCACTTGATTTTCAATTCTTTTTAGAGGATAGACTAATACCATTTGGAATGTGACACTGTTCTAAGCCTGGCCTCAAGGAAAAAGCAAGCTGGCAGGCTTTATGTGGGTTGCAGAAATGTAAAGAGCTTGGCACCGTGGTTGGCACAGAGTAGGTCTCAGTAGATGGTGACCATGACCATGATGGGCAGGCAAAGGAGAAGGCAGAGGCATGGGATCAGAAGAGGCAGGCCAACTTGGGGAGTTGGATTAATTGACTCAAGAAGTCTGTAACTGAGATATAAATTTGAGAGCCTGAAATGGAGTCCAAGGGTGCCTGGATCAGGGGCTCCTCAGATTCTCCCTGCCTGAGTGGGAATTGGCCCCTTTGGAGACCCACCCCCACAGCAGTGGCGGAGGGAAGAGAAGGGCACCATGGTTGCCAGTATCCCAACAACCATTGAGCTCCGCACAGGGAGCCCAGGTGACTGAAGAAAGTCATTTCTGATCTTGTTTCCAAGCTGAAGCCAGTATTAGCAGGAGCAGGAGGCTGAAGTGTGATAAATGAGACTTGTAGGATGTCAGGTCATGACCGTGAAGAAGTTGGCTGGGAAGAAATGATGCAGAGAAAAAGGACTTCCTTCTGCTTGGAGCAAGAAAGCCACAAAGGGTTTTATGGCCCCAAGGCGAGAGCTCACTACAGCAGGCTCCTTCCTTTTCCCTGTACAGAGGGAAGTAAAGCTCTGAGGAGGCGCACAAAACAGGTCAAAAAGGCAACAAGACGCCTTCTCTTTAAATGACTTGAACAGAACATAAGAGGTGTCTCTGAGAAATAAAAATATTGCGTTAAAAAGAAGACTGTTCTGTCAAATGTCTGGATTTACTAATACACCACAAGGAAGGGCTCTTGATGCCCAGCTGAGGTTTGGGAGGAGTGAAGGTCATTACGGGAAAGTACCAGGTGGACTTCACGTACTTCTTCGAAACAGTCCCCCTACTAAAATGCCCCTTTAAGGAATGATTTTATGATTTGTGTGTGCGTCATACGGGTCACTTCAACATGATTGGTGACATTTTATTTCTTACCCAGGGGGATGGGTCCCGGGTGCTCATGTCACTGTAATGCTTCATCACTCATACCCGCTGAGTCTCAACGGGCACACTTGGCACTCGGGGCTTGATGATTCTGGGTGGTGTGGTACCATTCAACACCCAAGGCTGCCACCCAGTGAATGCCTCATCCCATGGCCCAGTCATCCTGACTATGATGACAATGTGACAATCCAAAAAGGGTTCTGCTCTTGAAAACCCTCATGAATGAGATTAGTACCCCTAAGAGAGACAAGAGAGAGACGAGATCTCTCTATCTCTCTCTGCCATGTAAGGAAGCAGCAAGACAGTGGCCCTCTGCAGTTCTGGAAGAGGACCACCACAAGAACCCAACCATAATTTTGGACTTCCAGGCTCTGGAACCGTGAGAAATAAATTTCCAGTTGTTTAAGCCTCCCAGTCTGTGGTATTTTGTTATAGCACCCAGAGCAGACCAGGACAACGCAGGTAATGAAGAAATGACTCAAAATACAGAAATACCCTGTGTACTCAGAAGCGCACTGTAGACATTTTTAAAGTAGCAAAATCCCCTCCAGCAAGCAGCCAATCGAAATAGTTTGAAAGGGCCCTGGAAATAATGGGTATATTTGCTGGTTTTAAAAAACTGTCTAAAGAGCTTGGAAAACTTCTGGAAAACGCTTCTATTGTAATAAATGGGAGGTATAGGACATGAAACCATATACAAAGGATGGTAGTGGTTAGAAACTGAAACAAACAAATCCAGAATGAGGTACATTAAAATGTGAACAGTGCTGTTCTGGGGTATCCACACATACATGTCCACACATACTTTTTTATTTTTCCAGGTTTCCTGTGTTTGAACTTTTGTATACAATGTAGTGGTTCAGAGGATGGCCTCAGGAGTCAGAACTATTTCATTTCTGATTTGCTTTGTGACTTTGGACAAATTAATTTCTCTGCCTTGGATTCCATATTTGTAAAGTGTAAACATTTTCCCATCTCCTGGAGTTCTCGCGAGGACTATCTCCTGGAGTTCTCGCGAGGATTAAATGAGGGGATACAAGTGAAGAGTTTAGCATAGTGCCTGTGCTCAGCAGTGCTAAATAAAAAGCTATTACTAATATCGGATGAACATGCATTCATTTGATAAATTGTTGGATTCCATCTGCTAACATTTTGTTGAAGATGTTTGCATCTCTGTTCGTGAGAGGTGCTGGTCAGTAGCTTTCCTTTCATGTATATCGTTCATAAATTCATTTTAGAGTTGTAAAAAAAATCTCTTCAAAAATAAATGTTTTAGTTCAGCTGTTACAATAGACTTGGTTGTGCAGATTAGGCATAACAAAATCATACTTAAATGGTGGGAGCAGACATCATCTTCCAGCCTGAGACAAATGCCCTAGTTTACGCCTATGTCCTTGGCTCATGAGACCTCATACCCTATATATGGGATCAGCTTTTAAGGGGTGAATAAACTCCTTGTAAAATATAAAACTCTAAAACTAAAATGCTGGCTAGACAGTAAATTCCACAGAGCCAGACCGAAGAAGAATGGCCAAAATTCACTCAGGCCCTGATGAAAATGAAGTTGAACAGATATTTTGCCTATTAGATCCTAGAAAGCAGACCTCACTGATGTAGCCACAAAAATATAATCTCTAATTATACAGGCATTCAAATGTTCAAATGTTTATTGAGCTCATAAATCTTAGGCTGGAACTTTGGAGGCTTCAGGAAACTTAGAGATCACTTAATTTGACTCTGTTTTTAAATGAAGAAAGTGAGACCCAGAGAGGTCAAGAGACTTGCCCAAGATGACACAGGGAATTCTATTTTAAGCCAGCTGAAATTCTATTACCCCTCCTACACACTGTTATTTATGAATGCCAATCTGCCTTCCAGTCAGCTTTCTATTTGGTCTTTATATCAAGGGACCTGGAAGATTACTGATCGATCTCATTTGAGTACTCTCTAGGCAGTAGTTCATTCGTTTGTTCATTCAATCATTCTGCAAACATCTACTTTGCGTTAGGCTCTATGTAGGCACTGGGGATATAATGGTGAATAAGACATAGTCCCCGCTCTCCAAGAGGCCACCTCTGTTTAGAGACGGACAAGAGGCATTTACTGTACAGCCTGTCAAGTGTGGTAGGGTTAATGGGAGCACACTATCGTACCACCTCCAACGCCTGATGCCCACTCACAGACTTTCTCTCTCTTTGGCCGCATCCAGCTTTCTCTGTCCCTCTTTCATAGACCCTTCAAATCTCTGAGTATCTCGTGAATTCCTAAACCCTGTAACATGACCTCCTACCCTGGGGCTTCCCACCATCCAAGTGATTCTGATAATTCTCCTCCAGGGAGTGTGAGCCAGATGGGTATTCTGCAGGCAGAGGTGAGTCCTTTGAGGCAGCAACCAGTCCAATTCAGTGAATTTGGGATGGGACTTGGAAAACCGGTATTTAAAAACTCCATGGGTGGAACGCCTGAGTGGCTCAGACAGTTAAGCGGCTGCCTTAGGCTCAGGTCATGATCCCAGGGTCCTGGGATTGAGTCCCGCGTGGGGCTCCTTGCTCAGCGGGAAGCCTGCTTCCCCCTCTACCTCTGCCTGCCGCCCCCTTGCTTGTGCTTCTCTCTCTCTGACAAATAAATAAATACAATCTTAAAAAAAAAACAAAAACTTCCTGCTGACTCAGACCATCTGCCCCATGTAGGAAGACCATGGTAGTGGTTATATGAACCAGTCTGCCGGCCCTATTTACAGTACCTCTTGGGCATTTACTGCCACAGGCCAAAGACATTACCCCCTGTAGATACCAGATCTATCAGAAGCTCTCTCTTCCCTGCTGGAATTTGGAATTGAGACACAGAATTCTAGCCAGTAAATCTCTGTTGGCTCTATAACTGGAATCCATCATTCATTCATCCATCCATCCATCCATCCATCCATTCATTGTTAAACAACTACTCATTAATTATTCAGCAAATTGGGGAAACAAAAACAAGTCCCTCTCTCCTAGAGCTTATTTTCTACTGGGGGGGCGGTGTTAAACAAAATATACATGTAATAATATCTCAGGTTCTACTAAGTGTTAAGAAGACAGACAAAGCAGATACAGGTACCAGAATGAGAAGGGGCTGCTATTTCACATGGGGATGGCCAGCAAAACCCTCTCTGATAAAGGGGCATTTGAATGATCCCGAAAGGAAATAAGAGAGAGAAGGGTGGCTTGTGAGGCCAGAGCCTTCCAGGCAAAGAAATCATATCGTACGGAGTCCCTAAGATGTGCAGCCCAGCATGCTTGGTGCATTTGAGCAACTGTGAAGAGGCTGGGGGACTGAGGTGGAGAGGCCTGGGGAAAGTGACAGGAGGAAAGGTCAGAGAGAGGTAGGCCAGGGCTTGGCAAACCTTTTCTGTAAAAGTCCAGGTTGTAAATATTTTAGGCTTGAGGGCTACGTGGTCTCTAATCGCACCTACTCAACTCTGCTGTTGTAGCTCAAAAGTTGTAGACAATACGTAAACAAGTGAGTGTGGCTGTGTCCCAGTAAAACTTTATTTACAAAAATGGGTAGTGGGCCATATTTGGCTTGCAGGCCATTGTTTGCCAACATCCGTTGTAGGCTGAGGTAAGACTTTGGATTTTATTTTGAGTGAGACAGGTACCCACTGGAGAGTTTAAAGGAGAGTGGTGACGGGCACCTGGGTGGCTCAGCTGGTTAAAGCACTGGACTCACAGTGTCGGCTCAGGTCATGATCTCAGGGTTGTGAGACTGATCCCGCCATCAGGCTCCGCACTCAGTGGGGACTCTGCTTGAGATTCTCTCTCTCCCTCTCCCTCCGCCCCCCGCCCCCACACACTCTCACTCACTCTCTCAGAAATGAACAAATCTTTAAAGGAGAGTGGTGAGAAAAATAAATAAATAAGGGAGAGCAGTGAAATATGCTCTAATCTATACCTCAAACATATCTTTCTAGCTGACTGATGTTTTAAAGAGTCCCACCATTGCTCCTTGCAGAATGGACCGCAGCGGGCAGAAGCAGTGAGAAGGCCAGTGTGTCATTCCAGGTGACAGGTGGTGAGAAGGAAGTGGTCAGAATCCGGGTGTGTTTTGATGGCAGGGTTGACAGGATTTCCTGATGGACTAAATACAGAGTGTGAGAGAAAGAAAGAATTCAAGAATGACCCTGAGGTCTACAGCCCGAGACACGATCAACGGAGAGAACAGAGCTGCAGTTACGGGAGCTGGGAGAGATGGGAAGAGAAGCAGAGTCTGAGGAGGGGATTCTGAGTGTGATCCTCCCTGCGGAAGTCAGCTGTTCAGCAGAGACAGCAAGCCTGCAGGTGGATGCGTGAGCTGGAGGCACGGAAGGAGGCCCTGGAACCAGCGCTACAAAGTCGGTCACCAATTTCAAGTCATGTGACTGGATGAGCTCCGGTCAAGGGACCGGCCTGTGGTGTCACATAGCCTGACGGTGTCACAGGAAACATCCTGCCAGGGCATAGGCCAGCCACAGGCTGCCCAGAGACTGAGGATCCTGGACAGCAGTGGGGAAAAGTGGCACCAGCCTCTGTTCTGTGTCATTTCCCAACAACTAGCCTCGTTTCAGCATGGGCGTGCATATGTGTGCAAAGTGCTCACACTCACCGGCGTACTGTACACATGGGTCTCTGTACACCGGGATGGGGATACCAGAGACAGACACTGTGATCCTAACTGATGGCTGCAAAGGGCTGAATGATGACCCCAAAAAGATAGTCCATGCCCTAACCCCCAGAACCTGTGAATGCAACCTCATTTGGAAAAAGGGGCTTTGCTGATGTACTTAAGTTAAGGATCTCAAGAGGAGATCACTCTAGACTCTCTGGGTGGCTCCTAAATTCAATGACAGGTGTCCTTCTAAAAGACACACTGAAGAGAGGCACATGGAGAGGAGAGCAGAAGGGGTCACGAAGGGAGGGGCAGACACTGGAGTCCTCCAGCCCTAAGCCAAGGAAACCTGGAGCCCCAGAAGCCCCAAGAGGCGAGGGAAGATTCTGTCTTCGAGTCCTGCCAACCCTTTGATATGGGACTTCGGGCCTCCAGAACCGTGAGAGAACACATCTCCGTTGTGTAAAGCCCCCGGGGTTTGTGGTAATTGGTTACTACAGCCCTAGGAAACAAATACAATAGCTCTACAAGTCCCCAGTTCTCAACACACCTAAGGGATAATTTTAAAAAAGGGACTGAAGAACAAAATAATGAAAGTTAGCATTACTTATTACTCTGAGAGCGTTCATTTTGATGGGACAAAAGCCTCAAACAGGGGCATTCAGCTACGCAACTGCCGGATTAAAAATAGAAACGTAAGCACAGGCACCTGCCTGCGAATTTGTCGATATAATGAATGTAGGCATGCAGATAAATACAGAGAGGCTCAGAACTCGGCGTGTTTGCCTGGCGCTGGCCTCTGCAGGTGTCTGTGGGTGGGTGGGCCAGCCAGGAGGCATGCACAGGGAGTGGGGATGCACAAAGGGGGAAGTGCTTGTCCATGGGCCTGCTTTTTGATACCAGTGTGAGTGGCTCTGTGGTAACGATTTGTAGTTTCCTGGCTGGACTCTTTCCCCCTCAGGTTTTCAGGGATGGTCCTCACGTACGGTGGGCTAGCCTTGCGTGGCTCCGTTTATTCTTCTTAGGGCAACCTTCCTTTGAGAAACAACAACTTCCCAGGACAGGTAATCATGCCTTCCCTTCCTCTCGCATCGCAACCTTGTGGTCTTGTCCCTAGGGACGTCTGAAGGAGGGCAGCAGGGATTGTTCTGGAAACAAAGAACTGGAGACCGTGAACTTCTGGCCGATGACCTCCTCTGGGTGCATGGAGCTGCCGGCTCCGTGTTGTAGTCAATTTGGGCGGATGTAACCAAGTGCTGCAGACTGCAGGCATTTATGTCTCACAGTTCCAGGGGCTGGAAGTCCAAGATCAAGGTGCCAGCAGATTCGGTTCTTGGTGAGAGCCCTCTTCCTGGCTCACAGATGGTGGGCAGAGTCCGCACATGGTGGGCAGAGTTCTGGTCTCTTCCTCTTCTTGAAAGGACACTAATCTCATCCTGGGGGCTCCACCTTCATGACTTCATCTAAACCTAATCACCTCCCCAAGGCCTCATCTCCTAATACCATCCCACGGGAGGTTAGGGTTTCAACATACGAATGTGTGGGGTTGCAGGGGAACCCAAACATTCAGTCCATAGCCCCTCGTGTCTGGTTAAGTGATAGTTTAAACTTGAAACTAATTAAGTATCGGGCAGGGACAATGGGTCCCAAGATCTGAAATGTGCCTTTCTGGGAATATTCTTCAATGTATTGTATATACAGTGACTACTGGAGGGACGCCTGGGTGGCTCAGTGGTTAAGGGTCTCCTTCGGCTCAGGTCATGATCCCAGGGTCCTGGGATCGAGCCCCGCATGGGGTTCCCTGCTCAGTGGGGAGTCTGCTTCTCCCTCTCCCTCTGCCCCTCCTCCCCCTGCTCATGTGCGTGCCTACACTCTCTCTCTCAAAAAAAAAAAAACTTTTAAAAAAAAAAAACGACCCCTGGGTTTATAGGGGAGGCCAGTGAGTACAAGTGTGTGCAGAGCAGGCTTCACTTGGGGCCGGATTCTGCCTTGCTCACACACCAGGCAAGAAGCACCACAGGCCAACCCCGCAGCCTAGAAGCCTTGCTTTGAGGGACAGGACACAGCTGGTGTGAAGGGCAGGGTTAAAGGTTGGCTCAGGCTCTGTCCTTCCTGGGGACGTCAATGTGGGTTCTTAGCAGAGGGACACTTCACAACAAAACGAGGATGAATCTTGAACATGGCTTTTCAGCATGATAGAGGCCAGCCGAGGAAGAGGATTTTGGATGTGGGGTTCCCCTCCCCCCCCCCGCACCCTCCTAACCACACCCTATCACAGACAAGTACCTACTTCTCTGCTTGAGGCCCTCCTGTGTGAGACACAGAAGTCCCATGATGAACAGACAGGCCCATGCAGAGAGTGGGTCAGCCGACATCAGCCAGAGAAAGAAAACCACCATGACCCAGCAAGTCAGTATGCCAGGCAAAGAGAGGAGTGAATGTGGCACTTAGAAGTAGGTGACCATGTAATTTATCCTCCAAACCAGGATGCTCTTGAGATTGGCAGGAGCACCGTTGATAATCATCTTTGGACAGGGTGTGTAAACCGGGACCGTCTGACACAAATCAGCATGTAAGGTCAACCTACACGGAAAAGAATGAGAGAGGAGGGGAAGGAGAAAGGGGAAGGGAGGGGGAAAGCAGGACAGAGAGAGAGAGAGAGGGAGAACGGGAATGAAGGAGAAGCTATTAAGAGTCAAAGAGAGACGCCCTGTGTGGGCATGTCTGGGTGGCACTCTGCTAGTTGTTTACAAAGTGTTATCTTCACCTCTTTCCCAGACAAGCAAATTAGCATGTTAGAGAAGGATATAATGATATAAGCCTCCACTTGCAACAGAGATTCAGAGCTCCCAAACAAATACAATTTCCTATGAATCTCAAACAAATGGGAAACGGAGAATGAAGAAGAGCAAAATACATTTCTCACCCGGCACTTGCTCAGTTCCCTCCAACACCTGTCTGATTTCTGTGGGATCCGAGGCACAAGGGCCAGCGTTGTTTACAGAGCTTTTAACAGCCCAGAGAAAACATCACAAGGCAATTACATTCTCACAGAAAGCCGTTGAGAGTAAGAAGGAAAACATGAAATCAGCAAGTGTACATGCAGTAACTCTGTTTGGGAGAGGTGCTACAACATGGCCTGTGCCAAAAGTGATTCTCCGTCGCTTCTACTGAATCAGACACAGCTAAGTGGGGGTGTCAGCATTTCAGATGTGTTCTTATGGAAGGACAAGTGCTTGGCTAGCTGAGCACAGGAAGGATGGTGAAAGAAGACAGGACCTGGAAGTAGAAAAACCCGTCAAAGCACAAAGCCCTGCTAGGGGAGGTACAGGAGGGTACAGGAAGGAGTCAGTGGGCGGCAGGGGCCCAAGAGTCTCAGGCACAGAAGCTGGGTCCGGAGCTGTATGCAGCTGGACACAGAATCCACAAACGGGCCCTGAAGAGCAAAGATGTTCCTTGACGTTTAGACCAAACTCTTTGGTATTTTATGCTCTCACAGACCCCCCTTCTCCCTGCAGAACACTTGCCTCGTGTAAAAGTTCATTCATCAGTGTGAATCAATGTCAAGCTCATTCCATTTTGGAGTAGGATGATAATACCCCCAGGCCATAACCAGCATCGTGCCAGGTACATGGGGTACTCCACAAAATATTGTGGAATGGACCATGACACTATTCAGGACGCTTTCATTAATGATCTCACCACCCATAGCCGGGGCACCGACCACCACCCAGAGGCCGACAACACTCAAATGTCCATCTCCAGCCCCGTTCTCTCCTCCAGAATCGCGTATCAAAAAGTCTACTCCACATTTTCATGTGAAAATGTTAGAGCATCTTAACTGTCCTTGACAGGTCCAAGACTGAACTTGTGAACTGCTCCCCTCTCCAGCCGGCTTTTCCTCAAATGTTCTTCATCTTAGGGAGGGGGACCCTGTTCACCTGAACCAGGGCTGCCATTCTTCACACCTCCCTCTTCTTGATTCCTGCATCTCTGGTCCATCAGCAAAACCTTTCATTTACATCTCCTAAATTCTCTGGGTTATAATCACTTCTCTCCATAGATCATGGTGGTTAAGAGTGCAGGCTCTGGAGGCGGGCTGACTGTGTTTGAAGACAGCCCCCACTACATACTAGCATTTGCCGAACTACTCTGCACCTTGTTTCCTTATATACAAAATGGAGATAATTTAGTATGTGCTTCATAGAGTTCTTTTGAGAAGTCAATAAGATAATACATATGATGTTCTTTCAAAAGTGCTAGCTGCTATCATTACCACTACCACCACCACAATCATCATCATCCCCACCATCATCATCTTCATTATCATTACCACCACCACCATCATCAATCCTCACCATCACCATCATCATCTCCACCACCATCATCAATCCTCACCACCATCATCATCAATCTTCACCATCACCACCACCCTCACCACCAATACCATCACAAACATCATCACCACTATCTACACTACCATCACGACCACCATCACCATCATCAACATATCATCACTAAGATCATCATCACTGTGACCTTTATGGCTAAGTTACCATCATCTCTTACCTGGATCACTGCAACAGCCACCTAACATCTCCCCACAACCATTCTTGCCTTCTTCCAACCTATTTTCTACCATGTAACTCAAGTGATCTTTTAAAAATGCAATCTCATGTCACTCATATGTTTAAACTATGTCACTGGCTTCCCACAAAAGATGGATGAAACTAAAAATTTTTAGCATAGTTTAAATAGCCAACCTTGGGCATCTCTTAGCCTCAAACCTGCCATGTACCTTCTCATTCCAGGACCTTCGAGGTCCTGTCCACCTGAACCAGGGTTGCCATTCTTGACAATTCCCTCTTCCTCATTCTTACATCTCCTGTCTTCTGCCTACATATCCTATGCTGGAAATATGCTGCTAACACCGTTCCTCTTGCCTTCTCTTCTTTCCTTCCCTTTATGGCCCAAACCTCTCTGAAATGTTGGTTATACTCACCGTCTCCACTCTCCAGCCAACTTTACAATGGCTTCCGCCCCCCATCTTTCACTGAACGTGCCCAGCAAAAGATCATGGCACCTGTTACTGAAGCCAATGAACCTATTTTTAGCCTTATCTCACTTGACCTTTCCGAGCGTCTGACACCGATAACCACTCTTTCCTCAAAATTTCCTCTGCCTTTGTGTCCATCGCCTGTTCTCTTGGTTCTTTCCATCTTTCCCTGGATAATTCTTCTTTTTCCCTCATCTGCCCCCTTTTCTCTATCAGCCTCCTAGAAGTTGCTTTCCCAGGGTTTCCAAATTGCAGCTCTTTTTCACTTGCTCTACTTACCCTTCTGTGGGTGATCCCATCCATTCACATGGTATCCATTGCATAATGACTCCCAAATCCTTCTCACTGGGTCCTTCCTCCCTCCTGAGCTCCCCAGACCCGTGTGCCTCCATGGGAGTGTTCCATAAACACTTCAAACACAACACATGTAAAGCTGAAATCTCTGAACGCCCTTCCTGTCTCTGTTGGTATCTCAATGAGTGGCCCCAACACCCAGTCAGTTACCCAAGCAAAAGCTTGAGTCATTCTTGTCTCCTTCCTTTCTCTCCCTCCCTACCTCCAGTTAATCATCAAATTCTCTTAACTCTGCCTCCTTAGATGCACTCAGATGTGTTGCTTGTCTTTGTTCCAATGCCACTCCCTTAGTTCAGGCCCTCATCATTTCCCGCCTGCACTATGGCCACGGCTCCCTAATCCATCTCCTGTCTCCAGCTTTTCCTCTCTCCTGCCCTTTCTGTACTGCTGTCAGAGTTTAGGGAAAACAGATTCTTAAATGATTTTCCAGAGAACTAGTGGTCCACCTTTCAAAAAGAAGGGTTTCTTAGGCAAGTAAGAAATCGCTTAGTTCAGAAAACATCCCCTCTGTGGCCCTTTCGTAGTGATCCACCATGCATATCAGCATATTTAAAGTTCTGAGAAGTCCTGTCACAAAGGGTCTGTTTGGAATTGTTTAAGCAAGCATTTCCCAAACTTCCTTGACCCTAAAACCCATTCTCCTGGACATACTTCTTAACATCTTGCATCTGATCATCTTACTTCTCTATTTGAAAATAGGACAGATACGTGGATAAACAAATAGAAGACCATTTGAACTTTATTCTATGAGCAATGAAAAGTCCTTGGAGATTCCTGAGTGGGGAAATGACCTAACACTCAGGCGATCAATAGCTTTCAACGATCGAGCTCCTACAATAAGCTAGGGGCTTCTCATCTACCACCTCTAACCCTTACAACACAGCCACGGGTGGGCATAATGCCCCGTGAGGAGATTGAAGCCAGGGTGGTCATGTATTGGTCCTACGGTCATATACCCAATAAGGGTAGAGCAGGATCTGGCTCAAGGTCTAGGTGGCTTTAAAGCCATGGCTGTCTGCCTGAAGGACAGATTGGAAATAGGAAAATCTAGGGCTTGGACATAACTTCTTAGAAGGCTATCATTTCTTTCTTTGCTCTTTTTCACCTTTGTTCTCACACCCAGATAATGCCTTGAGTACTAGCCACTCTTCTTAAGCTTGGGGCTCATTGCCTTTTCTGTAGGCCCACTGTATTTTTTTTCCTCTTATGTACTCAGCAAGTCATCAGCTCCAGGAAAGCCTCTCTCCTGCTTAAAAACTGTGTCTCTCCTGAGTGCCTGTCCATGTCCAAATTTCTCAGCCTAACATTCTAGGTCTTCTCTTATCTGCCATCAACTTTCCGTTCTGATCTTGACTTTGACACTTTTCTAAATATTACTCATATTACCCGAACCGAACTACTCACTGTTTAGCAGCCTCCCTGCTTTTGTTCTTGCTGTTCCCTCCTCTTGGAAAGTACCTATCCTTTTGGGACCCTTTTTACTGTAATTCCATAGAACAAGTCCTAATCTGGGCCACCTAGATGCTCGCAGGTTTTTAGCATAAAAGTTCAGGGAGGTGCCTCCAAACTTGGAAAGCAGGTTAACTTCTGAAAATTAAACTAGTAAAACCCACAGTGGATGGCATCAGCTATCTGTGAAGATGATACAACCAAAGGAAGTCTCAAGAAGTAGACAGCTAAGAAGATATGAAAACACATCCCTAGAAGGGAGGAAGAAGGTGCCCAGAGCTTACTCTCAGGGCACAACTCTACCCACATGTCTGAAACCATAAGATGTGCAAATGAGATCCTTATCATATCAATGACAGGAAATGGAGTAACCAAACCATGATCTATTATGATAATTGGCCAAGGCAGTGGCCTAGTCAATTGCATTCTGCTCTGGTGCATTGAAGCACGGCATGCACTGTAACAGACGGAAGACGGCTAAGGAGACAGACGGACAGGTGGAGAGACTGCCGACTAGAAGAGACACTCCCTGAGTTTGAGGGATACTGACCTTTGGGCAGGGGAAGGATTGGTGATGAAGGGACTAGAAATAGTTCATCCAGCTTTCTCAAACGTGGTCAGTTTTCCCGAAAGTCCTCTGCTTCTTTTGTTCAAATGACAAATCCATCAAGCCACCTTTTGAAAACCAGTTTGGTTTCCTCGGACATCAAAAGGGGTTACTCTGGGCAGTGGGGAAGGATATCCTAGTTTTTTCTGTCTCATGGGGCTGCTGGGAGGATCCAAGGAGGTGATGCATGCTAAGGGATGGATCTAGGCTGTACATAGTACATTGTTCAATAAATACAAGTGTTTAAAATCCATCAGTGCGGGGGCACCCGAGTGGCTCCGTCGGTTAAGCGGCTGCCTTTGGCTCAGGTCATGATCTCAGGGTCCTGGGATCGAGCCCCATGTCAGGCTCCCTACTCAGCGGGGAGTCTGCTTCTCCCTCTGCCTCTGCCCCTCCCACTCCCACTCGTGCACTCTCTCTCTCTCAAATACATAATAATAATAAAACAATCAGTGTATTGTAACTCTGCTTTTAATGACAAATTCTTATACATTTACTTAAGGTGAACTGGCTTCCTGGTATCTAGGTGCTGTGATGACGTTGGGCACCCAAACCCACAAAACAGTTTCCATGGCCCTGGATGAGAATAAGCCAATGGAAGTCTTGCCTCATAAAGGACCTGGCAACCATCCACCTGGTCTAGGACATCTCTAGTTCATTATCCTCCCACTTCCTTTCTCTAAGTGCCAAGCACATGTCTTTACGACATATATTCAATGCAATCACTTGTGTATATTTCGAATCCCCATTCTATCAGAGCATATACTCCTGGAGGGTGAAGGCTCCTACATCCTTCGCGGAGCTCCAAATGTCATAAGTCTTTAATGAGTTGAAATGAGTTGACTCAAAAACAAGGCAAATGATTTGGGGCTCACATGAAGCCTCTAAAATCTGCCCTCCCCCCTACCCCCATGAGGTTGGTTGCAGAGTCCTGGAGAGGAGACTTGGACTTGCAGGCTAAGAACGTCTCTTCAGGTGTCCCCGGCCCAGGGAGCGGATGCAGGAGTGCCTGAAAGGCTGAAGGAGGGCTGCCCAGCTGCCCAGGAAGGAGAGGGAGAGACAGACAAATGAAGAGAGCAAGTCCGGCCTGCCACACTCACCTGGATCTCGGTCTGCACAGTGCATTTAACCAGTTTAAAGTTCTTCCCAGGGTTGAAGCTGTTGCTGTAGAAGCAGACCTTAAGGATCCGCACGTCTTCCTTTTCCACATCGACTGGCACCACCACCATGGGCTCTGGGGGGCCTTCAGGCCGACGTAATGTGCCCACCTTCACTCGGCTCAGGGGCTCGGACACCCCAGACATCCTCTCGGGCGGCAGCTAGCACCCGCACATTGCAGTCCTGTGGAGACAGCAGAGGGACAGCCCTGAAATGAGTCCGAGGAGACCCACATCCTCGTGCCCCAGGGACGGCACCCACCGAGCTCCAGGACCTAGCAAACCACACATCCCCCCATTCTCAAAAACTCCCCTTCAAGGCATCCAGCTTTATGGACTGGGGGAAGCTGAAGCACAAAGGAGCAGTTTGTATAAACATCCAGGTCTGAAACCCGGCCCTCGAGTTCCCAGGCTGTGCGCTTTCTCTTCCAGAAGCCCCCTCTCTCCATCACATTTCTCCTCCCACACTGGGCTCCAAGGCAAGAGGCCCACACTTTGCAAAGGCAGCTGTGAGAGGGGGCGGCCGCAGCATGGTTCCAAGGCACAGCTGAGCAGAAAAAGCAAAGAGTTAGACACTAGAAAATAGCAGGAGAGAAACAGGGACAAGAGAAGAAGCAGAAGGGGAGAATGGGTGGCCTGGAGGGAGCTGGAATGGACAAGGCAGGAAAGGGCCCAGGTGGGGGGCCAGTCCATCAGCTGATGGCTTTGTCTGCCCCCACCCATGGCTGCCGGCCCGAACTTTTGGGGCAGGAGGCCTCGGTCCCACAGGAATTCATCCTATAGCACATCGTTCGTGGCACACAGGAGGATTCAAGGGGGACAGCACTCCCACAGCCCAATTTGGGAGGTCTCTCTGTCAGGTGGGAGAGGGCTGGGCTGGGCCCCCGAGAACACCCAGCCCAGCTTGGACGACAGTTCGGTTGACACTTACATCGACGATAAGAATTCCAGGAATCGTCAGTTCTCCCCGAGTCCCCACAAAATGGGTTCTGTCCTCTAGATTCAACTCAACCCTGCGGGGTTTACTCCCCACTGGTCTAAAGCAGGAGCGCCCCAAGGAAACAGTAGGAAGTTTTATCTGATGACTCATGGTGTCAAGCCTGGCTCCACATTAGGACCCCCGCCCCCACCCCAGGAAGCTTCTAAGAAAGCCTAAATCCAGGCCCTGTGCCCAGAGAAGGCCTCGGAGTTGGCGTGTGGGGAGGCCTGGCATTGGTATTTTTAGGTTTCCAAGGATTTTTCTAACATTTAGCCTGGGCCTGGGGGCCACCTTTCTAGGCTAACCTTAGCTCTCATTCTGAATCCATTCTTACAGAAAAATGATCTCCTTTCTAACAGGAGACTGAGGTTCTAGGGGGACAGTGTTGGACCAGGAGCTGGGGGCCAAAGGATGGAGCTGGAATATGAACATACAGATGTAGAGGCAAATATTTTAGAAGTGGAACCAAAGTTACGTTCAGCCACTCACACTGTGCTGGACACCAGAAAGGAAGATGGAGACAGTCATTGGCTACAAGGAGCTGTTCCTTTTCAATGGGCGGTGTGTATTATGAGGGCATGAAGGAGATGCTCTGAGGGCCAGGGAAGGAGCAGGGCATGCCCCTTCTACCAGCGGCAGGCAGACAACGGGCACAGCGCCAGTCTGAGTCCAGAATTTGGGACAAGACAGATGGAGAAAAGAATATCCAGTTGGCTTTATTTTAGAGGCTAATATGTATATTCTAGAAGTACCCATGCCATTTTTCAATAAATATCAACCGAACATGTCCTGTGTGCCAATACTCTGCTAGGTGCTGAGCATGTATCTCCGTTTCCCCACACCCTGAAGAAGGAGTCCAGAGGAAATAGCTTGAGAAGCAACCCCAGGAAGCCCACTGAGGAGGGGGGAAATGAATGACGGGGAAGGGAAGACAGCCAAAGGAGGGTTATCAATAGAGTTGCCACTTGGGCAGTTGCAGGGCAGTCCTGCTGGGAACTCTGGGAGCCAGGACGTGCTGCGGAGCTACTCCACCCAGGGAGGGGAGAGGAGGGGGTTTCCGGGGTATTTATACACCCCTCTTACAGCCGTCATTCCCGGCATTTCCAGCCAGTTCTGCACAAGGGCAGACTGGACTCGGGAGCCAGAGAAAGTCCTCAGGCACAAAGATGCAGATGCTTGTAGGCAGAAGTAAGCAGGAGAATACTGGAATGTCAAGGCCCAAGGGGTATTAGATGGGACAATGACAGATCTGCTATAGGATGTAAAGATGAGGGTAGGGTGTCCCGCCCCTAAAGAGTATACACTCTGGTCATAGAGATAGGCGCATGCACACACACATACTCGTGTGCATGGGCACGCTCAGCACCAGACATATACGTAATTGGTCCCAGACTCAGGAACTGCTGTGTCTGTCTATTGAGCCAGGGTCCTGTGACCACTGGGGATCTGTTTGTATAAACTAGTTTTCAGGAAGGGGCTCCATGACACAGTTTTGTAAAACAGGTGGTGGGATAGGAAGGAAATGGAGTGGCACATGGCATCCATCCCTATAGACCAGATGGAAGTCACAGGGCCTATGTTCCAAAGGCATTTAGAAGCCAGAGGCACAATCAGTGCTGTCATGCTGACCAGTGGGGACGTGGACTCAGAGCTGGGGAGCAGGTCTATGCCCACATCTGCAGGTTAACACCACATGGCTTCTGGGCATCCACAATGAAGGGGATGGGGTGCCATTCAGGAGGTGCCCCCAGCCCAGACAGCATTCTCATCCAAAGGGTGCTGATGCCAGTGAGCACACAGGGGACACCCCAGGGACTCCCTGAAACACTGGAGAAAAGTTTGAGAGAGGAGTGTTAAGTAGAATTAACATGTCAGTAAAAGTCAAAAGATCTGGTGCAACTTGGGAGCCCCCATTTTCCCATATTATGTGTGCCATTGGCTGAAGTTGAGAGCGAAGCAGGTAAGCCCTTTCTGGCAGGCAGAACGAGGGGCAGAGATAGAGCAGGTGAGTTAGAAATCTTTGCTGGGGCCAGAGACCAGAGGCCAGAGCAATGTCTGGCAGGAGAAAAGGGGTTAGACCCCCATGGAGCTTTTAGGGGCTTCAGCCAGTGGCACCACGAAACGTGGCGTTTTCAAATTCGAGAGACAAGAGGATGTAAGCACGTGATGAGGACATGGAGCAAGAGGAACTCTCGTTCAATGCTGGTGCAAACTTTGGAAGACAGTTGGACGGTTACTTACAAAACGAAACATATTCTTACCATACGATCCAGCAATAGTGCTCCTTCGTATTTACCCAAAGGAGTTGAAAACTTATGTCCACACAAAAACCTACACATGGATGTTTATAGCAGCTTTATTCATAACACCAAAACTTAGAAGCAACCAAGATGTCCTTCAGTAGGTGAATGGGTAAATAATCTGTGGTACATCCAGACGATGGAATATTATTCAGTGCTAAAAAGATATGTTCTATCAAGCCATGAAAAGAAGGGGAGGAAACTTAAATGCATCTAACTGAAGGAAGCCAATCTGAAAAGGCTGCATACTGTATGGTTCCAACTACATGACATTCTGGAAAAACTACAGAGACAGTAGAAAGATCAGTGATTTCCAGGGACTGGGAGGAAAGAAGTGATGAATAGGTAGAGCACAGAGGATTTTTAGGGCACTGCAAATCTGCCCTGTGTGATATTATACTAATGGATACCTGTCATTATACATTTGTCCAGACTCGTGGAGTGTAAGCATCAAGCGTGAACATTAATGTAAACTATGGATTCTGGGTGATAGCAATGTGAAATGGAGGTTCATCTATCGTAGTAAATGTCCCACTCTGGTGGGGGGGTGTCCACAGTGGGGGAGGCCGTGCATGTGTGTGGGTGGGGGTATATGGGAAATCTCTGGACCTTCCTCTCACTTTTGCTGTGAACATAACACTGGCCAAAAAATAAAGTCTATTAAGAAAAAAATGTAATGATGAGAAACCACGTTGGGATCGTTGACGCCCTCTCCAGCCCACTCAGGAACTCGGGAGCCAGCCCCCACCTCTACCTTGAGCAAAGAGAAACATTCATTGTCTACATCGGACTGAGCACAGCCCACCCAGACTAATGCATTGACCATCGCCAATACGCCTGGAGGACCTGGTTTCTTGTCTTCATCAGTTTTTCCAGGCCCTTGGGTCAGGGGCCATCATTCCTAGTGGTCAACATGACTCCAGTTGAAATATTTTTGCAAAATCATTTTGGTCATTCAGGAGCTACTTTTTTTTTTTTTTAAAGATTTATTTATTTACTTTAGAGAGAGAGAGAGTGTGTGTGTGCACAGGGATGGGGGTGGGGAGGAGCAGAGGGAGAGAGAGAATCTTAAGCAGACTCTGCGCTGAGTGTGGAGCCCAACACAGGGCTCGATCTCACAACCCTAAGATCACGACCTGAGCCGAAACCAAGAGTTGGATGCTTAACCAACTGCGCCATGCAGGAGCCCCAGCGTACTTCCACCTTCAGCCTGAGGTGAAGCCCCGTAGGTCTGCCTTTAATCCTTCGCAGCAGTAACCTCTGGCTATCTATTCCAAAAATGTAAGTGCCTTGTACCACCATCCTTGGAGATGGGAAGGGATGAGTATGCCCATTATACAGATGAGAAAACATAACAAAGTTTAAGCCATCTGGTCAAGGATTCCTGCTTGTTGAGTAGCCAACTTGGATCCCAGGGAAGATTTGAATCCAAGTGCAAAGTTTTTTGCACTTTCCCATCTGCCTTCGAAGAAGGTGGTATCTCTTGATACTACTGAGATTGGCACAGACTCCCCACAAGGAGGAATGTGTCAACTCAGCATTGACTATCCCCAGTCTGTGAAGAATCCTGAGGTCCTCTGGCTTAGGAAGCATTACTCTTCCCAATCTAGGACTTGGTCATGAGAATTCCTGGGGGGTGGGGCACGGGGAGGGACTCACATGTTTGGTTAAAAGACGAGGGCCCAGAAAGGTGGTGCTACATCTCCATGGGCACACGGCAACTTCCTCAAGGGCACCCCAAATTCCCATCTGTCAGCACTGGTCCGCAAGGGACTGCCAAGTGATCCCCCCAAACTCTCTGGAACTGAGTAACTGAAACGTGTGATGTAAGGAGCACCTCAGCCACCTGTCTTTGGGGTCTTGGAGATCATAGCCCTTGACCTCACTTGCAGGCTTCTCTCACTGTCCCTCTGCCAGCTCATTTTCTGGCTAGCTCTAAAACCTTGGGCCAGTTGCTGAACCTCTCTTGGCCTATCTGCCTCACCTATAAAATGGGGGTAATGCTACCTGCCCTGTTTTCCTTATAGAAGGTTTGTGAAGATGAAATGCCAAAACATAAGCAAAAATTCATTATAAGCAATAAAGCTGAGCACAGACAAAAGGGTTTACCATCATGGTTATCACTTGCCTATTTTCCAAAATCTTGTCTGATTATCTGTATTCCCCATATCTTGTTCCCCCTGCCAATGGCTCTCCAGGAGGGTGTGGCGGGGGGTGGGGTTCGGATTTGCAGCATTTGCCAGTTTCCGTGGTGTAAATATTCCCACTCTGGCTGATTTCAAGCCACCAACATATGCCCCTGAACACAGAGTTGGGAGGATATGAGAACAATCCGCCATCTCTAGCTATTGTTTCTGACAACAGAACTTGTCTATTTCTCCAGATTTTGCCGGATGACTTGAATTTCTCATCACTGGCTTGTCTCTGTATTTTGACGATCCCTAAACCCTCTGACTCTCAACTTGTGAGCCAAACGTGCTGCCCCTTTTTCCAGTCAAGACCTGGAACCCCAGCCTGGTGATCCCTCCCTGCATACCAGCCTGCCCCAGCCCCTGCAAGCGGTGTCAGAGGAGAGAAGGTCCCATAGCACCAGCGGAAACCCTGGCTCTGAGCCATCGTGGGCTCCAGCTTGCCTCCCAACCCAGATCTGCAAGTCCAAATCAAAGAACAACAAACACAAGGAAATGGGCTTAAATTAAAACAGGAAAAGTTTTGATTGGCTATAAGAATGTCTCAGCCAAAACCTGAAAAGGGTAGTAAGGGAGACTGTACAATCTCGGAGTCCCTGAAGTCTTCAGGAAGAAAATAAATGACACTCTTCCTGAATGGCAAGACATTCACCTGCCGAAAAGAGGGGGTCCTGAAGCAGGATTAAGTCCCACTCAGATCCTCTGGGTTACCACTGGGCCCAGGGCTGTGTTCCCGGCAGGCGAAGAGGACAGGGTCACGGGTGTCAATATCATGGAAAAATATAGTCTTGCACTTGAAGACATTGTTGGGTAATGTTGTGTCTTTACTGAACACATCCTGTGTGCCAGGAAATTTGTGCAAGTAATTGCCAAAGATGAGAGGGCTGGTGTCGCGTCCTGCCACCGGGCTTAGGGGGTGGTACCCAGCTCTGCCATCAGCTGGCTCTGAGACCTGGAGGCATCAGGCCAGATGGGTCGGAGTTCCCAAACAGCAGCTGGTATGTGGATGATGGCCTCTGATGTTTTCCAGTGACCATGGCAAAATGGGAAAAATACGGACACTATAGAGAATTTATCATAAAGCTCAACGTATTCTTTTTGAAGGGCAGGCTTTTATTCTAACTTTATGTCTTTCCACCTTTGTTGGTTTTCCAGCGCTCATTTGTTTATCAAGTGACAATGACAGTCTTTGGCAAATGACATTAAAGATGGGCCTCTCAGAGAGTCAGATGTGGGAGCAGATGCTGGGAGTCCTGAGCATAAAATGCATTGTCTCGAGGTCTGGAAGTTCTGCCCATGACCTGAGGGAGCATGGGGTGGGGGGACCATCAGTCAGAGACGTGGCATACTGTCAGGGAGAAGGTGCACCCACCTGCTCACCTGACTCATCAACCCAGGGTTGAAAACTCCTGTCCTCGGGCTGCCATGTCTCGTAAGTCTGGGGTGTTGCTCACCATGTGCCTCAGGGTCAGGCAACGTGGTGGCCTTCAAACGTCTGCCGCTGACCCTTTGTGTGACCTAGACAAGGTCACCTTGCTAAGCTTCAGTTTCCTCTCTCGGAGGCTGGGGCTAATATTACCTATCCTGCAGAATTTTCTGGAGAATCAGAGATACTTCTGTAAACCCCCTGGCACATGTATTTTTTTAAGTGCCTGTGACTTGGCAGAAGAAAGAACCATACCAGTCCCTACTTGCCAAACACTAGACCGGCCCAGTGAGTCCGGGATCGGCTCCTTCCGTCTCCACAGTTCTGATGCTGCCTTTTTGCCACCACCCACCTTCCTCCATCCACCTGCCCACCTAGAAAGCTCAGCCCTATCTCCCCCTCTCTGCGCACACACACAGGGCCCTTGTCTATCCTGAGAACACCACAGAAGCGTGGAAGGAAGCCTCATGAGAGACTGTCACAATGTAAGCCCTTTGGATCTAGCAGAAGCGAGCATGTCACGAGACACACGCTTTATTTCCACTCTGTCTCTGAGTCACTTCCTCTTGCTGTTTCCACATCAACGGAATGGGGAACACAGGCCTGTCCTCTGCAGAGACCTGCTGAGAGCAGCCACTTAACTAATTGGCAGTGACCTTGCCATCTCAGGGAGCCAGGCCTGCGTTTCTGGGCAAGCTGGGCCCTGCTGTGGCCATGCGGTGCACCCCCTGCCCCCGGAGCCCAAGCCCTTGCAGCCCCCAGTTCCCGCGGGGCCAGTGTGGTACCCACTCCAGACCCCTCAATCCGTCACTTGCTTAAGCCCTTCCCCTCCGCTCCGAGCATCCCTCCCCATTACCTCTCGAAGGAAGGAACCAGAAAGGTGGTGATTATCCCCCAGCTATAATTCAATGTAATTCAAAAAGCATTTATTGAGACTCTAGCACATTTTCAGCTCGCCACCCCCACGCACGTCACCCACTCAGGAGCGTTCTGTTGTCAGCACCTACCAACCCAGAGGCCAGTTGATGTGGGGCTGGCGGTCAGGGCGGCAGAAGGGGAGCAAAGAGACGCATGACCCCGTCCTTCCTTGTTCCTGTTCTCCTTGCTATTTCAAGGACTTTGATTCTTAGAGCTAAGCAGACCTCCTGTGTACCCTCTGGGCTCCACCGCTCCCCCAACCCTTGCAAAAATCCCTGGCACCTTGCTCTTTATTTGCCAGTTCATGAGTAATTTTGGCTGGCCTGCTTTTGTCCCTCCTTCCTCCCTTCCTCCTCCTTCCCTCCTTTCCTTTCTTCCTCCATCCCCACCCCCATCTTTCTGCCTTCCTATGTTTTAGGAGGCATGCCAGGCTCCAGACATATGCAGCTAAACAGAAGAGGGAAGAGGGTATCTGTCCAGCAGAGACTCATAATCCTGTAAAGAGGAAAAAGATGAACACAATACAGCCACAGCCTGGTAGGGGATCTAATAGGGGTCCACACTTGGTGCTTGAGGAGCACGGAAGAGCCCTGGCTCAGGGGGCCCCAGGACCTCAGGAAAAGGACACAGCAAGATCGGAAACCGTGTGACGTGGCATAAGGCTGGTGAGGAGGGTGGCGAGGGGTGTTGGGAAGTGAGACGAGATGGTGGCAACACGCTAAGGAATTTGAACTTCACCCTGTGGAGAAGCAGATTTTCATTTAAAAGATAAAATTCGGGCTAGAGGACGAAGCACAGGTGTGAGCTGGGAGGCAGCGGGGCTCTTCTGATGATGCAGCTGGGTTCGCGGTTCACAACTGGGGATGCAGGGGAAGGGTGACCCGACTTGGAGCCTTCGCCAATATCCCTGGTGTAAATGCCTTCATGGCTGATTTCAAGCTGTCGATATGACTTTGCTGAAAGGGCCTTTGGGGACAAATGGATGCCGTCAGCTAGTGAGAGCTGGTTCTGGCACACCGCAGCCTGAACGGTGGCTGGGCAGGGGCTGGGGGGCACATTTCTGAGGATCTGCCTCCAGCCTGCCTCTGACCTGACCCTCAACCCTCCACGTCTGGTCCAGCAGTCTCCCTGACCCAGCACTGAGGACAGCAATATATGAGGTGTCCAGAAGCCTGGAGTTTTTTTTTTTTTTTTAATATATCTTTTTTATTGTTATGTTAATCACCATACATTACATCACTAGTTTTTGATGTGGTGTTCCATGATTCATTGTTTGCATATAACACTCAGTGCTCCATGCAGAACGTGCCCTCTTTAATACCCATCACCGGGCTAACCCATCCCCCCCAGCCCCCTCCCCTTCTAGAACCCTCAATTTGTTTTTCAGAGTCCATCGTCTCTCATGGTTCATCTCCCCCTCCGATTTCCCCCCCTCATTCTTCCCCTCTTCTTCTTTTTTTAGAAAAGAAAAACTTCAGGGTGCCTGGGTGGCTCCGTTGGTTGAGTGACTGCCTTCGGCTCAGGTCATGATCCTGGAATCCCGGGATCGAGTCCCGCATCGGGCTCCCTGCTCAGCGGGGAGTCTGCCTCTCCCTCTGACCTTCTTCCCTCTCATGCTCTCTCTCTACCATTCTCTCTCTCTCTCTCAATAAATAAATAAAGATCTTTAAAAAAACAAAAGAAAAAAAAGAAAAGAAAAACTTCTTCTTCTTCTTCTTCTTCTTTAAACATCTAATGTATTATTTGTTTCAGGGGTACAGATCTGTGATTCTTCTTCTTCTTCTTCTTCTTCAACATATAATGTATTATTTGTTTCAGAGGTACAGATCTGTGATTCAACAGTCTTGCACAATTCACAGCGCTCACCATAGCACATGCCCTCCCCAATGTCTATGACCCAGCCACCCCATCCCTCCCACCCCCCACCACTCCAGCAACCCCCAGTTGTTTTCCTGAGATTAAGAATTCCTCATATCAGCGAGGTCATATGATACATGTCTTTCTCTGATTGACTTATTTCACTCAGCATAACACTCTCCAGTTCTATCCATGTCATTGCAAATGGCAAGATCTCATTCCTTTTGATGACTGCATAATATTCCATTGTATATATATACCACATCTTCTTTATCCATTCATCTGTCGATGGACATCTTGGCTCTTTCCACAGTTTGGCTCTTGTGGACATTGCTGCTATAAACATCGGGGTGCACGTACCCCTTTGGATCCCAAAGATACATTTGTATCTTTGGGGTAAATACCCAGTAGTGCAATTGCTGGATCATATGGTAGCTCTATTTTCAACTGTTTGAGGAAACTCCATACTGTTATCCAGAGTGGTTGCACCAGCTTGCATTCCCACCAACAGTGTAGGAGGGTTCCCCCTTTTCCGCATCCCCGCCAACATCTGTCGTTTCCTGACTTGTTAATTTTAGCCATTCCGACTGGTGTGAGGTGGTATATACCTCATTGAGGTTGTGATTTGGATTTCCCTGATGCCGAGCGATGTTGGCACTTTTTCATGTGCCTGTTGGCCATTTGGATGTCTTCCTTGGAAAAATGTCTGTTCCTGTCTTCTGCCCATTTCTTGATTGGATCATTTGTTCTTTGGGTGTTGAGTTTGATAAGTTCTTTATAGATTTTGGATACTAGCCCTTTATCTGATATGTCATTTGCAAATATCTTCTCCCATTCTGTCGGTTGTCTTTTGGTTTTGTGGACTGTTTCTTTTGCACAGCAAAAGCTTTTTATCTTGATGAAGTCCCAATAGTTCATTTTTGCCCTTGCTTCCCTTGCCTTTGGTGATGTTTCTAGGAAGAAGTTGCTGCGGCTAAGGTCGAAGAGGTTGCTGCCTGTGTTCTCCTTTAGGATTTTGATGGACTCCTGTCTCACACTGAGGTCTTTCAACCATTTGGAGTCTATTTTTGTGTGTGGTGTAAGGAAATGGTCCAGTTTCATTCTTCTGCCTGTGGCTGTCCAATTTTCCCAACGCCATTTGTTGAAGAGACTTTTTTCCATTGGACATTCTTTCCTGCTTTGTCAAAGATGAGTTGACCATAGAGTTGAGGGTCCATTTCTGGGCTCTCTATTCTGTTCCAGAAGCCTGGAGTTTTAAAGATGTGCTTCTCCCTCCAAGGAACTTCTGTTATTGTCCAATCTCCTAAAGGTTGTAATTTTCAAAACCACATTCTTTGTTCCTCTCTAACCTTAAACTAAAGTCTTTCCCAGCTTCTCCACTTTGAGTCATGATCTCAACTCTCCTTTTCTCCCAGCCTTTGGCTCCAGCTAATCTCATTTCCCTGTCTGTGTGCATTACAGTTGGTCGTTGAGCAGGGAAATTCGGTACCGTGACAAATCAATGCTTCAGCTGGGCATTTGACTGAGTTCTTCCCCATTTTCTTGAGAGGTTAATGCGGAGGGCAGATGGCAAGCGATGAATTTGTCAGTGGTCAAATGGTTTCTTCACTGACTGCTGATGGAGCGTCTATATTCACTTGGGGACTGACTGCTATTTTAACAGGCCTTTGTTCACACCTTTTAATTTGGCATTAAAGAGTCTGTGGTTATCAGATGAGATGCTCCAAGTTAAGCACAGGACGGGGAGAGATTGTGACTTTAACTGCAGGCCACAAAGGACCCCTGAAATCTGTAATAGGTTGGTAAGACATGCCAAGTGTAACAAAACACAACTGGTAAAATGGGATAAATGTGAAGTTCTTTATGTAGATTAACAAAAAAAAAAATCTTCCCCAGTCTGGGATGAGGAAGATGTGGTTTAGCAACAGCACGGGTTAAACAAAAATGGGGTTTAAGCTGTCTGTGAACTCATGGTTACTCACTACGATACGGCTGCCAAAAAGATCAGTGCAGTTTTGGGGCTATTCGAAAATCCCTAAAATAGGGATGGTGATTTTCCCCGGGGCTCTGCATAGATGTGACCCATCAACAGCACTACTGGCCCAGGGACCCCGAGGTTTGACAGGTCGCATTCTAGGGGAGGGACATTCAGAGCCCTGGGAGCCTGGGGGCTCTGACACATGACACAGAAGGGACGGTGGAGTGAAGTCCTGGGGAGTGAGGACAGGACTGCTGGTTTCAAATGGTTGTAGGGCTGCCAATGCAAAAGATGGACCGCACTCTTTCATCCAAGTCAAGGATTAAAAACCGTGCAACAGACAGACAGGAGGGAAGAGGGTCTTTACGTTGTGCAGACGACACACTTTTCAGAGTATTTGCATTCTTGCCATCTTGCTGGACATCTCCCAAGGCAGAAGTCATTCCGTTTGGAGGATGAGGAGAAGCGACTGAGCAGCTTGCCCAGGCTCACCTTTGTTAAGTGGCAGAGACCCGACCGGAGCTTGGACTTCCTATTTTAACCCAACAAATGCAAGTTGGTGCCGACAACTCCAATCCCATCAGGGAGTCCCCTGCTCTGGCTTTGTCTCCACACATCCAGGTTATTTCTGTGCCAGAGACGACAAGCTCAGATGAACACTGCTTTTCTGTCTGGCCCCACTATTCTGCTCAAACAGAAACTTACATGTAAGCTCATCAGTTTCTAGCCAGGCAGTACTAAAAGGAATACCAGCTTTTGACATATTAATATGTGTAATAATGATGGTGATGTCAACTTTTATTTTTAAGTTATCTCTTAGGACACATTTCCTAAACAGGAAAAAAATCAACCATAGAAATCGACAATAAAAAAGGTGACTTTCTTTTTTTTCAGCGAGAAAGTACAAACCCAGTACTAACAGTTGTCTCCCTCATCTATTACCACCTTGAAAACAGCTAAAACATCCGCTTGAACAAGCTTCTCCACCTGCCAATCCCCAATCTGCTCCTCTTTGCAAATCCAGTAGACAAATTTGCTTTATGTAAACAGATATCAAAACCATTAAACATGACGATGGCCCCCATCTGCACCCTGCAGCCACCAGCTTTCGTTTTAATGTGGATTGGATAAAACACCAATTTAGACACCCTGTCAAGCAAACAGGATGTCACCTGTGTGTGAAAAGACTTGAGGAAGTTAAAAAGAGATGGAGGGCGCCTGGGTGGTTCAGTTGGTTAAGCGACCGCCTTCGGCTCAGGTCATGATCCTGGAGTCCGGGGATCGAGTCCCACATCGGGCTCCCTGCTCAGCGGGGAGTCTGCTTCTCCCTCTGACCCTCTTCCCTCTCGTGCTTTCTATCTCTCATTCTCTCTCGCTCTGAAATAAATAAATTAATTAATTAAAAAAAAACTCAACTGCTTCTTTTAAAAAAAAAATAGATGGAAAAATCCTCAGTAGTTAAAAATGCTAATGACAACAACTTTGAGGTACCACTACAAATTGACTAAAAAAGCCAAGACACCAAGAGAAAAAGAATAAAATCTTGTGTTTATGGCCTTGAAATGAAGCTGGGACAATTGCCAGGTGATTCAGAACTGGCTTTCTGAAGGCAGGCTGGTTAAATATAAAGCGACTCCCATGTACGGACCTGGTCCCTCAACCTTGGGAAATGCACCCCATATATCTAACCAGGGAGAGCATGGATCATTTGCACAAAGATGTTCATACCTGTACTATTTATAAGAGTGAGATTGTAAAACCAGAACAAAATCCTCAGGGCACTGCTTGGGGGATGGGGGGATCCTAGGCAATATCAATAATGATAAACTCGACTGAAATATGAGCAAGGTCATACATGAAAATATTTGTATAAAAATGCGAAGTGACAGGGAATGAAGCTCACATCCTGATTATAATGACATAAAAATGCATCTACATTTAGAATGACATATAGACAAAAGATCCTAGGTTCTTTGACTGTTAAATTGGTTAAATATATGAAAAAAATCAGTGACTTCCATATAGATAGAAGTCAGCCCTCTCTCCATTGTCCCCCTCGACCTCCCTGTGTGACACAATCCTCCTTTCTGAGCTCTGCACGTAGCCCGGAGAGGGGCCAATCCTCTGCCCCAAAGCTAGCCTAGAGAGCAAACAGGCCCTGGAACTCTAGATTTCTGGATCCTCTCCACAGTCAGGATTGGGCGTGAATAGGGTAGAGAGATATCCCAATATACTCTGCCAAGAGAGCCCCAGGACTAGACAGTTCTCTTCAACTGCAGACAGTCCTCTAACAGCACGGCAGGGAGTCTTGCCCCCTCTGGGACCCTGAGTGTGTGCCCTCTTCCTTTCTCCACCTCTGCACTCACACCGAAGGGCTCACTTCCGAGAATTAATAGCATTTCCCTAGACTGACCCTGAGCCAACACCTTACATGCACGATGAGCCCATTCAATCCTCATAACACACCTAAAATGTAGGTACTCTTATCATCCATCCCACAGATAAGGGAGGTGAGGCTGAGCCGAGTGCCTTCCGGAAGGCCACACAGCAAGTAGAGAGCAGAACTGGGGCTCTTTACCCCCACACCCTGCAGTGATGCAGGGTCCCAGGCTGCCTGTGAAGGTGGTCTCACTCGGCCCATAGACACCCCCAGGGTACTGTCCTTTGGGACTCTAGATTCTAATCATGACAAAACTAGACTGTTGGATCTGCAATATGGTCTCAAACAGCACCTGGTCCCATGGTTTCCTCACCCTGGCTGTGTGCACACGTGTCAGTATATATATTGACAAAGACTCTCTCCTTGACCAAATTTCAGTCAGGTTCGTTTGAGTCCTCCACTCAACTAGGAAGCTTTGGCTTCCATCTCTGCCCTCACGGAGTCCATCTTTAGCAAGACTCCCGCTAGGTGGCCTTAGCCAGAACTCCCCACCTTCTACAGCTGATTATTCTTGTTATCTGATCGAATTTCTCACCCCCCCATCCCCATCCCCCAGGTAATATCAGGATCGCCCTGGCCTGCCTTTAGCAGCAGGCCTGTTAAGTCCATTTAGAAAAGAATTACCCTGTGCTCTTAGCAATTTTCCATCCACTGATCCCCCACCCTGCTCCTTGGCTATAAATTCCTACTTTTCCTTGTTTTATTTTCATGACTTTCCCCTACAGCAAGCCCCATTGCTGTAGCCCTCCTAAATCAAGTTCGCTTTACCATCTTCAACAAGTATCTGAATAATTTTTCTGTAACAATGTAGACATAAGTAGATGGTTACATTGCAAGGCTCAGTGCCACCCTAGTGAGTGGAGACCTCCGGGGCTGGGTCCAGCCACCTGTACTTTTTACTGACATCCCAGGTGACTCTGATAGTCACCCACAGGCGGCGGGGTTGCAGGTGGGACAGCAGGTTTGGCCCTTGTCTCTCTGGAGAGAATTGAGTTTCAAAGAGGCTGACATGTGAGGACTCTTGGCTGGGACCGAGGTCTCCCGATTCCCTGGCTGGAGGTCTCTCATTACCAGGACAGGTCCTATGGTTACAACTGTTTCTCAAACACAGGACCTTCCTGGGTGTCTCTGAGCCTCTTATTTCAGAGCACAGTAGTGGTTTCTGTTTCAGTCTCTTGTTAACCCAAGCCCATTATTGGGAAATGGACAGAAATAGAAGAAACAGGTGGTTTCAATTATTCAGAGATCAGAAAATTTGGGGGAACCCTGGTCTTTTAAAACTCTAGCCACGGTCGGGAATGCTGAGCACAGCAGCGAGAAACCCCCAGCCCAGAGCCCTTCTCCTGCCATCTTCCCAAACACTACTCCACTTGGGGGAGGATCTTCTTCTTCCCTGGTGAGAAAAACAAAATGAAACACGAAGGGAAAAACCCAAACCCAAATTTTCTGAGCCCGAAGGGAGGCAAAATTACTGTTACTTTTTAAAAAGAGCTATGGAAGGGAAAGGTCTCATGGACCCTAGGTCAGTCATAGAAACTAAGCCAGGTGGCCAGGCTAGGCCAGGAAAGAACTGACCTGTAGGGTCTGCTGTAGGACACTATTTGAGTAGGAGGCCTTGATAATGGGGTTCTATGGGCTCAGCAGTGTGCCATCAAAAAAAAAAAAAAAGTAGGGACACCTGGGTAGCTCAGTCGGTTAAGTGTCTGCCTTAGGCTTAGGTCATGATCCCAGGATTCTGGGATCAAGCCCCGCATCGGTTCCCTGCTCAGCATGGAGCCTTCTTCTTCCTCTCCCTCTGCCCCTCCTCCCTGCTTGTGCTCTCTCTGTCTCTCTCTGACAAATAAATAAACAAAATCTTAAAAAAAAAAAAAAAAAGGAAAAGGAAGAAAAAAGAAATGCAGAGTGTTTCCCCATATCACGGTCCTTCTCACGGAGGTACAGGGCTGCACTCATACACTGATTCCCGTCTGCCCAGAAAGGTAATTGATAAGGAGACCACTTAGGCATATGCAATCAAGGTAGTGTAAAAACTCCGAAGACTATATGCATACCTGCTACACAAACACATTGCCATGGTTGCAAGTAGGTTGTAGGCAGAAAGGGAGACACAGAGAAAATGAACCAGCTGTACTGGAAAGGTAATTAAGTTTTCCTTTTTAATGGGTTTGGCCTCAATGATGAATAGTTCTCAAAAAATTACTTTGGCTACCTGTACAGATATAATGGAGCCACGCATGAAAAAAATGAGGTGCCCACCACCTACCTCCAGCCCCAGCAGCCCACAATCCTGGGCTCTCGGTCTGTAAAAATCACGAATCCGGCTCCCCCCACCAACCCCCCCATGCCAGGGGTAAGTCTATGTTTGACATAAGAGCCCTCGGCCCTTTCTGCCTTTAGCTCTTATTTCATTGAGGTTTCCAAAGCGCACAGGAAGTCAGAAAAAAGAACAGCAACCCACTTCTCCACAGCTTCACCACAGACTTGAGGCAGGAGGGAGAGAGGGCAGCAGTACCCAGAAAGTGCTCTGTAGGCAGGGGGGTGAGGGGAGCTAGAGTGAGCGCTGGGGTCCCTCCCCTCCCCTCCCACAGGGCTGAGGCTGGAGGGAGGGCCGAGGCTGTTAGGTCCATACCCAGGTCTTCAAGAGCCTCCAGAGGTTCCCCCCCGACCCCCCCATTCTATTCTTTCCTTCTGTTGACCGAGAATTTTCTCATCCCTTACGTGCACACACAGAAAACGATGACTTTTTTAATTCTTTTTGAATCACATTCAACTTCAATGCCAGAATGATCCTTTGATAACGTGGCCAAGTCACCTCACCTGTGGGGACCTCAGGTTTCTTATCAGAGAAAGTGAAGAGATTAGGGGATAGGAACGTTTTTCCAACAAAGTCTTGAGCATGAATATTTCAAACTGTTAAAAGTCACAGCCTGGTTCCTGAGGTGGTTTGACTTTGCACTGTTTGGCAGAAAATGTTGCAATGTTTGAGGAACCCCCAAAACACTTTTCAGAGCCCCGGAACTCCAGGATAAAGCTGCAGGACCAGATTAGATGTTTCCCAAAGTGTCCTTTTGGAACTAAAATTCTGGGAGCTAAAATCATTAGCCACAGGAAAGCCCCTGGGCTGTTGCGGGAGAAATGAAAGGCTGAGAAAAAAAAAAAATGTGAGGGGTGGGAAAATAGTTAGACAAAAAAGAAAAAAAGGAGAATGACTTGGGATATGGATATCAGGGAAAACAGAGCAACTAAAATGATAAACTCATCCGTGGTGAGAATCAGCTCTGAAGGGGCTTATAAATGATCTGTTTTTTGTTTTTTTTTTTTTAACCTCCTTTGTTTTGTAGATGAGGCCAGAGATGTTGAGTGACTTCCCCAAAGACACAAAGCTGAACTCTTGATTGTGGGAAACAGAGCAGGGGCCCTCTGAAGGGTAAAACCACAGGACTGAAGTCTTTGTTGGGAGGCCCATGTTACCCAGAGTAAATCCCCTGGCAGGTGCAAGAGTCCAAGTGATCTCTTACAGACAGACCATGCAGATGACACCAGTCAGGTCAGATACAGAGTAACACAGAGGAGGAAGCCTCTGTTCTCTAGAATCTTGCACACCTGCACCCTGTGCCTCTCTGATCTTTACCTCACCCTGCCCAACATGGACTGCCCTCTTGGGAGAGGCTTCTTCCAACCCAAACCTAGGTGCTTGCCTGCCCAGAATGTGGTAGACAGGGTGTCTATTTTCTTTCTTCTTTTTCTTTCTTTCTCTCTCTCTTTTTCTTTCTTTCTCTCTCTCTTTTTCTTTCTTTCTTTCTTTCTTTCTTTCTTTCTTTCTTTCTTTCTTTCTTTCTTTCTTTCTTTCTTTCTTTCTTTCCTTTCTTTCTTTCTCTCTCTCTCTCTCTCTCTTCCTCTCTTCCTCTCTTCCTCTCTTTCTCTCTTCCTTCCTTCCTTCCTTCCTTTCTTTTTTTAAGATTTTATTTATTTATTTGACAGAGAGAGACACAGCGAAAGAGGAAACACAAGCAGGGGGAGAGGGAGAGGGAGAAGCAGGCTTCCCGCCAAGCAGGGAGCCCGACGCATGGTTCGATCCCAGGACCCCGGGATCATGACCTGAGCCGAAGCCAGACGCTGAACCGCCTGAGCCCCCAGGGGCCCCCAGGGTGTCTACTTTCCAAAGGTGGCCTTAAGTAGGAACTCTTCCCTCACACGTGCAGGAGTTAAGTGGCAACTCACAAAGCACTTGCCCTGTCTCCTCTCTCTTCTCTTTGCAGTGGGTGCTGGCCCCTTCAGAGGGCAGGTGATGCTGGCTCCGAAAGGGTGGAGGCCCACACCCAACAGGATGCCAAAGAAGGGTCAGAACGACGGCCTCCCAGTTGGCGGCCAAAGGAGGCTTCCAGGAGGGGCAAGTTTGTGCCACGTTAGGGAGTAGGAGAAGTGCATCTTCCAGATCTATCCTGCCCAGTCAACGCCTCTGGGACAAATCCTCTTACCAACCTGAACCTCAGTGAGCTCACCCACCAAGGATGGACATATGAATACTATCTTCCCTAGAACCGTTATGAAGATGAACAAAAATAATGAATAGAACAATACTTGGTGAACTTGAAACCCCTAATGTCAAGGGTTGGTCACGATCCCAAGTCGTCCGTGTTCCTCTGGTTTCTTCAAGCATCTACACAAACATTTTAATGACAGGGACTCGGTCTTGTCAAAGGCAACCCATTGGTCCCAGTTTTGGACCATTTTTAGTACCGGAGAGTCCCTCCCTATGATGTGGTCAAGGAGTTTTCCTACAGCTGCTCCTGGCAGGTGCCAGTTCTGCCTTGGGAACTGCCACGCCTGAGCCGCGCCCCCCTCACCCCTGCTTTGCACAGCCAGTCCTGGTTCTAAACACAGGACTGCAGAGACACATGACAATTTGAGGTGGAGGTGGGCTGTTCCTAGATCATTCCATACCAGGACCACCTGCTTTCATACACATTTAAATGCCAACCTCAAGAAGCCCATAGAAATGAGTTTGGACGAGCCCGGCTGACATCAGTGATGGCAAGCAGATACTTCCACTCAGTCTCTCGACAGGGGCACAGGATGGGGGGCAGTCAAGCTTGGCCCAAGTCAGCCCTGAAGCTCCCAGCGTTCTGGGTCTAGTCTCAGGTTTTTAGGACTTTAGAGCTGCCTATAGGCTTTGAGGTGCATCCCCCAAGATGCTCTCCCATAGTCTTGCAATCACTGCTGTGGCTCCTATTGGCTACTCAGTCCACCCTGGTCCCTGCTCATCCCTGCGTGGAGCTGGCTGCCAAATCCCCCTTGGTCCCCACAGCATGGGTGGAGCAGACTAACCTTCCATTCCCGGTTCTATTCTCGGCTGTCAGCATTGCCATCGTTTGTCAAGTGTCTAATCGCACATGGCCGTGTGCCGGGTGAGGGGAATGAAGAACCCTGAGCACAGGCTGCCCTGCTCGCTGCCATGGCCCACGGCCCTGCTGGGGACCAACTGGTCATATGGGCAGAATACTGCACAGAACGCAGATGGGCATGGTACACTCAGTAGACGTAAGGCTCACCAAAGGTGGGGAGCAGCGCTGAATGCATTACATGGAGTGGGGGAGAAGAGGCCCACTAGGGGAGAGGCACGTGGAGCAGAGGAAAGAACGCAGCCCCACCAGGCAGGCTTTCCGGCTTCCCATGTTCAAGTTCTAATCCCCAGGACCTCAGAAGTGACTGTATTTGGAGAGAGGACCTTTAAAGAGGTGATTAAGGTAAAAGGAGGCCCTAATTAGGGTGGGCCCTAATCCAGTATGACTGGTGTCCTTATAAAAAGAGGAAATCTGGACTCACAAAGAAACACCAGCTGCATACAGAGAAAAGACCTGGGTGAGGACACAGCCAGAAGACAGCCATCTGCACACCAAGAGAGAGGCCTTGCAAGAAACCAACCCTGCTGGGGCACCTGGGTGGCTCAGATGGTTGAGTGTCTGCCTTCAGCTCAGGTCATGATCCCAGGGTCCTGGGATGGAGTCCCACATTGGGATCCCTCCTGGGCGGGGAGCCTGCTTCTCCCTCTGCCTCTCTCTCTCTCTCTTTCTGACTCTCATGAATAAATAAATAAAACATTTAAAAAATATTAAAAAAAAAAAAAGAAAAGAAACCAACCCTGCTGACACCTCGATCTTGAACTTCCTAGCTTCCAGAACAGTGAGAAACAAAGGTCTGCTGTTGAAGTCACTGAGGCAGTGGTTATCTTGTGAGGGCGGCTTGAGGAGCCTGACACAGGCAGGAGATCTGGCTTCTGGTTCCCACCACTCTCCTACCTGGTAGCTGTGAACTCTGAGAAGTCATTTCTACTCCACTGCCTCCCTGGTGTGGTGCTCATAACTGCCCCACAGGGACCAGCCCAGAGGATCAGAATGGTGTAGGATTTAGCATTGGAGCGGATCTAGGAGATGTCCGGGTCTGGTGGTTTCCAAACCCCCGCTGCTTCTCAGGGTTATGCAAATACAGGAGGCCTACTCGAGATCTACCCGTCAGAATAAATGGTGGTGAGTGTGTGTTGGGTGGGTGGGGGGCACAGTGGAATAGGAATTTTTATTTCAACGGGAAGGATGTTATACTGCAGGTTGAGAATGAATGCATCACCGCTGATGGGGCTGATGCCAGGGAGGGAAATGAGCTGCCCAAGTCAGATGCTCAGTGTAGGGCAAACAAAGCTGGGACCGAGGTGAGGTCTCCTCATGCAGGCTGCTCCTGGCTCTAACTCTTCCTCGTGCATTCAGGGCAGAGTAGGGAGAACCAGGAGAGCTGTCCTGATAGGGACTGCACTGCTCACCCCTTCCCGCTGCCCCAGGAACCCCAATTCTTCAGGCTAGAGGCACTTCCTAGGCCTTGTCATCCTGTCCTGGACGCTCAGAGTGAAGACTCTGTGCCTGCTCCTTCCAGGCCCTTCCCCTCACAGGACAGTCACTCTCAACTAACCCTGAGACTGTGACCAAGTCAGTTCACCTTTTTGAGCCTAGAGTCCCCTCTGTACAGAGAGAGAGAAAGGCAGGACTCTTCAGGGTGACCTTCTGGCTGGAGGTGCTGACCATAGCCCCTTGGGGCTGGAAGATCATGGAACTGTCTTCGCGGCGCACCTGGAGAAATGGATCCCTTTGGGACATGCGGGCAGTGCCTTGTCATAACCATGTTTTCTAGTTTCGGTACTTGGCGCTCTGACCTCTGGGGCCTTGCTGACCCTGGAGGGACTGGTGCTAGCCAGTTCTTGAGAGCATGATTTTCCTACGCAAACCAACCAATCTGGAGCCCCCTAATCACCTCATTTATTGGACTTTTGCTCTTTGGGCCACCAGCCACCTGCTGCAATCACCCCAGGGCCAGGTACCACACAACTAGGGACAGCCCCTGTGCCCCAGAGCCTGCCAAAATTATGCCAACCAGCCAATTCTACACCTGCTTTCCCCACTTCACCATCCCTTCCCCAGGAAACCACATTAGAGGCTCTTGACCACATTTTTCCTCTCTCCCTGTGCCTCCGGACCTCCACTGGTACTTCTCTATGGGGTCCCCCTGCTTGGCGTGCTCTGCCTCCTGCTTCTTGGGACTCGTGAGTGTAAACTTCCTTCATGATTCATCTCTGTGTCTGCAAGCCTTAGCAAACAAATCCCGCTGAAAACAAATCCTGAGTCCCCTCAAATCTGGGCCTGCCGTGACCTTGTGCAACCCCTTCTGGGGTTCACATCCCCTCCAGTCTATCTCCTGTGTGATGTACAAATACGTTCATTGTCTATGTGTACCTCCCACACAAAAGGTCTGGAGCCCTCCGACCCAGTCAACTTCTAGGCTGGCAATGGAATGCCTCTCAAGGCCCCCACAGCCCCCTCAGCCATGGGGTCTTACTGCCTTAGGCACCAGGCTTTTCTGCTTTGAGAGAGCTAGAAAAGTCTGCATTATGCTCACCACAAACCTGATTCTCCCAGCTGTTGGTCCCTGGGTGGACTCCTGGCCTCTGGGGACATTCAGAATTAGCTCAGTCCCGCTTCAATATGACAACCCTTCAGCTATTTTCAAAGCAGTTCTTGGTTCCCTTAGAGGCATTTCTTCTCCTGTCTAAACACCTCCAGTTCCTTCCTGGTACCCTGGAAGTTGAGAATCAGGCTTTTCGCCATTCCGTGTCTCTAGAAGATTGCATCTTAAGGCCCATCTCTCAAAGTCAAGCTTGAAGGAGAAGACAGGACCCGGACCTAAAAAGATGCCTGACCTCCACTGATTGTGAAATCTCTAATTTTTAAACGTTGGTACAAACTTATGAAATGGTAGTTGCATGGAGCGACTGGCCCTCTTCCAGCCCCTGCCCAAGGCCAGTTCCTCTGGACAGCTGGGCGACTCCCTAGCTGGAGGGGAAGGAGTTTTCCTACCACAACTTGTGGCACCTCCACCGCTGCCATGGGAGAGTGGACGCCTGAGCCCCACATGCCCACTTCTAGTGTTTCATGAGAAGCTGGACATTCAGATTTCTAATGGGAACTCTTTAATCTTTAAATGTTGGTATCAATTTACAAAACACAGTGTAAACTAACAAAAACATGTCTTTGCAATGGCTCGAGCTCCGGGACAACTAGTCTGCCTCCCGTCACGAGTGCCACCCCCAGCCAGGGTTACTCTCCCCTCAGGACAGGGTGGTCACTCAGTTCCCCCCAACCCCAAAGGGCTTTCTCAGCTATAGCATTCTCTGACCATGGCTCCCCGTGCTGGTTAATTTTATGTGTCAGCCAGACTGGGCTCTGGGATGTCCAGTTATTTGGTCAAAGGTTATTCCGGGTGTTTCCGTAAAGATTTTGGATTAGATTAACATTTGATTCAGTACACTGAGTAAAGCAGATTGCTCTCTCTAATGCGGGTGGGCCTCATCCAATCAGGCAAAGGCCTACTAGAATTAAAAAGGCTCACCTTCTTCTGAACATGAGAGAGTTCTTCTTGCCTGACACCCTTTTAAGTGTGGCATTGACAGTTTCCTGTCAATGACAGTTCCTTTTGAAGTCAAATTAAAACTTCAGCTCTTCTGAGTCTTGGCTTTGTTGGCGAAGAACTATCTAGAACTATCTAGAACTATCCCATGGCTTCTCCTGGGTCTCCAGCTTGTTGCTGCTGAGCCATATATACTATTGGTTCTGTTTCTTTGGGAGACTAACACATTCTCCTTAACCAAAGGAGAGCTATAAATCTGAGAAAAAAACTAAACATTGTATCAAATGAAAACACTTTTTCTTGTTCTCTGCCTGACCATTTATACCATATTTCCAGTGGTAAATATAATAACAATGACAACTACCATTTATCAAACACTTTTTGTGTTACAAGCATGGTATTAAGCTATATATATATATATATAAGAATTTACAGGGGCACCTGGGTGGCTCAGTTGGTTAAGCATCTGCCTTTGGCTCAGGTCATGATCTCAGGGTCCTGGGATTGAGCCCTGCGTCGGGCTCCCTGCTCAGCAGGGAGTCTGCTTCTCCCTCTCCCCCTGCCTCTCTCACCCCTGCTCGTGCTCTCATTCTCTCTCAAATAAATAAAATCTTAAAAAAAAGAAAATGAATTTACATGTATTTATAAAATTATATATAATATATAAATATATAATTTATATATAAATTGTATGTTTATATATTATATATATTTATGAAATTTGTAAAAATTTATAAATATATATTCTTATATATAACATATATAACATAAATATGTGTATTAATAAATATACAAGACAAATATATATTTATATTTTATATATTTATAAACAAGTTTATAAATATATACTTAACATTATTTATATATATATATATATATATTTTTTTTTTCCTATATAATCAACATACCAGAAGACATGAGTGTCATGAGGACAGAGGCCTTCCCACCACTGTAGCCTGTGCCAGGACCGGTGTTTATAAGGAGGAGGTGCTCAATAAATTACACATTGAATTAAGGAATGAATTGTTTTTTAAAATAGATACTATTAGTATCCCCTTATTACACATGAGGAAATGGAATCTCCGCGGCACGAAATCAGCAGCCCAGGATCACAGGATGAAGAAATGGTGGAGCTGAGACACAACCCCAAGTTTACTTCAGCTCAAAACCCACATTCCTGATCTTCTGCCCCCTCCCGCTGCACATGGAAGAGCCAGCCCCTCTCCAGTGCCTGATCTTGACCTTCGCACCTACAGCTCTCTCAGCCCACAGGGAAGCCCAGAGTGTAGCTCCTTCACGGCCCAGGGCCCCTCACCCACCCTCCCACTGACAGCTCTGCTACCAAGCCATCCACTGAGGTTTCTAAAGACTAATTTGAGAGTCTGACCACAGCTTCGTCTTTAAAAATAAAAAGGCAAGAGAGGAAACCCACTGCAGTGTCTTGGTTCACCCTGTTTTTCTCAGAGCTGCTTCAGGTAACAGGACAAACGGGCTGGTTTGGCACCTACGTGGAGAGGCCAGCATAACGGAGGTGAGACCGACCGCTCTTCATCCCAAGTAGGAAGAACTTCTGGGGAAATGTACACAATTTGCAAAGACTACCGCCTCTTTATGCTCCGTCTCTGTAACGCCATATGGGTCAAACCACACAGCAGGCCGGCAGATAAAAGCAGGTTGTGAAGGAAGGGCTCCAGAGAGACCAAAGCAGAGGTGAGAGCTTGCACAAAAATGGGGGCGCTGTCAGACCCACTTGGGGTGGAAGGCACAACACGGGACGATGAGTAACTCGGCTTTGAATGGGGCCACGTACACAACTCTCTTCATCTGCTCCTAAACAACCAGACCCTCCCACACCCAAGTATCTGGAAAACAACCCTGATTGCCTTGCTCCCTCATGGAAGCCATTTCAGTCCAAAAATACACTGGGCACCCCTACATCCGCTTTGTCCAAAACAAACAATAGTCTGATTTCTCTTTCTGTCCCTGAAGCATCAAGCTCCCATGTCAATGATTGCCGTACAACACAACCATTCTGAGCATGACATGGTAAGGTCTGAGGAAGGGTGCCCTGGAGCCCCTGAGCCTAGCACCTTAGCCAGAACAGGGGCCCCTACGTGCTTGGGTGGGGATCCCCGTGATGACAAGATGGCAGCACGGGAGCTACAGCACAGGGAGTGAGGGGGGAAGGGGTCTCAGGGCAAGGCCTTTAAGACAAGGGGCATGCAGGTTGGGAAACACCGAGAAGAGGGAGGGCATAAAGAGGAGAAGATATTCCTTTCTTCTTTTATCCCAGTATCACAGCTCTGTTTATTCTGAGAGGCAACCAGCTGCAGCTCCAAAATAGACATGCTGAGAACCGCCTCTAATGACAAAGAGTGCTTCTGCAGGCACCAAGGTTAGAACAGCCCCTTCCAAGGGAAAAGAGCAGAGCCTAGAAGGGAGACACTCCTGGGGGCCTTTCTCCTTCTGCCCTGCCAGCCTGAGGCAGTAGTGGCTCTTTCCAGAGTCCCCAGGACATAATACACAGCTGAGCAGCTGCAGAGCAGAGAGCAGGGCCCCTCAGTCACTTGCAGCCCCAGTGACAGTGTTCGGCTCTTCCCTGACAGGGGGTCCCATGGCCAGGGGTGACGAATGGCTTTCTTCTCCCCCAGACCCGAATAGCCTTTCCCAGCAGCCTTTCGGAGCACAGGAGAGATAAGGAGACAACCCCACAGAACCAGCGTTTGTTAAGCATGTGTGTGTACAGGTGCAATCACAAAGAAAAGCAATGCAGCAGATGGAGTTAAACCAATACGGAAGACTTTATCCGGTACTATTGCAACTGGGGATAGAGTTTAAACTCATCTCCAGATGTAGCAGGGCCAGCTTGGTTTATAGCCAAGGGGCAAGGTGAGGGAATCAGTGGATGGAAATCATCAAGAGGAACTTGGTTGGGTGTCAAGGATGGGGGATTCCTGCAAACGGCGCATGGCAGGCCAGGGACGAAAGGCTAAGTGTGAAGCCTAGTTGAGAAGAGGACTCAGTGGGAAGGAAGCAGAGAGATGAGCAGTTTGGGGGAAAAGCTGTTCCCCTCCCTTACCTCCCCTGGAAACAAGCCAACATGGGCATCAGCCGTCATAAGAACCACCAGAATGAGATGATGGTCTCCAGCTCCCTAGAACTAGTAACCAGAACAGTGTGGGTCGGGCCCACAGAAAGGCCAATCCCACCCACAAAGCAGGCCCAACCTGGGCCTGACTCCACCACCTGCCTTTCAGTAGGACCCGCTTTTGTCCCCTGGCTTCAGACGAGAAGTCAACAAGAGGCTGACAAGAGATTCCCCACCAGTGCCTACTGCACGCGCAGGGGCAAGTGTCCCCGCCTAGCTGGATACCTGGCTGAGCAGGGACACCCGGACAAGCCCAGACCCTCACACAGTTGATGTGTTCTGTGCCTCAGCAGCTCCATCTTCCAGGACATGTGCTCTGCACTTTGTAGCTGCCCAGAATTTCAGGGCCTCCACCTGCTCTCTACACTCCCTCCAGGGTGTCTCAGGGAGGGCTCGGCCACTCCCTAAGCCAAGAGGGCCCCTGGGCTCAGGCCACACAGGATAAACGGCCCCTGCTATTATTTCCAAATGAATCCATTCATGAAGTCCCTCTGTGGTGTGTGTGTGTGTGTGTGTGTGTGTGTGTGTGTGTGTGTGTGTGTGTGCGCGCGCGCGCACGCGTGGGCATGTTTAAAATTACTAATTGGTGAAAGTAGATATTTAAAATACATCAAGATATTTGTTGCCTTATTTTGATATTTCTTCTTTTTTAATCCAGAGAGCCTCCAAAAATGGGAAAGGCCCAGACCTTTCTAGAATTTGAGAGACCTTGTTTGCAGGGAATTTGTACCTCTTCGAACTGAAGCTACAAATGCCAATAAGCCGGCATCCAGCCTCCCCTTTCCTCTCCCCCCCACCCAGTGTTACTCTGTAGGTTGCCGCCCGCCAGTGCCCTGGGCGCAGTCCCTGACCTCCCTTTCTGCCAGGCAGCATCCCCTCCTCTCCACACACACAGACCCACAAATATAAACGTCCCCCGACAGACTTGAGCTGGGGTCCCCAGGCTGGCAGGATCCTCTCCCAGTGTCTGCTCTACAATCTCATAAGTTTCAAACGGGACTTCCTGCCTCCCTGGGGGATGCAGGCTCAGTCACAAGCTATTTGCATATTGCAAAGGCTGACCTGCACAGGAACACCCCCGTCCCCTCAGGAACTGCCTCCCCGGGAGTGAGATTAGGTAACAGAGGGGGAAATGAAGGAGGCTAGAAGCCTGGGCCCCGCTCTGATCTTGGCCTAGCACAAAGGAACGCACCCTGCAGGATTTCTGGCAGACATTGGTCTACCCAGCTGAAAGACTTCCTCAACTTAACTAGGCCAAGGCTGGCCCACCACCTCAAGACCCAGGGCACCCAAATCTGCAGAGGCTGTGCCATTTACTAGGAAACAAACTAGATTAGCATAAAACTTTCAAGCTGGGAAGGAGGAAGGGATGGGTATTAGTCCAAAGCCCTGGAAAAAGTAGACAGCTTCTTCCCGTGGGGGCAGGTGACTTGCACTGGGGGCACACCCGGGAGGGAGTCCCAGTCTGGAGGACTGCTCTGATGAAATACATCGACTGGGTGGCTTATAAATGATAGGCATTTATTTCTTACAGTCTGAAGGCTGGAAGTCTGAGATTGGGGTGCCAGCATGATCAGATGAGGGCCCCCTTTCCAGGGTACAGATTTCTTGCTGTGTCCTACATGATGGAGGGGAGCACGCTGGGCTCTCTTTTATAAGAGCACTGATCCCATTCGTGAGGGCTTTGTGTTTGTGACCTAATCACCTCCCAAATGCCTCACATCCTAACACCATCACCTAAGGGGGGGCAGGGTTTCAGCATATGAATTTGTGGTGTGTACACATTCCGATCGTGGCAGGTGGAGAGATTGAGGGGGATAGGAGGTGCTTGAGAGGGTGCCTGTCCTCAGGAAGGTTCAACTAATCCTAGGGCCTGGGATGGAATAGAGTACCCTGAGATTTTCTAGAATAGGACTCAGGTCATCCTAAGACTCAAGTTCCTAGTCTTGACTTGCCTCTTTGGGTTTCACATTTTCTGTGGATCACAGGAAGTGGAATTTCAGATAGGTTACTGTCTTAGTTGAAAAAGCAGCTGAACTAATCTTTGACAAAGCAGGAAAGAATGTCCAATGGAAAAAAGACAGTGTCTTCAACAAATGGTGTTGGGAAAATTGCTGGACAGCCACAGGCAGAAGAATGAAACTGGACCATTTCCTTACACCACACACAAAAATAGACTCCAAATGGTTGAAAGACCTCAGTGTGAGACAGGAGTCCATCAAAATCCTAAAGGAGAACACAGGCAGCAACCTCTTTGACCTCGGCCGCAGCAACTTCTTCCTCGAAACATCGCCAAAGGCAAGGGAAGCAAGGGCAAAAATGAACTATTGGGATTTCACCAAGATAAAAAGCTTTTGCACAGCAAAAGAAACAGTCCACAAAACCAAAAGACAACCGACAGAATGGGAGAAAATATTTGCAAATGACATATCAGATAAAGGGCTAGTATCCAAAATCTATAAAGAACTTATCAAACTCAACACCCAAAGAACAAATGATCCAATCAAGAAATGGGCAGAAGACAGGAACAGACATTTTTCCAAAGCAGACATCCAAATGGCCAACAGACACATGAAAAAGTGCCAACATCGCTCGGCATCAGGGAAATCCAAATCAAAACCTCAATGAGATACCACCTCACACCAGTTGGAATGGCTAAAATTAACAAGTCAGAAAACGAGAGATGTTGGCGGGGATGTGGAGAAAGGGGAACCCTCCTACACTGTTGGTGGGAATGCAAGCTGGTGAAGCCACTCTGGAAAACAGTATGGGGGTTCCTCAAACAGTTGAAAATAGAGCTACCATACGATCCAGCAATTGCACTACTGGGTATTTGCCCCAAAGATACAAATGTAGGGATCCGAAGGGGTACGTGCACCCCAATGTTTATAGCAGCAATGTTCACAATAGCCAAACTGTGGAAAGAGTCAAGATGTCCATTGACAGATGAATGGATAAAGAAGAAGTGGTATATATATACAATGGAATATTATGCAGCCATCAAAAGGAATGAGATCTTGCCATTTGCAACGACGTGTATGGAACTGGAGGGTGTTCTGCTGAGTGAAATAAGTCAATCAGAGAAAGACATGTATCATATGACCTCACTGACATGAGGAATTCTTAATCTCAGGAAACAAACTGAGGGTTGCTGGAGTGGTGGGGGGTGGGAGGGATGGGGTGGCTGGGTGACAGACATTGGGGACGGTATGTGCTATGGTGAGTGCTGTGAATTGTGCAAGACTGTTGAATCACAGATCTGTACCTCTGAAACAAATAATGCAATATATGTTAAGAAAAAAAGAAGAAGAAGAAGATAGCAGGAGGGGAAGAATGAAGGGGGGAAATCGGAGGGGGAGACGAACCATGAGAGACGATGGACTCTGAGAAACAAACTGAGGGTTCTAGAGGGGAGGGGGTGGGGGGATGGGTTAGCCTGGTGATGGGTATTAAAGAGGGCACGTTCTGCGTGGAGCACTGGGTGTTATGCACAAACAATGAATCATGGAACACTACATCAAAAACTAATGATGTAATGTATGGTGATTAACATAACAATAAAAAAATTGAAAAAAAAAAAAAGAAAAAGCAGCTGAGAAGCTTCGTTGGAACATTTGGAATGTGGCAGTGTATGGAAGAGATGCGGGAGGTGTTGCCAGGACCGAGGGCCCTTGTATTCCTGGGGCAGTATCACTGGGAAATACTCTAAAAACGGAAGGTACGTTTGGGGTGGTTGTTTGGGATCCTTCTCCCTGGACCCTGCAGTCTCTCATTACTTCATCCCGTTCTCAACCCTCCAGGGGTTCGTTTGGTGGCCTTGGACAGGAAGGTCTATTTCTAACCACTCGGCCCAACAGTCCCCATCCTGAGAGGCATCTCTGGCCTCCCTCATTTTCAGATGTGTACTTCTTGCCTTGGGGGAGGTACAGACTATTAGTAATGATAACTTTAAAATAACAGACATCTAGTAGGACTTTTTAATGTGCCCGCCACAAACAGGAACTTAACACTCAAAGCAGAAAGGTCGGTACTATGACCCTCTGGCCGTGTTACACGTGAGGGAACTGAGGCATGCAGAGGTTACAATAAGTCTCTCGATGTCATAGAGCTAGGACATGGCAGCCCCGACTCCTTCCTGAACCAGTACACCACACCAGCCTTCATGGAAACATATAGCACTTCGTCACGTTGTGGAGAAAAGCCACCGGGGCTTTGGCACTTCCCTGCTCTTGCGAACTTGTTTTTATTTCTTTTCCCCCGTAGAAAGCATGTGCTTCTGCATGTCAGGGGTCAGTTCTGGGTGCAGCTGCTTTCCCAGGGTCTCCTCTGGCCCCCCTCAGCCTGGGGCTGGGCCCCAGGGACTGTGAGTATTACCCGTCAGCGAACATCACTGAGTGCCTGCCGAGTGGGCAGGCAGAAGAGAGAAGAGAAAGGCAAGCGAGGTGTGAGGCAGGAACTTAACGACCTAGTTGGACGGGTGGACGCGTGCACGGATGAATTCCACGGGGTGGGGTGTGGTAAGTGCTATAAGAGAGGCACAGATCAAATTATACACGGGAGCAGCCAAAGAGAAAGGGGTACCCTCGCCCAACCGGGAAGGGCAGCCCGGGCATTTGCATAGGTTTGTTTGCTTGTTTTAAGATTTTATTTATTTATTTGAGAGACAAAGAGAGACAGAGAATCAGCAGGGAGCCCGACCCAGGATCCTGGGATCATGACCTGAGCCCAAGGCAGATGCTTAACAGGCTGAGCCACCCAGGCAACAAAGGAGGTAGGTGGGGAGCATTGTCAGCAAAACTTAGAAGGAATGTGGGCAAACAGCTAGAAAGAAAGTAAAGGCTTGCTAGGGATTGACAGTGCCAAGGTTTATAAAGGCGACTCTACCCGGCAGCTATGCATGAGACAGATTTGCAAAGAAAGACCTGGGGGCAGCAATTGGGAGGCTGATGCATCGAGTAGGGCGAGAAGACTCACCCAGGATGGGAGGTAATAATAAAGGGGAGATAAAGGGAGATGTCTGAGGTAGAACCCACAGGGAATTGGTAGCTATTGGAGGGAACCCATGTTGCCTACAGCCTTCTCCAGTCACCGGGAGCCTGGTGAGGCTATTCATCAAGTTGGAGGATGAGAAGGGCTGGAAAATTCTATTTAGGATTGCGGCCATCCCTGGATGGGTAGAGAAAGTGGGAGGGCTAATCATGCTCGCTTAACAGTAGCTCAAGAATCTATGCGCCTAATTCCATTTGATGCCTGTGGCACTGAATGCAAGGACTCTCATCTCCATGTCCCCCTATGTCTGCCTCTCTAAGGCTCCTTTTGGCAAAGCGCATTTCCAGTTCCATCTCTGTCATAAAGCTTCCTTCCCATCCCTCAATAGAATGAGCTCTTCCTCCCTGTTAGGCACATCTTGCTTTTTGTGAACATGCTATGCTCACTCTTTTGGACTGTAGGTTTCTTGTAAACTGGGAATAGTAGCTTATACACTCCCGGGTGTATTTAGCACAGGACTAGAATATAAGGAGTAGACCATCATTCACCCAAGAGTATGGCACTGAATGGCTCTGGCCCTGGCCCAGTCACCTGGGGTACACGTTCTGCAGCTACATAGGGTCCCTCCTTGCATGCCTGTGGGATGTCCCTTGCAGCCCACGGTGGAAGAGATACAGCACAGCTCTGTCCCTTCCTAGTGTGTCACAGACACAGTTCTCAATGAGGGAAACTGAAGGACTCCATAAAAATCTGCTCTTTGCTTCTTTTCCTGTTCCTATTCTTGCTAGGACCGCACCCCCACTTTACACATGCCTCAATGCAAACAGTGTATGTCGTCCTCCTAAGGGATGACAAGGAGTTAACAATTTCTCTAGGATAGATAACATCTAAGGAAGGACCAGGGGAGAATGATCAGAGGAAGCCTTCATATACATATTCCAGACCACTGGCGCTAGACATCTCAACACCAAGACCCCCGGGCTCCAAGGAATAACCCCTGGGCCCTTGTCCTTGTTCGATCTGGTTCTGGAGGCCTGAGAGGGCGCGTACACCAGCCCACAATCCTCAGTAAAAACCCCAGGTCCCGAACAAAGACGAGACTCCCTTCTTTCCTGAGTCTCCCGGACACTCTGTCTGTACCTGCGTCCTCTCTGTCCTTCCAGTCAACTCTGCTCTCACCTCCTGCTGGCTCCCGCTTGATTTCTATCCTGTGCGTAGCCACTGGGGACTCTTTTGGCTGGGTCTGCGGGAACCCCTGTGGGTCCTCGGACCCAGCCTGCCATCATCAGCTACAGCGATTCTGAGCCTTGCCTTCCTCCTCTGTAAAATGGGACAATGATGGGCAGCTATTTGAGTTGCCCGAAGGATTCAGCTCAAGGCCGCACGTAGGATGTCTGGGCACTCAGGGACTGGCTCCCAGGCACTCCACGGCCAGGAACAGGAAGGCAGCCTCCGGGTCTAATCTTAGCCCTGCAGTGGCCTGGGTATTTCCTTACTTCCTCCTCTGCAGCACGAGGGAGAGTAATCTTGACCTGCAGGACCGGGAATGGGTGAGATGACCAGTAAGAATCCACAGAAATATGTAACAGAAACCCTTCCCCCGTGGGTGGACCAACTCGGCATGTGGTAGACCTTTCTGGAGCTCCTTCTCTTTTTTTTTTAAGATTTTAATTTTAAGTGATCTCTACACCCAACGTGGGGCTCGAACTCACATCCCCAAGATCAAGAGCTGCACGCTCTTCTGATTGCACCAGCCAGGTGCCCCTTTAGGGCTTCTGTTTGGAGCTGTCCCACAGCCCACTCCAGGCCCAGGCCAGACCTCGCCTCTGCCTTGCCCCGGGGAGGGTCTGTGATGAGAAAGATGAAGGGCTCCGGGAGCACCGTGGGGTGGGGGGATAGGGCAGCGCTAGCTGGGAATCAGGGACTCCACAGGCTTAGTGGGTGTGGGAAGAGCTGTCAGAGGCCAGCGGGTCCAGACTTGAGCACCGTGCAGGAGAGGCCCCTCTCGGCCACCGTCTGCCTGAATTCTCCTAGTGATAAGGCCCTGGTTGCCTCAAAATGCTAGTAGCCTGCTCCATTGCTCAGAGCTCCAATTCTAAGGGGGCCTTCTTTTATATTCAGCCCCAGTACGCTTCTCTGTAACGTCCTGGGACTGCCTTCCGGACGCACACAGAACAAAGCACATCTCTCTCCTACACCGGAGAGCCCTTCAGTGTGAGGAAACAGCTTCTTGGCCCCTTCTGGTTTTCTCCAAATTGAAACTGCGTCAGCCCTTCAAACAGGTCTCACAAGACAAACAGGTCTCAGAAGACCACAGAAGGACCACGGTCTGATGGGCTGAGCTGGCCCTGATCCCAGGTCCTGCCCCGGTCGGGAGACTCTCCCGGGGTCAGTGGATACCCTGTACTTTTCCCCATTTTCCACCACAAGGGGACCAGGAGGGGCAGCTCTCCTTGGATGAGCTGCCTCAGAGGCTGATATCCCAAGGATGCCCAGCCAAACTCTGGCCCCGCGGGCATCGTGGGGGGGGGGTGTGTTCTGTCACAAAGAAGTGGGTCAGTGCCCGCACAGCAATGACAGTGCCAGCACTTAGCGAACGTCGTTTCCGCCTAGAGGTTCTAGATTTCACACGGGAATGGCTCTGCCTGCCGCTGGTCTGACCCAGGTGGCAGTGTTGTGGGGCCCTCCGGCCCGATCCCAGGGCTCAGCCTCCTCCTACCAGCCTCCCCAGGGCAGGGCAGGCTGCTGCAAAGGGGTGACCTGTAAGGCCAAAGCGTCCCCATGGAAGCATCGATGGCGGGGGAGGGGGAGGGGGAGGTGAGGGGACAGCAGAACACTTCTGGGGGACAGCAGTGGGGTGGCACAGACAGTACAAGGCCCCAGCTCCTCCCAAATCTCCCCCAAAACACAGACCACCTCCCACCGGTGTTAATCCACCCCAACAACAAAGCCCTAATAGGACGCTACGGTGGGCTTGAGGGTCCAACCCTTTCGGTGCTCTTCAATCCGACTAGGGCAGTCACAGGCTGGGGAGAGGGGGAGCACTAGAGGTCTGCGTCTCACCAGCATAAGGAAGTGACACATACCTGCCATGCTGACAGGGAGTCAGAGGGGGAATCACGCCCAGGAAGTGGAGAGGAGAGATCAGGTTGGCCTGGAGGAGGGTGGGAGAGGGGAGGAGGGACGAGCCCCTGGGAAGGGCAGGCTCCCTGCACTGCCACAGGCTCTAACTTTTCAAACTCCACTGGCCCTGCCTCCAGGATGATGAACTGGGTCAGCGAATCGATAGGAGGCTCAGGGCCTGACCTGGATTAGAACAGGCCTGCCAGGCACTGGACAGCAGTCCGTGTCCATAAAAGGAAGTTCCAAAGAGAGGCCAGGGCATCCCCTTCCCCCCCCCACCCCCGGGGCACCCCGGCAGGTGAGTGAATACCAAAGAGATGTGCACACACAGCTCTTCGTTTTTGTGAGCAGAAATTTGCCTTTTCTCAGCACAACTGGGCAGAGCTGGCTGCAGAGATGGATGTGAGGAAGGAGAAAAATTCCCGAGGGAGGGTGTTGGATCCTGGGTGTTATCAGTGGCAGGAAGTGGGGGATGGGGAGGTGAGCAGGGGGCTGCTCCAAAGCCCAGGGAATCTGGGTATAGAGCCCCAAGGGACTGTAGCTCACTGGGAACCCTGGAAATGCAGGGCGGCTGGGGCCTCATCAGCACCTCATCTCCCCTGGGGAGCCCACCTTGGATGCCAGGGTCCAAGGGTCTTTCTGGCTCCATTTTAGCAACCTCCCAATTTTGCAGAGCGGGGGCCTGGCACCCGCATGGGAGAGAGAGCTCTCCCAGCCCAGGGCTCTTTCCTTTGAAAGGCCAAATCCTCATCACTCTTCCCTTCATCACTCCACCGGCTATTTGAACCACCAAACATTTTATTTAGAGAATAATCAAGGGCCTTTTTCCTGGTTATCATTGGGAAGAAGAAATCCCCAGCTCTAGACCCAGAGGGCCAAAGACATACAGTCCTGACCTTTTCTTTTCCCCCTCCTTCCTGCTAGTCAAAATATACCAGGTACAATGGTCTTTGCACAAGTTTTTCACATCCTTTTTTTATTCTTGTCGTTCACAGCATATATGGCATCGTTTTGAGGTAGTTCACTGCACTTTGGGGCATCCTGCCAGGGGAAATCCTGCCCCCGAAACCTATCCCCCACATTTACACAGCGCCCCCCCCCCCGCCCGCACCTGTAGGGTGTAATCACCCTGAGCCCCCGCCCCCCGGTCACGGAGAAAGTTGGCTCCCAGATCCCCCCGGCGGCAAAAGAAAAGGGGGGGGGGGGGGGGGGGGGCGACAACCCTTCCCCTTGCAACGAACTCTTCCTTAGGTTGTCCTCTGGCCTTTGTGATATCGTGGCTTCTTCTTTCCTTATAGCTGGTTGAGTCAGGCCCCACTTGGAGCATCCACTGCCCTCCCTTAACATCATTTGCCAGAATTGCAAATTTACATGGATTCCTTAGACTACCTGATTCAAGTCGGCCTCTCTCTTTGGAGGCTAAGTTCTGGGAGGGCAGGGAAGATGGAGTTTCTTCACTCAGCACTGTGGCACTCAAGTCTAGTTGACTCGATGACATCTGCTGATTGATAAAATGAAGGTGGCCTGCCGCCTGTGTAAGAAGGTGTGAGCGTGTAGTTTACAGTAACTGTGAGAAACTGACCTAATGTGGCTGAGGCCCATCCCACTCCAAATGTGTAGAAATGCTGAATAAGACGTAACAAACATAATCGTAATCGCACCCAAGCTGGGAAGAAGAAATTGGCAGATATCGAACTAGAGGGGGCTTGCGTCCAGAACACTAAGGGAAAACTGAGGCTGTGGACACCTTGGGAGCTGGGGCTGCGGCGTTGATGTTCGTGTGGGTGGTGTCATCCCGCTGCAGATGCTTGGGAGGCGGGGACTGAGCACAGAGAATGAACACTGCCGTGATGATGTGATTATGAGAAGGGCACCAGAAACACTGCTCACCAGCCTGCAGAGGTGAGAAAGCTTGACTTCTGCCTGGGCCCAGTTAAAAAAAGATAGGAATGAAAAACCCAAACCTGTGCCATTCTACCTAAGTGGGATAGGAAGTCCAATCCAAGGAATTAAAATAAAACAAAGCCAGAAGTGGTAACAAGTGACTCAGATGTTTCCTCTGAAAAAGCACAACTCTGTAGGACCCTTGCTGAATCAGAAATACATGGGACCCCCTTCCCACCTCATGTACACACACACACAACAGTTCAAATTGACAAGCTATGTGGGCAGACAACCAACACCGAGGGAGGCTCAGCAGATGCAAATTATGGACTAGACAACCAAGAATAAAAGTTAATAGAAAAATTCAGGACTATACGAAGCATATTTGAAATCTTTAAATAGAGAAAAAATATTATGAGAAGTCCAAGTGGATGATCCTAATGGCCACACAGGGAAGGGGAATGTTGAAAAGCTAGAAACACAAAAACATGAGTTGACGGTAGTTTGGAAAATGGAAGGAAAACAATTACAGTCAGAGCCTTATGATAAGGTCTTTCTACTTTGGGGAGAAGGGCAACAATATTGACCAATGGGAGATTTTCAAGTCATGTGCCAAAAGTGAGCAAAACAATTAGAATAACAGAATTGTAATATATAACTTCTAAATCAGGAGGGTGAAAAAGAAGGAAATAAAAGAAACACTGTGAATCTTCTGAGAGGCAATAAGGTAGGAAAAAAGGCAAATATGAAATAATATAGCAGAAATGTCTTAGTCAATAGAAGTCTTAAATTTTAAAAAGCTTGAATTGACTCTTAAAAGACAAAGACCTTCAGACTCAATTTTTTAAAAAAATCCAGCTCTATTTAGTTCACAAAAGCCAAACCTAAAACATTAAGACATAGACCAGTTGAAAATAAGGGGGTAGAAAAGTATCAACCAGACAATTACTAAATGAAAGTGAGTTGATACAGAGATAGAAAACAACAAACTCAATTTGAAAAAAAAAAAAACAAACCTAAAAATATGATTATAGGGAAATGACTTTAAAAAGGAAAAATTCACCAGGAAGGTATAATAATAAATAACCCAAACGCAAAGAATTCAAAATATAAAGCAAAAAATTAACAGAAGTAAAAAAGAAGTTTTTCTTTCCCAACTTCGCTTGGCCTGCAATCCACAGAACTATAGAGTGCCTTCAATTCAACTGAACCTACCAGACTGAGCTATGCCAACAGCCCTGTGTGGCGGTGGGACTCTATCTATAGGGAAGGTGAGCAAAGAGGGAGGACAGTGAGATCTAATGGAAAAACTGAAAACCCACTACATTTAAGACCTTGCGCTAGGCACTTACAAACCATCTTAGGCAACCTCACAGAAATCCAAAGAGGTTGGATTAATAACTGCAATCTACAGAGAACTCAAAATTCAAACACATTTAGTAACTTTTCAAAGGTCACAAGACTAGTGAGCGATAGAGATTGAATTCAGACCATTGATATGATCTCCGTGAAGCCAGGGACCATTTTTCACCCTGTCACCCCAATACATCAAACTATGCCTACCATAGATTAGGTACTTGATAAATGCCCACTGCTATAGACTGAATGTTTGATCCCCCCCCCCATTCATACACTGAAATCTTAACACCCGATGTGAAGGTATTATGAGGTGGGCCTTTGGGAGATGATTAGGTCACGAAGGTGGAGTCCTCATGAATGGGGTTAGTGCTCTTATAGAGGGGATCCCAGAGAGCTCCCTCACCCCTCCCACCCCATGAAGATACAGCCAAAGAAGACTGCCTATGAACCAGGAAGTGGGCTCTTCCTAGACACAGTATCTGCTGGAGCCTTGTGCTTGGACTTCCAGTCTCCAGAACCGTGAGAAATAAATGTCTATTGTTTAAGCCATGTGTCTGGTATTTTTGTTACAGCAGCCTGAAGAGACAAAGACACCTGCTGACTGACTGAATGAATTCAGATACCCCCAACCTGTGTGTTCCCATTACGGCCAGAGCACCTACTCTACCAACTCCCTTAATCTTGGCGATCTGTCTCTTCACTCAACCCTAAGTTCCCCTCCAACAAAGCCTCTTCCTTTCTCCAGCCTGTTCACTGGCCAGTTCCCCCTTCCTCATCCAGAGTTTGCAAAGGAGAAAGAAGAAAGCCAGGCTTTCACAACATATCCAGATTGTCTCGCAAACACAGATAATTTCCTCATAGGCTGGCAGTTGGGAAGGGATGTTCCGGAGAGTTGCTGAAGGAGAAGGCAGGCACAGGGCGGTCCAATGCACTGGAGATTTGGGGGAGAATCTTCCCTATACCACGCGGCCAATAGCAAGCATCTAGAATGCTGTGGGCAACTGAGGTATTTAAACACCAATTGAAACTGACCTGGAACGACTGAGTGGTGAAAAAATTCTTGGGGACAAAAAAGGGTCATCAGGCAGAGGAATTTTTGTCTGTTGCTATTTTAATTTCTTATTTTGAAATAATTATAAACTCATAGGAAGTTGCGAAAATAGCTCACCGAGTGCCCTGTACTCTTGACCCATCATCCTCTGGTGGTGCAGTATAATATCAAAATCAGGAAACTGACATTGTTATAATACCGGGATGAGACGACAGACCTAATTCCATTTTCACCACCTTTTACATGGATTCGTGTGTGTGTGTGTGTGTGTGTTCCTATGCCATCTTATCTCATGTATATGGATGCATAACTACTGCCACATTCAAGGTACAGAATAGTTCCATCACAGTGAAAGAACCCCCTTGATGGTCACACTTGCCCCCCACCTCTGCAAGTACTAATGTATTCCTCATCTCTATACTTTTAAGAATGTCATTTAATAAATGTAAACCTTTTGAGACTGACTTTTTTCATGATGCATAATGCCCTTAAGAACCATCCACCCAGGGACGCCTGGGTGGCTTAGTCGTTAAGCATTCTGCCTTCGGCTCAGGTCATTATCCCCGGGTCCTGGGATCGAGTCCCACATCCTGAGCTCCTTGCTCAGCAAGGAGCCTGCTTCTCCCTCTGCCTGCCTCTGTCTCTCTCTCTCTGATAAATAAATAAAATCTAAAAAAAAAAAAAAAGAACCATCCACCCATAGTCTGTTCCTTTTTATTGCCGAGTAATATTTCATTGTATGGATATACCAGTCCCCCACTGCAGGACGTCTGGGTTGTTTCCAGTTTTGGGGGTTGATTATAGCTCTTTCACAAGAGGGTGGCTAGACCCTTCAGAATTCCTGGTGAGCAGCCTCCCCTTTCAGTGTTGTGCCTGCCCAGATCGGGGAAACACCTGCAATCCAGGAAACACCTGCCATCTTTGCAGCCATGGCTCATTCCTACTGATCCTTCAAGTTTTAAGTGGAACATCACCTTTTCTGAGAAGTTTTTGTGTTGATAACCATATCCTGGGCCAGGCTTCGGTAGCTCTCCATAATCCCTTCTGTGTCCTTTGCCTCTGTACCCTCAGCTCTGGCTCAGGACCGCATGCTCAAAGAGCATCACTGAATCACTAGATTGTCAGCAAGACTATCACCATGGTCCATCCCTTCCATCCATCCTTCCTTCGTTCCTTTCTTCCTTCCCTCTCCTCTTTCCTTCTTCTTTTCTGTCTTTCTTTCTTTTTTTTTTTTTTTAAAGATTTTATTTATTTGACAGAGAGAGAGATAGCGAGAGAGGGAACACAAGCAGGGGGAGTGGGAGAGGGAGAAGCAGGCTCCCCGCTGAGCAGGGAGCCCGATGCGGGGCTCGATCTCAGGACCCTGGGATCCTGACCTGAGCCAAAGGCAGACGCTTAACGACTGAGCCACCCAGGCGCCCCTGTCTTTCTGTCTTTCTTCACAACTATGGTCATTTTCTAACACAGGCTATCCCTTCCTGTGATTACAACACACTCCTGAAGCAATGTCATAAAGGAGGATGGTCATCACCCTGCGGGCCATATTTCCTACCCAAACACTGTTGTAACCGTAATAAAGATAAGGCCACCAGGAGGGCCCCATGGTGGTTTCATGGTTTTGCTATTAGAGATAATCCTGTAATGGACATCTTAATATGTAAGGACATTTCTGCATATCTGATTGTTTCATAGGAGACAGTCCTAGAAGTAGAATGACTGAGTCAGAAGGCATCAACTCTTTATATTTCTCAGTACACGTTGCCAAGTTGCTTTCCAGAAAGGTAGTTATATTAGTTTCCTACGGTTGCTGTAACAAATGACCACAGACTTAGTGGCTTAAAATAGCACAAGTTTATCATATAGTTCAGGAGGTCAGAAGGCACAAAATTAAGGTGCCAGCAGGGCTGTGTTCCTTCTGGAGGCTCTAGGGAAGAATGCTTTTCCTTGTCTTTTCCAGCTTCTAGAGACTGCAGTTATCAGCTCCTGGTCTCTTTTCCATCTTCAGAGTCAGTAGAATAGCGCTTTCAACTCTCACTCTCTGACTTCTGCTTCTCTGGTCACACTTCCTTCTGTTGTCACCTCACCTTCCCAGATAATCTGGGATATCTCCCTCTCTCAAGATCCTTACCTTAATCACATTGGCAATGTCTCCTTTGCCCTAAGTTAACAGAGTCACAGCTTTTCAGACTAAGACAGGTACGTCTCTGGGAGGCCATTACTATGCACGCACCTGCGGAGGATTAAAGCACTGAGACTCTTTTTGAGCAAAAGGATCGCCCGAAGAGTTAAGAGGCAGAATAAAAAATAGCCATCTACTCTAAGAACACCATTCACTCAAGACTGAAGGGCAAGGCGGGCTTTCAATTTTAGGCAGGCGCAGTACAATAAAAATACCATTCTTGAAAATCAGAGGTGATTCTGCGGGAAGACTGATGTTGGCATTGCGTTCAAGCCCAGGAAAGGAACAACAACCAGTAACCACATGAACTGGTCTGTTAAATCCTATAAGCAGGGCAGCATGACCAGGACGTCAAGCTCAGTTATCTCTTTCATATAATAACTGTTGTCAAACAGTCCAGCAGGATGGAAACGATTTATTGATGTGTAATTCATGACCTTGCCGCTTGCTCTTTCTGCAAAGTTTTATTTCGTCCTAGTCATAACATAATTATGTCTTGTCAATTCCCAAGCACTATAAAGGTCACCATTTCCCTCCTTTCTCAAGTTTAATGGTCCTCCCAAAGGCACACCTGCTAGCCACAGAGCATTAGCTGCTACAGGACCAAAGCTCGACTGTTTGGTCTGCCTGCAATGCCTCCTCCCCCTTCTTCAGAGAATTTCACTCACTGTCTTTGCAGGGAACTACCCCTTCTTCCACAGCAACTGAGTAATTCTAGTGGGGGCTGCCCAGCATGGTAGACCGCCTCTTCTATCTTTCCCCCCTGCTCTGAACCACAGCATGGAACCCATTACCCAAGCTGGGGCAGACATGGCACCCTGCCCCTCTTGGCCTATGTCAGGGGGGATTGGTCCAGAAATGGACACATGGTCTTAGCCAAACCAGTCGAGTTCCTTGGCATTTTTTAAATGTTAACCCAGGGAAACAGGCTTTCTCCTGCGGGTTAAAAAGCTGTAGGTGAGAGCCTGGAAGCAATTCGCAGCTATGCCTCCTGCCTTTTGCAGAGTTGCTCTGAAAGAATGAAGCCAATGTGCACTGAGAGCCAGAAAGGCAGAAGGGCAGACCCAGAGACACTTGGCCATGTCTGAGTTCCCAGTTCCAGTTGCTCCTGAGTTCAGCTGCTTCCCGATTCTTCCTTAGTATGGGTATGTGAGCCAGTGTATCCTCTCTTTGGCTTTCTGTCACGAGCAATGACAAGAGCACTAGGACAACGACAGGTGAGTGACCCCTTCCTCTTTTTATTTCATTCTCAATAGTAGGCTCTCTTCTGCTGCTGCTGTTTATTTCTCCTGCTCTGGAGAAACATCTTCCAAAGCCACTCTTAGTCAGGTCTAAGGGACTGAAGTCACTCCCAGGCTATCCACCATTGGGCAGCTGGACAGTGGGAAGCCACGCCCCCCAGAGCAGCCTCCCCTCCCCTCAGAACAATCCTACCACTGAGGTGCCTCATTTGTTCCAGTACTGGTCTTGGTCTGATCTCCAATCACAGGGTAGATATGCGGATGTGTTGTGGCGACCAAAGTATGATCGTGTGTGCGTGCACACGCGTGTGTGTTTGTGTGTGTACATTCGTGTAGCGCAGGGTGGGGGGTGGAGAATGAGGGAGAGAGAACACCTGTGAGTGAATGAGTTAGGAGCTCTTACTCATATGCATAGGTCAACATGTACAATTAGGCCAAACTGGGTCCTTCCTATCCCATGAGATGAAAGGAGAAGGAGGGAGAAAAATCCTATAGCAGATTGGCAAGTGATATGCACTGCATCTGAGGTGTTCTGGCAAAAACACCACTTTCTTGGACAGGGCATGCCATCCTCCAAACTAAGGGTGACTCACTGGCTTGATGTGGTGGCTCTCTATCTGCCCCATTGCATTTATCTTCGGCATCTTCTAGAACACAGCCTCCAATATTAACGACCCCATTGATGTGTAGCCCATAGCAAATTTGTGCTCTAGCCCTCTGGGCCTCTTCTGTAGTGCTCAGTAAGTATTTCTGGAATTGAATCCCACTTAATCCTGGGACTAGATTGGTAATTCCAGGAGCATGCAGTTCTCTGCTTCTCTATCTCCTTGAGGTGACTGTGGCCTCCGTTGGCTTAGGGGAAAGAGACGCCAAGCTTCTTATTCAATACTTTCTGTTGTTCTTGTTATAGAAAATGCTGGAGTCATTTTACTATCTCTTTGAATAATGTGCATCCAAATAAATTCAAGCTCCTATACTGATGCTTAAGCCAAAACAAGTTCATAAGTGTGGGCTGGTGCAGACGATCCGTCCCCTATAGACATGAAGTATACAATATTCTTGCTCTAACAAGCATTTAGAAGAGGAGAGGCCTTTCCTGTCTTTTGTTTTTGTTGTTCACAGGAACACATTCTGACTTTTACTTGGCCTTCTATGTATCATGCATATGCTGGAGACCACAAATTCTATGGATGAGTAGGTGGGTGAAAAAAGCACTTTGGCAATTTGTCAAGATAAGTGTATTGTACTCCTTTAAAAAGGAATGGGGCAGTGGGAAGCCACCACCCATATTAATTGCAAGCTGGGAAGGGTCAGGGATCTCAGTGCTCAGAAGAGCAGAGGGAGTGTGGTCAGCCAGGGGGCGGCAGGCGGCTGGACCAGTGGGGCCCCAAGCAGACCCCCTGAGTCACCCAATGACGGGTACAGCACAGCCCTGCTGTCAGCTCTCCGCCCAGGGGAAGTGGGGCCCAAACAGCACACTGAGTCATATTTATTGAAGAGACCACAGGAACAAAAGCTGTACACAGGAGCCTCTGCGGGGGATGGCATTCACACTGCTTTTACCACTCCATTAACAGCGTTTCTCCTTCCTCCACTGGATGGGCTACGTGGGATGTGGGTTAAGAAAATCAAACACAGGTTCCATTTTCACATTATCCTTCAGCAGGTGGTTTTAACTCTGTAGAACCAGGTGTGTTTTGAGAGATTGGCTTACAACTGACATTTTATTTTTAACATTCCCCAGAGAATAAGTCTAGGTTTAATTAAGAGAAAATTGTTCATGAAATCATCCTGGAAATTGTAAAATCCTGATCATTTAGAGTTAAGTATTAAATGGTGAAGACTGATAAGCAGCATGATTGCATTCTTATTGCAAAAGATCTTTTTGGAAACCTAGTCCTAGGTGAGATACTGTGGTATCTCACCATTACCTTGGTGAGATACCATGCTCAGGGGACAAGCAGAGGACAAAAAGCCAACGGATTTGGGAGCAAGGCAAGTTCTGCTCTATGTGGCTACAGGACCTTAGACAAGTCACTTTCCTGTTTTCTTATGGCTATATTTTTATTTAAAAAGTAAAAGAAACAATCAAGAAAGTAACAATCACCCACATTTCCACAATCCCAAATCAACCACTGTTAACATGTTGCAGACTATTTTCTCATTTGTTAACAAAGTGGTTAGACTGGGTGATTGCCAAGGTCCCACCGGCTTAACATTCTCTGATTCTATGACTAATTAGTCATGGGTCCAGACATACCATAGATCAAATTTATCTCCCCAGTGCTCCCCCACCAAATACCTACATTTTTTTTTAAAGATTTTATTTATTTATTTGAGAGAGAGAATGAGATAGAGAGAGAGCATGAGAGGGGAAAGGGTCAGAGGGAGACGCAGACTTCCTGCTGAGCAGGGAGCCCGATGTGGGACTCGATCCTGGGACTCCAGGACCATGACCTGAGCCGAAGGCAGTCGCTTAACCAACTGAGCCACCCAGGCGCCCACAAATACCTACATTTTTAAGAAGTTAGTGGTGATGTGCTTAACCATGGACATTTGTCTTATATCTGACCTCTTGCAACTTCATGATGAAGCAGGAATTCCCAACTTTTTAACAGAGAATAAAAGGCTCTATTCATCTCTCCCTTGAACTCATGCAATTGGAGGATGGGTAACAGCGAAGTCTCTCAGTGAAGGTGCACCCCTCTCCCTAAAGGGCTTGGAAATAGATATTCCAAGCAAAGCCAGACTGTGAGAGCCACCATCTTTCCTGTTGACATCCCCTTTAGAAGGAGACCCTCTAACGGCCTGGAGGGGTCTCACTGAAGGCAGTGCCAATGTGTCTGAAATGTTCATTCATCCTTGGTGAGATTACCAATCTTCAAGATTTCAATGACATCTGAATTCTATTCATTGGTCACACTTTCATTTAGCTTACTTGTAAATTCCTGATGTTACACACTCTAATATCTCTTGCTTCAGCTATCCTCTGTTTGCAAATCCAGCTCTTTTCCAGGCCACCACTAAACACATAACCACCATGGAAGTATCCATGACATAAACTTCAAACACCTACACCAGTGATTGCTTCCCCGGTACCTCTATCACGCCTTGGGCAAGTTCTGACTCATTTGTTTTCCTTATTGAAAGGACAGAGCTATATACATTCCCAAGTCAGAACTAGAAGAAGCCTCTAGAACATTCCTGGGCTGAGGTTTTGACGAGGTGATGAGCAGCCATCTTGGTCATGGGGCCCCAGGGGTAAGGGAGTGGAAGTATTATGGCAATGTATTCTTACAGCCACAAGACACACACTCTCTTTGAGAAAGGATTCAGTTCTGTCCACTGAGGCCTTTGGAGGGCAAGTGACTGTCATCTTTTCAGTTTGCTACAATTTTAGGACATCGAGGGGGTTTTAGACATTTTGGAATCTAACTCCTACCTTTTACAGGGGAAGAAATGGAACCAGTTCTGTCCAAGATAATTCTTATGTCTATAATTTGTAAACCACCTTGAAATGTGTAAAAGATACTGACACATATTTTCTCCTTTGAGGTTTACCGCAACTCTGTGCATTAGACAAAGCAGTTGTTCTTAGCTCCATTTTGTAGGTGAACAAAAGAAACTTCAGGGTTGTGGAGTGCAGGACCCAAGATCAGAGGTACTGAGTACTTAGCCTTCTTGTCACTGCATGCCATGGCCTCTTGAGAATATAACAGGCACACGGTTTTCACTTGAGGAAGAAGTAGGTCCCAAAGGAAGAATGAAGAGTTAGACTGTAGACCTAGAAGGCTCCTAGAGCACTCCAACTATATGATAGGCATCTCACTGGGTTCTTTCTATTCATTACTTCATGTAATTGCCATAATAGCCCAGTGAAGCAAATATTCCAATCCCCGTAGGAAACAAACACTTAGGTTGAAGAAACTTGACCCAGATCCCATAATGACAAAAAGGGCCGGGGGGGGGGGGGGGGGATCTGGGATATATGTCTTCAGACTACAGACTCTTTTGCCTTCTCTACTGTTCTATGTTCCATGACACCCGGGGATTCCAAGTCACAGTCATCCAGTTTCTGATCAGGACACCAACTGAGAGCAGGAGATGGGCCTCAGTCTACTTGTGTGGCCTCTGGCCCAGTGGTCTGTGGCTGGGATGGAAGGAATGGAAAGGACAGAGGTGGGGCAGAGACATGGCTGATCTGAGGAGCTGGGGCTGTCCAGCAGCACGGAGGAGCATCTGAAAGGCAGAGGGCCCAGGCACTAGAAGAACAAGAGGGCTAAGTGGGGAGGGGTGGGCAGGGCAGTGCCAGAACACTGAAGAACAACCTCCAAATGGAAGAGACTGCAGGGAACGTGGTGGCAAGGAAGATGCAGGCTTGGTGCAGGGCAAGGCTGCGTGGGAGCAGAGAGGATTCTGCAAGCTGCCCTGCCTGCATCACAGGCATCCTGAGAACAAGTGCAAGCAGAGAGATCCGGCCCTTCAAGAACCACCTACCCAGCCGCCCCCACGAAGACATTACCCAATGCCAAGTAAAAGCTAAGCAGCAACCAATTTTGGGCCCCCGGATGATGAGCCAATATCTCTGGAGCATAATGCTGGCCACCCCTGACAGTTACCTTCCTCAGTTGCAGAAAGAAGCCAGGGAACTGTTTGTATTGTCTGCAGGGCTCCATGGACAGTGCTGGGAGGTGTGATCACACTTCCCTTACTGGTTGCTAAGCAACAGCATTAAGCCAATGTACAAGGCTGGAGCTCTAGGAGGTGTGTGTGGCAGAGTGTGTGCATGCTCGGGAAGAGCAGCAGAGTGGAGTGGAAAGAAAAGTAGGCTTGTTGACTTTGTTTTGACTGAGAGATCTTGGCAGGTGAGGTTAAGAAGAACCCTGTCCTGCAGAGGGAACAAGGAGGAGACTGCAGTACTCCTGAATTGTGGGGAAGAAAGGAGGAAACATCTGAGTATTTACAACAGTGGCAGAGGACCAAGTTCTGTTTAAAACTGTTCCCCAAGAACAGTACCTCAGAGTACACAGGTTTCAGGCATCTAGTTTCACTAGGTTTCAACTTCTGGGATATTTTCGGCTTTTTTCCCCCCCCATATGTTACTCAGGGCTCATTTTATCTAGAGATAATTTGATTTATTTGGAGAACATTTTATCTGAAATGAAAGGAAAAGCGCCTTTGGTGTGTGTAACACCTGAGGCCTTTCTAGGTCCATGTTGCTAGGTGGAATACTATCGAAGCAAGCAGAATGGGCTGGCTCAGGAGAAAGGAATTTCTCCATCTCTGCGGGTATCTAAACTGGACTGGACAACGAGTTGGCATGAAAGCTTCCTAGAAGAATGACCTCGAAAGAGAAGGAGGGTGAAGCAGGGCAAGAGACAAGAGGCATAGGAACAAAGGCATGAGAGATGAAAGTAAAGGGTATGTTCTGAGAAGATGAGGTAAAATCAGCTTAACTACATGAAGGTAAGGTAGAATGTTAGGGGCTGAATTGTGTTCCCCCCAAATTCATATGCTGATGTCCTAACCCCCAGTACCTCAGAATGTGACTAGATTTGGAGACACATAAAGTAAGGTTATTAGGATGGACCCTACTCCAATATGACTGGTGTCCTTATAAGGAGAGGAAATGAGCACAGACATGAACAGATCATATGAGAACACAGGGAGAAGAAGCCCATCTACAAGCCAAGGTGAGAGACCTTCCAAAGAAGCCAACCTCATCCACACTTCAATCTTGGACTTCCAGCCTCCAGAACTGTGAGAAAAATAAATGTCTGCTGTTGAAACCACCAGCTGGTGGTATTTGTTACAGCAGCCCAAGCTGACGAACACAAGGAAAATGAGAAGCAAGGCTGCGGTAGGAGACCAGAGACAAAACGCAGAGGATTCTGGGACCATGAAAGCCAGGTTAAGGAATTCAAACTTAAAGACATCTGTAGATGGATTTTATATAGTAAGTTTAATTAGCAAACTCTTTCTCAACCAAAGGCCCATTTGGAGAGGGGAAAGATAGGAGCGCATGGTGATGAAGAGGGAGGGACCACAGCTGAGGGGTCTTGTTTCTTGTGGAATGTTATGTCTACTGCTGGCCGTGACATTTTAAGACGGTGACAAAATCACTGATGCAGAGGTAGAGAGCCAGACGGGCAGGGCATCTGAAAACCATGCCATGCAAGGTGGAGGGAACACTGCTCTCTATGTTGAGCCTGGATCAGAAAATACTGGGTAGGTGGTCCCTCTCGCAGGGCTATCATACTGAAAACCAGTCATTATTCTGGACTGTTCCAGAAGGCAGTTCTAGCACCAGTGGGTGAGTTTCTGACAGAGTTCAGAGCTCAGCTCAGTGAAAGGAAGAACCTTCTACCAATGAGAGTTTTCCAACAATGATGAGTTTTCTGTGGGAAATATTATTCACAGGTGCCAAAGAAAAGAAGACCTCTCTCCCTAAGAAGGAGTTTGGACTATATCACTTCAGTTGTCCACCCCCTCCTCCCCCAAATCATTCTCTGTTCATGGAGGCATGTCTGGTCCTTTGGGAAAGTCCGCTTTTTTTGTGGCACAAGGAGACTCCCCATTCACTCTTCCATTACTCAAGCAGCAAGGTGAGCAGAGAGCAAGTAGTTCCGTGAGAATAGAATAAAAATAAAGATCCACAGAACCTTTCTTGGGCTCTTTCTTTCCCATTTGCAAATGAGAAATTCAAACTACCTATAACACCTGCCATGGTCTTGAGTGGCCAGACTTGTAGCTGAATCAGGTTCTCCTTTGCTTCTGGATTGCTGTGAACTGCCCCTAATGGCATGTTTAATGGATTTTTAAAGATAACTTAGTGCATGCCAGAGAGTACCGAGCCACTAGCTAGGGTCGAGAGCGGGGAAGACTGTCCTACAGGGCTCACTGAGAGGCAGAAGGAGGAGGGTGCCCACTGTCATCCAAGGCGGTGCGCTGGGACAGCAGCAAGAACAAGGCCACTCACTCTGACTACAGGCAAGAGCAGATCATGAAGGCCTCACAGAGGCTGAACACAGAAAGCCGAGGAGGGTTTCAGAGGAAGAACAAACACGTGAAGAGGCAAGAGGGAAGGAAGAACATTTGAGCGGAAAAACACAGCTCTCCTGGCAAAGGTGTGAGAGGTGAACCTCATTTTGGGAGGCGAGGAGTTTGGACACCTTTGGTACGTGACAGATCAGTCATGTCTCAGCCATCGGTATGAGCCTCTCCTGGTTCTCAAACTTGGCCCCCAGAGCCCGGAACCCTCATGGTGCCCCCAGGCTCATGAGCTCCTGGTCTCCTCCGTGGGAGCAGTGGACGTGTTTTCACTTGACTCATCTTCCCACATATGTGTCAACCCTGTCATAGGTTCTGCTTGTTTTCCATGGCTGAATCAACTGTGGGTAATAGAATTTGTCTACCTCCCTGGCTGGAGCAGAAAGTCTGCGTAGTGCTGACTACCCCCCATTGTCAGGAGGTTAGGTCCATGGTTTGGAAAGCAACAGCTTCCCTCACAAGCTGGAAAAACCCAGCCCTGGCTCAGTTTGCCTTTGCAGGGAAATGGGCATCAGTTCCCACAGACCTTGTTTTCCAACCCAGGAAAACCTTCATGCAGAACAGCCACATTGTCCCCTCAGTGGTGGGCAGCTCCCCACTTTCACCATGCTGCTCACTTTCAGGCTTACCCAGATATCAACACGGGCAATCTTGTCCCCAGGATGTAGCTTCTTTCCTTAAACACGCGTCAAAGATGATGAGGTTTCTATTCCCTTAGGAGAGGGTAACAGAATTCCTCCAGGAAGAAAACTGTATTTGTTTAGGAATATGTCTGCTATGGTCTGAATGTATGTGTTCTTCCCCAAATTCTTATGTTGAAATCCTTCCCCCCAAGGGGATGGTATCAGGAGGTGGGCTCTGAGGAGGTGATTAAGTCATGACGGTGGAGCTCTTATGAATGGGGTTACTACACTTATGAAAGAGACCCCCCCAGAGTCCCTCACTCCTTCCACCATGTGAGGACACAGCCAGAGAAGACTGTCCATGAACCAGCAAGGGAGTCCTCACCAGACACCGAATCTACTGGTGCCTTGGTCTTGGACTTCCAGCCTCCAGAACTGTGAGGAATAAATGTCTGTTGTTTATAAGTCACCCAGTCTGTAGTATTTTGTCAGAGCAGCCCAAATGAACCGAGATAATACTCTGCTAATAGGCGATGAGGCTCCAGGAGGCTGGGCAGGTATGTGCTCATTGCTCCAGAAAAGGAAGGGGAAAACAACAGGAAGGAGGATGGGGAGGAGACCAGAGAACAAGTGGACTGCTGCAGGGTAAGAGCCTCTTCAGAACAGTCTCTTCCTCCCTCCAGTTCTGCCATAAATGTTCTGTGAGGTTAGATTTCTTGGGGTAATTGGTGAAGGAGCTGAGTTCTGTGCCTTGGGGCGATGTGACCAAGCAAGATCTGGTAGCACAGAGGTGGCGAGAAGCACAAGGAAGTGAGTCCAGAAACTGGCCCGGCAGAGAGCTTGGCACAGGACCTCAGGCCACCTGCCACAAGTGGGGTCTCCGCCAAGCCTGACTAGAAGACAAGGGGGGCAGGGGCCCCCCATGAAATTGCAGTTAACACATACTTCCGTCCTGATAATATCTGGTGACTTATTGAGTGCTATGTGCAACGCACCAATGCCAAGGGCTTTATATACATAAATATATGATCTCTTTGTAATCTTCACGGTATCTCTTTAAGAAAAGCACGACGATTATTGCCATTTGGCATGTGGGAAAGCTGAGGACTGGAGGGGTTAAGAATGTGCTGGAGGCCATGGGGCTGGGACGTAAGGAGCCACACCTTGAGTTTGAGTGCTGGCTCCCAACCATTACGAACACTGCCTGCTGATAGATGGTGATGTGAATTGTTTGTGTGCAGGCCGGATGTTCCTCTGCCTCCACCAGGAGACTGGATTGCCCCATAGTCCAAGGAGTACTAATATCAGGCCCAAGCTTGTGAAGGGAGGAGAGGAGTGGGTGAAGGAAGGATAAGGAGTTGGTGGATGGCGCACAAAGTAAGCTGAGGTTCTTGCCATTTTCCTGGAAAGTGAAAGGTAGGGGTCAAGAACTGAGTCCTGGAGCCCTCTCTTCAACCTTGGGGCATTTTCCTTTAGTTACAGGACTCAGAGGAACACACACACACACACACACACACACACACACACAAGGAAGAAGGCCAGAAGGCAGGCAAGTTTCATGAATATGGTAGAGGTTGGAGAAGGGTTATCAGGAACACTTTTATGAAGATAAGCTGTGACTTGTTCAAGGCCCATTCAGGGAGCTGTGGGTCTTCTCCAGGGTGACCTTGTCATTAAATAGCTATAAATAAACGGCAAAGGACAGGAGTTCCCAGAGATGTACCTGGGTCACTTGGGGTCACCATCAGCCTAGTGGCTTCATTGGACAGAAATGAGGTGAAAAGCAAGAACTAAAAGACAACCTTGGGGGAAAAGAAACTGCATTTGGAAGTTATTTGAGTGTTAAAGAGGGCAGAGTATGGGCTTGGCTGTGCATCAGCAGCTGAGGGATCTGGAAGGAACAGAATCTGGAAGAAGTACAGGAAGAAGAAGAAGAAAGGGGGATCAATCATAAAATGAAATTCCTGAGTCTGGCTTGGATGCCAAAGGCAGCACATTTTTTGCCTGAGGAAAACATTCTTAATACAGCTCTGGGGGTGGTATCCCTGAGTGATACAGATTAGTAATCAAATTATTTTCAAGGCTGATGAGCCCACGACGACTCTGGCACCCAGCCTCATCATCCCATGGACGGGGTTCAGCAAATGCCTTCCCCTCTCCGTCTCCTTGGCCCTCGTACACACACTTCAAGAACTAGGGGCCAGTAAGGGCCAAAGGAAACAGATCTTGGTTTGTTTTGGTTTGTTTTTCAGACCTTCACTGATCCTGCAGACACTGATCGAACACCTCCTCCACAATACCTGAGGGGGGACTCAGTCACTGTGACTCACATGACCTCCAAGATTCAGAGCCTAATTGGGAAAGACGATGTTATGGACTGAATGTTTGTGCCCCAACCCCCACCCCCCAATCCTCATGCTGAGGCCCTAGCCTATAATAGGATGGTGCCTAGAGATAGGGCTTTGCGGAACTAATTAAGATTAAATGATATCATAATGGTTGGTCCTGACCCGATAGATTTAGTGTCCTGATGAGAAAAGAAAGAGCAACCAGAGTGCTCTCTCTCTCTCTCTCTCCTCATGCACACACGTGGAGGAAAGGCTATGAGAGGACACAGCAAGTTGGCGGCAGTCTACAAGCCAGAAAGAGGGCCCTCACCAGAAACGCACCACGCTGGCACCCTGATCTAAGAATTCCAGCCTCCGAGACCTGTGAGAAAATAAATGTCTGTCGTGTCAGCCCCCCAGGCTATGGTATTTTGTTATGGCAGTCTGCACTGACGAAGGCAGAGGGCACACATATAATCCACGCTAGCACAAGGCAGAAGGAAAGTCAGGAAGAGGGTTGCGGGAACAGAGAAGGTGGAAGGGAAGCCAGACTGAGGGCACTGGGGAGAAGGGCCCGGCAGGGGTGGTGCTCAGGTTAGAGCCCGAGAGGTGGGAGTTTGGGAAGCCCAGGAGAGGCAGTCCTGACTGAGAGAACACCATGGACAAAGGTCAGAGGCCTGGAAAATCCACCAAGCTCTCAGGGAGCCTTGGGCAGATGAAAGGCTGGGCTTCACGGTGGAGCCCCATGGAGACCTGGTGGGTATTTCCACGAGGATGAGCATGAAACCATTTTTGTAGTGTTAAAAACAAAGCGAAGCAAAACCTAAGGAGGAAGAAATAGCTTCCCAAATCTGACTGCAGACAGAAGCTGGTGCTAATACATGCTCCTGAGTAACAGAATTGGCTTCACACTAGTGGTTGTCAAAGTGTGGTCCCGGGGCCAGCAGCATTAACAGCACTTGTGAGACTGTCCAAAAAGCAAATTCTTGGGCCCCACCCCAGGCATGCTGCATCAGAAACTGTAGAGTTGGAGCCCAGCGATCTGTGTTTTCAGTGATTCCGATGACACCGATGTTCGAGAAGCACAACTCTGTGCAACCTGGAGCAGCTAAGTTGCTTCCTCTTGGAATGTTCTCCAAAGTGTGTTCATCCTGGGATCAGGAAGTCCTCTGCCCACTCATCTCTTTTAGCAGCTGATGAGATTTTGACCATTTGGTTTTTTATTTGAATCCCTCTGCTGCCCCTCATTTCCACAGGTTTTGGAGAGCATCTCCAAATTAGCCCTTTTTCTTCCTGAAACCTCCTCAGGTCTGAACAAATGTTTACTGAGTACAGGTTTCACATCCTGGCATTTGCTGGAATATGACTGGGAGACAAAGAGCCACAAGACAAGATCTCTGCCTTCCACCATTCCATTAGCGAGGCATGTACTGGTGAAAAATAAATTTATCTCAAGATAACATGTGCCTGGCAGACACGGATGGTACAGCCGAGAACTCTGGAGGAGGGGTGCTGGGGGAGGGTGGAATGCGGGCTCTGCCCTATGCCCAGTTCCTTTCCCCCGACCAGAGTTTTCTAGTCCTGAACACCCTATGTGTTCCATAATTCCTGTGAAATGATGCCTGTCTGCCCCGTTGCTTTCCAAGTGGGTGTCCTCTTCACAGATTCCCCATTCCTGTAGACCGAGCACCACCTCATCCTCTGAACTCCTCCCCCCCTCCCCCCCCCCCGCCCAAAGGCAAGTTGGTTCCTGCTCATCTGGCCAAGCCCCTCTCTGTTCTCACTGCCCCACTCATTCACCACACCGAGAAGTAAGGAGAAGAAAGCAGGAAGTGGGCTGCTCCTGAGGGCCAGCCCTCCCAACACCCCCTCTGGCCGCCAGCAGTGTGGGCAGATGTGACAGCAGGAACTCCACGCCATGTCAACACGTCAACACCTCCCTTTACTGTCCCTTGCTTCCTGACTCCAACTCCAACCGCACGCACTCCAGAGTAAAGATCATAGGAACCTGCCTTTCTGTACTGCCATGGAGGTCTCTCTCTCTCTCTCTCTCCCTCTCTCTCTTTTTTTTTAAATTGTATTTATTTATTTGAGAGAGAGAGAACGGGAGAGAGTGCGAATAGGAGTAGAAGAGGGAGAGGGACAAGCAGACTCCTCACTGAGCAAGGAGCCCGCCTGGGGCTCAATCTCATGACTCTGAGATGATGACCTGAGTTGAAACCAAGAGTTGGACACTCAACCGACTGTACCACCCAGGTGCCCCCATGAAGGTCTTTCCAAAGAGCGATATCATCTGTCACTTATTCCCCCTGCAGGATCTGAGTCTTTATTTATTTTTTATTTTTTTATTTTATTTTATTCTTATTTTTTTTTTAGGATCTGAGTCTTTAAAAGCTATCTCTCCAGGCTTCACCCATGTCTCCGTTACTTCTTCATAGTTCTCTGGCCACAACGTCCATTCCATTCTTGTTCTCTTGTCTGCTGTTCTTCCTCTTTCTGTGCCTCACTCTTACCCCAAACTCCAGAGTAGTCCTTTCCAGGTCACACTGTCTTCTCAAGAGGGGACCAAAGGGGAAGAATGGAAGGGGCAGTCGCTCTCTATGGAATTGGCTGGTGAATCACTGGGGAGTGTGGTTTGTGGTCCGTTCCCTCCCTGAGACTGGACAAGGCAAAAAGCCTCCAGTGATGGGCTCATGCCTGAGGCTACAGCAGCTCTGAAGTCCTCATGCTGGCAGGAAGGGCAGCGCTGGACTGAAGAAATCCTGCTGTATACAATCACCTCCCTGAAGGTACTGCTCCCGTGACCTATGACCCCGATTCAAATCCTGTAGTCATGTTACGTGATCTTTGGGTTTCTCAACCACGTCCAGGATACTGGGCACACTCAGATTCTCCCATTTTAAAGGACGTCGATAAAGATATTCTAGGCAACAGAAAATGCAATGTCTTGTTTCCAACTCGTAACTGCAAACCTGTTTTTGCAATAATTTTATATATGGTTCTAGGTAGTGTAAATTAAAGACCAGTGCTGGTTTCCTCAGCAGGAATTAAGAGAGGATAAAGAGGGACAGATCGGTGTGGCTGCTTGATTGATTCGCTCATTAGCTTATAGCCCTTCTTTTGTCCATTCGTTCATTCCTAAAGTTATTTGTTCACCCATCCATCCATTTTTATATATCTATTTTTATATATTGTATATGCTTGAATTTAAGGTAAAGCTCTTCCCTTCCCCAAATTATCTGTCAGAAAAAAAAGGAAGTATGTATTTTAGCCCTTACAGAATTTTTCATAGTATGGGCTGCCCTCTCAGCTACCCTATTTTGAACAAAAATGTACTCTCTGGGAAAAGTATTAGCCTGATACCCCTTCAATCAATGCCTCCAAAAGGAGGCTTACAAAGGTCACCTAATAGATTGTTTTTTCAGTAAGCCTGGTAATATAATATAGATTCAGTACCTTTTCTTGAGGGTATAGACTCGCAATTACAAGAGCTGAATTTTGTCATTAAAAAAACATTTAAAAGATCTTTTTTTTAAAGCAATACACGAAACGGTGTTATTGTGAACGTCAAAAACAAACAAAAACCTTCTAAAGGATTTGATTAAACTTTTCAACAAAGAAGGCATACGAATAACCAATACGTACATGAAAAGATGCTCCACATCATTAGTCATTAGGGAAATACAAGTGAAAACCACGAGATACCACTTCATGCCCACTAGAAGAGCTAAGATCAAAATTACAGACAATAACAAGTGTTGATGAGAATCAGGAGCAATTAGAATTATTACACGTTGCTGATGGGAAAATAAGATGGTGCAGCTGCTGGGAAAGCAGTTTGGCAGTTCCTCAAAATGTTAAACATAGATCACATGACCCAGGATTCCATCCCAAGGTAGATAACTAAGAGAAATGAAAACACACATCCGTGCAAAAACTTGTACATGTATGTTCCACAGGTGCATTATTTACAATGGTCAAAAAATGGAGACAACTCAGATGTCTATCAACTAATGAATGGATAAACAAAATGCAGCATATCCATACACCAGAATATTATTTGGCAACAAAAAAGGAATGAAGGACTCACACATGCTACAACCTGGATGAACCTTGAGAACATGATGCGAAGTGAAAGAAGCCAGTCAAAAAAATGTCGCGATATTGCATGGTTCCATTTATATGAAAGGTCTAGAATAGGTAAATCCACAAAAACAGAGAGTAGATTAGTGGTTGCAGGCGGCTCGGGGGAGAGAAGAAGGAATGACTGCTGGTGGTATGAGCTTTCTTATGGGGTGATACAAATGTTTTGCAACTAGGGTGCAAAACATCCTAGGTGTTTTGGCTCTGGGTGGCTCAGTGGGTTAAGCATCTGCCTTCGGCTCAGGTCATGATCTCAAGGTCCTGGGATCGAGCCCCCCTGCAATGATGGGCTCTGTGCTCAGCAGGGAGTCTGCTTTTCCCTCTCTCTCTCTCCTTCCCTCTCTCTCTCAAATAAACAAATAAAATCTTTAAAAAAAGTATTTTGCAATTAGACCGTGGTGTCTGTTGTACAAGTCTGTGAATATACCAAAATTCACCACATTTTAAAAGGATGAATTTTACGGTATGTGAAGCAGGTCTCAAGAAAGCTGCTATTCAAAAATAAATAAACATCTTCTGGATTAAAAAGAAATAGCCAACTCTCTTTAGACTGTAGGGACAATGATAAAGGCTAAAACGTGGACATGGTTCCAGTGGCGAAAGGACACTGAAGTCAAAGATGGGAGTGAAGTGTTGGATGTTTTGTAACAGGGGGAGTTGGAGAAATGTCGTATTTTAATTTAATGTATTATTTTGTACAGTATGTCACTTGAAACATGTCACTAAATATATTAAATATTACCCAAAAACATTTACATAGTCACAACAGCTTTTTTTTTTTTTAAACAACCCTCCTTATTGGGAAGCACACATATGGTCAGTTTCCGGCACACATTGTACATAACAAATGTCGGCTGTGTGTTAGGCAGCAGCTGCGTCCTCGGGATAGTAACACCGACTCTCAGTACGTACATGGTTCTGACCTCAACAGAGCTTCCCGCCTCATTCGTTTCAATTAAAATGGAGCTCAGTTTTGAAGCAATTTCTATGAAAAGTTTGTAAAACTGATTATAAAATCTTGTGGGTCATTCCTAATATTTCGGAGTGCCATCAGTTCCTTGGAGCTCAGATGCAAATTCTGTACCTCTTCCCCATAATCATGTGCATTTGCTCAGAGGGGACATTTCTTTTTTTTTTTTTTTAAAGATTTTATTTATTTATTTGACAGAAAGAGACATAGCGAGAGAAGGAACACAAGCAGGGGGAGTGGGGGAGGGAGAAGCAGGCTTCCTGTCGAGCAGGGAGCCCTACGCAGGGCTCGATCCCAGGACCCTGGGATCATGACCTGAGCTGAAGGCACACGCTTAACGACTGAGCCACCCAGGCACCCTCAGAGGGGAAATTTCTTCATCTCGTCTCAGGCCGTGCATGTATACAGTTCCCTGCCACCCCAACGCACACACATGCCACGCCCCAGGCTGGATTCCTTAGTTTGAGATCATTCTATATGGAATCTACTTGAATCTGGACCCATTCGCTAGGCCCCAAAACACACAAACAATCAGGACCTCAAGAACTGGAGGCCTGGAAAGGATCCAAGATGACCCGAGCCCCAGGAGACGCAGTGAGGGCCCAGGGACCACTGTGTAAGAGGGTTGAGGACCCGACAGGCACCTCCCTCCCCACTTTGACCCCGAGAGGGTCTACTTTTACCTGGTTTAACACGGGGCTTTTGCCTGAGATCCATTTTGAGGACAGCTCTTCACTAGTTAACAAGTCCCCAAACCTCCTTATTGTATGAGCAAACGAGAACCCTGAAACTCGAGCAGGCTGACCAGGTGACTCACCCAAGATCATGTGGCAGGACAGTGGCGCAGCAGCCAGTGACCAGACCCAGGTCTCCCCATCCCAGAGCAAGGCTCTCTCTGTCCCTCAGGCCTCTCCCACGGAGGGAACACAGGTTGGGGGCTAAGGATTTAGCCAACAGGAGCAGGAAGGGTTTTTCTTAAGAGAGAAAGAGGGAGAGGGCTCAGAGGTACCCTCGGACCAATGGAGGGAGGGCCACTCTCTGGAGATAGATGAGCTGCTGTGTACCGTTTTCCAGTCTTGGGACTGCAGGATCCAGAAAGCTGAGAGCAGTTACCATGGCAAGCCCTATGCCTGTGCACAGTTAGGTCGAAGTCCGGGTTTCTAAAACCGCCAACCCGTCCCTTGCAAACCTCTCTTCCATATTCCCACAGCAATTTCACCCTCGACCAAGGCTCCCTGCCTTTTTTCCTATACCCTTTCCTCTGTCATTCAGTCTGGCCTCCATGAGCTCAATACGCAGGAGGATAAGGGAGAAGGGAAAGGCAAGGGTCCATGGATTAGAGAAACATGGGAGCAGCTTATAAAGAGATTACTGAGCTCCTGTTCTAAGTCCCTGGGCTCTAGGAAACCTCCACATTCAGAAGGAGCTAGGAGCGCATCCTGACCCCTGGGGAGAATGTGGTCCCTGCTGTTACAATTGACTGTTGTGATGCCAGCACAGGGAATGAGGAAGATCCCACCTGGCCCGGTGAGCCAGGCATCGGTGTGCAGGGAAGGAGGGAAACGGAACCTCCCATCCTGGGCATCTGAGGCAGTTAAGAAGGAGAACAAAATGAAGAGCACCTCCCTGACCCAGAATTTCACGCTGGGATGAGCTGATAAATTCTGGCAGATCAGGGGATGCAAAGAAGCCCTGAGGCTGCTGTGGGGGGGGGGCGGGGGGAGCAACAGGTTTCCCAGGGGTCATGCATGGAGCCTCTGGGAGGAGTTGGGTTGGGGAAGGTGGACAGGGCCGTGGGCAGGAACACAGGACTTGAGCAAAGGTTTGATGGGGCCCAGAGAGCATATCACACTAGCGAGGGTGAAGGGCTTATGTGGGAAGTATGGGGGCGGGGCTGGGTTAGAAGGGTAGACAGAGGTTGCATTATGGATGGCACCAAAGAGCAAATTGAAGGAATCAGGATGTGTCTAGAGGCCTGGGAGCATCCGAGGGACCTGGAGGAAGGGGAGCGGCTCCTAGGTAATATCAGGGGGTATCAGCTAAATAGCTTGGCCTGGGCTAGAGTGGAGCCAGGGGGTAAAAGGGAAGACAGGAATGAGAGGCATGAAGAAGGAGTCTGCAGGATTAGTGACAGGTCAGATATGAGCAGAGAAAAGCAGAGAAGAGGAGACAGGGAAGAGAACCTCAAGGTTTCTGACCGGGGTGTCTAGGAGAATGACAGGTGCATGAATGGGAGGGTTGCCTGGAGGAAGAGATGGTTTGGTGTGAGAAACTGATGAATTTGGTGCCCGACATACAGCACTTAAGGTGAACTGCTTGACTGGAAACGTCTTACAGACTCTTGGGAGTAGGGGGCTGAAGGGAGGAGGGTCTGGCTGGATGCAGAGCCCAGGAGTCATGTGAAGTGATGAGAGTGGAGGTGGGGGCAGCAGATCTAAGTGCATGTTGCCCCTTGATTCTCCAGGAGGCTGCCATACAGAGGCTGTCGTTAGGCTTGGAGACAGGCTAACACTTAGTGCATACCTAGCAAAGATGAAGTCTGTGGGAGAGGGCTTATCTGTGAATCAAGGGCCCAGAAGGAGAGGATTAAGGAGAATGGCAAATTATAGCTATAACCTAAACAATTTGATGTTCCCATAAACCCTACATCTTTTTTTTTTTTTTTTTTGAGATTTATTTACTTATTTTAGAGGGAGAGAGAGAGGGCACAAGCGTGAGGGGCAGAGGGAGAGGGAGAGGGAGAGAAAATCTCAAGCAGACTCCACACTCAGCAAGGAGCCCGACATGGGACTTGATCACAACCTGAGTCGAAACCAAGAGTCAGACGCTTAACTGACTGTACCACCCAGGCGCCCCAACCCTACATCTTTTCAATTCAACTAAGGACCAGTTTCCACTCAGAGAATGGAGAAGCCTCCAGTTGATGAGCAGATATCTCCAGGACCCCTAAATCATCCTGAATTACACAGTTTATCCAGACTCTTAAGACATGAACTGTTATAACAGGTCCTACCTGCTCCTCCTGAAAGGTCAAGCTCTCTTTTCTCGGATTCACTTTACCTGCTACTGCTCAAGTTTGATCAGGCCCCCCTTCACTCCCAACAGCTCTCTGCAGCCTTCAGAATAAAGTCCAAACTCTTCAGCTGCCAGGTTCAAGCCTTATCTTACATTCTGCCCTTTATCTTTATTGTCTTTTGACACCCTTGGCTCCACCCAAAATGACTCATTCAAACTAGGCCTTCCCACCTCCCTGCTTTTATTTACACTCTGCTCTGATCACAAGCACCATCCCAAGTTTCCATGGTCATCCCCTACCCATCCTTTCAGAGCTTTTCCAAAAATGCCACTTCCTCCAGGAAGCATTCCTAGACTCCCCTGACAGAAATAACCTCTCCATCCTCTGACATCATCACACTTTATGGGTGCGTTTTTTATGGCACTGCAAGTCCCCATTTTGTCTTACAGTTCAGTATCTTTATTTACTACCTCCCGGACCAGGCTGTAAACTTACTGAGAACAGATTAAGTCCTTCCCATGTATAAAGAAAGACTGACCCCGAGAGTCAAGGAGGTGAAGAGGGGAGAAAGAGTAAACAAATCTCCAGAACAAGTTACAAATGAGAAAACTAAGGCTCTGTGGGGCAATGTCACCCAGCGAGATAGTGACCGAGTCAAAGCTCAGACCCACATCTCTCTAACCTGCCACTCTTCATCTCTCCAGGGATAGTGCCTGGGGAGCTTTCCGGGGCATTTTCACCTATGTCCAGGATTTCTCTTGAGGATCTCATCAGGGACGCTGTCATTTTTCTTCATTTTCAAGTGAGAAAGGTGAGGTCTGGAAGAGTCAAGCCCGAAGTCACACAGCTAGCGAGAGGCGGAATCTACACTGGGGCCATGTCTTCTGACTCCTGACCCTCTTTCCACTAACCCGGGCTCCCAGCTTGCCTGCGCTGGGGGCTTGGGAACTCAAGCCCAGGACAGCCACTCAGGACTGCCTAGATGGGCATCACTGTACCTCGGTGCCCCATGTCCCTGTAAGTAGTGGAGGGAAGGTAACCGGCTGCTAGTAAGGGCGCCTTCCGAGCGTCAGATCCCTGGGAACCTGCCTGGAGCAGGAACCAGGGTTGGGGAGAGGGGAAACATACCTCAGAGAGAGGAGACAGGGTCCCACCGCAAATGCACCTGGAGAATGGAGATGTGCCTGAGGCTAGGGAGGAAGTAGGGCGCGGGGCCAACTCCATAATTTAGAAACCAGGAAAAGATGTGATGCTCCAGGGGCCAGGACCAGAGGAGGGGCTGTTCTCTTGCAAGTGGGTAACGGATCCCTGCCCCTCCCCATCCCCTAGGAGCAAAGCCTAAACTCAGGGCAGAATTCCCAGCAGGACTTCGAGGAGCCGCCTGGACCCTCGGGTGTCCCATAAGGATGCAGCTGCTGGGGGAGTCTGAGAGAGCCAGGTGGCCGGCAGACCCTCAGAGAGAAAAGGGGCACAGGGAAGGGGAACCGTCAGTCCTATGCCCTCAAAGCCGTTGGGACAATTGGCCTAACCGAAAGGGAGACAATTAAACCCAGTGCCAAGTTCTAAACACTGGGCGTGGGGTGTTCCTGTGATCCCCCCCTGCCCCCCCCGCAGGCTAGTGAGTGACGTGGCCAGAATCTTTGCTGCTGGATTTCAAGACAGAAAAGGCAAGAAAGGCACTGGAGAGGAGGAAAATGTTAGTGAACTTGTAGCCGCGATATAGAAAAGGGGAAGGATCACCCTTCCGTGGATGTTGGCAGTGGTTGATCTTAGTTCTAACCACATTGCCCAGCTGCCTTATGAAACCAGCAGTTCTCTTCGTGCTGGGGAAAGGGCTGGGGGAGAAGGCCTTGGGAACCAGAGGAGCATCCTTTCCTGCCGCCCACCCGCAGCCTACCTGGAAAACAAATCCTGCATTCCCATCCATCCGCCCATCGTGTCTAGGTAAAAAGGGCATTGGAATTTGCAGCCTCCAGCCTGCTCTCTTAATCAAACTGTCATCATGAGTAATAATTATCCCTTGGGAAACAGCAGAGTGACTCAAAAAGCGGTCCCCTCCCCCACTGCCGCCCCCTCACACAGCTCAGAGCTTTGTTCAGGGTGCTGAGAACCCCAGAAAGTGAAGCCACCAGCTCAGCTCGGGAAGCCTGTCCGCTTAAGTGATCATGCCGACTCCAGTGTCTGATGGGCATTTGCAGAAAGTCTCCTGGGCTCAAGAGCTCATTAGGGCTGGCTGTTCATCAGATGCAGCGCAGGTGGGGGTGGCGCAGGTGGAGGTAGGGTGCAGGGCAAGAAGCAAATACTGCTGGAGAAGTGATGCTTGTCAGGGAGACAGCATGCAGGAGGAAGAGCCCCAAGTGCCGCCCCTCTGAGGATGGCTTTTTTCCTCAGGGGCTTCCCCCCCACTCAGATTAACCCTAAGTGTAAAAATGTAACGATAAGAAGAGCCACACTTACTCAACACCAACCGTGATGCCTGCTGAAGGCCCGAATTTTTGCGTTCAGTCGAGGCTATTAGGAAGCTGGTGCATAAGGCCATCTGGGATGATAAAATATTGAAACAGGCCATGCAGGTTGGTACACGCCTGCTCCCCCGGCCCCCTCAATCACCTCCATCTTCTGGATGAGGATGACCAGGCCAAGGGACTTGCCTAATGTCAAGTTTGGGAGTCCGGGAGCTGGAGTTGGAACCCTGGCCGACTGACTCTAGGCTTTTGCACTTGACCACCAGACTACCAGCCCTGTGCGCGTGACAGGCCACTGCCCCCATCCCTACTCCTCCCCCTTTACCCTAGAACTCACGCAGAGTCTAAGAGAAAGCCCCAATCACCGAGCCAGCAAGAACTTCTCTTAATAATCATACTTGCAGAGCCCCGAGCATGCCAGCCGTTGGGTATCTCCAGCCACCCATGTGTGACCACCTCAGAGCCCCATCCATCTGGGAGGCCAGGGCCACACAGTCCAGAGCCCATGACCCCCGGGCAGGGGGAAATGTAGGGGCTGGTAGAGACCTATCACTTGGGGTCTACCCTACGGTACACTCCCTCCCTTCCCTTCCTCACCATCAGTGTGCTTGCCTTAGCAGTATTCAGGACACATGGAGCCACTGCCAAAACCACGGAGGGCCACTTGCTAGGAGACATCCTCTTCCCAGGCTTTTCTGACCCATGAGAAATGGGTGTAAGCTGCGGTAGGAAGGTTTTGGCTGACACGGGTAGGGGTCTGTGTCCATGGGGGATATGTGATGCAGGGACAGCTGTGCACCAGCACTTCAGTCCCTGAAGATTCTCCGTAAGTTGGACACTGCTGAGTCTAGGATAAATTAGATCCCTCCTGGCTAGAGTTATGGGATGAATAATGTCTTCTGAAAGACCTGCTTGGTCCCAGAACTGCGCCCACATCAACAGTCACTAGCTATGAAATGCTATTTCCTTTGAGACAATAATAGGTTTCCCCCCACCCCTGCCAGGGTTCTAGAGTCAAAGCCACAGAATGCTAGAAGACCCAGTGATACAGAAGTCTTTTTCTGCAGGACCTTGTCTGTGCAAAGACACATGACAAATCTCCAAGAGCCAGCTCCACTGAACATTTCATCAGTGGAACACCCATGACTATCTCATGGCATAGAGTTTCTCGGAACACTGTTTGGCAGGTACTGCTCTAAAGAGTGGGGACAAAACACTCACCACTAGGCAGGGGGATGGGGAGATTCAGCCATTGGAAAGGGACCATTTTTAACTCCATGGTCCGCACAAGGGGAACACAATTTCCATTTCCTCTTTCTCTTAACAAATTCTTAACTCCTTCCGGTTCCCTTTTAGGAGGCCCCTAAATTGCTCTCACAGATTCTCCCATCAAAGTCAAAACATAGTTCACATGGCACCCCTACTTCATCTACCGCTGCAACGAGTCTATTTTTCTAATAAGGTACTCGTAAAAATGGGAATGATGGCAGTCAAATTTTATAGTGCATATGTTTGTGCCAGGCACTGTTCTAGCTGTTTTATGTGGGTTCTCTCTTGTAATTCATTCACATTTTCCTTCTGTTAAGTCTGCCCTGAGCCACCACCACCCCTGCAACCCCACACTACCCTCCTCCAAGAGGAGAGCTGGGGATCTCCTCCCCTGGAAACAGGTAACATGCAAAGGGAAGGGTAGAACTGAGAAAAAACAATTCAGGCTCTCCCTCTCCGCTTAGGAGCTAACCCACTCTCTCACTAGAAGCAGGACCCCTACCACATTATATCCCCGGGCACCTCTGAGGGCTCGATAAATATAATCAGAAATCAATGAGCCCCAAGCACTTTCTGGATGCTCCTTTGGTCACACCTATGAAGGGGTTACAAAAATTAACATTGCCACTTTTTCTTGACTGCTCACTAGGCAATCTACATACATTATCACAGATCCTCCCAACAACCTGTTATTCCTGAATTCTTTCAGAAAAGAGATTCCAGCTCCAAGGAGCTAAGTGGTTTACATGGAGCTTCACAGTGGGCAAGTGGCCAAGCAGGGATTTGCATCCAGGTCCATCAGCCTCCAAAGCCCAATCACTTTCTGAGGCATCACAGTCCTTCAGCTGTGTAGATAAACACGCAGACCAAGGATTTTTTTTTTTTCTTTATAAAGAGATAACATGGTCAGTCAGTGAAGGAGTCCCAAACTGGAATCCAGGAGGATTGGTTACAAGATAAGTATGCCCTGAAGACTGTTCTCCTGGTACCTGGGCACTGCCCATCCTTCACTTCCCAGCACGGGAGCATCTTCACCTTCCTTTTAGAAGAGTGTTGCCAGATAAAATACCAGATACCCAGTTAAATTTGAACTTCACATAAACAATACCTAATGTCTTAGTATAAGTATGTCCCAAGTATTGCACGGGCTATACTTATACTTGAAAAATATTCATGGCTTATCTGAAATTCAAATCTGAGTGTCCTGTGTTTTTATTCGCTAAATCTGGCAACCCCACCCTAGAGTCAGAGGCATGCTGGGAAGTCTCCTGCCTGGCTCTAGGTCCCAAGTGTTGCTCCAGTGGGAGTTGCCATGGCAGCCTGAGCAGGCCCTTCTGGAGCTGGCTCTACTTACCTACCCCCCCCACCCAGCTTCACCTCGCCCCTGCACTCTCCATGCTCCAAACATGCTGAGCTACTTTCAGGTTCCTGAATGTGTCATACTGCTTCTGGCCTCAGGTCTTACCGCTTTGCTGTGTTCTGTGCCTGCCTTCTTCCCTCTCTCCCACTCTCTGGCCACTTCCTATTGATCCTTAGGGTCTCCACTTGGAGTCGCTTTTGCCAGGAAGTCTTCCCTGACACCCTGATCCCTGCCCCTTCCCATACTGCAGCACGCAGCATCCGCTGTCCACAGCGCTGCTTGCTCCAGAGAGCGGCGGTGGGTCACAAGCATCCTTGTGTCTCCACATCTGGCACCGACATGTAGCCTCAGGTAGTAAGGCAGCAGATGCTTATTAAACAAATGAACGGATGGATGGAGACTGTCCAGGCAGAGCTCGTCTCTTGAATGTGACTGCTTCCTTCCTCCCTTCTATCCTTACTCACGTTTTCATCTCTGCCTCCTTTCCTCCCTCAGAGTTGTGAAAGGGCCGGGGCTTAGGTCCACAAGGGCACGTCCTGGACTGGACTCAGGTGAGGAGAGAGCAGTCAAGGCTCAGAGAGATCTCCTTGTGCCCCTTACCTGGTCATGCCATACCCACTGTCCCCGGGGGCTCACGTCTAGCTACAGGTTAGCGGAAACTTCTCCTTGGCTTCCAAATCCTCCTCGCACATGCCTCCTCTGTGTGCAAACTCTGCTCCCCTTCTCCCCTTGGCCCCTTTAAGGGAACCTAATTGGACTGAGCCCCAAGTTTGGGGTGTGGGGAGATGCCAGTGTCAGATGGCTGAGGGTTAGGGCAGGTGGTGGGGCTCGGTGGGTTCAGAACATCACCCATATGTTCCCTGTTCACCCACCCAAGGCTTTGCCCACGCACAGCCTGACAGCCAGAGAAGGCAGCAAGGAACTTAACCCTTTCGTGGAATTTAGAAGGTAGTTTCACAATGAACCAGTGAGCAGCCAGTGTTAACTTTAACACACACACACACACACACACACACACACACACACACACACCCTAGAGTTCTGCCTCTATGCCTCTCAAGGAACCCGGCTTGCTTCCAGTCAGGGCTTGATTTAGACAATGCCCTCTGGGGGGCAGGAAGTCCATGCCAGAGCAATGGGGTGTGCTGGGAAGACGACCAGGGTGGGGGTGCTGAAGGGCACGGGGAGAGGGTAGAGCGGGGAGGGCAGGGAGCAGCTCAGAGGCAGCTCCTGAAGTTGGATTCTGAAAGCCCTGCTCTGTTGCTCTCTGATCTGACCTTTAGAGGCAGGTGGCGATTTTGTGCCTTCTCATCATCCCCCCCCCCAACCTCCCCTCCCAGAATACGTTAAGAGGACAAAGCGGGAGAAACACCCTTCAGTATCAAATTAACTCCAAAAATAGAATCACTCTGCCCCTGGGGGAGGCTAGCAAGCCAGGCGTGCAGCGCCCGCGGCTCCGGCCACTGAGTCCCTTCTGCAAGAACTCTCGCTTCCGTCCAGGTGTCCAGGTACGCACAGTCTCGGAATCACCCCCCTGCCAACCCCTACCACCCCGGCCAGCCTCCAACTTGTGGCTGGGCGCTCAGCCCGGCTCGCGGGAGGGGACTCACACTGAGAGAAGCGCTGACTCCGACGGCTCCTTGGCTGGGCCAGGTGAGGCGCCGGCTGCACAGTGGCAGGTACAGGTGGGTCCAGGGGCTGCAGCAGGTAGGGGGTTCGTGGCCGCTCTGGAGGCCTCTGCCGAGTAACAGGGCTGACAGGTTTGTGTTTTCCCCTCTCCTCCTCCCAGTTAACCACACCCCTGCTGCTCTCCTCCTCACTTCCTTAAAGGGTGGGGTGTGTTGTCGGTGGTGCTGAGTGTGTGCCGGCTCCAGCCTCTTACCATAAACCCTGAAATAGACGCCGCCATCAATTCCCTGAGCTGCACGTGCCCACCTGGGGACCCATCTCCGGAGCCCCAAAGGGGTCTTCAGCCATGGCCGTGGGCGTGCCCTGTGAATGGCTGACCCCTCCCAATTCCTCCCACCCCTCCCCTCCTCCTCCCACACCGCTAGCCGACTTTTGGAGGCCACACTTAAGAGGCTGGTGTTTCCTCTCTAGCCTCCAGGTAGGGTTCAGAGCGGGAGATGGTTACCTGGCTCCCATAATCTCAGCATCTGGGCCCCTCCAGGTCTCTCCCTGTCCTAAAGTGGCCCCAACCCCTTGATGGGACACTGGAGATCAGGTGAGTATCACCAAGGGCTTTGGCAGAACCGATCCAGGTGCTTGTGCTGTGATAGGGCAGGACCAGAGGGCAGCGCAAGAATTGTCACAGAAACTGGGCAGCCTTTACCCAGCCCCATCTCCATATCAGCTGACTTCGCTGCCCAAACAAAGAGGCTGGTTCACCTCTTTACTTAGGCAAACAGCGCAGTGAAATTCAAGGCAGTGACTCAAGGGCACTTAGAAACCCTTTTTCCCCTGTTGCTGGAAAAATTCCAGACTTTCCCCCTGAGTAGGAGGAGGTGAACAGGACTTAGCATAAGGTCAGAAAGCTGGTATGTCCTCAATGTCCCCCACATCCTCAAAGTTCCTCCCCAGAGACCCTGCCCCAAACTTCTTCACTCTGGGACCTGTGAAGGATTGGGATCTCCCACAGTTCTAGAACATGCTATTCAAAGAGTCGTCTCTGAGGATGGCGCCCCCTTGAGTTGTGTTGCCATAGGTGACAGCCCAGCATACATGACGGCCCCCCCCCCCGCCCAATACAACCTCACCCACTAACCCCGAACTCAGCCACCCCAGAAGAACAATAGAAAAATCCAGCATTTGGTGAGCATGTCTGAATGCCAACCAGTGTTGCTAAGAAAGCATTCAGTTGACACAATTTCATTTAATTTCTCCCATTTTCTGAAAAGAAAACCAAGACTTAAGATTCCTTAATTTGTCCAAGGCCACAAAGCCAGAAAGTCAATGTTTCTCAATGTGACCAGAGGAAGGATGACTTGTATCTTTTAAAATGCAGATACCTGGATGGCACTGCGGGTTTACTGACAATCCGAATCTCTGAGCCTGGGGCCGACCTGCCCAACCAAGGCAACTGACAACCCATCGGATGGGAGCTCATAGCCACACCTGCAGGAGCTCCCCCTGGTTCATCCCATTCACCTATTCATGCTGTCCCCAGCACCAGGTAATGCTGGCAACCTGCAAAGCAGTCAGAAGGTGTCAGGGAAAACCTTGGCTAGGGCTCGGGGTGATCAGGCAAGTGGGACTGGTAAACTGGAGTTAGCAGGCAAAATGTGGGGGAAGACTAACGGACCAACTGACCACACTACAAGCAGATTGTCAGAGGGCTTCGGAAAATGGGGGCTCCGTGTTCCTGTGCATGGGAATGAGGAGATGAATGTTGAGCTGTTGAAAGTTAGATACTTGCATTAGCTGTTGAGGGTCTGTGTTGGGCGGGAGGCAGTGGGAACTAAGGAGGAAAACTAATCCAAACAGGTTTAAGGAAAGGTGAGTTTGTGTATGCTGCCGCCCTGTGGCCAAATCCATAAACTACCATCTAATCGGGCCCTAATTCGAGAAAAGTTTTCAGATTTTCAAAATTTTCAGAGGATGTTGAATTCTTCACAGATATTTCTTTAAAGCTCTGAAACCTAGTCCTTAGCATCATAGGATAATAGGTTTTATTTATTAAAGAGACCTTGGGAAACTCCCTGGGATGGATACTGTGCCTGTAGGTCTCCCTATGTCTTGTCCAGTATCAGTCATGAAAAGTTAAGGTGACAGGGTCACACGTCAGCCTGTTACCTGCCTTTTAAAAAAACCTATCAGAAATGCTTCCAGGAGCCTAGAATTCTATGTAAATGGTCTTTTAAAATTCTACTGACGTCTCCTTGTGTGTTCTCAACTTTAAGATGGTAGCCAACGGAGCAGGTTTAGATGCGCACGGGAAGGAGCCGGTCAAGAGGGAACAACGTAACCTTGGCCAGGCCAATCCATTTCTTTGAGTTTGTGTTTCCTAATCTAGGAGAGTAGAGGAATAAGAAGTACCTCCCCAACCTATTTCACAGGGTACTGTGATGCCCCAATTAACTGATAGGTATGAAAATATGCATACTATGGTGATTATTATGTTATTGTGCTATAACATGCTATGATTTTATTTTTAGAAATAATGGGAATTAGGGGCGCCTGTGTGGCTCAGTCGGTAGAACATGAGACTCTTGATCTCAGGATTGTGAGTTCAAGCCCCACATTGGTTGTGGAGCCTTTTTTTTTTTTTTTAAGATTTTTATTTATTTAATTGACAGAGAGAGAGGGAACACAAGCCGGGGAAGTGGGAGAGGGAGAAGCAGGCTTCCCGCGGAACGGGGAGCTCGATGCGGGGCTCGATCCCAGGACCCTGGGATCATGACCTGAGCCGAAGGCAGTCGCTTAACCAACTGAGCCACCCAGGCGCCCCGGTTGTGGAGCCTACTTGAAAAGAAAAGAAAAAAAGAAAAGAGAAGAGAAGAGAAGAGAAGGAAGGAAGGAAGGAAGGGAGGAAGGAAAGGAAGAAAGGAAGGAAGGAAGAAAGAGAGAGAGAAAGAAAGAAAAAGAAAGAAAGAAAGGAAGAAAGGAAGAAAGAAAGAAAAAATAGGAATAGGGTAGGTTTAGAGGGGAGTGATTACATAGGTATCAGTTATACAGATACAATCAAGTGTTCACTGTGTGACTGGAACTTTCATCCATCACCTAATGGGCCTTCACAACAATTCACTGAGGTAAGTAACAGTATTCCTATTTTGTAGAAAGGAGGCTTGGAAAAGGTAAATAATTTGTCCACAGCCACCCAGGTGGGAAAGAGCAGGGCTGAATATAAACCCATTATTGACATGTAATGATACGTCATCGGAGTCTCTCTATTATGGATAATGGAATGAAATCACGTAATGTAAATTTGTTATTAGAATACATTTCATTTTGGGGTGCCTGTGTGGCTCAGTTGGTTAAGCGTCTGACTCTTGATCTCAGCTCAGGTCATGATCTCAGGGTTGTGAGTTCAAGCCCCACATTGGGCTCCGTGCTGGGCATGGAGCCTACTTTAAAAAAAAAAAAAATCAGAATACATTTCATTTTAAAAGAATAGTATGGTTATAAGTGTTCTGAGCAAAAAAAAAAAAAAAGAAAAAAGAAAAAAGTCATGGGCACAAGGATTAAATAACTGAAATCCTTCATCACCAAAGGACATCTACCTCTAATTAAACCAGGCACCACCGGGTTTGCTAAATGGACCACAGTTGAGGCCAAGTCCCCCCCAAAACAACAAAAAAAAACCCCAAACCTCAAAACCATGACCTTGACTTCAAAAGGACTCTATTCCATTCATGAAGGCACAGCTGGTTGTCCTCCTTTCTTCCCTTATAATAGAATCCCTGATTTTTAGTTGGTCCTAGGCTGCCCCAAATAAGACTGCACATCCCAGTCTCCTTTGGAGGTATGGCCAGTGATTAAGTTCTGGGCAATGGTTGGTGAGTGGTAGTTATGTATGCAGCTTCAGGATCATGCCGTCAAGGAAAGGGGCAAGCCTCTACCATTTCATTTTCCACCTGCACCGAATGATGGAACCCGGAGCCACCATCCTGATCTGTGGTGTTGAGAAATGAAGTCTGGGTCCCTAGTGCCATCAAGCGACAATGCTAGCCCTAGACATGGTCTGGGCCAACTTGAACTTTTACATGAGAAATTTAAATTTTTCATGTTGCTGCATTTGGGGCTTTTCTGTCACCATAGCTTCAAATGTACTTCTAATGTACTATCGCTCAGCCTATTTTCTTTTGTCTCTAAATTAAGGCAGAACCTCAATTTCCTCATCTATAAAATGGGACTAACTTACTACAGGGTTGTCAGAAGGACTAGAAATAACACATGTAAATGTTCCTGCTGGCGCCATGGCTCATAGCTGGCAATAAATGGAAGGTATTATATCCTGTTGCAACTTTTAAAAATGTGTTCCTGAAATAAAAATAATGGTTACTTTAAAATACTCCATCACTGGGGCGAATGGATGGCTCAGTCGGTTGAGCATCTGACTCGATTTCAGCTCAGGTCATGATCTCAGGATCGTGGTATTGAGCCCTGTGTTGGGCTCCAGGCTGGGTGTGGAGCCTACTATAAAAAAGATGGGGGAGGATTTACCTAAAATACTCCACCATACCCATCCCCCCAAATGTGGAGGGGAGAAGTGAGACAAAAATAGCAAATTTGAATACTGATGTAAGCTGAATGATGGGTAGGTGGGGGTTAATTATACTGTTCTCTCTCACATTGTGTTTGAAAATGTTCACAGTGAAAAAGTTAAAATAAATGAAAGCTTTCCATGGAGGGAAAAAAAAAGGATTCCTGGACGTAATCCAAAGTGAATCTCTTTGGGAAAAATAAAACCATATTAAATTCATTGAGAAATTAATTTGGGGACCCAAGAGGGAGGGCAGATGGAGAAGTCAGAAGAATGTTTTTATTTTCCTTTTAAAGACAATAGGCAGAGTCTCAGGGCCACAGAGGGCGGGCAATTTCCACAGCTCCAGGCACCGCTGTCTGGCCTTGCGTAGCTCCCCAGGATGGCTGCAGGGCAGTGGGCTGCAGGGCACTCACGCAGAGTGCCCGTGTGGAAATGGAGCCTGCCTGCTGCCCTGCCCAGTTCAGGCCAGCTCCATGACTTCTGTGACTTTGGCCTTCTTGGCTTTTAATCCTTCACTCCCACCTGTGAGGGAGCTCGCCGGGTCCCCACAGCCTATGGATAAGTTCTGAAGCAAGAGCATGGCCATATGAACCTTGTCTTGCCATTACTGACATCGGCAATTCTAACAAATGCGGCTGGCTCTCTGTGCCTAGCCCACACTAGGAAGCATCAAGCGGCATTGAGATCAGGCGGCTACAGGCAGACTGGCAAAACATTTAATGCAAAAAAAAAAAAAAAAATCCATCCTAAAATTTGTATGGAATCTTAAGGGACCCTGATGGCCAAATAATCTTTATAAAGAACAGAGTTGGAGGTCTCACACTTCTAGATTTCAAAACTTACTACAAAGCTACAGTAATGAAAAAATGTGGTACTGACAGAAAGACATATAGACCAACGGAATAGAAGAGAGAGCCCCAAAATACACTCTTGTGTACGTGGTTGAATGATCTTGAACAACGGTGCCAAGGCTATTCAGTGCAGGAAAGGACAGTCTCTTCAACAAATGGTGTCAGGAAAACTGGCTATTCACATGCAAAAGAGTGAAATTGGATCCGTCCCTTACACCATATGTAAAAATTCATTCAAAATGGAGGGGCTCCTTGGTGACTCAGTCGGTTAAGGGTGCAACTCTTGGTTTTGGCTCAGGTCATGATCCTGGGGTCCTGGGAGCATTGGGCTCTCCACTCAGAGGGTGCCTGCCCTCTCTCTCTCTCCCTCTGCCCCTCCCCTCACTCATGCACTCTTTCTCAAATAAATAAATCTTTAAAAAATTAATTCAAAATAGATTGAAAACCTACTCGTAAGATCTAAAACTATAAAACCTTAGGAAAAAAATAGGGAAAAGCTTCATGACATTGGATTTGACGATTGTTTCTTGGATATGTCATCAAAAGGCAACAAAAATAGCTACAGATCAATTGGACTACATCAAAATAAATAATTTCTATGCATCGAAATCGACAAAGTGAAAAGGCAACCTACAGAAGGGGAGAAAATATTTGCGAGTTATATATCTGATAAGCAGTTAATATCCAGAAGATAGAAAGAACTCATACAACTCAACAATAGAAAATTACCTCATTTAAAAATCTGCAAAGGACTTAAATCAACATTTCTCCAAAGATGATATCCAAATGGCCAACAAGCATATAGAAAGATGTTCAAGACCACTAATGATTAGGGAAATGTAAATAAAAACCACAAGGAGATATCACATCACACCCAATAGGATGTCTACAATGAAAAGAAAAAAAAAAAGAAAAGAAGAACAAGTGGAGGCCAGGATGTGAAGAAATTGGACCCCGTGTGCACTATTGGTAGGGACATAAAATGGTGCAGCTACTGTGTAAGACAGTATGGCAGTTCTTCAAAAAAAGTAAAAGTAGAATTACCATTATGATCCAGAGTCCACTTCTGGGCATATATCCAAATGAATTGAAAGCAGAGCCTCGAAGAGATGTTTATGCACCCATGTTCATAGCAGCATTATTCACAAGAGCCAAAGGTGGGAGCAACCCAAGTGTCCATCGATGAATGAGTGGATAAACACAAATGTGTTCCACCCATACAATGGAATATTATTCAGCTTTAAAGGAGGAAGGAAACTCTAACACAGGCTACAACATGGATGAACTTTGAGGACATTATACTAAGTGAAATAACCCAGCACAAAAAGACAAATACTGTATGATTCCACTTATATGAGGTACCTAGAATAATCAAATTCATAGAGACAGAAAGTAGACTGGTGATTGCCAGGAGTTGGGGGAAGGAGGGAAAAAGATTTAATAGGTAAAGAGTTTCAGTTTTGCAAGATGGAAAATTCTGGATATTGGTCGCACAACAATGGGAATATACTTAACATTACTGAACTGTACACTTAGAAATGCTTAGGATGAATTTTATGTTTATATAGCACAATTTTTTTAAATAAAAAAATAGAAATCTTGACTTTTTATGTAAAATCTCCTAATTTGCAAATGTTGGCAACCATCCTAAACCTATAGTTGCCTACCGAATGGCAATTTCCCTCTCTTTCTTAATAAATAGTCAAGTCCCAAATGTATCTCAGTGACCATCTCTCTACTTCCAGGACTCAGGTAAATCCCGACAGGTTCAAGTCAATCATAGTGGTCTTATTCCTCTTGCCAGTGATGCATTTAGAGGTGAGTGTGTGATCCCGTTCTGACCAATAAGGTGTGAGGAGAAGTCTTGTGGAGGGTTTTAGAAAAGGTTTCTTAGCTCTGAAAATGAGACATAGTAGAGGGAAATGGCCCTATTCCATTTATGGACATTGGCTGATATCAGGGTAAGATGCCTGGAGCTGTTGCAGTAATTTTCCAACCAAAAGGAAGCCATAGGCAGACCTGCAAGATGGAAAGAATCTGGGGTCTCAGTGTCTTTGGGTTGGACATAGCCTTCTTGCCTCTAGACTTTTGGTGATATGAGATAATCCATCTGCTTACTGTTTAATCATTTTGAGTTGCATTTTAAAGGTTGAGGCTTACCAAATGTCCATTGACTGATGAATGGATAAAGAAGTTGTGGGATATATTATGTATAAAATATATATTTTATATATATATATATAAATATATATAATGGAATATTACTCAGCCATAAAAAAGAACAAAAGCTTGCCATTTGCAATGACATGGATGGAGCTAGAGTGTATCATGCTAAGTGAAATAAATCAATCAGAAAAAGACAAATACCATATACCATATGATTTCCCTCATATGTGGAATTTAAGAAACAAAACAAGTGAACATGGGGGGACAAAAATGAGGCAAGCAGCCACAGAACAACTTTCTTAACCAGAAAGAACAAACTGAGGGTTGCTGGAGGAGAGGTGGAGGGGGATGAGGTAAATGGGTGATGGGCATTAAGAAGGGCACTTGTGATGAGCACTGGGTGTTATATGTAAGTGATGAATCACTAAATTCTACCCCTAAAAATAATATTACACTCTATGTTAACGGGAATTTAAATAAAAACTTGAAACAAAAACAAAAACAAAAAATAAAAGTTGAAGTTTAGAAGATCATAAATTATGTATTATACAGAGGGGGAAAAAAACATGTGGATCAAATAAAAGAAGTCTTCAACCAAATCTGACCCAGAGGCAGGCAATTTACTACCCTAGGTTTATCCATAACCAGTTACATTAACACTACTTCTTACAGAAGTTCTCCCCGCATTGTTCAAACTAAATCAGAGCCCCTACCCTCCTTTTTTCCCCATGGTTCAGGCTTCAGAGAAGGCCCCAGTCATCTCTATGTCCCACATCAAGCATCGGACTATAGTGATCTCTTTAAAGACTTCCATGGTATTTCTGTTGAATAAGCTCAATCATGTTTGCATCTCTGGTTACCTATTTCTGGAAGTTGCTCTTGCAACTGCCAGCTCTGCAACTGTTGGGACTCAGCAGCCATCCTATAGAATATTATCCCTGTATCAGTCTTTGATATGAAATCTGCTTTTCATATATTAACAGAACTACCCCAGCTTTGACTCCTGTTAGCATATCTTTTTCTATCCTTTTTATTTATTTGTATGCTTATATTTAAACTGGGTTCCTTTAGGCAGCATACAGTTAGGTCTTTTCTTTTTAAAATCTAATCTTGTTAATCTAATCTCTGCCTTTTATTTGCAGGAGTCACTTTCTAGTTTATTGATCTAAAAAGAAAAGAAAAAAAAATTCACCCATCTTTCTGCACCTAGGAATTTTTTTCTCTACCACAACATTTGAAAAATAGTCGTCATCCCTTACATACACCTTCCTGGGTATAGCAGAGATTTGGAAAGTGGCAGTGCTTGGCAAGAATGCCTGGGGTCTGGGATGGGGCACGTGAGAGACAGCAAGAACTGCCAGTAGACTTTCACATTAGTTCAGGTGGTGTAACAGAGAGCCTGAACTTCAAGGTCCTCTGGAAAAGTTCTTTCTGTTGAAAGTAGATACAGAAGTTGGTGACAAATTGTTTATAGTCACCAAGATTTCTCTTTTCTGGTCTCTGGGTAAGTATTAGTCACCCTCTTTACTGAAATTACGCAAAGCATAAGAAAGTTCGGAGTGTCTGAGCTGCTGCTGAGAACTTGGAGCATTTAGTTGGATCTTTCCTTTTATGGCTGAGGAAAAGGAAGTCAGAAAAGTGCCCTGGGTCATGCCTCTGGCTAGTGGTGGGCCTTGGAATAGAACCAAGTCCTTTCTGGATTTCCCGAAAACCTGGAGAACTTTTTTTTTTTTTTTAAAGATTTTATTTATTTATTTGAGAGAGAGAGAATGAGAGAGAGAGAGAGAGCACGAGAGGGAAGAGGGTCAGAGGGAGAAGCAGACTCCCCACTGAGCAGGGAGCCCGATGCGGGACTCGGTCCCGGGACTCCAGGATCATGACCTGAGCCGAAGGCAGTTGCTTAACCAACTGAGCCACCCAGGCGCCCAAACCTGGAGAACTTTATTGGTTGAACGCTAACTTCTGTATTCTGCTTAAAGAAAATAAGATCTATTTAATTTCTATTCTTCACCCCCGTTTTGATTTGTGGCCCCACTCAGAGTCTGAGAAAAACAATGACAAAACAAACAGGGAAAAGCCTGTAAGAACAGCATGAAATACACAGATAGCAAAACAGATAGCCTGACAGAGCACTGGGACACACAGATAAGAGAACATAGGGAGAGAAAAGGAAACTAGAAAACCAGATTTTCAGGGAGGTGCCTGGAGTGTAGGGTTATTAGCCCCATCTTGTGGCCTTTTCAGAGACTGCCTCAGGTTAACTTTTGAGTCAGTAACTGTTAACTCCAGATCTGATCTAGAACAGTGGGCCTCAAGATTTAGTGTGCCTGGGAATCCCTGGAGAGTCCGTGAAAATGCAAATACCTGGGCCTTTCTCTCAGAGAGGCAAGTAGATCAAAGTGGGCCCAGGAATCTGCTTTTAGAAAGCTCCCCAGGTAATGCAGGAGGACCATGAACCATGCATAAGAAACACTGCAGAAGGCAGTAATTGGTGGTGTTCATCCCCTTGGCATTGTGGAAAACAGGCTACTCTGAGGAAAAGTTTGGAAGACAACTGTCAAGAACTATAAAACGACTGAGATTTTGGGCTCTTTGCAAATTAACAAGTTAGCCTGTAACAGGTTCAAGAATGCTGGTAGGTGAGAGTCCTGGATCCCAGAGACAAAGAGCAGCTTATTACTAATGTTGGTAACAATAGTCCGAGAATTATCATTTGGGCCACTTTTCTGAGCCCTGATTCCCAGAATCCTCTGTGATGAGGGCCATGGCAGGCTGCCTTATAGAAGAGCAATTAGAAGCTCAGGGAAACAATTTCTCATAACGGAGATTAAGTCGGCCAGATCTTTGCCTGGAGGGAGACATTATTTGTTGTCCAAGGCTATTCACCACAGATACATTCTTGAAAAGATATGCCAAAAAAGGCAGTCAGTGCCTCTGCTCAAATACAGAAAAATGACACATGGAGAACTGTCTTCCAACAGAAGCCGGGAAAATGGACGTGTGTCAGGGGAATGGAATCCTACATCTGAAGGCTGTAAAGTGATCAAACTGAGGCAGGAATGGGGAGTTGGGAAGAGAGTCAGGCCTGCTATAGCAGGTAGGAATTCAGCCTGGATTCTACTTCCCATAGCTCACTTCAAAGCAATCCTTACTCTTTCTGTTTTAACGGGGGCCTGCCTGATGTAATGAGTACTTTCCATATTTATTTAATTTTAATCCTCACATCTCACGTAGACAAGGGATACGATCACCATTCTACTCATTAGAAAATAGAGTTTGAAAAATTGTGACCCTCCCAATTATGCAACCACGGGACAGACGGGTCTTTTTAGAGGTCTTCCCACTACCCGCTTCTCTCACCTGTTTCCTCTTTCCTCCAGGGCACAGGATTAAGACTGGCCAAACTAAGTGAACAACGAAAGCAAGGGTGGGGGGGGCAGATCTTTGCCCCTACTTCGGAACCAGGAAGTGGAGCGCTCGCTCTTTTCCAGCCTCACGGACCAGAAATTTCCAGGGAGTGGCTGAGCAAGAGGCTCCTGAACTTCCTTTCGCATTTCAAATCGGAAATAGGTTTCCCGGGACACGGAAGCCCACCAGCACAACTGGGGAGTTTCCTTCTCCCTAAACCGGACCAGACCGCAGAGGACCGGCGAGGACCAGTGAGGACCGGCGGGGACCGCAGAGGGCAAGGTCCTCCCCGCTCTTCCGGGGTTTCCTGCGCCAATCGGAACTGGGGCGGAGCCGCCAGAGCGCGCCCCTCGCGATTGGGCGGCGCTGCTGTCGCTCAGCGCTCCCGAACGGAAGGGGCCGGGCGCCGCTCACCGCGGGGTCCCGGAGCCTCCAGGCGGGTGGGAGGGGCGGGAGCGAAAGTTGCAGGTTTGGGATCCGGCGGCCGGGGCGATGGAGCTGGGTCCCGCCGCGTCCCCCGGGCCTTCCCGCTCTTTCAAGGAGGAGCTGCTCTGTGCCGTCTGCTACGACCCCTTCCGCGACGCCGTGACTCTGCGCTGCGGCCACAACTTCTGCCGCGGGTGCGTGACCCGCTGCTGGGAGGTGCAGGTGGCGCCCACCTGCCCAGTGTGCAAGGACCGCGCGGCCCTCGCAGACCTGCGCACCAACCACACCCTCAACAACCTGGTGGAGAAGCTGCTGCGTGAGGAAGCCGAGGGCGCGCGCTGGGCGGGCCACCGCTCCCCGCGCCTCTGCCGCCCGCACCGCGGCCAGTTCAGCCTCTTCTGCCTCGACGATAAGGAGCTGCTGTGCTGCTCGTGCCAGGCCGACCCCCGGCACCAGGGGCACCGCGTGCAGCCAGTGAAAGACACTGCCCACGACTTTCGGGTAAGAGCGGCAGCGTGCGGGAGGTGGCCGAGCGCGCACGTGGCGGCCGGGTCCGGACTGTAACTCAGCACCCCTGGCCCCTCGCGGCTCCCGCCACTGCAGCCTGCCAGAGCTGTGTGCCCAGGCCCCCGCCTGGTCCTGCGGCCAGGACCCCCAGCGCTCTGACTCGGCTAACCTACAGAGGGGTCGGCCCAGGGGGCCTGGGATGGGTGAAGAGGGATTGTAAACAGAAGTGTGGGAACTGAGGTTACACGATGCTCCCAAGACGGCCCCACCCACTTCTGAAGGGCTGAGGCCAGGGCACCCTCTTTGCCAGCAGGGTGTGGCACGGGCCCGTTTGAGAAGGACAGGTGTGGGTAACGCCCAAGAATCTTGGAGCTTGGCACACTCAAGTTTGGGTGTGGGAGTCCAAGACCTGGCCTTAAAGTCTCCCAAAAGGGGTCACATATTTCCCCGAGCTGGCCCTATGTGTTGGGTAGGAGTGGAGAGGCTTTTGGCATTGGCTGGCTGGTTTATTCTGGATCTCAGCACCCCAATGCCTAGAGTTCCTGTGGCTGTAAATAAAGTGAATGGAAAATACACGGAGAATACTTTGGTTATAAGAAGGAAAAGTGATCAGAAAATAAGGATTAGCCAACTTAGGAGTTCTCAGAATTTTTGACCTTAGCCCATAGTAAGCTCATGTTTTGACCTTAGTCCCTATTTTTTCCGTTGTGATCCGGAACACCCTTATGTATTGTATCACTTGAAACAAAAGTTCTGTGAAAATGTCTGTTGTACTCCGGCATTTTCTGTTATTTTTTTTTTATTTATGGTTTTATTTAAAATTTGCAGAGGGTGTGAAACACTAATTTATTTCCTCACCTACTAACACATGGGTCAGACCCACTGGTAGGAAGCTGAGTGTATTGAAAAGGAGGCACTGTGAGAACCCCTAATGCCTGGTCTCCAGACACTGTTTTTGTTTTGTTTGTTTTAAGACCTTTCTTAAGAAATACTGAAAGTTGGTTAGAATTTTATACACATTTAGGCAGAGTTCAGGTGAAGGGGAATGTCTTCAGTATGCATGTTTGAATACTGCAGTAGCTTACCAAGGGGATAACCCTATAACTCCTGTTGCCTTATTTGTTTAACAGTGGTCCACAACAATGCTTTTCCCCATTCCCACTGGCAGAAGTGCCAGGTCCTGATGTGGGACAGCTAAAGTAAGTGCATTCTGGGGGCTGGGGTCGAGGTAGGGGGGGGCACCATGGATCAGGTCATGACTCATCACCATGGGGCTGTCACAGGTACAGATCAGGAAGATGGGCAGGAGTCAAGGCCAGGAGCACTAAGGCAGAACCCCTAGGTCCGGGCTAATCCAGGATTCAAGATTAGTGAGTCAAGTGCCAGGAAGCACATAGGGTCTAGTGACAACTTCCTGTTCCTTCAGCAGATGCCTTGTACTGCTCGGTCCCAGGGGGACTGCAAGGCATGAGATAAACAGCAATTCATACCTTCAAGGAGCTTCAAGCAGAGACCCGAGGGATGAGGAGGTGTCAGCCAGGTGAAGAGAGCGAGGGAGGGTATTTCGGCCAGAGGCAGCAGCATACATAAGGGTCCAGAAGCTGGGAGGCCTGACTTTCTAGGCACTAAGAGAATTTCAGAAGAGTTAAAATAAGGTTGGGAATGCAGAAGAAGCCATGAGGCTTGAGGCTTGGTCTTTATCTTAAAGATGGTAGGGAGCAGTAGGAGGGTTTTACACAGAGGGATGATGCAGTCAGATTGATAAGCACCCAGGGCAATGTGGAGGTAGGGAGTCTAGTCCGGAAAGATCTGAGGAGAATGCAAGCCAAGTGTGCTCAGCCTGATGCAGGATGGAACTCATTCAGCGTGTTAGAAAGCTGTGTATCAAGGACTTGTGTTGTGTTCTGTTCTGGAACCCGTGAGGGGCGCTGAGGCCGCAAAGGTAAGACAGAGCCCTCACCCTGTGGCGCTCACAGCGTAGCAAGGGAAGTCAGACAGTAAATAAACAAGTTGTCGTGCTGGCTGACTGGGCGCGGAGCAGTGTGGGAGGGCCGGAGAGGTGAGAAGGGGCTGAAGGGGCAGCTGTCGTGTGCCGTGGGGAGCTCTGAAAGCTTTTAAATAGGGACTTTGTGGTGAGATGAGTGCTTAGAAAGATCACTTTGGCAACCATGTGAGGAATTCGACAAAAAGTGTAAATCATACCAGCCAACGCTTTTGGAGCACTTGCTGTGTGCCAGGGGATCTTGGCGTGTTTACACGTCAATAAATTTAATCCTCACAAAACCCCTGTGAGGTTGTGTATTAGTTTCCTATCGCTGTTGTAATAAATTGCCACAAACATGGCAATTTAACACAGCACACATGTATTTTCTCACAGTTCTGGAGGTCAGAAGTCCTAAAATAAAGGTGTTGGCAGGGCAACGTGCCTTTTGGAGACTAGGAGAGAATTTATTTCCTTGCCTTGTCCAGCTTTTAGAGGCCCCTTCCTCCATCTTTAAAGTACATCATTCCAACTTCTGCTTCTGTTATCACATTGCCTTCTCTGACTCTACTAACTTCCTCTTTCTTATAAGGACCCTTTGATTACATTGAGCGCATCGAGACAATGCAGGATAATCATCCATCTTAAAACCCATAATTTAATCACATCTATAAAGTCCTCTTTGTCATATAAATAATACATTTACAGCTTCTAAGTTCTAAGATATGGACATCTTTATTCAGCTTGCCACAGGTAGGTACTATTTTCCCCATTTTACAGACAGCGACACTGGGTCTCAGGTTAAGTAACTTGTCCACAGTCACAGAGCAGGTCCTATATAGAGTTCATCTGGAACCTTGTTGGGCCCCTACTCTGGTCATGGACTTTGAGAGAAACTTCTTTGGTCCCCAGGTAATACTTTCCCCGCTGGCCCTCTGTCCTGGGATTTGTGAGGACAGCGGGTTATGTGTGGGTATTTAAGAGGTTTGAGTGTATTGGATGAGGCCCACTCTCCTACCATGTGGGTCCCTACTATGTGCTAGGCACAGTATGTTCAGTAGAGGACAGAGGAGTCCTGGCCCCTTGGCTTCTTGGAGCCAGATAGGCAAAATTTAATAATAATCGACTGACATTCCTGTGAGGGACAGTATAGGAAGTGACAGATGGCTGTAACAAGGAGCCTGCTCTTGTCCGGTGGGAGTGATTTCACAGAGACCTGAAGGCCTAGAAGGAGTTCGCTAAGTGAGGGGCAGCAAGCAGCAGTGGTGGGGCAGACAGAGGGCAGGGAAGGCAGGAATCCAGAGACATCTGGACAGGGAAGGCAGGCGTCTGGAACAGATCCCAAGGGGCATCCAGGGCATGTTAGAGATCTGAGATTTTGTCCTAAGGACAGTGGGGCAAGAAGGGAAAGAACTGCTGAGCTATCCAGACATGCCATAAGGGTTGAGACCAGAGTGCTGAAGTGCATGTTGGAGCTTGAAGGGACAGCCTCTAGCACTTGTTTCTCAAACTTGAACAACGCACCCATTCTTCTTAAAGGAAAAGCTGTTCCAGCACTGTGACTTAAAATATATTCCGTACATACAAACGCTAAGCTAGCGTAAATTTCTCTTGCTTATTGCACATATGGGCAGTAAAACAACAACAGTTTACAGGTTAAGCACAAAAGAAAATCAGTTCAATTCTAGTTGAAATATTCATCACCAGGCTTTATTTGGCTGAAACGAAAGCACTGCTCTGGGCGGCTGTGAGGCTTGTCTGACAATGCTTGGGATACTCCTTTACCTTCTTCTATGTGGTTCCTTGATTTGCCAGTCTAAATTTTCCTCTTTGCAGATCCGAAACTTTTCCTGGGATACAATTGGCCTTCATTTAGATCTAGCACATTCTTCACTCCTTCACAAATTAAGTGTACTTCCGTTCTATCGTTATTAGGCCAAGACAGTGAAAGTAGTATAGTTTGGTGTCAAAGTAGTTGTTAACAAATACAAATGCTGGTACTGAAGTTGTAGGAACTGAAAGCGTGTGTCCACACTGTTTATAAGGCAACTTGGAAAAGGTTTACCTTAGGTTTGTTTGTTTGTTTTTTTAGGTTATTGAATGAAAACACTAATTGAAAACTCTTGTAGAAAACTTGCAGGTCCCCATACACAGGCCCAGAGCCATGGGGTACTGTGAGGAGATGGTTCTATTTTACTGGTGAGAAAACAGAAACTTGGAGGAATGTAGCAACTCCTGGCATTGGCAGGGAATGGCAAGGGTACGTCTAGGATTAGAACTCAGATTTCCTGACTCCCTGTCTGGCGTTTGCTCTGCCTTGCATCATCAGGGCAAGCCTGCCCGAACTCCTGCCAAGTCCCAGGCCTCGAACTGCCTTGTCCAGACCCCTTTCTTACCCATCCCATGGGACTCACGTGAGAGTCATTCTCTGCCCTCCAGCCTCCTCCTGCACCAGCCCCAATCCATTCCCCTTCTGGGGTTCTTAGAATCAGTCTGGCCAAATCTTACCTAGGAATGTTCCATGTTTTCCTTAAGTCTCCCCTTTCCCCCCTTTTCCTAACTGTGCACTCCCAGTTGGATCCCCCCTTATGGACCAGGTACTACCAGGTCCAAGTTAAATGGACATTTTACTGCCTGCTTGGTAAGGCATGTGCCCAGGGGTGGGGGCTTACTGAACACTGCTCACTGAGGCTCCTGAGTTACCGGACCCCCACACTAGGCACTGTGGTGGACACCTGCTTCATGAGGAGGACTGAAGCACCCCGGGGAAAGGAAGAATGTGGTTGGATAAGAAAGGGATAATGGATGAGATGAAGTTGTCTTGGATGCATTTATGCTATCCTTTTAAGAAACCTGGAGAATGGCCAGTAGGAGAGTTAAATTACCCACCACTACGTGGCACCTAATAGTAGTGAGAGCCAACACAGGCCTGGTGTGCTCTTGGAAGCACCTTACATAGATTGGCTAGTGGGAACCTCTTAGCAATCCTGCGAGCTAGGCAGTCTCATCCCTCTTGCCCTCATGAGGAAACTGGTGCAGAGAAGAGAAGGAATTAGCTCAGAATCATCTGCTACAAAACAGAGGAGCAGGGATTTGAACTTGGGGGCCAGGTGCCAGAGCTCTTCGCTGCTGTGTCAGTCTGCCTGAAAACAAATGTTTGAATTAGATGGGAAAAAATGAGTACAGGCAAATGCCTAGAAACCCTGGTGATGGGCTAGGTAAGCATGGACAGACAACTGCAGTCTTCATTTTTACAGTGAAGTTTGAGAGTCTGCAGAAGCTTTCATGCCTTCATTTTTAAGGTGTGGAGCCTGACTGCCAGTGAGAGAGTGAGCTTTTGCCAAAGTTCTCACCGGTGGTTAGTGACAAAGACAAGGGTAAAAATCAGGTCTCTCGACTTTCAATCCAGGAGGCAGTGTGGTGTAGTGGAAAGAACATAGGTGTTCGATGGACTCCTTGACTGGGCAGGTAGGTAGTTGAGCATCCACTTTGTGCTGAGCCCTGGGGATATGCATGGATAGGACACTTTCTCCCCTTGCAGGGCAAGCGTCCTTTCCTTTCCTTCTGCGGAGGTTTATTGAGCACCATTGTGCTGGGCCAGAAGACGTGCCCTTTCTTGGAGCCTGCAGCCGTTCCAGGAGAGTGAAGCGATTGATTATCCAGGGTAGTAAGTGGGACGGTAGAGGTGTATCTGGGAGCTATGAGAGCCCACAGGATGTACCTGAACTCTACTGGGGAGATCAGAATGGCTCTCTGGAGGAAGTGAAGGGAGCCTGAGCTGAGTCTTCAAGGGTACGTTGAGATAGTTGGGGGGGGTGCAGACAGGAATTAGTCAGAAGCAACAGTGTACACAGGGCCTTGGAAGACAGAAAACCTGGCTTGGACCGGACAGCCCTGGCTACAGACATGACTCTAGCCTTTGATAGGTACCTGAGGGATGCTTGACAATCTTGGGAAATAATATTTATTCTTTCTCTTACCTGTGCCCTTCCCATTTTGTTATACCACATAGCACCTCTGTTAATGGATGTTTGGGGCAAAACCATTTTGTGAAATCCTTAGAGTATTAAATATACTCTTGAAACTTGTTGCTTAAGGGATCAAATTGTAATTTTTATTTTATTTATTTATTTATTTATTTATTTTTAAAGATTTTATTTATTTGACAGAGAGAGACACAGTGAGAGAGGGAACATAAGCAGGGAGAGTGGGAGAGGGAGAAGCAGACTTCCCTCCAAGCAGGGAGCCCGATGCGGGGCTCAAGCCCAGGATCATAGAACCATGACCTGAGCTGAAGGCAGACGCTTAACGACTGAGCCACCCAGGCGTCCCTCAAATTGTAATTTTTAAATAAACGATGTAGACTGTATAATCACATTCTAAATTCTTTAGTGTAAATAAAAACTTTCTGTGTTGCATGTTTATAAATAAGTAATCCCGAGTGTCGTAATTTGAAACTAAAATCAGAGCTCATTTGCTGTTTTGGGCTTGGGGTCTGGGAGATGCTCCACACCTGTCATGGGCCATTTAGCTCCATCCAGGGCTGTGATGACCTGTATTCGTCCTGACCGGGCTTCATGGCAAAGCCCCCTCTAGTCAACCTGCAGCTTCTGCTCATTCAGCGTGCTCTTTGGGCTACATGCAGTCCCTGAATGGTCTGTCCATGATACAAGTATGTTTAGTGTTAAGATCAGAATATCTAAAGCAAACATGAAAAGTATATTGTTGAGATTCACTTGAATTCATACTTTTCACGTGCGGTATTTCCTAGATTCACCACTAAATACGTGGAAAGGGAAAAAGTGGAATAAAACATGCATCGTAAATCCCAGAAAAGGGGAAGAGAAGGAAACACTGAACAAGTGGGACAAATAACACAGAACAAGGTGGTAGGTTTAAATGCAAATGCATCAGGTAATTACGTTAAATATTCCAGTTAAATGACAGTTGTCAGATAGCTAAGAAAATAACCCAGTTCTGTGCCACTTAAATAGGATTATGACAATAGATGAGAAAAATCAGTTTGTTGAAGTTCAGTATACTTTCGTGATTTAAAAAATTAGCAAACCAGGAAGGGAAGGAACTTCATTAATCTGAGTAAGGATTATCTACTGAAAAACTTAGAGTGGATACCATATTTAATGGTGAAATACTGAAAGTTTTCTCATTGGGATCAAGAAAAAGGAATGCACATTATGACCAGTTGTATTCAGTTTTGTGCTGGAGATCCTAGCTGATAAAGTAAATCAGGAATCGTAAGTAAAAGGTATAAGATTAGGAAAGAGGGAAACTACACTGGCATGATGTGCAGATAATATGATTGCATATATCTGCATAGAAATTTCTGTTGCAGAGAAAATAAAAAGATGCTACAGATAAATTATGAATATAAATTAGTTTAGAAGAATACTGGTTGCAAAATCAACATTAAAATCAGTCGTATCTCTGTGTATCAGCAAATATAAAAAAACATTTAAAGTAGTATAAAAATTAGGTATCTAACAATAAATGCAACTGCAGAAATCTGGCAGGGAAAAATACATAATTTCACTGAGAGACATCAAAGACTAAGTGGCAAAATATACCATGTTCATAGATTAGAAGACTCATTATTTAAAGATGTCAGTAAACTGATCTGTACAGTCAGTACTATGCTAATCAAAATTCCAACATGATATTTTGTGGAATTTGGCAAGCTGATTCCAATATTTGTATGAAAACTCGGAGCCGGGCTCCTGGGTGGCTCAGTTAGATGGGATGAGTCCCGCATCAGGCTCCCTGCTCAGTGGGGAGCCTGCTTCTCTCTCTGCCTGCCCCTTCCCCTGCTTGTGCGCGCGTGCGCTCTCTCTCTCTCTCTCTCTCTAATAAATAAATAAAATCCTGAAAAAAAGAAAACTCAGAGAGCCAAAGATTGCCAAAACAATCTTAGGAGACATTTAGCTCTTAATATTTTACCGCTTTCAAAATTAAGACTGTGTAATGTTGGCAGAAGACAGACAGGTGGGCCAGGGGAACAGACTAGAGAACTGGAAACATCTGTGTTTGATGTGTGGTAGAGGTGGCCTGTACATCAGTGGGGAATGCTAGTACTCTTAAATAATGGTTCTGAGGCAGCGAGTTCCCGGGTCACACCATTCACAGGATAAACTCCAGGTTATCCACATTGGACCTAAATGAGAAAGGAAAGCCGTAAAGCTGAGAACAAATAATATAGATTATCTTTGTGACCCCAAGATAGGGAGGGTTTTTTATTTTAGCAGTTTGGGAAGGGAGGAGGTATTTTTAAAACAAAACCAAGGAGCCCTAATTCTAAAGGAAAGACTGATAAATTTGACCATATTGAAATTAAGAAATATATAATAGAATATTATATATTCTATTCTATTACATATACTATATATAATAGAACATACTTATTACGCATCTACCCCATGAAAAGACATATATTGCACATCTATAATAAATTCCTACAAACCAGTAGAAAAGTGGCAGGCAACTCCATTGAAAAATGGTCAAAAGGTTTGAACAGGTATTTAAAGATAAAAGATCCAAATGGTTAAGAAACATTTTTCATTAACATCACTTGTGTGGTATAAACTGGTACACCTGCTTTGGAAAACAGCTTGACATGATCTACTAAAGTTGAAGATTCACATATTTGTGGCCTATTTCTGCCTCCAGGGATATTTTGCACAGAGACAAGTGTCCATGTGCGCCAGGAGATGTATATAAGAAGGTTCATGCTATTTGTATTACTTGAAGATTGTAAATGAGCCAACTGTCCATGAACACCAGAATGGGTAAAGGATTGTGGTGTGTTCATACAGGGGAATACAATGCAACAATGAATGATAAACTTAACATACAATAACGTGTTTGAATCCTACAAACCTTAATGTCAGGGTAAAGGAAACAAGACACAAAATGTGTACAGAATGGCTCCATTAATATAGAGTTCAAAAGCAGGCAAAACTGAAGTATATTATTTAGATTAGGGATGCGTATATAGGTGATAGAACTATGAAGAAAAGCAGGGAAATGCTGTACAAATTAGGATCTTTGTTTCCTCCGATAGGAAGAAGGGGATAAGATTGAAAAGGGGGCACATCCTGGGTGTGAGTAAGAGGTGTTCCATTTATAACTACTTAAGGCACATTTATGTTTTATGCCAAAGCAAATTAATTGCCAACAATAAGAGATTGAAAGCTAAAAAACAACTCATTAAACTTGAGAGAAATTGAAGGGATTTCATTGAGGAAGGAACGCTCTTGGTAAGTGACAAGAAAAGGCCAACACTTCTAAAGTTTTCATTTTATAGGCTTTAAAAATTTTGAGGTATAATTTATATACAATAAGATGCATAGATCTTAACTGTTGAGTCTGAAGAGTTCTGAGTGTTACACACACCGTATACTTGCCTCATCAAAGGAACTAATAGAACATTTCTGTCATCTTGGAGAGCTCCCTTCTTCCCAGCCAGTCCACCAGGAGGCAACCACCTTCTGATTTCTGTCACCTTATTAGTGCTGCCGGTTCTTGAGCTTCACGTAAATGGAATGATACCATATATGCTCTTTTGTATCTGGCTTCTTTCTGGCAAAATTTGTATATGTACTTATTTATGTATGTATATTACATCTATGTAAATTTTATGTGTATGCATATATACACATATAAACATGAGAACACATATACAAATATGTGTGTATATATATTTATATATATAAACTTTTATAAATTCATATACACACACACACACACGTATATACACAAACTTGCCCATGTACTGTGTGTCAGTAGTTCGAATATACCATAATTTAGCCATTTCTCGATGGACATTTGGTTGGTTTTCCAGTTTGGGAATAGCCATTAGTTTTTAAAATGTGTTGTTTAGTTTGACATTTATGGGAGGAAATTCATTAACATGCTAGGTTATTGAAGGAATTGGGCAAAGTATTGACAGAATTATAAACTTACTCTAGAACTAAAGAAAGCTGACAACAAGTTTGGGAATAAGATGACACTTTCAGAAACATAAATGGCAGGCAGACAAACAGTACTCGTTTTCTGAATGAGATAGGGTGTGTAGCGTGGCTAAGAACATGGCCTTTATTGTTGGATACAAATCCTGGCTCTGCTAAAGTCTAACTATAATTTTGGCAAGTTGCTCAGCTCCTCTGGGCCTTATTTTCTCCTCTGTGTAAGAGGAGTGTAGTGCCTGCCTCACAAGAATGTAAGAATTAAGTAGCATGATCTCTGTTAGGTGCTTAATTTAGTGCATGATGCCATAGCGCATGTGCCGTAGTAACTGCCTGTTACTAATAGAATCATTAGTGGATCTCATCAACTCACACCTCAGAGAAGGGTCATTTCGGGATTGGTCTTTGCTGAATGACACCAGAACTCTTCCAAGTGCTTCAAGAGTTTGGGAAAGGACAGGGACTGGCCCCCCCCCCATCCTCATCCGCCTGTAACTCCGTAGCTGTCAAGTTTGAAGGCAGAGGGCTGGGCTGCGTTGTTGTGGGGCCAGCACACCCCTGGGTAACATGTGTGGGCAGTTGCTTCACTCCTGTCATCCACGCTTATCACAGAATTGTTTTGAACTTTATTATATGACTTTGTAACAAAACATCTTCTGCCACAAAACATTAGGATGGTATTTCACTGGCCTTGTGGGATATTCATACTGATTTGATTTTGCTATTGAGGAGGCACCTTAGAGATGTTATACTGCAGAAAACAAAAAGATCTGTTACCTATTCTCAAGAAGATCATAAAAGTGGCCAAAATGAATAGAAAAGAAGAAACCTGCAGAAAATGAAATCATTTTCTGGAGTACAGCTGTTAAGAGAATGGGCTGTGGGGCAGGACAGACAGCCTAGTTATTGCTGCATAACAAATTACCTCCAAAAACTGGCTTAAAACAAGCAGTATCTATTACTTCGTGGTTTCTGTGGGTCAGGAATCTGGGCATGACTTAGCTGGGTATGTCTGCTTCAGATCTCTCCCCATGCTGTGGTCTCATCTGAAAGTTCAAGTAGGCCAAGGTTGCCATTCGAGCTCCCTCACTTGTGTGGCCCCTGGTGGGATTACAGTCCTCATGGGCTGCCGGTTGGAGGCCATCTTTACTTCCTAGCTCCGTGGGCCACTCCATAGGCTGCATCACAACGTGGCAGGTGGCTTCCATCCAGCTGAGCAAACAATGGACGGCGAGAAAGGATGTGCACAGGCTTTTAGTCACCTCATCTCAGAGGCGATATCCCTTTGCTTTGGCCGCATTCTGCTGGTTAGAAGCAAGTCATCAGGTCCAGCCCATGGGGAGCAGATTCTACCAGGGCATGAGTCCCCAGAGGTGGGGACCACTGGGGCCATTTTAGAGGCCCCCTCCTTCAGTCTGCCCTCTATTCCCCAATGGTTCCTGTCCCCCTAGCATGCAGAATACACTCACCCCCTCCCAAGATCCCCAAACGTCTTATCCCATTACAGCATCCGCTTCTGAATCTCATCATCTGAATCAGGTCCAGGTGGGGATGAGGCTTTTGAGGACAGATCTGTATTATGTATTGCTGCATAACAAATCAGCCCCAAACTTGGAATCTTAGAGCAGTAGACTTTCCTATCTCACAGGAGGGAGGGATCACCAGGGGCGGCCATCTTAGAGGCTGCCTACCTCCACTGTCTAGGTTCACATCCTTGTGCTGCCACACACTAGCTGTGTGCTCTTGGGCGAGTCACTTCCCTTTTGTGTGCTTTTGGCTTTTTTTCTTTTTTTAATTTATAAAATGAGTCTAATCCTATTACTTACCTCATCACCTAAGTGACATGATTTGTAAAGTAATGAACACATTCCCTGGCAAATAGTAAATGCTCAATAAATGCTAGTCATTTATAATTACTGCCACTAGAATTGTTACTATTTTTCCAAAGAAAAACTTGGTATGCTTTCTCAGAATGAGGAGAGAAAAGGATAAAAATGGAGAGAAATGGATCGTCCTTGAATACAAAAGGTAGGAATCCAGCCTCAAACTGGTAATGGTTCTTCAAGGAGTCCAAGGAGATCAGAGTTAATAATGGTTAAGTTTAAAAAAACAAGACTACTAAACAGAAAGTATTTGATTAAAGTAGTGATTAAAGTATTTTGCATGGCCCATGCACTATTGGAATACTGCAATAAGGTGGGGATGTGGGGAGACGTGTAGTTTAGATAAGGCCCTATAGGATTAACTGGATCACCTGTAATCAGACCTTTTCATTACTGACTGCAGGCCAGTCCAGTTTAGAAAGTCCTCAGGAGAGCCTGTGAGCACATTGTCTATAGAGTGGCAACAGCTCAGGGGTTCATGGACAGCCTGGACCAGCTGTAGGCCTGAGTGGGGTGCCCTTCTCTGCTGGACTGTGACCAGCTTGAGAGGGAACGGGTCATTTACTCCTCGGCTCTGTCTCCCCGTCTGTACCAGGTATAAAACAAAGGGGCCGGCTAGAAGGTGTCTGAGAGAGTTTTATGCTAAAACCTAGATTCAAGGTCAGGGCTGTGCCGTGCAGCGTGTGGACAGATGGGTTGAGTAAATGTGGCTGAGCTGAGCCCCTCCTCCCCCCGCCCCCAAGTGGGACTCCAGTTGTGAATAGAGTATGTCTTGCCCCTGCCTGGCATCCAGCCCTAATGTTCCTCCTTCTCGTTCCTCATGGCAGGCCAAGTGCAGGAACATGGAGCACGCGCTGCGGGAGAAAGCCAAGGCCTTCTGGGCCATGAGGCGATCCTACGAGGCCATTGCCAAGCACAATCAGGTGAGTGCTCCGGCTGGGCGGGGAGATTAGGGATACCTGGGTCAGTGGGGGAATTGGGGGGGGAGAGGCGAGGGTGGGCCTGCCCTGACTGTGGGTGTTGACCCAGAATCAGCTTTCCTTAACCCTGAGGGTCCAGCATAGTCACGTCCCAGGTTGCTGGTTGTGGCGACACTGCCATGGTCTCTCTAAATAGCTGGGCGTGGCCATGCCAGCAGCTGTGGGAGGGGCGTGAAAAGTTACCTGTGCCATCTGCACTGTGGTTTCAGACTAGCTTGAACACGTGCTGCACTTAACCATCTACCCAGCTGCTCAAGCCACCGATGACCTGGGGCTCTTTAGTTATTCCTCTTTTCCCTTTTCCTCCTCGGGTCCACTCCACCAGCAGTCCTGGCCTCTCTAACGGAAAATACATCTTGTCCACCCGACGCTCTGTTTCCCCCGCCACCCACCATCTTGGCCCTGTCTCCATTGTTTCTCACCTGGTCTCCTACTTGGGCCCCAAGCTTCCACTCTTTTTTTTTTTTTTTTTAAGATTTTATTTATTGATTCATGAGAGAGAGAGAGGCAGAGGGAGAAGCAGGCTCCCTGCTCTGCAGGGAGCTGCCATGCAGGGATCATGACCTGAGCTGAAGGCAGATGCTTAACTGACTGAGCCACCCAGGTGCCCCCCAGCTTCCACTCTTGTTCTGCAATTCATCTCCACAGAGTGTACTGATCTTTTCGAAAAATACCCGGATTGCATCACTCCTTTGCCTAAAACTGTCGAGTGGCTTCATTACCCTCACTTTTTATTACAAAAAGTCTTTCTCATTCCAAGATGAGAACTATTTCTCTGCTTTTTCTTTGAGTGCATTTATGGTTTTAACTTTTTTTTTTAATGTTAAAAATTTATTTGAGAGAGAGAGAATCAGAGAATGAGTGAGAAAGCATGAGTGGGGAGTGGGAGAGGGAGAAGCAGGCTCCCCGCTGAGCAAGAAGCCCGATGTGGCACTCGATCCCAGGACCCTGGGATCCTGACCTGAGCCGAAGGCACATGCTTAACTGACTGAGCCACCCAGGTGCCCCTGTTCTAACTTTTTTAAAGTTTTTTGTAGTTACGATTAGGGGTACGCATATTGTGAATGATTCAGCTTTAAAATAAGTGCTTTCTACTCCTCTTTTGTAAGCCTCTGGATCAGAGAGATTTGAAGTCCTAAGATGGGAAGGCAGATAATTTTTAAAAGTCGTTATTTGCAACAGTTCATTTCTGTCATTCAGGATTTCCCTTGCTATGGTGTACCCAACCAAGATACGGAATATTGTGTGTTGAGGAAGATACAGATGACAGGTTTCATTGATAAGCAGATTTGATTTGATTTTCTTACTTTATCAAGACAGCCTCATGCTGTGTGACTTTAAACTTACAAATTTGTGCTAATAAACCTGCATCTGTATTTTACCTGTTGGGGTTCCGCCCACGGTTTCTGTTGAAATTTCGAGCTCCTTTGCTAGAAACCTGAGAGTCCCGAGGCCAGGTGATGCCTGAGAAGTTCCCTCTGGGCCTGAGCCCCGTGGCCCCATTCTGCTCTGTGCTGTAGGTGGAGGCTGCCTGGCTGGAAGGGCGAATCCGGCAGGAGTTCGACAAACTTCGCGAGTTCCTGCGAGTGGAGGAGCAAGCCATCCTGGACACCATGGCCGAGGAGGCGAGGCAGAAGCAGCGTCTGGTGGAGGAGAAGATGAAGCGGCTGGCGGAAGACACCGAAGCCCTGGCCCATGAGATTGAGCGGCTACAGGTGGAGATGAAGGAGGATGATGTTTCTTTTCTCATGGTGAGGGGCTCGCCGTCTGGCTTCAGGGACAGGGAGCAGGTGTCCGGGAGCCAGTGGGGAGCCAGAGACTGGCAGGTGCTGGGTGGGGGTGCTGGGCCGGAGGAGGTCCCCTGCTTGTCAGGAAGCCAAGGGGATTTTCAGCAGAGTAGGGTTCCTGAGGGCTTTCTCACTTCTCTCTGCCTCCGTTCCTTGTCCCTCTCCCTGCGTCTCTTGTACTCTTGCTCTCTCTCTTTTCGTTTCTTCTCTTTCTACTCCTTAATACAGCAGAGTACCTTTTGAACAAGGTGGAAAAGTTGCAAAGGTAGTGTTGGGTGCCCCGTAGACCCCTCCTCCGAGGTCCTCCCATTGTTAACACTTTATATCACCTCGTGGCGCATTTGTCCGTGGAAACCTGACCTTGGTGCATTGTAATTAACTAAACTCCAGACTTATTTGGAGTCCACCATTTTTTGCATTAATATCCTCCTGCTCCAGGATCCAGTCTGGGGACCTACTTTGCATTAATTGTCCTGTGCCCCAGTCTCTGCTGCTCTGTGACTGTCTTACTCTTTTTGTTTTTCATGACCCGAGGAGTGCCAGATAGCCTGCAGAGTGTCATCCCATTCTGGGTTAGCCTGATGTTTTTTCCGTAGTTAGACAGGGTTTGTAGGATTTTACAAAGAAGACACAATGGAATATTCTAAAATTATATAATTATTTTAATTTTTAAATTTAAATATGTTTTGGTGTTCTCTATTGCTTTCTTAAAAGGATGACTCTATTCTCTCTTTTAAAAATACATGTTTTGTTCATTTTCTTTATTTCTTTTTATGTTTCTCATCCCCCCCTTAGACTTCTCCGCCCTGCCCCATGATTCTTATGGAGACGTGTCTGTAACTGGAAAGCTAGTTTGGAAATCAGTCAGGATAGCGAGCTATCTTCTCTACTTAGAGAACAGCCGAACTCTCTGGACAGGGGAGGCTTTGTAGAGTGGATTGAGAAGGGACAGGTAGATCCTCCATTCAGGCCAGGTGTCACATCCTGGCTAGGGACTCTTGGGGGTTTTCTGCCTCACACAAAGCTTTGAACCCTGGTGTCTCCTGTCTCCAAAATGCCCCTGGTGATAAAATCATTTGGTGGGCTCTAAAAGCTGGAATCTTTGCTGTTTCTGTTCAGGAAATTGGGAGTGGCCAGGACCCATTGTGCTTTCAGGGATGCTTTTGTGACTTTTTTTTTTATATATATATAATAGCTTTATTGAGATATCATTCATATACTGCATAATTCATTTATTTAAAACGTACAATCCAGTGGTTTTTGCTCTATTCACAGAATTCTGCAGCCATCACCACAATCCACTGTAGCACGTTTTGTCTCCAGAAACATACCCTTTAGCTGTCGCCCTCCTCTGCCCCCCCTCCCCACCCCCACCATCAGCCCTCAGCAAACGCTAACCTCCTTTCTGCCTCTAAGGATTTGCCTTGTCTGGACACTTCCATAAATGATTTCCATAAATGGAATCCTATCAGATGCAGCCTTTTGTGACTGGCTCCTTTCACTCAGCATGTTTTGAAACTATATCCTGTCGCAGCATGTATCAGGACATGGCTGAATAATATTCCATTGTAGGGATATACTACATTTTATGTATCCATTCATCAATTGATGGGCGTTTCGGTTGTTTCCATTTCTGAGCTGTTATGAATCACACCGCTATAAACATTCATGTGTAAGTTTTTGTGTAGACGTACTTTTTCCTTTCTCTTAAGTATGTGTCTAAGGAGATTTACTGAATCATATGGTAACTAGTAAGTTTAACTGAGGAACTGCTGCACTGTTTTCCAAGCGACTGCGCAGAGTTTATATTCCCATGAGCAGTGTATGAGGACTAATTTCTCCACATCCTTGCCAACACGGGCCTTTTTACTTTCCTTTTTTTTTTAATGGACATTGCAGGGCTGTGAAATGGTATCTCATTGTGGTTTTAATTTGCATTTCTTCAGCTAATGCTGTTGAGCATCTTTTCAGGGACTTGTTGGCCATCTGTATATCTTCGGGGAACTGTGTGTTCCAGCCCTGTGTCCATTTTTTAAATTGGGTTGCTTGTCTTTTTCTTGTTGAATAATAAGGGTTTTTATATATTCTACATACTAGACCTTTATCAGGTATGTGATTTATAAATAGTTTCTCCCATTCTGTGGGTTATTTGTTCGCTTTTTGGGTAACTTCATTTGAAGTACAGAAGCTTTTCACTGTGATGGATTCTAGTTTATCTGTGTTTTATTTCCTGTTTGTGCTTTTAGTGTCATATCTAAGAAACCATAGCCTAATCAAGGTCACGAGGTCACGAGTTTTATAGGCTTAGCTCCACATTTAAGGCTTTGAGTTAATTTTTAAAATTTTTGTATATGGTGCAAGGTGAGAATCCAGGTTCATTCTTTTGCACGTGGATGCCCAGTTGTCCCAGCACCGGGGACATTCCTTCTCCATCGAATGGCCTTGGCACCCTGTGGAAAACCGAGTGACAGTAAATAGGAGGCTTTACTTCTTGACTTTCAGTGCCCACTGAGCTATGTCTGTCCTTATGTTAGTGCCACACCGTCTTGACCACTGTTGCTTTAATACTCTTTGCCATTGGGAAATGTGAGCCACCAACTTTGTTCTTGTCCAAGATTGTTTTGGCTATTCTGGGTCCCTTGAATTTCCATATGGATTTTAGGATCAGCTTGTCAGTGTCTGCAAAGAAGCCAGCTGGAATTTTTGATGGGAATTTTATTGAATCTGTAGATCTGTTTGGGGAGTATTGCCATCTTAACAATATTAAGTCCTCTGATCCATGAACATAGGATGTAGGACTCCTTTTGAGGTCAGAAACTTAACGGTTTTTTTTCTTCCCTGTGTTTATGTCTCTGTTTTTTTTTTTTTTTTTTCTCTTTTAGAAACACAAAAGCCGAAAACGCCGGTAAGTTGTCAAGGCTGGTGGAGGGGAGGGGAAAAGCAGGCAGAAATACAGGGGGTGCCCACTGCAGTGGCTCCAGGACCAGGCAGGTAATGAAGCCAGCTGGGTGGAACCCAGAGGTATTGGTGGGGACTGGCCAGGTGGAGAGAGCCCTCTTTCAAGTCATCCCACTTCAATTGGCAGTGGTGAGGTGTTGTTTTCCTGAGTGTGGAAAATGACCATCCACTGTGCGGGGAGAGAATGCGTCATCCTGCACACGGCTTGATTTCCCAGCGGGTCCTCCCAACATTTAGGCTTGTCTCTTGGTTAGCCTCCCTCTCTGAGAGAGGCTGGTTTGTGTTGATGGCTTTTGGGTTCACAGTGATGAACTATATATTCCAGTCCAAGCTGCACAAAGAGGGAAGAGAATGCTTAGGGAAGTAGTGAGTTTCCTGTCACTGGAGGTGTTCAAGCAAACCGATAACTTCAGACATTGGGACTAGAGGACCCTTAAAGTCCCTTCTGCCTCAGACATCCCATGAGCAGATATATACGTATGACTTCTGCCCACAAGGATGGAACCTATGTCTGAGAACCTCCTGTTTATATTTTTCCCAGCTGGGGAAGGTTGACCCTGCATACTGAATCCTGAGGAGCTGTGAGCAGCCTAGGTGGCTATTGGCTCCTGTCCCATCAGAGCCCATCCCAGCTTTGTCTTGGGTAGGGTGGCCAGGAGTGAGTCCTGTTGCCTGTTTCCCGCTGACCCAGTTAGGCCCAGGATGCCTGGCTCTGGCCCTGCCTACCCGGCCCATTTCTCCTTTTCCAGCCTCTTCTGCACCATGGAGCCAGAACCGGTCCAGCCCGGCATGCTCATCGACATCTGCAAATATCTGGACTCCCTGCAGTACCACGTCTGGCGGAAGATGGTCACATCTGTTGAATCTGGTGTGTGGGGGCGCGGCCAGGGGTTACAGGCAGGGGAGGCGCTTCATGTGAGGCGGAGAACCAGCCAGACTCATTTCTTTCAGCTTCCCACCCTGTAGGGCCTTCTCCAGCCCCTTTCAGACAGGTCCTTGGTGCCCTCTCCACCCACTGCCCCACCGCACCGCTCAAAGCTCTCCTGTCAGAACCCCTTCCTCTTTGGGTCCTGACCCTCGGCCACCTCTGCAGAAAGAGGAACCGGCTGCTCTCTCTTTTCAGAATGGTATTGTATAGGTGATGAAAGGACTGAGTGTTTGCATCCCCTTATATTATATGTTGAAGCCCTAACCTCCGATGTGATGGCATTTGGAGGTGGGGCCTTTGGGAGGTGATTGGGTTACATGAGGTCATGAGTATGGAGCCCCATGATGGGATTAGTGCCTTGATAAGGAGAGGCACCAGAGAGCTGGCTTCCTGTCCCTCTCTCCCCCACTGTGAGGACACAGCAAGAAGGTGGCCATCTGTGAGCAAGGAAGAGGGTGTCACCAAAACGCAACCACGCTGTGCTCCAGTCTCAGACTTTGGTCTCCAAAACTATGAGAAAGACGGTTCTGTTGTTTAAGCCACTCAGTCTGTGGTATTTTTGTGTACAACCCAAGCTGACAGTGACGTCATGATTTTATAGAGAGAGCTGTCAGTGACCCAGAGGAATGTCACATGTTTCTCTCCATCATATGGGAGTTGTGTGAGCATCCAGGGTCCCTGCTTCTATTGGTTTCCTGTGGCTGCCGTAACAAAGGACTGCACATTGGATGCCTTCAAATGACCGATTTACTTGCTCACGGTCCCAGAGGCTAGACGTCCAAAATGAAGGTGTCAGCAGGGCCATGCTCCCTCTGAATCCTATAGGGAGAACCTTCTTTGCCACTTGCTGGCTTCTGGCGTTTCCCGGCTGTCTTTGGCTGCCGGCTGTAGCCCTGTGGTCTCGGCCCCTGTCGCCACCTGGCCTTCTCCCCTCATGTGTGTCTGTGTCTCTTCTCCTTTGTTTGCTAAGGACAACAATCATATTGGGTTAAGGTCCCACTCAACTCCTGTCTGATCTCATCTTAATCACGTCTGCCGTGACCCCATTCCCAAATAAGCGTGCCTTCCAAGGCACTGACAGTTAGGACTTGAGCATCCTTTTTGGTGGGGCACGATTCAACCTGTAGCACGGCCCCTCGGGCCCCGACGGCTCCCTCCGGGCGCTGCGGCCAGGTGGGACGCAGTGGGTCGCTTTGGGGGGATGGCAGGTACCACTGGCATGGCAGAAGGGTGGCACATGAGGTTTGCTGATTTCCCCCCACCTCCCGCCTCTGCTCTCAGTGCCCTTCAGCTTTGATCCCAACACTGCGGCCGGCTGGCTCTCTGTGTCCGATGACCTCACCAGCGTCACCAACCACGGCTACCGAGTGCAGGTGGAGAACCCGGAGCGCTTCTCCTCGGCGCCCTGCCTGCTGGGCTCCCGCGTCTTCTCCCAGGGCTCCCACACCTGGGAGGTGGACCTGGGGGGGCTGCCGAGCTGGCGGGTGGGTGTGGTGCGGCTGCGCCAGGACGCCGGCGCCGAGGGCCACTCGCACAGCTGCTACCATGACACCCGCTCTGGCTTCTGGTACGTGTGCCGCACGCAGGGGGTGGACGGGGACCACTGCGTGACCTCAGACCCGGCCACGTCACCTCTGGTCCCGGCTATCCCTCGCCGCCTGCGCGTGGAGCTGGAGTGTGAGGAGGGCGAGCTGTCCTTCTACGACGCTGAGAGCCACTGCCACCTCTACACCTTCCACGCCCACTTCGGGGAGGTGCGGCCCTACTTCTACTTGGGGGGCGCGCGGGGGGACGGGCCCCCCGAGCCTTTGCGCATCTGCCCCCTGCGCATCACTGTCAAGGAGGAGCTGGATGGCTAAGGCCAGCCCGGAGCCTGCCCTGCGCCGCCTGGGACTTGGGTCATGGTCCTGCTTCCTTTGTGTCCCTCTTCTCCAAGCCGTGCTCACCTCAGTACCTCTGAGCCGTCCGCCTCCTTGCCAGGGTCTGCCTGCTGACCAGTCCTGCCCTCTTCCTGTGGCTCCAGGCCCCACGCCACCTCCTTCGTTTCTGAAGTCATCCAGGGGACACCTCACCCCCCGAGTCCTGGCCCCTGGATGTGAGTTTTCTAACTCCGAATTCCAGGATGTCTGGGGATGACGTTTGCTTCTAGAGGAATGGGCCCGTTTTAGTATGTGGGTTTTCTTATCTGGGTATGGTGAGGCTGCAATGGGAAAGAGTTGGTTATTTACAGTTCCCAAGAAGAGGGCGCCACCACGTGGGCTGGGGGAGCCACCAGGGAAGCACCAGGCCCCTTAGGAAGCAGAAGGAGTTGAGGAAGCACCAGGCAGGAGACTTTGTTGTGGTTTTAGTGACAGAACAGGCTTGGTGGCTCTGTCTGGGTATATGGGTTTGGGATCTGCTGGTTGGAATAATTTTGGTGGACTCTGGGGCAGAGGGGCTGCCCCCAGTTGTCGGGGATGACCAAGGCCGGCGGGGGGGGGGGGGGGGGGGGGGGGGGGGGGGAGGATCAGGGGGGAAACAGTGGCCCAGCATGTTAGAGCCCTGTGAGAGGTAAAGGAAGTGGTTGAGAGTTTAGCCCAATAGCTCTGGGTTGGTTGGTTTGCATATGAAAGGCGTGCACCCAGGGGAGTTGATTGCTTTCTCTGGGAATTGGCTAGCCCTGGGAGGAGCCCCCCCCCCCCCCCCC